>NC_140586.1:344821338-345455088 GCF_964204655.1 Triturus cristatus
GTACTGGGGTGAATGTATGACATTGTTCTGCATTCTGTCCATCAATTGTTGTTTTTGCATTTGTCACCCCGAGTGGAAAGGGTATGCCCAGACGTGGGTCCCTTGCTCTCCATGCCACTGGAAATCAAGCAAGCCTGGCTGAAGACGGCTGAAATGCCAGAAACCGGTCCTAGGATGCTTGTTTCCAGTCCAGGGAGGACCTGGCTTGGAAGTTCGGTCTGGACTGTTCCCATGAGGCACAGGGTCAAGACTGATTTGCATATGGCTGGGTTCAAACTGGAAAGGCATGGTGAGCAAAAAAACGATGGATTTAGGCCCAGATCTCTGTACTGGGGTGAATGTATGACATTGTTCTGCATTCTGTCCATCAATTGTTGTTTTTGCATTTGTCACCCCGAGTGGAAAGGGTATGCCCAGACGTGGGTCCCTTGCTCTCCATGCCACTGGAAATCAAGCAAGCCTGGCTGAAGACAGCTGAAATGCCAGAAACCGGTCCTAGGATGCTTGTTTCCAGTCCAGGGAGGACCTGGCTTGGCAGTTCGGTCTGAACTGTTCCCATGAGGCACAGGGTCAAGACTGATTTGCATATGGCTGGGTTCAAACTGGAAAGGCATGGTGAGCAAAAAAACGATGGATTTAGGCCCAGATCTCTGTACTGGGGTGAATGTATGACATTGTTCTGCATTCTGTCCATCAATTGTTGTTTTTGCATTTGTCACCCCGAGTGGAAAGGGTATGCCCAGACGTGGGTCCCTTGCTCTCCATGCCACTGGAAATCAAGCAAGCCTGGCTGAAGACGGCTGAAATGCCAGAAACCGGTCCTAGGATGCTTGTTTCCAGTCCAGGGAGGACCTGGCTTGGCAGTTCGGTCTGGACTGTTCCCATGAGGCACAGAGTCAAGACTGATTTGCATATGGCTGGGTTCAAACTGGAAAGGCATGGTGAGCAAAAAAACGATGGATTTAGGCCCAGATCTCTGTACTGGGGTGAATGTATGACATTGTTTTGCATTCTGTCCATCAATTGTTGTTTTTGCATTTGTCACCCCGAGTGGAAAGGGTATGCCCAGACGTGGGTCCCTTGCTCTCCATGCCACTGGAAATCAAGCAAGCCTGGCTGAAGACGGCTGAAATGCCAGAAACCGGTCCTAGGATGCTTGTTTCCAGTCCAGGGAGGACCTGGCTTGGCAGTTCGGTCTGGACTGTTCCCATGAGGCACAGGGTCAAGACTGATTTTCATATGGCTGGGTTCAAACTGGAAAGGCATGGTGAGCAAAAAAACGATGGATTTAGGCCCAGATCTCTGTACTGGGGTGAATGTATGACATTGTTCTGTATTCTGTCCATCAATTGTTGTTTTTGCATTTGTCACCCCGAGTGGAAAGGGTATGCCCAGACGTGGGTCTCTTGCTCTCCATGCCACTGGAAATCAAGCAAGCCTGGCTGAAGATGGCTGAAATGCCAGAAACCGGTCCTAGGATGCTTGTTTCCAGTCCAGGGAGGACCTGGCTTGGCAGTTCGGTCTGGACTGTTCCCATGAGGCACAGGGTCAAGACTGATTTGCATATGGCTGGGTTCAAACTGGAAAGGCATGGTGAGCAAAAAAACGATGGATTTAGGCCCAGATCTCTGTACTGGGGTGAATGTATGACATTGTTCTGCATTCTGTCCATCAATTGTTGTTTTTGCATTTGTCACCCCGAGTGGAAAGGGTATGCCCAGACGTGGGTCCCTTGCTCTCCATGCCACTGGAAATCAAGCAAGCCTGGCTGGAGACAGCTGAAATGCCAGAAACCGGTCCTAGGATGCTTGTTTCCAGTCCAGGGAGGACCTGGCTTGGCAGTTCGGTCTGGACTGTTCCCATGAGGCACAGGGTCAAGACTGATTTGCATATGGCTGGGTTCAAACTGGAAAGGCATGGTGAGCAAAAAAACGATGGATTTAGGCCCAGATCTCTGTACTGGGGTGAATGTATGACATTGTTCTGCATTCTGTCCATCAATTGTTGTTTTTGCATTTGTCACCCCGAGTGGAAAGGGTATGCCCAGACGTGGGTCCCTTGCTCTCCATGCCACTGGAAATCAAGCAAGCCTGGCTGAAGACGGCTGAAATGCCAGAAACCGGTCCTAGGATGCTTGTTTCCAGTCCAGGGAAGACCTGGCTTGGCAGTTCGGTCTGGACTGTTCCCATGAGGCACAGGGTCAAGACTGATTTGCATATGGCTGGGTTCAAACTGGAAAGGCATGGTGAGCAAAAAAACGATGGATTTAGGCCCAGATCTCTGTACTGGGGTGAATGTATGACATTGTTCTGCATTCTGTCCATCAATTGTTGTTTTTGCATTTGTCACCCCGAGTGGAAAGGGTATGCCCAGACGTGGGTCCCTTGCTCTCCATGCCACTGGAAATCAAGCAAGCCTGGCTGAAGACAGCTGAAATGCCAGAAACCGGTCCTAGGATGCTTGTTTCCAGTCCAGGGAGGACCTGGCTTGGCAGTTCGGTCTGAACTGTTCCCATGAGGCACAGGGTCAAGACTGATTTGCATATGGCTGGGTTCAAACTGGAAAGGCATGGTGAGCAAAAAAACGATGGATTTAGGCCCAGATCTCTGTACTGGGGTGAATGTATGACATTGTTCTGCATTCTGTCCATCAATTGTTGTTTTTGCATTTGTCACCCCGAGTGGAAAGGGTATGCCCAGACGTGGGTCCCTTGCTCTCCATGCCACTGGAAATCAAGCAAGCCTGGCTGAAGACGGCTGAAATGCCAGAAACCGGTCCTAGGATGCTTGTTTCCAGTCCAGGGAGGACCTGGCTTGGCAGTTCGGTCTGGACTGTTCCCATGAGGCACAGGGTCAAGACTGATTTGCATATGGCTGGGTTCAAACTGGAAAGGCATGGTGAGCAAAAAAACGATGGATTTAGGCCCAGATCTCTGTACTGGGGTGAATGTATGACATTGTTTTGCATTCTGTCCATCAATTGTTGTTTTTGCATTTGTCACCCCGAGTGGAAAGGGTATGCCCAGACGTGGGTCCCTTGCTCTCCATGCCACTGGAAATCAAGCAAGCCTGGCTGAAGACGGCTGAAATGCCAGAAACCGGTCCTAGGATGCTTGTTTCCAGTCCAGGGAGGACCTGGCTTGGCAGTTCGGTCTGGACTGTTCCCATGAGGCACAGGGTCAAGACTGATTTTCATATGGCTGGGTTCAAACTGGAAAGGCATGGTGAGCAAAAAAACGATGGATTTAGGCCCAGATCTCTGTACTGGGGTGAATGTATGACATTGTTCTGCATTCTGTCCATCAATTGTTGTTTTTGCATTTGTCACCCCGAGTGGAAAGGGTATGCCCAGACGTGGGTCTCTTGCTCTCCATGCCACTGGAAATCAAGCAAGCCTGGCTGAAGATGGCTGAAATGCCAGAAACCGGTCCTAGGATGCTTGTTTCCAGTCCAGGGAGGACCTGGCTTGGCAGTTCGGTCTGGACTGTTCCCATGAGGCACAGGGTCAAGACTGATTTGCATATGGCTGGGTTCAAACTGGAAAGGCATGGTGAGCAAAAAAACGATGGATTTAGGCCCAGATCTCTGTACTGGGGTGAATGTATGACATTGTTCTGCATTCTGTCCATCAATTGTTGTTTTTGCATTTGTCACCCCGAGTGGAAAGGGTATGCCCAGACGTGGGTCCCTTGCTCTCCATGCCACTGGAAATCAAGCAAGCCTGGCTGAAGACAGCTGAAATGCCAGAAACCGGTCCTAGGATGCTTGTTTCCAGTCCAGGGAGGACCTGGCTTGGCAGTTCGGTCTGGACTGTTCCCATGAGGCACAGGGTCAAGACTGATTTGCATATGGCTGGGTTCAAACTGGAAAGGCATGGTGAGCAAAAAAACGATGGATTTAGGCCCAGATCTCTGTACTGGGGTGAATGTATGACATTGTTCTGCATTCTGTCCATCAATTGTTGTTTTTGCATTTGTCACCCCGAGTGGAAAGGGTATGCCCAGACGTGGGTCCCTTGCTCTCCATGCCACTGGAAATCAAGCAAGCCTGGCTGAAGACGGCTGAAATGCCAGAAACCGGTCCTAGGATGCTTGTTTCCAGTCCAGGGAAGACCTGGCTTGGCAGTTCGGTCTGGACTGTTCCCATGAGGCACAGGGTCAAGACTGATTTGCATATGGCTGGGTTCAAACTGGAAAGGCATGGTGAGCAAAAAAACGATGGATTTAGGCCCAGATCTCTGTACTGGGGTGAATGTATGACATTGTTCTGCATTCTGTTCATCAATTGTTGTTTTTGCATTTGTCACCCCGAGTGGAAAGGGTATGCCCAGACGTGGGTCCCTTGCTCTCCATGCCACTGGAAATCAAGCAAGCCTGGCTGAAGACGGCTAAAATGCCAGAAACCGGTCCTAGGATGCTTGTTTCCAGTCCAGGGAGGACCTGGCTTGGCAGTTCGGTCTGGACTGTTCCCATGAGGCACAGGGTCAAGACTGATTTGCATATGGCTGGGTTCAAACTGGAAAGGCATGGTGAGCAAAAAAACGATGGATTTAGGCCCAGATCTCTGTACTGGGGTGAATGTATGACATTGTTCTGCATTCTGTCCATCAATTGTTGTTTTTGCATTTGTCACCCCGAGTCGAAAGGGTATGCCCAGACGTGGGTCCCTTGCTCTCCATGCCACTGGAAATCAAGCAAGCCTGGCTGAAGACAGCTGAAATGCCAGAAACCGGTCCTAGGATGCTTGTTTCCAGTCCAGGGAGGACCTGGCTTGGCAGTTCGGTCTGGACTGTTCCCATGAGGCACAGGGTCAAGACTGATTTGCATATGGCTGGGTTCAAACTGGAAAGGCATGGTGAGCAAAAACACGATGGATTTAGGCCCAGATCTCTGTACTGGGGTGAATGTATGACATTGTTCTGCATTCTGTCCATCAATTGTTGTTTTTGCATTTGTCACCCCGAGTGGAAAGGGTATGCCCAGACGTGGGTCCCTTGCTCTCCATGCCACTGGAAATCAAGCAAGCCTGGCTGAAGACGGCTGAAATGCCAGAAACCGGTCCTAGGATGCTTGTTTCCAGTCCAGGGAGGACCTGGCTCGGCAGTTCGGTCTGGACTGTTCCCATGAGGCACAGGGTCAAGACTGATTTGCATATGGCTGGGTTCAAACTGAAAAGGCATGGTGAGCAAAAAAACGATGTATTTAGGCCCAGATCTCTGTACTGGGGTGAATGTATGACATTGTTCTGCATTCTGTCCATCAATTGTTGTTTTTGCATTTGTCACCCCGAGTGGAAAGGGTATGCCCAGACGTGGGTCCCTTGCTCTCCATGCCACTGGAAATCAAGCAAGCCTGGCTGAAGACAGCTGAAATGCCAGAAACCGGTCCTAGGATGCTTGTTTCCAGTCCAGGGAGGACCTGGCTTGGCAGTTCGGTCTGGACTGTTCCCATGAGGCACAGGGTCAAGACTGATTTGCATATGGCTGGGTTCAAACTGGAAAGGCATGGTGAGCAAAAAAACGATGGATTTAGGCCCAGATCTCTGTACTGGGGTGAATGTATGACATTGTTCTGCATTCTGTCCATCAATTGTTGTTTTTGCATTTGTCACCCCGAGTGGAAAGGGTATGCCCAGACGTGGGTCCCTTGCTCTCCATGCCACTGGAAATCAAGCAAGCCTGGCTGAAGACGGCTGAAATGCCAGAAACCGGTCCTAGGATGCTTGTTTCCAGTCCAGGGAAGACCTGGCTTGGCAGTTCGGTCTGGACTGTTCCCATGAGGCACAGGGTCAAGACTGATTTGCATATGGCTGGGTTCAAACTGGAAAGGCATGGTGAGCAAAAAAACGATGGATTTAGGCCCAGATCTCTGTACTGGGGTGAATGTATGACATTGTTTTGCATTCTGTCCATCAATTGTTGTTTTTGCATTTGTCACCCCGAGTGGAAAGGGTATGCCCAGACGTGGGTCCCTTGCTCTCCATGCCACTGGAAATCAAGCAAGCCTGGCTGAAGACGGCTGAAATGCCAGAAACCGGTCCTAGGATGCTTGTTTCCAGTCCAGGGAGGACCTGGCTTGGCAGTTCGGTCTGGACTGTTCCCATGAGGCACAGGGTCAAGACTGATTTTCATATGGCTGGGTTCAAACTGGAAAGGCATGGTGAGCAAAAAAACGATGGATTTAGGCCCAGATCTCTGTACTGGGGTGAATGTATGACATTGTTCTGCATTCTGTCCATCAATTGTTGTTTTTGCATTTGTCACCCCGAGTGGAAAGGGTATGCCCAGACGTGGGTCTCTTGCTCTCCATGCCACTGGAAATCAAGCAAGCCTGGCTGAAGACGGCTGAAATGCCAGTTACCGGTCCTAGGATGCTTGTTTCCAGTCCAGGGAAGACCTGGCTTGGCAGTTCGGTCTGGACTGTTCCCATGAGGCACAGGGTCAAGACTGATTTGCATATGGCTGGGTTCAAACTGGAAAGGCATGGTGAGCAAAAAAACGATGGATTTAGGCCCAGATCTCTGTACTGGGGTGAATGTATGACATTGTTCTGCATTCTGTCCATCAATTGTTGTTTTTGCATTTGTCACCCCGAGTGGAAAGGGTATGCCCAGACGTGGGTCCCTTGCTCTCCATGCCACTGGAAATCAAGCAAGCCTGGCTGAAGACAGCTGAAATGCCAGAAACCGGTCCTAGGATGCTTGTTTCCAGTCCAGGGAGGACCTGGCTTGGCAGTTCGGTCTGAACTGTTCCCATGAGGCACAGGGTCAAGACTGATTTGCCTATGGCTGGGTTCAAACTGGAAAGGCATGGTGAGCAAAAAAACGATGGATTTAGGCCCAGATCTCTGTACTGGGGTGAATGTATGACATTGTTCTGCATTCTGTCCATCAATTGTTGTTTTTGCATTTGTCACCCCGAGTGGAAAGGGTATGCCCAGACGTGGGTCCCTTGCTCTCCATGCCACTGGAAATCAAGCAAGCCTGGCTGAAGACGGCTGAAATGCCAGAAACCGGTCCTAGGATGCTTGTTTCCAGTCCAGGGAGGACCTGGCTTGGCAGTTCGGTCTGGACTGTTCCCATGAGGCACAGGGTCAAGACTGATTTGCATATGGCTGGGTTCAAACTGGAAAGGCATGGTGAGCAAAAAAACGATGGATTTAGGCCCAGATCTCTGTACTGGGGTGAATGTATGACATTGTTTTGCATTCTGTCCATCAATTGTTGTTTTTGCATTTGTCACCCCGAGTGGAAAGGGTATGCCCAGACGTGGGTCCCTTGCTCTCCATGCCACTGGAAATCAAGCAAGCCTGGCTGAAGACGGCTGAAATGCCAGAAACCGGTCCTAGGATGCTTGTTTCCAGTCCAGGGAGGACCTGGCTTGGCAGTTCGGTCTGGACTGTTCCCATGAGGCACAGGGTCAAGACTGATTTGCATATGGCTGGGTTCAAACTGGAAAGGCATGGTGAGCAAAAAAACGATGGATTTAGGCCCAGATCTCTGTACTGGGGTGAATGTATGACATTGTTTTGCATTCTGTCCATCAATTGTTGTTTTTGCATTTGTCACCCCGAGTGGAAAGGGTATGCCCAGACGTGGGTCCCTTGCTCTCCATGCCACTGGAAATCAAGCAAGCCTGGCTGAAGACGGCTGAAATGCCAGAAACCGGTCCTAGGATGCTTGTTTCCAGTCCAGGGAGGACCTGGCTTGGCAGTTCGGTCTGGACTGTTCCCATGAGGCACAGGGTCAAGACTGATTTTCATATGGCTGGGTTCAAACTGGAAAGGCATGGTGAGCAAAAAAACGATGGATTTAGGCCCAGATCTCTGTACTGGGGTGAATGTATGACATTGTTCTGCATTCTGTCCATCAATTGTTGTTTTTGCATTTGTCACCCCGAGTGGAAAGGGTATGCCCAGACGTGGGTCTCTTGCTCTCCATGCCACTGGAAATCAAGCAAGCCTGGCTGAAGATGGCTGAAATGCCAGAAACCGGTCCTAGGATGCTTGTTTCCAGTCCAGGGAGGACCTGGCTTGGCAGTTCGGTCTGGACTGTTCCCATGAGGCACAGGGTCAAGACTGATTTGCATATGGCTGGGTTCAAACTGGAAAGGCATGGTGAGCAAAAAAACGATGGATTTAGGCCCAGATCTCTGTACTGGGGTGAATGTATGACATTGTTCTGCATTCTGTCCATCAATTGTTGTTTTTGCATTTGTCACCCCGAGTGGAAAGGGTATGCCCAGACGTGGGTCCCTTGCTCTCCATGCCACTGGAAATCAAGCAAGCCTGGCTGAAGACAGCTGAAATGCCAGAAACCGGTCCTAGGATGCTTGTTTCCAGTCCAGGGAGGACCTGGCTTGGCAGTTCGGTCTGGACTGTTCCCATGAGGCACAGGGTCAAGACTGATTTGCATATGGCTGGGTTCAAACTGGAAAGGCATGGTGAGCAAAAAAACGATGGATTTAGGCCCAGATCTCTGTACTGGGGTGAATGTATGACATTGTTCTGCATTCTGTCCATCAATTGTTGTTTTTGCATTTGTCACCCCGAGTGGAAAGGGTATGCCCAGACGTGGGTCCCTTGCTCTCCATGCCACTGGAAATCAAGCAAGCCTGGCTGAAGACGGCTGAAATGCCAGAAACCGGTCCTAGGATGCTTGTTTCCAGTCCAGGGAAGACCTGGCTTGGCAGTTCGGTCTGGACTGTTCCCATGAGGCACAGGGTCAAGACTGATTTGCATATGGCTGGGTTCAAACTGGAAAGGCATGGTGAGCAAAAAAACGATGGATTTAGGCCCAGATCTCTGTACTGGGGTGAATGTATGACATTGTTCTGCATTCTGTTCATCAATTGTTGTTTTTGCATTTGTCACCCCGAGTGGAAAGGGTATGCCCAGACGTGGGTCCCTTGCTCTCCATGCCACTGGAAATCAAGCAAGCCTGGCTGAAGACGGCTAAAATGCCAGAAACCGGTCCTAGGATGCTTGTTTCCAGTCCAGGGAGGACCTGGCTTGGCAGTTCGGTCTGGACTGTTCCCATGAGGCACAGGGTCAAGACTGATTTGCATATGGCTGGGTTCAAACTGGAAAGGCATGGTGAGCAAAAAAACGATGGATTTAGGCCCAGATCTCTGTACTGGGGTGAATGTATGACATTGTTCTGCATTCTGTCCATCAATTGTTGTTTTTGCATTTGTCACCCCGAGTCGAAAGGGTATGCCCAGACGTGGGTCCCTTGCTCTCCATGCCACTGGAAATCAAGCAAGCCTGGCTGAAGACAGCTGAAATGCCAGAAACCGGTCCTAGGATGCTTGTTTCCAGTCCAGGGAGGACCTGGCTTGGCAGTTCGGTCTGGACTGTTCCCATGAGGCACAGGGTCAAGACTGATTTGCATATGGCTGGGTTCAAACTGGAAAGGCATGGTGAGCAAAAACACGATGGATTTAGGCCCAGATCTCTGTACTGGGGTGAATGTATGACATTGTTCTGCATTCTGTCCATCAATTGTTGTTTTTGCATTTGTCACCCCGAGTGGAAAGGGTATGCCCAGACGTGGGTCCCTTGCTCTCCATGCCACTGGAAATCAAGCAAGCCTGGCTGAAGACGGCTGAAATGCCAGAAACCGGTCCTAGGATGCTTGTTTCCAGTCCAGGGAGGACCTGGCTCGGCAGTTCGGTCTGGACTGTTCCCATGAGGCACAGGGTCAAGACTGATTTGCATATGGCTGGGTTCAAACTGAAAAGGCATGGTGAGCAAAAAAACGATGTATTTAGGCCCAGATCTCTGTACTGGGGTGAATGTATGACATTGTTCTGCATTCTGTCCATCAATTGTTGTTTTTGCATTTGTCACCCCGAGTGGAAAGGGTATGCCCAGACGTGGGTCCCTTGCTCTCCATGCCACTGGAAATCAAGCAAGCCTGGCTGAAGACAGCTGAAATGCCAGAAACCGGTCCTAGGATGCTTGTTTCCAGTCCAGGGAGGACCTGGCTTGGCAGTTCGGTCTGGACTGTTCCCATGAGGCACAGGGTCAAGACTGATTTGCATATGGCTGGGTTCAAACTGGAAAGGCATGGTGAGCAAAAAAACGATGGATTTAGGCCCAGATCTCTGTACTGGGGTGAATGTATGACATTGTTCTGCATTCTGTCCATCAATTGTTGTTTTTGCATTTGTCACCCCGAGTGGAAAGGGTATGCCCAGACGTGGGTCCCTTGCTCTCCATGCCACTGGAAATCAAGCAAGCCTGGCTGAAGACGGCTGAAATGCCAGAAACCGGTCCTAGGATGCTTGTTTCCAGTCCAGGGAAGACCTGGCTTGGCAGTTCGGTCTGGACTGTTCCCATGAGGCACAGGGTCAAGACTGATTTGCATATGGCTGGGTTCAAACTGGAAAGGCATGGTGAGCAAAAAAACGATGGATTTAGGCCCAGATCTCTGTACTGGGGTGAATGTATGACATTGTTCTGCATTCTGTCCATCAATTGTTGTTTTTGCATTTGTCACCCCGAGTGGAAAGGGTATTCCCAGACGTGGGTCCCTTGCTCTCCATGCCACTGGAAATCAAGCAAGCCTGGCTGAAGACGGCTGAAATGCCAGAAACCGGTCCTAGGATGCTTGTTTCCAGTCCAGGGAGGACCTGGCTTGGCAGTTCGGTCTGGACTGTTCCCATGAGGCACAGGGTCAAGACTGATTTGCATATGGCTGGGTTCAAACTGGAAAGGCATGGTGAGCAAAAAAAACGATGGATTTAGGCCCAGATCTCTGTACTGGGGTGAATGTATGACATTGTTTTGCATTCTGTCCATCAATTGTTGTTTTTGCATTTGTCACCCCGAGTGGAAAGGGTATGCCCAGACGTGGGTCCCTTGCTCTCCATGCCACTGGAAATCAAGCAAGCCTGGCTGAAGACGGCTGAAATGCCAGAAACCGGTCCTAGGATGCTTGTTTCCAGTCCAGGGAGGACCTGGCTTGGCAGTTCGGTCTGGACTGTTCCCATGAGGCACAGGGTCAAGACTGATTTTCATATGGCTGGGTTCAAACTGGAAAGGCATGGTGAGCAAAAAAACGATGGATTTAGGCCCAGATCTCTGTACTGGGGTGAATGTATGACATTGTTCTGCATTCTGTCCATCAATTGTTGTTTTTGCATTTGTCACCCCGAGTGGAAAGGGTATGCCCAGACGTGGGTCTCTTGCTCTCCATGCCACTGGAAATCAAGCAAGCCTGGCTGAAGACGGCTGAAATGCCAGTTACCGGTCCTAGGATGCTTGTTTCCAGTCCAGGGAAGACCTGGCTTGGCAGTTCGGTCTGGACTGTTCCCATGAGGCACAGGGTCAAGACTGATTTGCATATGGCTGGGTTCAAACTGGAAAGGCATGGTGAGCAAAAAAACGATGGATTTAGGCCCAGATCTCTGTACTGGGGTGAATGTATGACATTGTTCTGCATTCTGTCCATCAATTGTTGTTTTTGCATTTGTCACCCCGAGTGGAAAGGGTATGCCCAGACGTGGGTCCCTTGCTCTCCATGCCACTGGAAATCAAGCAAGCCTGGCTGAAGACAGCTGAAATGCCAGAAACCGGTCCTAGGATGCTTGTTTCCAGTCCAGGGAGGACCTGGCTTGGCAGTTCGGTCTGAACTGTTCCCATGAGGCACAGGGTCAAGACTGATTTGCCTATGGCTGGGTTCAAACTGGAAAGGCATGGTGAGCAAAAAAACGATGGATTTAGGCCCAGATCTCTGTACTGGGGTGAATGTATGACATTGTTCTGCATTCTGTCCATCAATTGTTGTTTTTGCATTTGTCACCCCGAGTGGAAAGGGTATGCCCAGACGTGGGTCCCTTGCTCTCCATGCCACTGGAAATCAAGCAAGCCTGGCTGAAGACGGCTGAAATGCCAGAAACCGGTCCTAGGATGCTTGTTTCCAGTCCAGGGAGGACCTGGCTTGGCAGTTCGGTCTGGACTGTTCCCATGAGGCACAGGGTCAAGACTGATTTGCATATGGCTGGGTTCAAACTGGAAAGGCATGGTGAGCAAAAAAACGATGGATTTAGGCCCAGATCTCTGTACTGGGGTGAATGTATGACATTGTTTTGCATTCTGTCCATCAATTGTTGTTTTTGCATTTGTCACCCCGAGTGGAAAGGGTATGCCCAGACGTGGGTCCCTTGCTCTCCATGCCACTGGAAATCAAGCAAGCCTGGCTGAAGACGGCTGAAATGCCAGAAACCGGTCCTAGGATGCTTGTTTCCAGTCCAGGGAGGACCTGGCTTGGCAGTTCGGTCTGGACTGTTCCCATGAGGCACAGGGTCAAGACTGATTTTCATATGGCTGGGTTCAAACTGGAAAGGCATGGTGAGCAAAAAAACGATGGATTTAGGCCCAGATCTCTGTACTGGGGTGAATGTATGACATTGTTCTGCATTCTGTCCATCAATTGTTGTTTTTGCATTTGTCACCCCGAGTGGAAAGGGTATGCCCAGACGTGGGTCTCTTGCTCTCCATGCCACTGGAAATCAAGCAAGCCTGGCTGAAGATGGCTGAAATGCCAGAAACCGGTCCTAGGATGCTTGTTTCCAGTCCAGGGAGGACCTGGCTTGGCAGTTCGGTCTGGACTGTTCCCATGAAGCACAGGGTCAAGACTGATTTGCATATGGCTGGGTTCAAACTGGAAAGGCATGGTGAGCAAAAAAACGATGGATTTAGGCCCAGATCTCTGTACTGGGGTGAATGTATGACATTGTTCTGCATTCTGTCCATCAATTGTTGTTTTTGCATTTGTCACCCCGAGTGGAAAGGGTATGCCCAGACGTGGGTCCCTTGCTCTCCATGCCACTGGAAATCAAGCAAGCCTGGCTGAAGACAGCTGAAATGCCAGAAACCGGTCCTAGGATGCTTGTTTCCAGTCCAGGGAGGACCTGGCTTGGCAGTTCGGTCTGGACTGTTCCCATGAGGCACAGGGTCAAGACTGATTTGCATATGGCTGGGTTCAAACTGGAAAGGCATGGTGAGCAAAAAAACGATGGATTTAGGCCCAGATCTCTGTACTGGGGTGAATGTATGACATTGTTCTGCATTCTGTCCATCAATTGTTGTTTTTGCATTTGTCACCCCGAGTGGAAAGGGTATGCCCAGACGTGGGTCCCTTGCTCTCCATGCCACTGGAAATCAAGCAAGCCTGGCTGAAGACGGCTGAAATGCCAGAAACCGGTCCTAGGATGCTTGTTTCCAGTCCAGGGAAGACCTGGCTTGGCAGTTCGGTCTGGACTGTTCCCATGAGGCACAGGGTCAAGACTGATTTGCATATGGCTGGGTTCAAACTGGAAAGGCATGGTGAGCAAAAAAACGATGGATTTAGGCCCAGATCTCTGTACTGGGGTGAATGTATGACATTGTTCTGCATTCTGTTCATCAATTGTTGTTTTTGCATTTGTCACCCCGAGTGGAAAGGGTATGCCCAGACGTGGGTCCCTTGCTCTCCATGCCACTGGAAATCAAGCAAGCCTGGCTGAAGACGGCTAAAATGCCAGAAACCGGTCCTAGGATGCTTGTTTCCAGTCCAGGGAGGACCTGGCTTGGCAGTTCGGTCTGGACTGTTCCCATGAGGCACAGGGTCAAGACTGATTTGCATATGGCTGGGTTCAAACTGGAAAGGCATGGTGAGCAAAAAAACGATGGATTTAGGCCCAGATCTCTGTACTGGGGTGAATGTATGACATTGTTCTGCATTCTGTCCATCAATTGTTGTTTTTGCATTTGTCACCCCGAGTCGAAAGGGTATGCCCAGACGTGGGTCCCTTGCTCTCCATGCCACTGGAAATCAAGCAAGCCTGGCTGAAGACAGCTGAAATGCCAGACACCGGTCCTAGGATGCTTGTTTCCAGTCCAGGGAGGACCTGGCTTGGCAGTTCGGTCTGGACTGTTCCCATGAGGCACAGGGTCAAGACTGATTTGCATATGGCTGGGTTTAAACTGGAAAGGCATGGTGAGCAAAAACACGATGGATTTAGGCCCAGATCTCTGTACTGGGGTGAATGTATGACATTGTTCTGCATTCTGTCCATCAATTGTTGTTTTTGCATTTGTCACCCCGAGTGGAAAGGGTATGCCCAGACGTGGGTCCCTTGCTCTCCATGCCACTGGAAATCAAGCAAGCCTGGCTGAAGACGGCTGAAATGCTAGAAACCGGTCCTAGGATGCTTGTTTCCAGTCCAGGGAGGACCTGGCTCGGCAGTTCGGTCTGGACTGTTCCCATGAGGCACAGGGTCAAGACTGATTTGCATATGGCTGGGTTCAAACTGGAAAGGCATGGTGAGCAAAAAAACGATGTATTTAGGCCCAGATCTCTGTACTGGGGTGAATGTATGACATTGTTCTGCATTCTGTCCATCAATTGTTGTTTTTGCATTTGTCACCCCGAGTGGAAAGGGTATGCCCAGACGTGGGTCCCTTGCTCTCCATGCCACTGGAAATCAAGCAAGCCTGGCTGAAGACAGCTGAAATGCCAGAAACCGGTCCTAGGATGCTTGTTTCCAGTCCAGGGAGGACCTGGCTTGGCAGTTCGGTCTGGACTGTTCCCATGAGGCACAGGGTCAAGACTGATTTGCATATGGCTGGGTTCAAACTGGAAAGGCATGGTGAGCAAAAAAACGATGGATTTAGGCCCAGATCTCTGTACTGGGGTGAATGTATGACATTGTTCTGCATTCTGTCCATCAATTGTTGTTTTTGCATTTGTCACCCCGAGTGGAAAGGGTATGCCCAGACGTGGGTCCCTTGCTCTCCATGCCACTGGAAATCAAGCAAGCCTGGCTGAAGACGGCTGAAATGCCAGAAACCGGTCCTAGGATGCTTGTTTCCAGTCCAGGGAAGACCTGGCTTGGCAGTTCGGTCTGGACTGTTCCCATGAGGCACAGGGTCAAGACTGATTTGCATATGGCTGGGTTCAAACTGGAAAGGCATGGTGAGCAAAAAAACGATGTATTTAGGCCCAGATCTCTGTACTGGGGTGAATGTATGACATTGTTCTGCATTCTGTTCATCAATTGTTGTTTTTGCATTTGTCACCCCGAGTGGAAAGGGTATGCCCAGACGTGGGTCCCTTGCTCTCCATGCCACTGGAAATCAAGCAAGCCTGGCTGAAGACAGCTGAAATGCCAGAAACCGGTCCTAGGATGCTTGTTTCCAGTCCAGGGAGGACCTGGCTTGGCAGTTCGGTCTGAACTGTTCCCATGAGGCACAGGGTCAAGACTGATTTGCATATGGCTGGGTTCAAACTGGAAAGGCATGGTGAGCAAAAAAACGATGGATTTAGGCCCAGATCTCTGTACTGGGGTGAATGTATGACATTGTTCTGCATTCTGTCCATCAATTGTTGTTTTTGCATTTGTCACCCCGAGTGGAAAGGGTATGCCCAGACGTGGGTCCCTTGCTCTCCATGCCACTGGAAATCAAGCAAGCCTGGCTGAAGACGGCTGAAATGCCAGAAACCGGTCCTAGGATGCTTGTTTCCAGTCCAGGGAGGACCTGGCTTGGCAGTTCGGTCTGGACTGTTCCCATGAGGCACAGGGTCAAGACTGATTTGCATATGGCTGGGTTCAAACTGGAAAGGCATGGTGAGCAAAAAAACGATGTATTTAGGCCCAGATCTCTGTACTGGGGTGAATGTATGACATTGTTTTGCATTCTGTCCATCAATTGTTGTTTTTGCATTTGTCACCCCGAGTGGAAAGGGTATGCCCAGACGTGGGTCCCTTGCTCTCCATGCCACTGGAAATCAAGCAAGCCTGGCTGAAGACGGCTGAAATGCCAGAAACCGGTCCTAGGATGCTTGTTTCCAGTCCAGGGAGTACCTGGCTTGGCAGTTCGGTCTGGACTGTTCCCATCAGGCACAGGGTCAAGACTGATTTTCATATGGCTGGGTTCAAACTGGAAAGGCATGGTGAGCAAAAAAACGATGGATTTAGGCCCAGATCTCTGTACTGGGGTGAATGTATGACATTGTTCTGCATTCTGTCCATCAATTGTTGTTTTTGCATTTGTCACCCCGAGTGGAAAGGGTATGCCCAGACGTGGGTCTCTTGCTCTCCATGCCACTGGAAATCAAGCAAGCCTGGCTGAAGATGGCTGAAATGCCAGAAACCGGTCCTAGGATGCTTGTTTCCAGTCCAGGGAGGACCTGGCTTGGCAGTTCGGTCTGGACTGTTCCCATGAGGCACAGGGTCAAGACTGATTTGCATATGGCTGGGTTCAAACTGGAAAGGCATGGTGAGCAAAAAAACGATGGATTTAGGCCCAGATCTCTGTACTGGGGTGAATGTATGACATTGTTCTGCATTCTGTCCATCAATTGTTGTTTTTGCATTTGTCACCCCGAGTGGAAAGGGTATGCCCAGACGTGGGTCCCTTGCTCTCCATGCCACTGGAAATCAAGCAAGCCTGGCTGAAGACAGCTGAAATGCCAGAAACCGGTCCTAGGATGCTTGTTTCCAGTCCAGGGAGGACCTGGCTTGGCAGTTCGGTCTGTACTGTTCCCATGAGGCACAGGGTCAAGACTGATTTGCATATGGCTGGGTTCAAACTGGAAAGGCATGGTGAGCAAAAAAACGATGGATTTAGGCCCAGATCTCTGTACTGGGGTGAATGTATGACATTGTTCTGCATTCTGTCCATCAATTGTTGTTTTTGCATTTGTCACCCCGAGTGGAAAGGGTATGCCCAGACGTGGGTCCCTTGCTCTCCATGCCACTGGAAATCAAGCAAGCCTGGCTGAAGACGGCTGAAATGCCAGAAACCGGTCCTAGGATGCTTGTTTCCAGTCCAGGGAAGACCTGGCTTGGCAGTTCGGTCTGGACTGTTCCCATGAGGCACAGGGTCAAGACTGATTTGCATATGGCTGGGTTCAAACTGGAAAGGCATGGTGAGCAAAAAAACGATGGATTTAGGCCCAGATCTCTGTACTGGGGTGAATGTATGACATTGTTCTGCATTCTGTTCATCAATTGTTGTTTTTGCATTTGTCACCCCGAGTGGAAAGGGTATGCCCAGACGTGGGTCCCTTGCTCTCCATGCCACTGGAAATCAAGCAAGCCTGGCTGAAGACGGCTAAAATGCCAGAAACCGGTCCTAGGATGCTTGTTTCCAGTCCAGGAAGGACCTGGCTTGGCAGTTCGGTCTGGACTGTTCCCATGAGGCACAGGGTCAAGACTGATTTGCATATGGCTGGGTTCAAACTGGAAAGGCATGGTGAGCAAAAAAACGATGGATTTAGGCCCAGATCTCTGTACTGGGGTGAATGTATGACATTGTTCTGCATTCTGTCCATCAATTGTTGTTTTTGCATTTGTCACCCCGAGTCGAAAGGGCATGCCCAGACGTGGGTCCCTTGCTCTCCATGCCACTGGAAATCAAGCAAGCCTGGCTGAAGACAGCTGAAATGCCAGAAACCGGTCCTAGGATGCTTGTTTCCAGTCCAGGGAGGACCTGGCTTGGCAGTTCGGTCTGGACTGTTCCCATGAGGCACAGGGTCAAGACTGATTTGCATATGGCTGGGTTCAAACTGGAAAGGCATGGTGAGCAAAAACACGATGGATTTAGGCCCAGATCTCTGTACTGGGGTGAATGTATGACATTGTTCTGCATTCTGTCCATCAATTGTTGTTTTTGCATTTGTCACCCCGAGTGGAAAGGGTATGCCCAGACGTGGGTCCCTTGCTCTCCATGCCACTGGAAATCAAGCAAGCCTGGCTGAAGACGGCTGAAATGCCAGAAACCGGT
Source organism: Triturus cristatus (assembly GCF_964204655.1). Taxonomy (NCBI): domain Eukaryota; kingdom Metazoa; phylum Chordata; class Amphibia; order Caudata; family Salamandridae; genus Triturus; species Triturus cristatus. The sequence goes on from NC_140586.1 coordinate 344,839,112, forward strand.
CCTAGGATGCTTGTTTCCAGTCCAGGGAGGACCTGGCTCGGCAGTTCGGTCTGGACTGTTCCCATGAGGCACAGGGTCAAGACTGATTTGCATATGGCTGGGTTCAAACTGGAAAGGCATGGTGAGCAAAAAAACGATGTATTTAGGCCCAGATCTCTGTACTGGGGTGAATGTATGACATTGTTCTGCATTCTGTCCATCAATTGTTGTTTTTGCATTTGTCACCCCGAGTGGAAAGGGTATGCCCAGACGTGGGTCCCTTGCTCTCCATGCCACTGGAAATCAAGCAAGCCTGGCTGAAGACAGCTGAAATGCCAGAAACCGGTCCTAGGATGCTTGTTTCCAGTCCAGGGAGGACCTGGCTTGGCAGTTCGGTCTGGACTGTTCCCATGAGGCACAGGGTCAAGACTGATTTGCATATGGCTGGGTTCAAACTGGAAAGGCATGGTGAGCAAAAAAACGATGGATTTAGGCCCAGATCTCTGTACTGGGGTGAATGTATGACATTGTTCTGCATTCTGTCCATCAATTGTTGTTTTTGCATTTGTCACCCCGAGTGGAAAGGGTATGCCCAGACGTGGGTCCCTTGTTCTCCATGCCACTGGAAATCAAGCAAGCCTGGCTGAAGACGGCTGAAATGCCAGAAACCGGTCCTAGGATGCTTGTTTCCAGTCCAGGGAAGACCTGGCTTGGCAGTTCGGTCTGGACTGTTCCCATGAGGCACAGGGTCAAGACTGATTTGCATATGGCTGGGTTCAAACTGGAAAGGCATGGTGAGCAAAAAAACGATGGATTTAGGCCCAGATCTCTGTACTGGGGTGAATGTATGACATTGTTCTGCATTCTGTTCATCAATTGTTGTTTTTGCATTTGTCACCCCGAGTGGAAAGGGTATGCCCAGACGTGGGTCCCTTGCTCTCCATGCCACTGGAAATCAAGCAAGCCTGGCTGAAGACGGCTAAAATGCCAGAAACCGGTCCTAGGATGCTTGTTTCCAGTCCAGGGAGGACCTGGCTTGGCAGTTCGGTCTGGACTGTTCCCATGAGGCACAGGGTCAAGACTGATTTGCATATGGCTGGGTTCAAACTGGAAAGGCATGGTGAGCAAAAAAACGATGGATTTAGGCCCAGATCTCTGTACTGGGGTGAATGTATGACATTGTTCTGCATTCTGTCCATCAATTGTTGTTTTTGCATTTGTCACCCCGAGTCGAAAGGGTATGCCCAGACGTGGGTCCCTTGCTCTCCATGCCACTGGAAATCAAGCAAGCCTGGCTGAAGACAGCTGAAATGCCAGAAACCGGTCCTAGGATGCTTGTTTCCAGTCCAGGGAGGACCTGGCTTGGCAGTTCGGTCTGGACTGTTCCCATGAGGCACAGGGTCAAGACTGATTTGCATATGGCTGGGTTCAAACTGGAAAGGCATGGTGAGCAAAAACACGATGGATTTAGGCCCAGATCTCTGTACTGGGGTGAATGTATGACATTGTTCTGCATTCTGTCCATCAATTGTTGTTTTTGCATTTGTCACCCCGAGTGGAAAGGGTATGCCCAGACGTGGGTCCCTTGCTCTCCATGCCACTGGAAATCAAGCAAGCCTGGCTGAAGACGGCTGAAATGCCAGAAAACGGTCCTAGGATGCTTGTTTCCAGTCCAGGGAGGACCTGGCTCGGCAGTTCGGTCTGGACTGTTCCCATGAGGCACAGGGTCAAGACTGATTTGCATATGGCTGGGTTCAAACTGGAAAGGCATGGTGAGCAAAAAAACGATGTATTTAGGCCCAGATCTCTGTACTGGGGTGAATGTATGACATTGTTCTGCATTCTGTCCATCAATTGTTGTTTTTGCATTTGTCACCCCGAGTGGAAAGGGTATGCCCAGACGTGGGTCCCTTGCTCTCCATGCCACTGGAAATCAAGCAAGCCTGGCTGAAGACGGCTGAAATGCCAGAAACCGGTCCTAGGATGCTTGTTTCCAGTCCAGGGAGGACCTGGCTTGGCAGTTCGGTCTGGACTGTTCCCATGAGGCACAGGGTCAAGACTGATTTGCATATGGCTGGGTTCAAACTGGAAAGGCATGGTGAGCAAAAAAACGATGGATTTAGGCCCAGATCTCTGTACTGGGGTGAATGTATGACATTGTTCTGCATTCTGTTCATCAATTGTTGTTTTTGCATTTGTCACCCCGAGTGGAAAGGGTATGCCCAGACGTGGGTCCCTTGCTCTCCATGCCACTGGAAATCAAGCAAGCCTGGCTGAAGACGGCTAAAATGCCAGAAACCGGTCCTAGGATGCTTGTTTCCAGTCCAGGGAGGACCTGGCTTGGCAGTTCGGTCTGGACTGTTCCCATGAGGCACAGGGTCAAGACTGATTTGCATATGGCTGGGTTCAAACTGGAAAGGCATGGTGAGCAAAAAAACGATGGATTTAGGCCCAGATCTCTGTACTGGGGTGAATGTATGACATTGTTCTGCATTCTGTCCATCAATTGTTGTTTTTGCATTTGTCACCCCGAGTCGAAAGGGTATGCCCAGACGTGGGTCCCTTGCTCTCCATGCCACTGGAAATCAAGCAAGCCTGGCTGAAGACAGCTGAAATGCCAGAAACCGGTCCTAGGATGCTTGTTTCCAGTCCAGGGAGGACCTGGCTAAGCAGTTCGGTCTGGACTGTTCCCATGAGGCACAGGGTCAAGACTGATTTGCATATGGCTGGGTTCAAACTGGAAAGGCATGGTGAGCAAAAACACGATGGATTTAGGCCCAGATCTCTGTACTGGGGAGAATGTATGACATTGTTCTGCATTCTGTCCATCAATTGTTGTTTTTGCATTTGTCACCCCGAGTGGAAAGGGTATGCCCAGACGTGGGTCCCTTGCTCTCCATGCCATTGGAAATCAAGCAAGCCTGGCTGAAGACGGCTGAAATGCCAGAAACCGGTCCTAGGATGCTTGTTTCCAGTCCAGGGAGGACCTGGCTTGGCAGTTCGGTCTGGACTGTTCCCATGAGGCACAGGGTCAAGACTGATTTGCATATGGCTGGGTTCAAACTGGAAAGGCATGGTGAGCAAAAAAACGATGGATTTAGGCCCAGATCTCTGTACTGGGATAAATGTATGACATTGTTCTGCATTCTGTCCATCAATTGTTGTTTTTGCATTTGTCACCCCGAGTGGAAAGGGTATGCCCAGACGTGGGTCCCTTGCTCTCCATGCCACTGGAAATCAAGCAAGCCTGGCTGAAGACAGCTGAAATGCCAGAAACCGGTCCTAGGATGCTTGTTTCCAGTCCAGGGAGGACCTGGCTTGGCAGTTCGGTCTGGACTGTTCCCATGAGGCACAGGGTCAAGACTGATTTGCATATGGCTGGGTTCAAACTGGAAAGGCATGGTGAGCAAAAAAACGATGGATTTAGGCCCAGATCTCTGTACTGGGGTGAATGCATGACATTGTTCTGCATTCTGTTCATCAATTGTTGTTTTTGCATTTGTCACCTCGAGTGGAAAGGGTATGCCCAGACGTGGGTCCCTTGCTCTCCATGCCACTGGAAATCAAGCAAGCCTGGCTGAAGACGGCTAAAATGCCAGAAACCGGTCCTAGGATGCTTGTTTCCAGTCCAGGGAGGACCTGGCTTGGCAGTTCGGTCTGGACTGTTCCCATGAGGCACAGGGTCAAGACTGATTTGCATATGGCTGGGTTCAAACTGGAAAGGCATGGTGAGCAAAAAAACGATGGATTTAGGCCCAGATCTCTGTACTGGGGTGAATGTATGACATTGTTCTGCATTCTGTCCATCAATTGTTGTTTTTGCATTTGTCACCCCGAGTCGAAAGGGTATGCCCAGACGTGGGTCCCTTGCTCTCCATGCCACTGGAAATCAAGCAAGCCTGGCTGAAGACGGCTGAAATTCCAGAAACCGGTCCTAGGATGCTTGTTTCCAGTCCAGGGAGGACCTGGCTTGGCAGTTCCTTCTGGACTGTTCCCATGAGGCACAGGGTCAAGACTGATTTGCATATGGCTGGGTTCAAACTGGAAAGGCATGGTGAGCAAAAACACGATGGATTTAGGTCCAGATCTCTGTACTGGGGAGAATGTATGACATTGTTCTGCATTCTGTCCATCAATTGTTGTTTTTGCATTTGTCACCCCGAGTGGAAAGGGTATGCCCAGACGTGGGTCCCTTGCTCTCCATGCCACTGGAAATCAAGCAAGCCTGGCTGAAGACGGCTGAAATGCCAGAAACCGGTCCTAGGATGCTTGTTTCCAGTCCAGGGAGGACCTGGCTTGGCAGTTCGGTCTGGACTGTTCCCATGAGGCACAGGGTCAAGACTGATTTGCATATGGCTGGGTTCAAACTGGAAAGGCATGGTGAGCAAAAAAACGATGGATTTAGGCCCAGATCTCTGTACTGGGATGAATGTATGCCATTGTTCTGCATTCTGTCCATCAATTGTTGTTTTTGCATTTGTCACCCCGAGTGGAAAGGGTATGCCCAGACGTGGGTCCCTTGCTCTCCATGCCACTAGAAATCAAGCAAGCCTGGCTGAAGACAGCTGAAATGCCAGAAACCGGTCCTAGGATGCTTGTTTCCAGTCCAGGGAGGACCTGGCTTGGCAGTTCGGTCTGGACTGTTCCCATGAGGCACAGGGTCAAGACTGATTTGCATATGGCTGGGTTCAAACTGGAAAGGCATGGTGAGCAAAAACACGATGGATTTAGGCCCAGATCTCTGTACTGGGGTGAATGTATGACATTGTTCTGCATTCTGTCCATCAATTGTTGTTTTTGCATTTGTCACCCCGAGTGGAAAGGGTATGCCCAGACGTGGGTCCCTTGCTCTCCATGCCACTGGAAATCAAGCAAGCCTGGCTGAAGACGGCTGAAATGCCAGAAACCGGTCCTAGGATGCTTGTTTCCAGTCCAGGGAGGACCTGGCTCGGCAGTTCGGTCTGGACTGTTCCCATGAGGCACAGGGTCAAGACTGATTTGCATATGGCTGGGTTCAAACTGGAAAGGCATGGTGAGCAAAAAAACGATGTATTTAGGCCCAGATCTCTGTACTGGGGTGAATGTATGACATTGTTCTGCATTCTGTCCATCAATTGTTGTTTTTGCATTTGTCACCCCGAGTGGAAAGGGTATGCCCAGACGTGGGTCCCTTGCTCTCCATGCCACTGGAAATCAAGCAAGCCTGGCTGAAGACGGCTGAAATGCCAGAAGCCGGTCCTAGGATGCTTGTTTCCAGTCCAGGGAGGACCTGGCTTGGCAGTTCGGTCTGGACTGTTCCCATGAGGCACAGGGTCAAGACTGATTTGCATATGGCTGGGTTCAAACTGGAAAGGCATGGTGAGCAAAAAAACGATGGATTTAGGCCCAGATCTCTGTACTGGGGTGAATGTATGACATTGTTCTGCATTCTGTTCATCAATTGTTGTTTTTGCATTTGTCACCCCGAGTGGAAAGGGTATGCCCAGACGTGGGTCCCTTGCTCTCCATGCCACTGGAAATCAAGCAAGCCTGGCTGAAGACGGCTAAAATGCCAGAAACCGGTCCTAGGATGCTTGTTTCCAGTCCAGGGAGGACCTGGCTTGGCAGTTCGGTCTGGACTGTTCCCATGAGGCACAGGGTCAAGACTGATTTGCATATGGCTGGGTTCAAACTGGAAAGGCATGGTGAGCAAAAAAACGATGGATTTAGGCCCAGATCTCTGTACTGGGGTGAATGTATGACATTGTTCTGCATTCTGTCCATCAATTGTTGTTTTTGCATTTGTCACCCTGTACTGCTCGATTTTCCCGGCCTTTCTTGTGTTAAAGGGAAACGAATATGACTTCAGTCTCTTTCCATCCAAGTCTAAGGGTTAGAGTAGTGAATGGAGCCTATTTACTAGGCTCTTTGACATGATCCTGTGCTCTTCCCCATAGATCAGGGCTTGCACACATAGCCTAGGGGATAGATTCGTTAGTATTAGGGATAACCTGTCCTGTAGTGAGGGTATTTCATGGAGCCGTGCTGAATTCAGGCCTGGTAGGCCTCAAACGGGAGAGACTCCATCTTTCTTTCTGCTCCGGCAGCTTGAGATGCTTCTAGGTTAAGGGTAATGTTTTAGTTATGAGGTGTTATTCGCTTGGAGAGAACCGGTTCAGGCCGGCCCTTATCGAAGGATTGTATTTTTCTTCATGCCGAAGACACTACATCAGGCCGGTCGGCTGGGAACGTGTCCTTGGCACGGGGAGGTACAAGAATTTGGTGGGCGGCAGGTTACGGGCTGGAATTTTCCATGAGAGAATGCACCTCTATATTAGTGAAAGTCTGAGGCAGATACTGGCACTTGCTTTTTAGTCCGTAGGCGGCCCCTGGCCGTTAGCAGTAAAGCTACTACTTATTTCAGGGAAGACAGATGACAAACTTGAAGGTGGAGAAAAACCGAGAAATAGATATTCCAAAGAGAAGAGAGTAGCCGATGAGGAAGAGGTCCCAGTGACTCGGAGAGGGAGACGGGAGTAGATCCGTGACTGCGGAGGTGTGACTTCCAGGCGAAGCCGAGGCACAGACGAGAAGGGAACCTAGATGACCATTGAGTGCAGGCTACATACGACCAAGGTGATGTCAATCCCTTTTTATTAGAGTGTACAACTTAATCTTTCACTTTTCTTTGCAGGTTATGATATGTATTATGTTTTGTGAGTGTGTATGTAGTAACTAAATAAAGTATCCAGTTTGTAGTGAATCAACATGAGCTGCGTGTTCTTGTATAAGAGGGTAGCCTATTCTTCTAGTCAGCTGTGACTTGATATGAACAGATGTTAACCCTGATCAGGTAAGTGGTAACTGAATAAGGGAGAAAGGAGCCCCTCCAACTGGAGAACAGGTTGTGCTCAACTAGCAGTCTTTGTGTGATCTGATACATATTAACACTGATTCCCCTGTTGTATGTCGTGGTAATCATAGGATGAACTCGTGCTGAGGCTGCCGTCTGGGCAGGAAGTCCTGGGTCCGTTTGGGACCGCGAGGCCGCCACTTGTCTGAGGCTGCCGTCTGGGCAGGAAGTCCTGGGTCCGTTTGGGACCGCGAGGCCGCCACTTGTCTGAGGCTGCCGTCTGGGCAGGAAGTCCTGGGTCCGTTTGGGACCGCGAGGCCGCCACTTGTCTGAGGCTGCCGTCTGGGCAGGAAGTCCTGGGTCCGTTTGGGACCGCGAGGCCGCCACTTGCCTGAGGCTGCCGTCTGGGCAGGAAGTCCTGGGTCCGTTTGGGACCGCGAGGCCGCCACTTGTCTGAGGCTGCCGTCTGGGCAGGAAGTCCTGGGTCCGTTTGGGACCGCGAGGCCGCCACTTGTCTGAGGCTGCCGTCTGGGCAGGAAGTCCTGGGTCCGTTTGGGACCGCGAGGCCGCCACTTGTCTGAGGCTGCCGTCTGGGCAGGAAGTCCTGGGTCCGTTTGGGACCGCGAGGCCGCCACTTGTCTGAGGCTGCCGTCTGGGCAGGAAGTCCTGGGTCCGTTTGGGACCGCGAGGCCGCCACTTGTCTGAGGCTGCCGTCTGGGCAGGAAGTCCTGGGTCCGTTTGGGACCGCGAGGCCGCCACTTGTCTGAGGCTGCCGTCTGGGCAGGAAGTCCTGGGTCCGTTTGGGACCGCGAGGCCGCCACTTGTCTGAGACTGCCGTCTGGGCAGGAAGTCCTGGGTCCGTTTGGGACCGCGAGGCCGCTACTTGTCTGAGGCTGCCGTCTGGGCAGGAAGTCCTGGGTCCGTTTGGGACCGCGAGGCCGCCACTTGTATTATAAGAGGTCTTAGTATATATATATATATATATAATAGGAATTCCCTGTCCTTAGGTGGTACATATATATGTGGTTTCTTAGGTGTGAATAGGCCCTAGGGAGGGGGTAACGTTCTGGCTGGGTTAGAGAGGCTCTGTTGAGCGGGTTCTATCTGATCCGAAAACCCAAGCAGAACACACCCCGAGTGGAAAGGGTATGCCCAGACGTGGGTCCCTTGCTCTCCATGCCACTGGAAATCAAGCAAGCCTGGCTGAAGACGGCTGAAATGCCAGAAACCGGTCCTAGGATGCTTGTTTCCAGTCCAGGGAGGACCTGGCTTGGCAGTTCGGTCTGGACTGTTCCCATGAGGCACAGGGTCAAGACTGATTTGCATATGGCTGGGTTCAAACTGGAAAGGCATGGTGAGCAAAAAAACGATGGATTTAGGCCCAGATCTCTGTACTGGGGTGAATGTATGACATTGTTCTGCATTCTGTCCATCAATTGTTGTTTTTGCATTTGTCACCCCGAGTGGAAAGGGTATGCCCAGACGTGGGTCTCTTGCTCTCCATGCCACTTGAAATCAAGCAAGCCTGGCTGAAGACGGCTGAAATGCCAGAAACTGGTCCTAGGATGCTTGTTTCCAGTCCAGGGAGGACTTGGCTTGGCAGTTCGGTCTGGACTGTTCCCATGAGGCACAGGGTCAAGACTGATTTGCATATGGCTGGGTTCAAACTGGAAAGGCATGGTGAGCAAAAAAACGATGGATTTAGGCCCAGATCTCTGTACTGGGGTGAATGTATGACATTGTTCTGCATTCTGTCCATCAATTGTTGTTTTTGCATTTGTCACCCCGAGTGGAAAGGGTATGCCCAGACGTGGGTCCCTTGCTCTCCATGCCACTGGAAATCAAGCAAGCCTGGCTGAAGACGACTGAAATGCCAGAAATCGGTCCTAGGATGCTTGTTTCCAGTCCAGGGAGGACCTGGCTTGGCAGGTCAGTCTGGACTGTTCCCATGAGGCACAGGGTCAAGACTGATTTGCATATGGCTGGGTTCAAACTGGAAAGGCATGGTGAGCAAAAAAACGATGGATTTAGGCCCAGATCTCTGTACTGGGGTGAATGTATGACATTGTTCTGCATTCTGTCCATCAATTGTTGTTTTTGCATTTGTCACCCCGAGTGAAAAGGGTATGCCCAGACGTGGGTCCCTTGCTCTCCATGCCACTGGAAATCAAGCAAGCCTGGCTGAAGACGGCTGAAATGCCAGAAACCGGTCCTAGGATGCTTGTTTCCAGTCCAGGGAGGACCTGGCTTGGCAGTTCGGTCTGGACTGTTCCCATGAGGCACAGGGTCAAGACTGATTTGCATATGGCTGGGTTCAAACTGGAAAGGCATGGTGAGCAAAAAAACGATGGATTTAGGCCCAGATCTCTGTACTGGGGTGAATGTATGACATTGTTCTGCATTCTGTCCATCAATTGTTGTTTTTGCATTTGTCACCCCGAGTGGAAAGGGTATGCCCAGACGTGGGTCTCTTGCTCTCCATGCCACTGGAAATCAAGCAAGCCTGGCTGAAGACGTCTGAAATGCCAGAAACTGGTCCTAGGATGCTTGTTTCCAGTTCAGGGAGGACCTGGCTTGGCAGTTCGGTCTGGACTGTTCCCATGAGGCACAGGGTCAAGACTGATTTGCATATGGCTGGGTTCAAACTGGAAAGGCATGGTGAGCAAAAAAACGATGGATTTAGGCCCAGATCTCTGTACTGGGGTGAATGTATGACATTGTTCTGCATTCTTTCCATCAATTGTTGTTTTTGCATTTGTCACCCCGAGTGGAAAGGGTATGCCCAGACGTGGGTCCCTTGCTCTCCATGCCACTGGAAATCAAGCAAGCCTGGCTGAAGACAGCTGAAATGCCAGAAACCGGTCCTAGGATGCTTGTTTCCAGTCCAGGGAGGACCTGGCTTGGCAGTTCGGTCTGGATTGTTCCCATGAGGCACAGGGTCAAGACTGATTTGCATATGGCTGGGTTCAAACTGGAAAGGCATGGTGAGCAAAAACACGATGGATTTAGGCCCAGATCTCTGTACTGGGGTGAATGTATGACATTGTTCTGCATTCTGTCCATCAATTGTTGTTTTTGCATTTGTCACCCCGAGTGGAAAGGGTATGCCCAGACGTGGGTCCCTTGCTCTCCATGCCACTGGAAATCAAGCAAGCCTGGCTGAAGACGGCTGAAATGCCAGAAACCGGTCCTAGGATGCTTGTTTCCAGTCCAGGGAGGACCTGGCTTGGCAGTTCGGTCTGGACTGTTCCCATGAGGCACAGGGTCAAGACTGATTTGCATATGGCTGGGTTCAAACTGGCAAGGCATGGTGAGCAAAAAAACGATGGATTTAGGCCCAGATCTCTGTACTGGGGGGAATGTATGACATTGTTCTGCATTCTGTCCAATAATTGTTGTTTTTGCATTTGTCACCCCGAGTGGAAAGGGTATGCCCAGACGTGGGTCCCTTGCTCTCCATGCCACTGGAAATCAAGCAAGCCTGGCTGAAGACAGCTGAAATGCCAGAAACCGGTCCTAGGATGCTTGTTTCCAGTCCAGGGAGGACCTGGCTTGGCAGTTCGGTCTGGACTGTTCCCATGAGGCACAGGGTCAAGACTGATTTGCATATGGCTGGGTTCAAACTGGAAAGGCATGGTGAGCAAAAACACAATGGATTTAGGCCCAGATCTCTGTACTGGGGTGAATGTATGACATTGTTCTGCATTCTGTCCATCAATTGTTGTTTTTGCATTTGTCACCCCGAGTGGAAAGGGTATGCCCAGACGTGGGTCTCTTGCTCTCCATGCCACTGGAAATCAAGCAAGCCTGGCTGAAGACGGCTGAAATGCCAGAAACCGGTCCTAGAATGCTTGTTTCCAGTCCAGGGAGGACCTGGCTTGGCAGTTCGGTCTGGACTGTTCCCATGAGGCACAGGGTCAAGACTGATTTGCATATGGCTGGGTTCAAACTGGAAAGGCATGGTGAGCAAAAAAACGATGGATTTAGGCCCAGATCTCTGTACTGGGGTGAATGTATGACATTGTTCTGCATTCTGTCCATCAATTGTTGTTTTTGCATTTGTCACCCCGAGTGGAAAGGGTATGCCCAGACGTGGGTCCCTTGCTCTCCATGCCACTGGAAATCAAGCAAGCCTGGCTGAAGACAGCTGAAATGCCAGAAACCGGTCCTAGGATGCTTGTTTCCAGTCCAGGGAGGACCTGGCTTGGCAGTTCGGTCTGGACTGTTCCCATGAGGCACAGGGTCAAGACTGATTTGCATATGGCTGGGTTCAAACTGGAAAGGCATGGTGAGCAAAAACACGATGGATTTAGGCCCAGATCTCTGTACTGGGGTGAATGTATGACATTGTTCTGCATTCTGTCCATCAATTGTTGTTTTTGCATTTGTCACCCCGAGTGGAAAGGGTATGCCCAGACGTGGGTCCCTTGCTCTCCATGCCACTGGAAATCAAGCAAGCCTGGCTGAAGACAGCTGAAATGCCAGAAACCGGTCCTAGGATGCTTGTTTCCAGTCCAGGGAGGACCTGGCTTGGCAGTTCGGTCTGGACTGTTCCCATGAGGCACAGGGTCAAGACTGATTTGCATATGGCTGGGTTCAAACTGGAAAGGCATGGTGAGCAAAAACACGATGGATTTAGGCCCAGATCTCTGTACTGGGGTGAATGTATGACATTGTTCTGCATTCTGTCCATCAATTGTTGTTTTTGAATTTGTCACCCCGAGTGGAAAGGGTATGCCCAGACGTGGGTCCCTTGCTCTCCATGCCACTGGAAATCAAGCAAGCCTGGCTGAAGACGGCTGAAATGCCAGAAACCGGTCCTAGGATGCTTGTTTCCAGTCCAGGGAGGACCTGGCTTGGCAGTTCGGTCTGGACTGTTCCCATGAGGCACAGGGTCAAGACTGATTTGCATATGGCTGGGTTCAAACTGGCAAGGCATGGTGAGCAAAAAAACGATGGATTTAGGCCCAGATCTCTGTACTGGGGTGAATGTATGACATTGTTCTGCATTCTCTCCATCAATTGTTGTTTTTGCATTTGTCACCCCGAGTGGAAAGGGTATGCCCAGACGTGGGTCCCTTGCTCTCCATGCCACTGGAAATCAAGCAAGCCTGGCTGAAGACGGCTGAAATGCCAGAAACCGGTTCTAGGATGCTTGTTTCCAGTCCAGGGAGGACCTGGCTTGGAAGTTCGGTCTGGACTGTTCCCATGAGGCACAGGGTGAAGACTGATTTGCAAATGGCTGGGTTCAAACTGGAAAGGCATGGTGAGCAAAAAAACGATGGATTTAGGCCCAGATCTCTGTACTGGGGTGAATGTATGACAATGTTCTGCATTCTGTCCAATAATTGTTGTTTTTGCATTTGTCACCCCGAGTGGAAAGGGTATGCCCAGACGTGGGTCCCTTGCTCTCCATGCCACTGGAAATCAAGCAAGCCTGGCTGAAGACAGCTGAAATGCCAGAAACCGGTCCTAGGATGCTTGTTTCCAGTCCAGGGAGGACCTGGCTTGGCAGTTCGGTCTGGACTGTTCCCATGAGGCACAGGGTCAAGACTGATTTGCATATGGCTGGGTTCAAACTGGAAAGGCATGGTGAGCAAAAACACGATGGATTTAGGCCCAGATCTCTGTACTGGGGTGAATGTATGACATTGTTCTGCATTCTGTCCATCAATTGTTGTTTTTGCATTTGTCACCCCGAGTGGAAAGGGTATGCCCAGACGTGGGTCTCTTGCTCTCCATGCCACTGGAAATCAAGCAAGCCTGGCTGAAGACGGCTGAAATGCCAGAAACCGGTCCTAGGATGCTTGTTTCCAGTCCAGGGAGGACCTGGCTTGGCAGTTCGGTCTGGACTGTTCCCATGAGGCACAGGGTCAAGACTGATTTGCATATGGCTGGGTTCAAACTGGAAAGGCATGGTGAGCAAAAAAACGATGGATTTAGGCCCAGATCTCTGTACTGGGGTGAATGTATGACATTGTTCTGCATTCTGTCCATCAATTGTTGTTTTTGCATTTGTCACCCCGAGTGGAAAGGGTATGCCCAGACGTGCGTCCCTTGCTCTCCATGCCACTGGAAATCAAGCAAGCCTGGCTGTAGACAGCTGAAATGCCAGAAACCGGTCCTAGGATGCTTGTTTCCAGTCCAGGGAGGACCTGGCTTGGCAGTTCGGTCTGGACTGTTCCCATGAGGCACAGGGTCAAGACTGATTTGCATATGGCTGGGTTCAAACTGGAAAGGCATGGTGAGCAAAAACACGATGGATTTAGGCCCAGATCTCTGTACTGGGGTGAATGTATGACATTGTTCTGCATTCTGTCCATCAATTGTTGTTTTTGCATTTGTCACCGCGAGTGGAAAGGGTATGCCCAGACGTGGGTCCCTTGCTCTCCATGCCACTGGAAATCAAGCAAGCCTGGCTGAAGACGGCTGAAATGCCAGAAACCGGTCCTAGGATGCTTGTTTCCAGTCCAGGGAGGACCTGGCTTGGCAGTTCGGTCTGGACTGTTCCCATGAGGCACAGGGTCAAGACTGATTTGCATATGGCTGGGTTCAAACTGGAAAGGCATGGTGAGCAAAAACACGATGGATTTAGGCCCAGATCTCTGTACTGGGGAGAATGTATGACATTGTTCTGCATTCTGTCCATCAATTGTTGTTTTTGCATTTGTCACCCCGAGTGGAAAGGGTATGCCCAGACGTGGGTCCCTTGCTCTCCATGCCACTGGAAATCAAGCAAGCCTGGCTGAAGACGGCTGAAATGCCAGAAACCGGTCCTAGGATGCTTGTTTCCAGTCCAGGGAGGACCTGGCTTGGCAGTTCGGTCTGGACTGTTCCCATGAGGCACAGGGTCAAGACTGATTTGCATATGGCTGGGTTCAAACTGGAAAGGCATGGTGAGCAAAAAAACGATGGATTTAGGCCCAGATCTCTGTACTGGGATGAATGTATGCCATTGTTCTGCATTCTGTCCATCAATTGTTGTTTTTGCATTTGTCACCCCGAGTGGAAAGGGTATGCCCAGACGTGGGTCCCTTGCTCTCCATGCCACTAGAAATCAAGCAAGCCTGGCTGAAGACAGCTGAAAAGCCAGAAACCGGTCCTAGGATGCTTGTTTCCAGTCCAGGGAGGACCTGGCTTGGCAGTTCGGTCTGGACTGTTCCCATGAGGCACAGGGTCAAGACTGATTTGCATATGGCTGGGTTCAAACTGGAAAGGCATGGTGAGCAAAAACACGATGGATTTAGGCCCCGATCTCTGTACTGGGGTGAATGTATGACATTGTTCTGCATTCTGTCCATCAATTGTTGTTTTTGCATTTGTCACCCCGAGTGGAAAGGGTATGCCCAGACGTGGGTCCCTTGCTCTCCATGCCACTGGAAATCAAGCAAGCCTGGCTGAAGACGGCTGAAATGCCAGAAACCGGTCCTAGGATGCTTGTTTCCAGTCCAGGGAGGACCTGGCTCGGCAGTTCGGTCTGGACTGTTCCCATGAGGCACAGGGTCAAGACTGATTTGCATATGGCTGGGTTCAAACTGGAAAGGCATGGTGAGCAAAATAACGATGTATTTAGGCCCAGATCTCTGTACTGGGGTGAATGTATGACATTGTTCTGCATTCTGTCCATCAATTGTTGTTTTTGCATTTGTCACCCCGAGTGGAAAGGGTATGCCCAGACGTGGGTCCCTTGCTCTCCATGCCACTGGAAATCAAGCAAGCCTGGCTGAAGACGGCTGAAATGCCAGAAACCGGTCCTAGGATGCTTGTTTCCAGTCCAGGGAGGACCTGGCTTGGCAGTTCGGTCTGGACTGTTCCCATGAGGCACAGGGTCAAGACTGATTTGCATATGGCTGGGTTCAAACTGGAAAGGCATGGTGAGCAAAAAAACGATGGATTTAGGCCCAGATCTCTGTACTGGGGTGAATGTATGACATTGTTCTGCATTCTGTTCATCAATTGTTGTTTTTGCATTTGTCACCCCGAGTGGAAAGGGTATGCCCAGACGTGGGTCCCTTGCTCTCCATGCCACTGGAAATCAAGCAAGCCTGGCTGAAGACGGCTAAAATGCCAGAAACCGGTCCTAGGATGCTTGTTTCCAGTCCAGGGAGGACCTGGCTTGGCAGTTCGGTCTGGACTGTTCCCATGAGGCACAGGGTCAAGACTGATTTGCATATGGCTGGGTTCAAACTGGAAAGGCATGGTGAGCAAAAAAACGATGGATTTAGGCCCAGATCTCTGTACTGGGGTGAATGTATGACATTGTTCTGCATTCTGTCCATCAATTGTTGTTTTTGCATTTGTCACCCTGTACTGCTCGATTTTCCCGGCCTTTCTTGTGTTAAAGGGAAACGAATATGACTTCAGTCTCTTTCCATCCAAGTCTAAGGGTTAGAGTAGTGAATGGAGCCTATTTACTAGGCTCTTTGACATGATCCTGTGCTCTTCCCCATAGATCAGGGCTTGCACACATAGCCTAGGGGATAGATTCGTTAGTATTAGGGATAACCTGTCCTGTAGTGAGGGTATTTCATGGAGCCGTGCTGAATTCAGGCCTGGTAGGCCTCAAACGGGAGAGACTCCATCTTTCTTTCTGCTCCGGCAGCTTGAGATGCTTCTAGGTTAAGGGTAATGTTTTAGTTATGAGGTGTTATTCGCTTGGAGAGAACCGGTTCAGGCCGGCCCTTATCGAAGGATTGTATTTTTCTTCATGCCGAAGACACTACATCAGGCCGGTCGGCTGGGAACGTGTCCTTGGCACGGGGAGGTACAAGAATTTGGTGGGCGGCAGGTTACGGGCTGGAATTTTCCATGAGAGAATGCACCTCTATATTAGTGAAAGTCTGAGGCAGATACTGGCACTTGCTTTTTAGTCCGTAGGCGGCCCCTGGCCGTTAGCAGTAAAGCTACTACTTATTTCAGGGAAGACAGATGACAAACTTGAAGGTGGAGAAAAACCGAGAAATAGATATTCCAAAGAGAAGAGAGTAGCCGATGAGGAAGAGGTCCCAGTGACTCGGAGAGGGAGACGGGAGTAGATCCGTGACTGCGGAGGTGTGACTTCCAGGCGAAGCCGAGGCACAGACGAGAAGGGAACCTAGATGACCATTGAGTGCAGGCTACATACGACCAAGGTGATGTCAATCCCTTTTTATTAGAGTGTACAACTTAATCTTTCACTTTTCTTTGCAGGTTATGATATGTATTATGTTTTGTGAGTGTGTATGTAGTAACTAAATAAAGTATCCAGTTTGTAGTGAATCAACATGAGCTGCGTGTTCTTGTATAAGAGGGTAGCCTATTCTTCTAGTCAGCTGTGACTTGATATGAACAGATGTTAACCCTGATCAGGTAAGTGGTAACTGAATAAGGGAGAAAGGAGCCCCTCCAACTGGAGAACAGGTTGTGCTCAACTAGCAGTCTTTGTGTGATCTGATACATATTAACACTGATTCCCCTGTTGTATGTCGTGGTAATCATAGGATGAACTCGTGCTGAGGCTGCCGTCTGGGCAGGAAGTCCTGGGTCCGTTTGGGACCGCGAGGCCGCCACTTGTCTGAGGCTGCCGTCTGGGCAGGAAGTCCTGGGTCCGTTTGGGACCGCGAGGCCGCCACTTGTCTGAGGCTGCCGTCTGGGCAGGAAGTCCTGGGTCCGTTTGGGACCGCGAGGCCGCCACTTGTCTGAGGCTGCCGTCTGGGCAGGAAGTCCTGGGTCCGTTTGGGACCGCGAGGCCGCCACTTGCCTGAGGCTGCCGTCTGGGCAGGAAGTCCTGGGTCCGTTTGGGACCGCGAGGCCGCCACTTGTCTGAGGCTGCCGTCTGGGCAGGAAGTCCTGGGTCCGTTTGGGACCGCGAGGCCGCCACTTGTCTGAGGCTGCCGTCTGGGCAGGAAGTCCTGGGTCCGTTTGGGACCGCGAGGCCGCCACTTGTCTGAGGCTGCCGTCTGGGCAGGAAGTCCTGGGTCCGTTTGGGACCGCGAGGCCGCTACTTGTCTGAGGCTGCCGTCTGGGCAGGAAGTCCTGGGTCCGTTTGGGACCGCGAGGCCGCCACTTGTATTATAAGAGGTCTTAGTATATATATATATATATATATAATAGGAATTCCCTGTCCTTAGGTGGTACATATATATGTGGTTTCTTAGGTGTGAATAGGCCCTAGGGAGGGGGTAACGTTCTGGCTGGGTTAGAGAGGCTCTGTTGAGCGGGTTCTATCTGATCCGAAAACCCAAGCAGAACACACCCCGAGTGGAAAGGGTATGCCCAGACGTGGGTCCCTTGCTCTCCATGCCACTGGAAATCAAGCAAGCCTGGCTGAAGACGGCTGAAATGCCAGAAACCGGTCCTAGGATGCTTGTTTCCAGTCCAGGGAGGACCTGGCTTGGCAGTTCGGTCTGGACTGTTCCCATGAGGCACAGGGTCAAGACTGATTTGCATATGGCTGGGTTCAAACTGGAAAGGCATGGTGAGCAAAAAAGCGATGGATTTAGGCCCAGATCTCTGTACTGGGGTGAATGTATGACATTGTTCTGCATTCTGTCCATCAATTGTTGTTTTTGCATTTGTCACCCCGAGTGGAAAGGGTATGCCCAGACGTGGGTCTCTTGCTCTCCATGCCACTTGAAATCAAGCAAGCCTGGCTGAAGACGGCTGAAATGCCAGAAACCGGTCCTAGGATGCTTGTTTCCAGTCCAGGGAGGACTTGGCTTGGCAGTTCGGTCTGGACTGTTCCCATGAGGCACAGGGTCAAGACTGATTTGCATATGGCTGGGTTCAAACTGGAAAGGCATGGTGAGCAAAAAAACGATGGATTTAGGCCCAGATCTCTGTACTGGGGTGAATGTATGACATTGTTCTGCATTCTGTCCATCAATTGTTGTTTTTGCATTTGTCACCCCGAGTGAAAAGGGTATGCCCAGACGTGGGTCCCTTGCTCTCCATGCCACTGGAAATCAAGCAAGCCTGGCTGAAGACGGCTGAAATGCCAGAAACCGGTCCTAGGATGCTTGTTTCCAGTCCAGGGAGGACCTGGCTTGGCAGTTCGGTCTGGACTGTTCCCATGAGGCACAGGGTCAAGACTGATTTGCATATGGCTGGGTTCAAACTGGAAAGGCATGGTGAGCAAAAAAACGATGGATTTAGGCCCAGATCTCTGTACTGGGGTGAATGTATGACATTGTTCTGCATTCTGTCCATCAATTGTTGTTTTTGCATTTGTCACCCCGAGTGGAAAGGGTATGCCCAGACGTGGGTCTCTTGCTCTCCATGCCACTGGAAATCAAGCAAGCCTGGCTGAAGACGTCTGAAATGCCAGAAACTGGTCCTAGGATGCTTGTTTCCAGTTCAGGGAGGACCTGGCTTGGCAGTTCGGTCTGGACTGTTCCCATGAGGCACAGGGTCAAGACTGATTTGCATATGGCTGGGTTCAAACTGGAAAGGCATGGTGAGCAAAAAAACGATGGATTTAGGCCCAGATCTCTGTACTGGGGTGAATGTATGACATTGTTCTGCATTCTGTCCATCAATTGTTGTTTTTGCATTTGTCACCCCGAGTGGAAAGGGTATGCCCAGACGTGGGTCCCTTGCTCTCCATGCCACTGGAAATCAAGCAAGCCTGGCTGAAGACAGCTGAAATGCCAGAAACCGGTCCTAGGATGCTTGTTTCCAGTCCAGGGAGGACCTGGCTTGGCAGTTCGGTCTGGACTGTTCCCATGAGGCACAGGGTCAAGACTGATTTGCATATGGCTGGGTTCAAACTGGAAAGGCATGGTGAGCAAAAACACGATGGATTTAGGCCCAGATCTCTGTACTGGGGTGAATGTATGACATTGTTCTGCATTCTGTCCATCAATTGTTGTTTTTGCATTTGTCACCCCGAGTGGAAAGGGTATGCCCAGACGTGGGTCCCTTGCTCTCCATGCCACTGGAAATCAAGCAAGCCTGGCTGAAGACGGCTGAAATGCCAGAAACCGGTCCTAGGATGCTTGTTTCCAGTCCAGGGAGGACCTGGCTTGGCAGTTCGGTCTGGACTGTTCCCATGAGGCACAGGGTCAAGACTGATTTGCATATGGCTGGGTTCAAACTGGCAAGGCATGGTGAGCAAAAAAACGATGGATTTAGGCCCAGATCTCTGTACTGGGGTGAATGTATGACATTGTTCTGCATTCTGTCCATCAATTGTTGTTTTTGCATTTGTCACCCCGAGTGGAAAGGGTATGCCCAGACGTGGGTCCCTTGCTCTCCATGCCACTGGAAATCAAGCAAGCCTGGCTGAAGACGGCTGAAATGCCAGAAACCGGTCCTAGGATGCTTGTGTCCAGTCCAGGGAGGACCTGGCTTGGCAGTTCGGTCTGTACTGTTCCCATGAGGCACAGGGTCAAGACTGATTTGCATATGGCTGGGTTCAAACTGGAAAGGCATGGTGAGCAAAAACACGATGGATTTAGGCCCAGATCTCTGTACTGGGGTGAATGTATGACATTGTTCTGCATTCTGTCCATCAATTGTTGTTTTTGCATTTGTCACCCCGAGTGGAAAGGGTATGCCCAGACGTGGGTCCCTTGCTCTCCATGCCACTGGAAATCAAGCAAGCCTGGCTGAAGACGGCTGAAATGCCAGAAACCGGTCCTAGGATGCTTGTTTCCAGTCCAGGGAGGACCTGGCTTGGCAGTTCGGTCTGGACTGTTCCCATGAGGCACAGGGTCAAGACTGATTTGCATATGGCTGGGTTCAAACTGGCAAGGCATGGTGAGCAAAAAAACGATGGATTTAGGCCCAGATCTCTGTACTGGGGTGAATGTATGACATTGTTCTGCATTCTGTCCATCAATTGTTGTTTTTGCATTTGTCACCCCGAGTGGAAAGGGTATGCCCAGACGTGGGTCCCTTGCTCTCCATGCCACTGGAAATCAAGCAAGCCTGGCTGAAGACGGCTGAAATGCCAGAAACCGGTCCTAGGATGCTTGTTTCCAGTCCAGGGAGGACCTGGCTTGGAAGTTCGGTCTGGACTGTTCCCATGAGGCACAGGGTGAAGACTGATTTGCAAATGGCTGGGTTCAAACTGGAAAGGCATGGTGAGCAAAAAAACGATGGATTTAGGCCCAGATCTCTGTACTGGGGGGAATGTATGACATTGTTTTGCATTCTGTCCAATAATTGTTGTTTTTGCATTTGTCACCCCGAGTGGAAAGGGTATGCCCAGACGTGGGTCCCTTGCTCTCCATGCCACTGGAAATCAAGCAAGCCTGGCTGAAGACAGCTGAAATGCCAGAAACCGGTCCTAGGATGCTTGTTTCCAGTCCAGGGAGGACCTGGCTTGGCAGTTCGGTCTGGACTGTTCCCATGAGGCACAGGGTCAAGACTGATTTGCATATGGCTGGGTTCAAACTGGAAAGGCATGGTGAGCAAAAACACAATGGATTTAGGCCCAGATCTCTGTACTGGGGTGAATGTATGACATTGTTCTGCATTCTGTCCATCAATTGTTGTTTTTGCATTTGTCACCCCGAGTGGAAAGGGTATGCCCAGACGTGGGTCTCTTGCTCTCCATGCCACTGGAAATCAAGCAAGCCTGGCTGAAGACGGCTGAAATGCCAGAAACCGGTCCTAGAATGCTTGTTTCCAGTCCAGGGAGGACCTGGCTTGGCAGTTCGGTCTGGACTGTTCCCATGAGGCACAGGGTCAAGACTGATTTGCATATGGCTGGGTTCAAACTGGAAAGGCATGGTGAGCAAAAAAACGATGGATTTAGGCCCAGATCTCTGTACTGGGGTGAATGTATGACATTGTTCTGCATTCTGTCCATCAATTGTTGTTTTTGCATTTGTCACCCCGAGTGGAAAGGGTATGCCCAGACGTGGGTCCCTTGCTCTCCATGCCACTGGAAATCAAGCAAGCCTGGCTGAAGACAGCTGAAATGCCAGAAACCGGTCCTAGGATGCTTGTTTCCAGTCCAGGGAGGACCTGGCTTGGCAGTTCGGTCTGGACTGTTCCCATGAGGCACAGGGTCAAGACTGATTTGCATATGGCTGGGTTCAAACTGGAAAGGCATGGTGAGCAAAAACACGATGGATTTAGGCCCAGATCTCTGTACTGGGGTGAATGTATGACATTGTTCTGCATTCTGTCCATCAATTGTTGTTTTTGCATTTGTCACCCCGAGTGGAAAGGGTATGCCCAGACGTGGGTCCCTTGCTCTCCATGCCACTGGAAATCAAGCAAGCCTGGCTGAAGACAGCTGAAATGCCAGAAACCGGTCCTAGGATGCTTGTTTCCAGTCCAGGGAGGACCTGGCTTGGCAGTTCGGTCTGGACTGTTCCCATGAGGCACAGGGTCAAGACTGATTTGCATATGGCTGGGTTCAAACTGGAAAGGCATGGTGAGCAAAAACACGATGGATTTAGGCCCAGATCTCTGTACTGGGGTGAATGTATGACATTGTTCTGCATTCTGTCCATCAATTGTTGTTTTTGAATTTGTCACCCCGAGTGGAAAGGGTATGCCCAGACGTGGGTCCCTTGCTCTCCATGCCACTGGAAATCAAGCAAGCCTGGCTGAAGACGGCTGAAATGCCAGAAACCGGTCCTAGGATGCTTGTTTCCAGTCCAGGGAGGACCTGGCTTGGCAGTTCGGTCTGGACTGTTCCCATGAGGCACAGGGTCAAGACTGATTTGCATATGGCTGGGTTCAAACTGGCAAGGCATGGTGAGCAAAAAAACGATGGATTTAGGCCCAGATCTCTGTACTGGGGTGAATGTATGACATTGTTCTGCATTCTCTCCATCAATTGTTGTTTTTGCATTTGTCACCCCGAGTGGAAAGGGTATGCCCAGACGTGGGTCCCTTGCTCTCCATGCCACTGGAAATCAAGCAAGCCTGGCTGAAGACGGCTGAAATGCCAGAAACCGGTCCTAGGATGCTTGTTTCCAGTCCAGGGAGGACCTGGCTTGGAAGTTCGGTCTGGACTGTTCCCATGAGGCACAGGGTGAAGACTGATTTGCAAATGGCTGGGTTCAAACTGGAAAGGCATGGTGAGCAAAAAAACGATGGATTTAGGCCCAGATCTCTGTAATGGGGTGAATGTATGACATTGTTCTGCATTCTGTCCAATAATTGTTGTTTTTGCATTTGTCACCCCGAGTGGAAAGGGTATGCCCAGACGTGGGTCCCTTGCTCTCCATGCCACTGGAAATCAAGCAAGCCTGGCTGAAGACAGCTGAAATGCCAGAAACCGGTCCTAGGATGCTTGTTTCCAGTCCAGGGAGGACCTGGCTTGGCAGTTCGGTCTGGACTGTTCCCATGAGGCACAGGGTCAAGACTGATTTGCATATGGCTGGGTTCAAACTGGAAAGGCATGGTGAGCAAAAACACGATGGATTTAGGCCCAGATCTCTGTACTGGGGTGAATGTATGACATTGTTCTGCATTCTGTCCATCAATTGTTGTTTTTGCATTTGTCACCCCGAGTGGAAAGGGTATGCCCAGACGTGGGTCTCTTGCTCTCCATGCCACTGGAAATCAAGCAAGCCTGGCTGAAGACGGCTGAAATGCCAGAAACCGGTCCTAGGATGCTTGTTTCCAGTCCAGGGAGGACCTGGCTTGGCAGTTCGGTCTGGACTGTTCCCATGAGGCACAGGGTCAAGACTGATTTGCATATGGCTGGGTTCAAACTGGAAAGGCATGGTGAGCAAAAAAACGATGGATTTAGGCCCAGATCTCTGTACTGGGGTGAATGTATGACATTGTTCTGCATTCTGTCCATCAATTGTTGTTTTTGCATTTGTCACCCCGAGTGGAAAGGGTATGCCCAGACGTGCGTCCCTTGCTCTCCATGCCACTGGAAATCAAGCAAGCCTGGCTGTAGACAGCTGAAATGCCAGAAACCGGTCCTAGGATGCTTGTTTCCAGTCCAGGGAGGACCTGGCTTGGCAGTTCGGTCTGGACTGTTCCCATGAGGCACAGGGTCAAGACTGATTTGCATATGGCTGGGTTCAAACTGGAAAGGCATGGTGAGCAAAAAAACGATGGATTTAGGCCCAGATCTCTGTACTGGGGTGAATGTATGACATTGTTCTGCATTCTGTCCATCAATTGTTGTTTTTGCATTTGTCACCCGAGTGGAAAGGGTATGCCCAGATGTGGGTCCCTTGCTCTCCATGCCACTGGAAATCAAGCAAGCCTGGCTGAAGACAGCTGAAATGCCAGAAACCGGTCCTAGGATGCTTGTTTCCAGTCCAGGGAGGACCTGGCTTGGCAGTTCGGTCTGGACTGTTCCCATGAGGCACAGGGTCAAGACTGATTTGCATATGGCTGGGTTCAAACTGGAAAGGCATGGTGAGCAAAAACACGATGGATTTAGGCCCAGATCTCTGTACTGGGGTGAATGTATGACATTGCTCTGCATTCTGTCCATCAATTGTTGTTTTTGCATTTGTCACCCCGAGTGGAAAGGGTATGCCCAGACGTGGGTCCCTTGCTTTCCATGCCACTGGAAATCAAGCAAGCCTGGCTGAAGACGGCTGAAATGCCAGAAACCGGTCCTAGGATGCTTGTTTCCAGTCCAGGGAGGACCTGGCTTGGAAGTTCGGTCTGGACTGTTCCCATGAGGCACAGGGTCAAGACTGATTTGCATATGGCTGGGTTCAAACTGGAAAGGCATGGTGAGCAAAAAAACGATGGATTTAGGCCCAGATCTCTGTACTGGGGTGAATGTATGACATTGTTCTGCATTCTGTCCATCAATTGTTGTTTTTGCATTTGTCACCCCGAGTGGAAAGGGTATGCCCAGACGTGGGTCCCTTGCTCTCCATGCCACTGGAAATCAAGCAAGCCTGGCTGAAGACAGCTGAAATGCCAGAAACCGGTCCTAGGATGCTTGTTTCCAGTCCAGGGAGGACCTGGCTTGGCAGTTCGGTCTGGACTGTTCCCATGAGGCACAGGGTCAAGACTGATTTGCATATGGCTGGGTTCAAACTGGAAAGGCATGGTGAGCAAAAACACGATGGATTTAGGCCCAGATCTCTGTACTGGGGTGAATGTATGACATTGTTCTGCATTCTGCCCATCAATTGTTGTTTTTGCATTTGTCACCCCGAGTGGAAAGGGTATGCCCAGACGTGGGTCCCTTGCTCTCCATGCCACTGGAAATCAAGCAAGCCTGGCTGAAGACGGCTGAAATGCCAGAAACCGGTCCTAGGATGCTTGTTTCCAGTCCAGGGAGGACCTGACTTGGCAGTTCGGTCTGGACTGTTCCCATGAGGCACAGGGTCAAGAATGATTTGCATATGGCTGGGTTCAAACTGGAAAGGCATGGTGAGCAAAAAAACAATGGATTTAGGCCCAGATCTCTGTACTGGGGTGAATGTATGACATTGTTCTGCATTCTGTCCATCAATTGTTGTTTTTGCATTTGTCACCCCGAGTGGAAAGGGTATGCCCAGACGTGGGTCCCTTGCTCTCCATGCCACTGGAAATCAAGCAAGCCTGGCTGAAGACAGCTGAAATGCCAGAAACCGGTCCTAGGATGCTTGTTTCCAGTCCAGGGAGGACCTGGCTTGGCAGTTCGGTCTGGACTGTTCCCATGAGGCACAGGGTCAAGACTGATTTGCATATGGCTGGGTTCAAACTGGAAAGGCATGGTGAGCAAAAACACGATGGATTTAGGCCCAGATCTCTGTACTGGGGTGAATGTATGACATTGTTCTGCATTCTGTCCATCAATTGTTGTTTTTGCAATTGTCACCCCGAGTGGAAAGGGTATGCCCAAACGTGGGTCCCTTGCTCTCCATGCCACTGGAAATCAAGCAAGCCTGGCTGAAGACGGCTGAAATGCCTGAAACCGGTCCTAGGATGCTTGTTTCCAGTCCAGGGAGGACCTGGCTTGGAAGTTCGGTCTGGACTGTTCCCATGAGGCACAGGGTCAAGACTGATTTGCATATGGCTGGGTTCAAACTGGAAAGGCATGGTGAGCAAAAAAACTATGGATTTAGGCCCAGATCTCTGTACTGGGGTGAATGTATGACATTGTTCTGCATTCTGTCCATCAATTGTTGTTTTTGCATTTGTTACCCCGAGTGGAAAGGGTATGCCAGACGTGGGTCCCTTGCTCTCCATGCCACTGGAAATCAAGCAAGCCTGGCTGAAGACAGCTGAAATACCAGAAACCGGTCCTAGGATGCTTGTTTCCAGTCCAGACCTGGCTTGGCAGTTCGGTCTGGACTGTTCCCATGAGGCACAGGGTCAAGACTGATTTGCATATGGCTGGGTTCAAACTGGAAAGGCATGGTGAGCAAAAACACGATGGATTTAGGCCCAGATCTCTGTACTGGGGTGAATGTATGACATTGTTCTGCATTCTGTCCATCAATTGTTGTTTTTGCATTTGTCACCCCGAGTGGAAAGGGTATGCCCAGACGTGGGTCCCTTGCTCTCCATGCCACTGGAAATCAAGCAAGCCTGGCTGAAGACGGCTGAAATGCCAGAAACCGGTCCTAGGATGCTTGTTTCCAGTCCAGGGAGGACCTGGCTCGGCAGTTCGGTCTGGACTGTTCCCATGAGGCACAGGGTCAAGACTGATTTGCATATGGCTGGGTTCAAACTGGAAAGGCATGGTGAGCAAAAAAACGATGTATTTAGGCCCAGATCTCTGTACTGGGGTGAATGTATGACATTGTTCTGCATTCTGTCCATCAATTGTTGTTTTTGCATTTGTCACCCCGAGTGGAAAGGGTATGCCCAGACGTGGGTCCCTTGCTCTCCATGCCACTGGAAATCAAGCAAGCCTGGCTGAAGACAGCTGAAATGCCAGAAACCGGTCCTAGGATGCTTGTTTCCAGTCCAGGGAGGACCTGGCTTGGCAGTTCGGTCTGGACTGTTCCCATGAGGCACAGGGTCAAGACTGATTTGCATATGGCTGGGTTCAAACTGGAAAGGCATGGTGAGCAAAAAAACGATGGATTTAGGCCCAGATCTCTGTACTGGGGTGAATGTATGACATTGTTCTGCATTCTGTCCATCAATTGTTGTTTTTGCATTTGTCACCCCGAGTGGAAAGGGTATGCCCAGACGTGGGTCCCTTGCTCTCCATGCCACTGGAAATCAAGCAAGCCTGGCTGAAGACAGCTGAAATGCCAGAAACCGGTCCTAGGATGCTTGTTTCCAGTCCAGGGAGGACCTGGCTTGGCAGTTCGGTCTGGACTGTTCCCATGAGGCACAGGGTCAAGACTGATTTGCATATGGCTGGGTTCAAACTGGAAAGGCATGGTGAGCAAAAACACGATGGATTTAGGCCCAGATCTCTGTACTGGGGTGAATGTATGACATTGTTCTGCATTCTGTCCATCAATTGTTGTTTTTGCATTTGTCACCCCGAGTGGAAAGGGTATGCCCAGACGTGGGTCCCTTGCTCTCCATGCCACTGGAAATCAAGCAAGCCTGGCTGAAGACAGCTGAAATGCCAGAAACCGGTCCTAGGATGCTTGTTTCCAGTCCAGGGAGGACCTGGCTTGGCAGTTCGGTCTGGACTGTTCCCATGAGGCACAGGGTCAAGACTGATTTGCATATGGCTGGGTTCAAACTGGAAAGGCATGGTGAGCAAAAACACGATGGATTTAGGCCCAGATCTCTGTACTGGGGTGAATGTATGACATTGTTCTGCATTCTGTCCATCAATTGTTGTTTTTGAATTTGTCACCCCGAGTGGAAAGGGTATGCCCAGACGTGGGTCCCTTGCTCTCCATGCCACTGGAAATCAAGCAAGCCTGGCTGAAGACGGCTGAAATGCCAGAAACCGGTCCTAGGATGCTTGTTTCCAGTCCAGGGAGGACCTGGCTTGGCAGTTCGGTCTGGACTGTTCCCATGAGGCACAGGGTCAAGACTGATTTGCATATGGCTGGGTTCAAACTGGCAAGGCATGGTGAGCAAAAAAACGATGGATTTAGGCCCAGATCTCTGTACTGGGGTGAATGTATGACATTGTTCTGCATTCTCTCCATCAATTGTTGTTTTTGCATTTGTCACCCCGAGTGGAAAGGGTATGCCCAGACGTGGGTCCCTTGCTCTCCATGCCACTGGAAATCAAGCAAGCCTGGCTGAAGACGGCTGAAATGCCAGAAACCGGTCCTAGGATGCTTGTTTCCAGTCCAGGGAGGACCTGGCTTGGAAGTTCGGTCTGGACTGTTCCCATGAGGCACAGGGTGAAGACTGATTTGCAAATGGCTGGGTTCAAACTGGAAAGGCATGGTGAGCAAAAAAACGATGGATTTAGGCCCAGATCTCTGTAATGGGGTGAATGTATGACATTGTTCTGCATTCTGTCCAATAATTGTTGTTTTTGCATTTGTCACCCCGAGTGGAAAGGGTATGCCCAGACGTGGGTCCCTTGCTCTCCATGCCACTGGAAATCAAGCAAGCCTGGGTGAAGACAGCTGAAATGCCAGAAACCGGTCCTAGGATGCTTGTTTCCAGTCCAGGGAGGACCTGGCTTGGCAGTTCGGTCTGGACTGTTCCCATGAGGCACAGGGTCAAGACTGATTTGCATATGGCTGGGTTCAAACTGGAAAGGCATGGTGAGCAAAAACACGATGGATTTAGGCCCAGATCTCTGTACTGGGGTGAATGTATGACATTGTTCTGCATTCTGTCCATCAATTGTTGTTTTTGCATTTGTCACCCCGAGTGGAAAGGGTATGCCCAGACGTGGGTCTCTTGCTCTCCATGCCACTGGAAATCAAGCAAGCCTGGCTGAAGACGGCTGAAATGCCAGAAACCGGTCCTAGGATGCTTGTTTCCAGTCCAGGGAGGACCTGGCTTGGCAGTTCGGTCTGGACTGTTCCCATGAGGCACAGGGTCAAGACTGATTTGCATATGGCTGGGTTCAAACTGGAAAGGCATGGTGAGCAAAAAAACGATGGATTTAGGCCCAGATCTCTGTACTGGGGTGAATGTATGACATTGTTCTGCATTCTGTCCATCAATTGTTGTTTTTGCATTTGTCACCCCGAGTGGAAAGGGTATGCCCAGACGTGCGTCCCTTGCTCTCCATGCCACTGGAAATCAAGCAAGCCTGGCTGAAGACAGCTGAAATGCCAGAAACCGGTCCTAGGATGCTTGTTTCCAGTCCAGGGAGGACCTGGCTTGGCAGTTCGGTCTGGACTGTTCCCATGAGGCACAGGGTCAAGACTGATTTGCATATGGCTGGGTTCAAACTGGAAAGGCATGGTGAGCAAAAACACGATGGATTTAGGCCCAGATCTCTGTACTGGGGTGAATGTATGACATTGTTCTGCATTCTGTCCATCAATTGTTGTTTTTGCATTTGTCACCGCGAGTGGAAAGGGTATGCCCAGACGTGGGTCCCTTGCTCTCCATGCCACTGGAAATCAAGCAAGCCTGGCTGAAGACGGCTGAAATGCCAGAAACCGGTCCTAGGATGCTTGTTTCCAGTCCAGGGAGGACCTGGCTTGGCAGTTCGGTCTGGACTGTTCCCATGAGGCACAGGGTCAAGACTGATTTGCATATGGCTGGGTTCAAACTGGAAAGGCATGGTGAGCAAAAAAACGATGGATTTAGGCCCAGATCTCTGTACTGGGGTGAATGTATGACATTGTTCTGCATTCTGTCCATCAATTGTTGTTTTTGCATTTGTCACCCCGAGTGGAAAGGGTATGCCCAGATGTGGGTCCCTTGCTCTCCATGCCACTGGAAATCAAGCAAGCCTGGCTGAAGACAGCTGAAATGCCAGAAACCGGTCCTAGGATGCTTGTTTCCAGTCCAGGGAGGACCTGGCTTGGCAGTTCGGTCTGGACTGTTCCCATGAGGCACAGGGTCAAGACTGATTTGCATATGGCTGGGTTCAAACTGGAAAGGCATGGTGAGCAAAAACACGATGGGGCTCATTTATGAGCCCCTGCGTCACTTTTGCGCCGCCGGTGCGTCACTTTTTGTGACGCACCAGTGGCGTAAAACATGTGCCATGTTGCGCCATATTTACAAAGTGACGCATCTAGGTAGATGCGTCACTTTGTAAACCCCTGCGCCACATTATACCTGCGCCAGGTATAATGTATGCAAGGGGGGCGTTTTGACGCAACAAAGGGTCGTAGAAGTGACGCAGTGAAATCTACGAGATTTCACTGCGCCACTTCTAGGGTGCAAATGCGTCAATTTCTTGCGCCTGCCTCACAGCAGGCGTAAGACTGACGCAGGCCCTTTCACATGGGGCTTGCCCCATGTGAATGGACACATTGCTGGAGTTGCGTCACTTTTGTGACACACTCCAGCGATGCGTCACTTTTGCGCCTACAGATACGTCAGAAATACTGACGTATCTGTGACTCCTTGCGACATGATGCGTCATACTGTAAATATGACGCATCACTGGATTCGCAGGGAGGACGCAGTGAAAAGTGGCGCATCACTGTTTTCACGCAGTGATGCGTCACTTTTCATAAATGAGGCCCGATGGATTTAGGCCCAGATCTCTGTACTGGGGTGAATGTATGACATTGCTCTGCATTCTGTCCATCAATTGTTGTTTTTGCATTTGTCACCCCGAGTGGAAAGGGTATGCCCAGACGTGGGTCCCTTGCTTTCCATGCCACTGGAAATCAAGCAAGCCTGGCTGAAGACGGCTGAAATGCCAGAAACCGGTCCTAGGATGCTTGTTTCCAGTCCAGGGAGGACCTGGCTTGGAAGTTCGGTCTGGACTGTTCCCATGAGGCACAGGGTCAAGACTGATTTGCATATGGCTGGGTTCAAACTGGAAAGGCATGGTGAGCAAAAAAACGATGGATTTAGGCCCAGATCTCTGTACTGGGGTGAATGTATGACATTGTTCTGCATTCTGTCCATCAATTGTTGTTTTTGCATTTGTCACCCCGAGTGGAAAGGGTATGCCCAGACGTGGGTCCCTTGCTCTCCATGCCACTGGAAATCAAGCAAGCCTGGCTGAAGACAGCTGAAATGCCAGAAACCGGTCCTAGGATGCTTGTTTCCAGTCCAGGGAGGACCTGGCTTGGCAGTTCGGTCTGGACTGTTCCCATGAGGCACAGGGTCAAGACTGATTTGCATATGGCTGGGTTCAAACTGGAAAGGCATGGTGAGCAAAAACACGATGGATTTAGGCCCAGATCTCTGTACTGGGGTGAATGTATGACATTGTTCTGCATTCTGCCCATCAATTGTTGTTTTTGCATTTGTCACCCCGAGTGGAAAGGGTATGCCCAGACGTGGGTCCCTTGCTCTCCATGCCACTGGAAATCAAGCAAGCCTGGCTGAAGACGGCTGAAATGCCAGAAACCGGTCCTAGGATGCTTGTTTCCAGTCCAGGGAGGACCTGACTTGGCAGTTCGGTCTGGACTGTTCCCATGAGGCACAGGGTCAAGAATGATTTGCATATGGCTGGGTTCAAACTGGAAAGGCATGGTGAGCAAAAAAACAATGGATTTAGGCCCAGATCTCTGTACTGGGGTGAATGTATGACATTGTTCTGCATTCTGTCCATCAATTGTTGTTTTTGCATTTGTCACCCCGAGTGGAAAGGGTATGCCCAGACGTGGGTCCCTTGCTCTCCATGCCACTGGAAATCAAGCAAGCCTGGCTGAAGACAGCTGAAATGCCAGAAACCGGTCCTAGGATGCTTGTTTCCAGTCCAGGGAGGACCTGGCTTGGCAGTTCGGTCTGGACTGTTCCCATGAGGCACAGGGTCAAGACTGATTTGCATATGGCTGGGTTCAAACTGGAAAGGCATGGTGAGCAAAAACACGATGGATTTAGGCCCAGATCTCTGTACTGGGGTGAATGTATGACATTGTTCTGCATTCTGTCCATCAATTGTTGTTTTTGCAATTGTCACCCCGAGTGGAAAGGGTATGCCCAGACGTGGGTCCCTTGCTCTCCATGCCACTGGAAATCAAGCAAGCCTGGCTGAAGACGGCTGAAATGCCTGAAACCGGTCCTAGGATGCTTGTTTCCAGTCCAGGGAGGACCTGGCTTGGAAGTTCGGTCTGGACTGTTCCCATGAGGCACAGGGTCAAGACTGATTTGCATATGGCTGGGTTCAAACTGGAAAGGCATGGTGAGCAAAAAAACTATGGATTTAGGCCCAGATCTCTGTACTGGGGTGAATGTATGACATTGTTCTGCATTCTGTCCATCAATTGTTGTTTTTGCATTTGTTACCCCGAGTGGAAAGGGTATGCCAGACGTGGGTCCCTTGCTCTCCATGCCACTGGAAATCAAGCAAGCCTGGCTGAAGACAGCTGAAATGCCAGAAACCGGTCCTAGGATGCTTGTTTCCAGTCCAGGGAGGACCTGGCTTGGCAGTTCGGTCTGGACTGTTCCCATGAGGCACAGGGTCAAGACTGATTTGCATATGGCTGGGTTCAAACTGGAAAGGCATGGTGAGCAAAAACACGATGGATTTAGGCCCAGATCTCTGTACTGGGGTGAATGTATGACATTGTTCTGCATTCTGTCCATCAATTGTTGTTTTTGCATTTGTCACCCCGAGTGGAAAGGGTATGCCCAGACGTGGGTCCCTTGCTCTCCATGCCACTGGAAATCAAGCAAGCCTGGCTGAAGACGGCTGAAATGCCAGAAACCGGTCCTAGGATGCTTGTTTCCAGTCCAGGGAGGACCTGGCTCGGCAGTTCGGTCTGGACTGTTCCCATGAGGCACAGGGTCAAGACTGATTTGCATATGGCTGGGTTCAAACTGGAAAGGCATGGTGAGCAAAAAAACGATGTATTTAGGCCCAGATCTCTGTACTGGGGTGAATGTATGACATTGTTCTGCATTCTGTCCATCAATTGTTGTTTTTGCATTTGTCACCCCGAGTGGAAAGGGTATGCCCAGACGTGGGTCCCTTGCTCTCCATGCCACTGGAAATCAAGCAAGCCTGGCTGAAGACAGCTGAAATGCCAGAAACCGGTCCTAGGATGCTTGTTTCCAGTCCAGGGAGGACCTGGCTTGGCAGTTCGGTCTGGACTGTTCCCATGAGGCACAGGGTCAAGACTGATTTGCATATGGCTGGGTTCAAACTGGAAAGGCATGGTGAGCAAAAAAACGATGGATTTAGGCCCAGATCTCTGTACTGGGGTGAATGTATGACATTGTTCTGCATTCTGTCCATCAATTGTTGTTTTTGCATTTGTCACCCCGAGTGGAAAGGGTATGCCCAGACGTGGGTCCCTTGCTCTCCATGCCACTGGAAATCAAGCAAGCCTGGCTGAAGACGGCTGAAATGCCAGAAACCGGTCCTAGGATGCTTGTTTCCAGTCCAGGGAAGACCTGGCTTGGCAGTTCGGTCTGGACTGTTCCCATGAGGCACAGGGTCAAGACTGATTTGCATATGGCTGGGTTCAAACTGGAAAGGCATGGTGAGCAAACAAACGATGGATTTAGGCCCAGATCTCTGTACTGGGGTGAATGTATGACATTGTTCTGCATTCTGTTCATCAATTGTTGTTTTTGCATTTGTCACCCCGAGTGGAAAGGGTATGCCCAGACGTGGGTCCCTTGCTCTCCATGCCACTGGAAATCAAGCAAGCCTGGCTGAAGACGGCTAAAATGCCAGAAACCGGTCCTAGGATGCTTGTTTCCAGTCCAGGGAGGACCTGGCTTGGCAGTTCGGTCTGGACTGTTCCCATGAGGCACAGGGTCAAGACTGATTTGCATATGGCTGGGTTCAAACTGGAAAGGCATGGTGAGCAAAAAAACGATGGATTTAGGCCCAGATCTCTGTACTGGGGTGAATGTATGACATTGTTCTGCATTCTGTCCATCAATTGTTGTTTTTGCATTTGTCACCCCGAGTCGAAAGGGTATGCCCGGACGTGGGTCCCTTGCTCTCCATGCCACTGGAAATCAAGCAAGCCTGGCTGAAGACAGCTGAAATGCCAGAAACCGGTCCTAGGATGCTTGTTTCCAGTCCAGGGAGGACCTGGCTTGGCAGTTCGGTCTGGACTGTTCCCATGAGGCACAGGGTCAAGACTGATTTGCATATGGCTGGGTTCAAACTGGAAAGGCATGGTGAGCAAAAACACGATGGATTTAGGCCCAGATCTCTGTACTGGGGTGAATGTATGACATTGTTCTGCATTCTGTCCATCAATTGTTGTTTTTGCATTTGTCACCCCGAGTGGAAAGGGTATGCCCAGACGTGGGTCCCTTGCTCTCCATGCCACTGGAAATCAAGCAAGCCTGGCTGAAGACGGCTGAAATGCCAGAAAACGGTCCTAGGATGCTTGTTTCCAGTCCAGGGAGGACCTGGCTCGGCAGTTCGGTCTGGACTGTTCCCATGAGGCACAGGGTCAAGACTGATTTGCATATGGCTGGGTTCAAACTGGAAAGGCATGGTGAGCAAAAGAACGATGTATTTAGGCCCAGATCTCTGTACTGGGGTGAATGTATGACATTGTTCTGCATTCTGTCCATCAATTGTTGTTTTTGCATTTGTCACCCCGAGTGGAAAGGGTATGCCCAGACGTGGGTCCCTTGCTCTCCATGCCACTGGAAATCAAGCAAGCCTGGCTGAAGACGGCTGAAATGCCAGAAACCGGTCCTAGGATGCTTGTTTCCAGTCCAGGGAGGACCTGGCTTGGCAGTTCGGTCTGGACTGTTCCCATGAGGCACAGGGTCAAGACTGATTTGCATATGGCTGGGTTCAAACTGGAAAGGCATGGTGAGCAAAAAAACGATGGATTTAGGCCCAGATCTCTGTACTGGGGTGAATGTATGACATTGTTCTGCATTCTGTTCATCAATTGTTGTTTTTGCATTTGTCACCCCGAGTGGAAAGGGTATGCCCAGACGTGGGTCCCTTGCTCTCCATGCCACTGGAAATCAAGCAAGCCTGGCTGAAGACGGCTAAAATGCCAGAAACCGGTCCTAGGATGCTTGTTTCCAGTCCAGGGAGGACCTGGCTTGGCAGTTCGGTCTGGACTGTTCCCATGAGGCACAGGGTCAAGACTGATTTGCATATGGCTGGGTTCAAACTGGAAAGGCATGGTGAGCAAAAAAACGATGGATTTAGGCCCAGATCTCTGTACTGGGGTGAATGTATGACATTGTTCTGCATTCTGTCCATCAATTGTTGTTTTTGCATTTGTCACCCCGAGTCGAAAGGGTATGCCCAGACGTGGGTCCCTTGCTCTCCATGCCACTGGAAATCAAGCAAGCCTGGCTGAAGACAGCTGAAATGCCAGAAACCGGTCCTAGGATGCTTGTTTCCAGTCCAGGGAGGACCTGGCTTGGCAGTTCGGTCTGGACTGTTCCCATGAGGCACAGGGTCAAGACTGATTTGCATATGGCTGGGTTCAAACTGGAAAGGCATGGTGAGCAAAAACACGATGGATTTAGGCCCAGATCTCTGTACTGGGGAGAATGTATGACATTGTTCTGCATTCTGTCCATCAATTGTTGTTTTTGCATTTGTCACCCCGAGTGGAAAGGGTATGCCCAGACGTGGGTCCCTTGCTCTCCATGCCATTGGAAATCAAGCAAGCCTGGCTGAAGACGGCTGAAATGCCAGAAACCGGTCCTAGGATGCTTGTTTCCAGTCCAGGGAGGACCTGGCTTGGCAGTTCGGTCTGGACTGTTCCCATGAGGCACAGGGTCAAGACTGATTTGCATATGGCTGGGTTCAAACTGGAAAGGCATGGTGAGCAAAAAAACGATGGATTTAGGCCCAGATCTCTGTACTGGGATAAATGTATGACATTGTTCTGCATTCTGTCCATCAATTGTTGTTTTTGCATTTGTCACCCCGAGTGGAAAGGGTATGCCCAGACGTGGGTCCCTTGCTCTCCATGCCACTGGAAATCAAGCAAGCCTGGCTGAAGACAGCTGAAATGCCAGAAACCGGTCCTAGGATGCTTGTTTCCAGTCCAGGGAGGACCTGGCTTGGCAGTTCGGTCTGGACTGTTCCCATGAGGCACAGGGTCAAGACTGATTTGCATATGGCTGGGTTCAAACTGGAAAGGCATGGTGAGCAAAAAAACGATGGATTTAGGCCCAGATCTCTGTACTGGGGTGAATGCATGACATTGTTCTGCATTCTGTTCATCAATTGTTGTTTTTGCATTTGTCACCTCGAGTGGAAAGGGTATGCCCAGACGTAGGTCCCTTGCTCTCCATGCCACTGGAAATCAAGCAAGCCTGGCTGAAGACGGCTAAAATGCCAGAAACCGGTCCTAGGATGCTTGTTTCCAGTCCAGGGAGGACCTGGCTTGGCAGTTCGGTCTGGACTGTTCCCATGAGGCACAGGGTCAAGACTGATTTGCATATGGCTGGGTTCAAACTGGAAAGGCATGGTGAGCAAAAAAACGATGGATTTAGGCCCAGATCTCTGTACTGGGGTGAATGTATGACATTGTTCTGCATTCTGTCCATCAATTGTTGTTTTTGCATTTGTCACCCCGAGTCGAAAGGGTATGCCCAGACGTGGGTCCCTTGCTCTCCATGCCACTGGAAATCAAGCAAGCCTGGCTGAAGACGGCTGAAATGCCAGAAACCGGTCCTAGGATGCTTGTTTCCAGTCCAGGGAGGACCTGGCTTGGCAGTTCCTTCTGGACTGTTCCCATGAGGCACAGGGTCAAGACTGATTTGCATATGGCTGGGTTCAAACTGGAAAGGCATGGTGAGCAAAAACACGATGGATTTAGGCCCAGATCTCTGTACTGGGGAGAATGTATGACATTGTTCTGCATTCTGTCCATCAATTGTTGTTTTTGCATTTGTCACCCCGAGTGGAAAGGGTATGCCCAGACGTGGGTCCCTTGCTCTCCATGCCACTGGAAATCAAGCAAGCCTGGCTGAAGACGGCTGAAATGCCAGAAACCGGTCCTAGGATGCTTGTTTCCAGTCCAGGGAGGACCTGGCTTGGCAGTTCGGTCTGGACTGTTCCCATGAGGCACAGGGTCAAGACTGATTTGCATATGGCTGGGTTCAAACTGGAAAGGCATGGTGAGCAAAAAAACGATGGATTTAGGCCCAGATCTCTGTACTGGGGTGAATGTATGACATTGTTCTGCATTCTGTCCATCAATTGTTGTTTTTGCATTTGTCACCCCGAGTGGAAAGGGTATGCCCAGACGTGGGTCTCTTGCTCTCCATGCCACTTGAAATCAAGCAAGCCTGGCTGAAGACGGCTGAAATGCCAGAAACTGGTCCTAGGATGCTTGTTTCCAGTCCAGGGAGGACTTGGCTTGGCAGTTCGGTCTGGACTGTTCCCATGAGGCACAGGGTCAAGACTGATTTGCATATGGCTGGGTTCAAACTGGAAAGGCATGGTGAGCAAAAAAACGATGGATTTAGGCCCAGATCTCTGTACTGGGGTGAATGTATGACATTGTTCTGCATTCTGTCCATCAATTGTTGTTTTTGCATTTGTCACCCCGAGTGGAAAGGGTATGCCCAGACGTGGGTCCCTTGCTCTCCATGCCACTGGAAATCAAGCAAGCCTGGCTGAAGACGACTGAAATGCCAGAAATCGGTCCTAGGATGCTTGTTTCCAGTCCAGGGAGGACCTGGCTTGGCAGGTCAGTCTGGACTGTTCCCATGAGGCACAGGGTCAAGACTGATTTGCATATGGCTGGGTTCAAACTGGAAAGGCATGGTGAGCAAAAAAACGATGGATTTAGGCCCAGATCTCTGTACTGGGGTGAATGTATGACATTGTTCTGCATTCTGTCCATCAATTGTTGTTTTTGCATTTGTCACCCCGAGTGGAAAGGGTATGCCCAGACGTGGGTCCCTTGCTCTCCATGCCACTGGAAATCAAGCAAGCCTGGCTGAAGACGGCTGAAATGCCAGAAACCGGTCCTAGGATGCTTGTTTCCAGTCCAGGGAGGACCTGGCTTGGCAGTTCGGTCTGGACTGTTCCCATGAGGCACAGGGTCAAGACTGATTTGCATATGGCTGGGTTCAAACTGGAAAGGCATGGTGAGCAAAAAAACGATGGATTTAGGCCCAGATCTCTGTACTGGGGTGAATGTATGACATTGTTCTGCATTCTGTCCATCAATTGTTGTTTTTGCATTTGTCACCCCGAGTGGAAAGGGTATGCCCAGACGTGGGTCTCTTGCTCTCCATGCCACTGGAAATCAAGCAAGCCTGGCTGAAGACGTCTGAAATGCCAGAAACTGGTCCTAGGATGCTTGTTTCCAGTTCAGGGAGGACCTGGCTTGGCAGTTCGGTCTGGACTGTTCCCATGAGGCACAGGGTCAAGACTGATTTGCATATGGCTGGGTTCAAACTGGAAAGGCATGGTGAGCAAAAAAACGATGGATTTAGGCCCAGATCTCTGTACTGGGGTGAATGTATGACATTGTTCTGCATTCTTTCCATCAATTGTTGTTTTTGCATTTGTCACCCCGAGTGGAAAGGGTATGCCCAGACGTGGGTCCCTTGCTCTCCATGCCACTGGAAATCAAGCAAGCCTGGCTGAAGACAGCTGAAATGCCAGAAACCGGTCCTAGGATGCTTGTTTCCAGTCCAGGGAGGACCTGGCTTGGCAGTTCGGTCTGGACTGTTCCCATGAGGCACAGGGTCAAGACTGATTTGCATATGGCTGGGTTCAAACTGGAAAGGCATGGTGAGCAAAAACACGATGGATTTAGGCCCAGATCTCTGTACTGGGGTGAATGTATGACATTGTTCTGCATTCTGTCCATCAATTGTTGTTTTTGCATTTGTCACCCGAGTGGAAAGGGTATGCCCAGATGTGGGTCCCTTGCTCTCCATGCCACTGGAAATCAAGCAAGCCTGGCTGAAGACGGCTGAAATGCCAGAAACCGGTCCTAGGATGCTTGTTTCCAGTCCAGGGAGGACCTGGCTTGGCAGTTCGGTCTGGACTGTTCCCATGAGGCACAGGGTCAAGACTGATTTGCATATGGCTGGGTTCAAACTGGCAAGGCATGGTGAGCAAAAAAACGATGGATTTAGGCCCAGATCTCTGTACTGGGGGGAATGTATGACATTGTTCTGCATTCTGTCCAATAATTGTTGTTTTTGCATTTGTCACCCCGAGTGGAAAGGGTATGCCCAGACGTGGGTCCCTTGCTCTCCATGCCACTGGAAATCAAGCAAGCCTGGCTGAAGACAGCTGAAATGCCAGAAACCGGTCCTAGGATGCTTGTTTCCAGTCCAGGGAGGACCTGGCTTGGCAGTTCGGTCTGGACTGTTCCCATGAGGCACAGGGTCAAGACTGATTTGCATATGGCTGGGTTCAAACTGGAAAGGCATGGTGAGCAAAAACACAATGGATTTAGGCCCAGATCTCTGTACTGGGGTGAATGTATGACATTGTTCTGCATTCTGTCCATCAATTGTTGTTTTTGCATTTGTCACCCCGAGTGGAAAGGGTATGCCCAGACGTGGGTCTCTTGCTCTCCATGCCACTGGAAATCAAGCAAGCCTGGCTGAAGACGGCTGAAATGCCAGAAACCGGTCCTAGAATGCTTGTTTCCAGTCCAGGGAGGACCTGGCTTGGCAGTTCGGTCTGGACTGTTCCCATGAGGCACAGGGTCAAGACTGATTTGAATATGGCTGGGTTCAAACTGGAAAGGCATGGTGAGCAAAAAAACGATGGATTTAGGCCCAGATCTCTGTACTGGGGTGAATGTATGACATTGTTCTGCATTCTGTCCATCAATTGTTGTTTTTGCATTTGTCACCCCGAGTGGAAAGGGTATGCCCAGACGTGGGTCCCTTGCTCTCCATGCCACTGGAAATCAAGCAAGCCTGGCTGAAGACAGCTGAAATGCCAGAAACCGGTCCTAGGATGCTTGTTTCCAGTCCAGGGAGGACCTGGCTTGGCAGTTCGGTCTGGACTGTTCCCATGAGGCACAGGGTCAAGACTGATTTGCATATGGCTGGGTTCAAACTGGAAAGGCATGGTGAGCAAAAACACGATGGATTTAGGCCCAGATCTCTGTACTGGGGTGAATGTATGACATTGTTCTGCATTCTGTCCATCAATTGTTGTTTTTGCATTTGTCACCCCGAGTGGAAAGGGTATGCCCAGACGTGGGTCCCTTGCTCTCCATTCCACTGGAAATCAAGCAAGCCTGGCTGAAGACAGCTGAAATGCCAGAAACCGGTCCTAGGATGCTTGTTTCCAGTCCAGGGAGGACCTGGTTTGGCAGTTCGGTCTGGACTGTTCCCATGAGGCACAGGGTCAAGACTGATTTGCATATGGCTGGGTTCAAACTGGAAAGGCATGGTGAGCAAAAACACGATGGATTTAGGCCCAGATCTCTGTACTGGGGTGAATGTATGACATTGTTCTGCATTCTGTCCATCAATTGTTGTTTTTGAATTTGTCACCCCGAGTGGAAAGGGTATGCCCAGACGTGGGTCCCTTGCTCTCCATGCCACTGGAAATCAAGCAAGCCTGGCTGAAGACGGCTGAAATGCCAGAAACCGGTCCTAGGATGCTTGTTTCCAGTCCAGGGAGGACCTGGCTTGGCAGTTCGGTCTGGACTGTTCCCATGAGGCACAGGGTCAAGACTGATTTGCATATGGCTGGGTTCAAACTGGCAAGGCATGGTGAGCAAAAAAACGATGGATTTAGGCCCAGATCTCTGTACTGGGGTGAATGTATGACATTGTTCTGCATTCTCTCCATCAATTGTTGTTTTTGCATTTGTCACCCCGAGTGGAAAGGGTATGCCCAGACGTGGGTCCCTTGCTCTCCATGCCACTGGAAATCAAGCAAGCCTGGCTGAAGACGGCTGAAATGCCAGAAACCGGTCCTAGGATGCTTGTTTCCAGTCCAGGGAGGACCTGGCTTGGAAGTTCGGTCTGGACTGTTCCCATGAGGCACAGGGTGAAGACTGATTTGCAAATGGCTGGGTTCAAACTGGAAAGGCATGGTGAGCAAAAAAACGATGGATTTAGGCCCAGATCTCTGTACTGGGGTGAATGTATGACAATGTTCTGCATTCTGTCCAATAATTGTTGTTTTTGCATTTGTCACCCCGAGTGGAAAGGGTATGCCCAGACGTGGGTCCCTTGCTCTCCATGCCACTGGAAATCAAGCAAGCCTGGCTGAAGACAGCTGAAATGCCAGAAACCGGTCCTAGGATGCTTGTTTCCAGTCCAGGGAGGACCTGGCTTGGCAGTTCGGTCTGGACTGTTCCCATGAGGCACAGGGTCAAGACTGATTTGCATATGGCTGGGTTCAAACTGGAAAGGCATGGTGAGCAAAAACACGATGGATTTAGGCCCAGATCTCTGTACTGGGGTGAATGTATGACATTGTTCTGCATTCTGTCCATCAATTGTTGTTTTTGCATTTGTCACCCCGAGTGGAAAGGGTATGCCCAGACGTGGGTCTCTTGCTCTCCATGCCACTGGAAATCAAGCAAGCCTGGCTGAAGACGGCTGAAATGCCAGAAACCGGTCCTAGGATGCTTGTTTCCAGTCCAGGGAGGACCTGGCTTGGCAGTTCGGTCTGGACTGTTCCCATGAGGCACAGGGTCAAGACTGATTTGCATATGGCTGGGTTCAAACTGGAAAGGCATGGTGAGCAAAAAAACGATGGATTTAGGCCCAGATCTCTGTACTGGGGTGAATGTATGACATTGTTCTGCATTCTGTCCATCAATTGTTGTTTTTGCATTTGTCACCCCGAGTGGAAAGGGTATGCCCAGACGTGCGTCCCTTGCTCTCCATGCCACTGGAAATCAAGCAAGCCTGGCTGAAGACAGCTGAAATGCCAGAAACCGGTCCTAGGATGCTTGTTTCCAGTCCAGGGAGGACCTGGCTTGGCAGTTCGGTCTGGACTGTTCCCATGAGGCACAGGGTCAAGACTGATTTGCATATGGCTGGGTTCAAACTGGAAAGGCATGGTGAGCAAAAACACGATGGATTTAGGCCCAGATCTCTGTACTGGGGTGAATGTATGACATTGTTCTGCATTCTGTCCATCAATTGTTGTTTTTGCATTTGTCACCGCGAGTGGAAAGGGTATGCCCAGACGTGGGTCCCTTGCTCTCCATGCCACTGGAAATCAAGCAAGCCTGGCTGAAGACGGCTGAAATGCCAGAAACCGGTCCTAGGATGCTTGTTTCCAGTCCAGGGAGGACCTGGCTTGGCAGTTCGGTCTGGACTGTTCCCATGAGGCACAGGGTCAAGACTGATTTGCATATGGCTGGGTTCAAACTGGAAAGGCATGGTGAGCAAAAACACGATGGATTTAGGCCCAGATCTCTGTACTGGGGAGAATGTATGACATTGTTCTGCATTCTGTCCATCAATTGTTGTTTTTGCATTTGTCACCCCGAGTGGAAAGGGTATGCCCAGACGTGGGTCCCTTGCTCTCCATGCCACTGGAAATCAAGCAAGCCTGGCTGAAGACGGCTGAAATGCCAGAAACCGGTCCTAGGATGCTTGTTTCCAGTCCAGGGAGGACCTGGCTTGGCAGTTCGGTCTGGACTGTTCCCATGAGGCACAGGGTCAAGACTGATTTGCATATGGCTGGGTTCAAACTGGAAAGGCATGGTGAGCAAAAAAACGATGGATTTAGGCCCAGATCTCTGTACTGGGATGAATGTATGCCATTGTTCTGCATTCTGTCCATCAATTGTTGTTTTTGCATTTGTCACCCCGAGTGGAAAGGGTATGCCCAGACGTGGGTCCCTTGCTCTCCATGCCACTAGAAATCAAGCAAGCCTGGCTGAAGACAGCTGAAAAGCCAGAAACCGGTCCTAGGATGCTTGTTTCCAGTCCAGGGAGGACCTGGCTTGGCAGTTCGGTCTGGACTGTTCCCATGAGGCACAGGGTCAAGACTGATTTGCATATGGCTGGGTT
Source organism: Triturus cristatus (assembly GCF_964204655.1). Classification (NCBI taxonomy): domain Eukaryota; kingdom Metazoa; phylum Chordata; class Amphibia; order Caudata; family Salamandridae; genus Triturus; species Triturus cristatus. The sequence goes on from NC_140586.1 coordinate 344,880,726, forward strand.
CAAACTGGAAAGGCATGGTGAGCAAAAACACGATGGATTTAGGCCCAGATCTCTGTACTGGGGTGAATGTATGACATTGTTCTGCATTCTGTCCATCAATTGTTGTTTTTGCATTTGTCACCCCGAGTGGAAAGGGTATGCCCAGACGTGGGTCCCTTGCTCTCCATGCCACTGGAAATCAAGCAAGCCTGGCTGAAGACGGCTGAAATGCCAGAAACCGGTCCTAGGATGCTTGTTTCCAGTCCAGGGAGGACCTGGCTCGGCAGTTCGGTCTGGACTGTTCCCATGAGGCACAGGGTCAAGACTGATTTGCATATGGCTGGGTTCAAACTGGAAAGGCATGGTGAGCAAAATAACGATGTATTTAGGCCCAGATCTCTGTACTGGGGTGAATGTATGACATTGTTCTGCATTCTGTCCATCAATTGTTGTTTTTGCATTTGTCACCCCGAGTGGAAAGGGTATGCCCAGACGTGGGTCCCTTGCTCTCCATGCCACTGGAAATCAAGCAAGCCTGGCTGAAGACGGCTGAAATGCCAGAAACCGGTCCTAGGATGCTTGTTTCCAGTCCAGGGAGGACCTGGCTTGGCAGTTCGGTCTGGACTGTTCCCATGAGGCACAGGGTCAAGACTGATTTGCATATGGCTGGGTTCAAACTGGAAAGGCATGGTGAGCAAAAAAACGATGGATTTAGGCCCAGATCTCTGTACTGGGGTGAATGTATGACATTGTTCTGCATTCTGTTCATCAATTGTTGTTTTTGCATTTGTCACCCCGAGTGGAAAGGGTATGCCCAGACGTGGGTCCCTTGCTCTCCATGCCACTGGAAATCAAGCAAGCCTGGCTGAAGACGGCTAAAATGCCAGAAACCGGTCCTAGGATGCTTGTTTCCAGTCCAGGGAGGACCTGGCTTGGCAGTTCGGTCTGGACTGTTCCCATGAGGCACAGGGTCAAGACTGATTTGCATATGGCTGGGTTCAAACTGGAAAGGCATGGTGAGCAAAAAAACGATGGATTTAGGCCCAGATCTCTGTACTGGGGTGAATGTATGACATTGTTTTGCATTCTGTCCATCAATTGTTGTTTTTGCATTTGTCACCCTGTACTGCTCGATTTTCCCGGCCTTTCTTGTGTTAAAGGGAAACGAATATGACTTCAGTCTCTTTCCATCCAAGTCTAAGGGTTAGAGTAGTGAATGGAGCCTATTTACTAGGCTCTTTGACATGATCCTGTGCTCTTCCCCATAGATCAGGGCTTGCACACATAGCCTAGGGGATAGATTCGTTAGTATTAGGGATAACCTGTCCTGTAGTGAGGGTATTTCATGGAGCCGTGCTGAATTCAGGCCTGGTAGGCCTCAAACGGGAGAGACTCCATCTTTCTTTCTGCTCCGGCAGCTTGAGATGCTTCTAGGTTAAGGGTAATGTTTTAGTTATGAGGTGTTATTCGCTTGGAGAGAACCGGTTCAGGCCGGCCCTTATCGAAGGATTGTATTTTTCTTCATGCCGAAGACACTACATCAGGCCGGTCGGCTGGGAACGTGTCCTTGGCACGGGGAGGTACAAGAATTTGGTGGGCGGCAGGTTACGGGCTGGAATTTTCCATGAGAGAATGCACCTCTATATTAGTGAAAGTCTGAGGCAGATACTGGCACTTGCTTTTTAGTCCGTAGGCGGCCCCTGGCCGTTAGCAGTAAAGCTACTACTTATTTCAGGGAAGACAGATGACAAACTTGAAGGTGGAGAAAAACCGAGAAATAGATATTCCAAAGAGAAGAGAGTAGCCGATGAGGAAGAGGTCCCAGTGACTCGGAGAGGGAGACGGGAGTAGATCCGTGACTGCGGAGGTGTGACTTCCAGGCGAAGCCGAGGCACAGACGAGAAGGGAACCTAGATGACCATTGAGTGCAGGCTACATACGACCAAGGTGATGTCAATCCCTTTTTATTAGAGTGTACAACTTAATCTTTCACTTTTCTTTGCAGGTTATGATATGTATTATGTTTTGTGAGTGTGTATGTAGTAACTAAATAAAGTATCCAGTTTGTAGTGAATCAACATGAGCTGCGTGTTCTTGTATAAGAGGGTAGCCTATTCTTCTAGTCAGCTGTGACTTGATATGAACAGATGTTAACCCTGATCAGGTAAGTGGTAACTGAATAAGGGAGAAAGGAGCCCCTCCAACTGGAGAACAGGTTGTGCTCAACTAGCAGTCTTTGTGTGATCTGATACATATTAACACTGATTCCCCTGTTGTATGTCGTGGTAATCATAGGATGAACTAGTGCTGAGGCTGCCGTCTGGGCAGGAAGTCCTGGGTCCGTTTGGGACCGCGAGGCCGCCACTTGTCTGAGGCTGCCGTCTGGGCAGGAAGTCCTGGGTCCGTTTGGGACCGCGAGGCCGCCACTTGTCTGAGGCTGCCGTCTGGGCAGGAAGTCCTGGGTCCGTTTGGGACCGCGAGGCCGCCACTTGTCTGAGGCTTCCGTCTGGGCAGGAAGTCCTGGGTCCGTTTGGGACCGCGAGGCCGCCACTTGCCTGAGGCTGCCGTCTGGGCAGGAAGTCCTGGGTCCGTTTGGGACCGCGAGGCCGCCACTTGTCTGAGGCTGCCGTCTGGGCAGGAAGTCCTGGGTCCGTTTGGGACCGCGAGGCCGCCACTTGTCTGAGGCTGCCGTCTGGGCAGGAAGTCCTGGGTCCGTTTGGGACCGCGAGGCCGCCACTTGTCTGAGGCTGCCGTCTGGGCAGGAAGTCCTGGGTCCGTTTGGGACCGCGAGGCCACCACTTGTCTGAGGCTGCCGTCTGGGCAGGAAGTCCTGGGTCCGTTTGGGACCGCGAGGCCGCCACTTGTCTGAGGCTGCCGTCTGGGCAGGAAGTCCTGGGTCCGTTTGGGACCGCGAGGCCGCCACTTGTCTGAGGCTGCCGTCTGGGCAGGAAGTCCTGGGTCCGTTTGGGACCGCGAGGCTGCCACTTGTCTGAGGCTGCCGTCTGGGCAGGAAGTCCTGGGTCCGTTTGGGACCGCGAGGCCGCCACTTGTCTGAGACTGCCGTGTGGGCAGGAAGTCCTGGGTCCGTTTGGGACCGCGAGGCCGCTACTTGTCTGAGGCTGCCGTCTGGGCAGGAAGTCCTGGGTCCGTTTGGGACCGCGAGGCCGCCACTTGTATTATAAGAGGTCTTAGTATATATATATATATATATAATAGGAATTCCCTGTCCTTAGGTGGTACATATATATGTGGTTTCTTAGGTGTGAATAGGCCCTAGGGAGGGGGTAACGTTCTGGCTGGGTTAGAGAGGCTCTGTTGAGCGGGTTCTATCTGATCCGAAAACCCAAGCAGAACACACCCCGAGTGGAAAGGGTATGCCCAGACGTGGGTCCCTTGCTCTCCATGCCACTGGAAATCAAGCAAGCCTGGCTGAAGACGGCTGAAATGCCAGAAACCGGTCCTAGGATGCTTGTTTCCAGTCCAGGGAGGACCTGGCTTGGCAGTTCGGTCTGGACTGTTCCCATGAGGCACAGGGTCAAGACTGATTTGCATATGGCTGGGTTCAAACTGGAAAGGCATGGTGAGCAAAAAAGCGATGGATTTAGGCCCAGATCTCTGTACTGGGGTGAATGTATGACATTGTTCTGCATTCTGTCCATCAATTGTTGTTTTTGCATTTGTCACCCCGAGTGGAAAGGGTATGCCCAGACGTGGGTCTCTTGCTCTCCATGCCACTTGAAATCAAGCAAGCCTGGCTGAAGACGGCTGAAATGCCAGAAACCGGTCCTAGGATGCTTGTTTCCAGTCCAGGGAGGACTTGGCTTGGCAGTTCGGTCTGGACTGTTCCCATGAGGCACAGGGTCAAGACTGATTTGCATATGGCTGGGTTCAAACTGGAAAGGCATGGTGAGCAAAAAAACGATGGATTTAGGCCCAGATCTCTGTACTGGGGTGAATGTATGACATTGTTCTGCATTCTGTCCATCAATTGTTGTTTTTGCATTTGTCACCCCGAGTGGAAAGGGTATGCCCAGACGTGGGTCCCTTGCTCTCCATGCCACTGGAAATCAAGCAAGCCTGGCTGAAGACGACTGAAATGCCAGAAATCGGTCCTAGGATGCTTGTTTCCAGTCCAGGGAGGACCTGGCTTGGCAGGTCAGTCTGGACTGTTCCCATGAGGCACAGGGTCAAGACTGATTTGCATATGGCTGGGTTCAAACTGGAAAGGCATGGTGAGCAAAAAAACGATGGATTTAGGCCCAGATCTCTGTACTGGGGTGAATGTATGACATTGTTCTGCATTCTGTCCATCAATGGTTGTTTTTGCATTTGTCACCCCGAGTGAAAAGGGTATGCCCAGACGTGGGTCCCTTGCTCTCCATGCCACTGGAAATCAAGCAAGCCTGGCTGAAGACGGCTGAAATGCCAGAAACCGGTCCTAGGATGCTTGTTTCCAGTCCAGGGAGGACCTGGCTTGGCAGTTCGGTCTGGACTGTTCCCATGAGGCACAGGGTCAAGACTGATTTGCATATGGCTGGGTTCAAACTGGAAAGGCATGGTGAGCAAAAAAACGATGGATTTAGGCCCAGATCTCTGTACTGGGGTGAATGTATGACATTGTTCTGCATTCTGTCCATCAATTGTTGTTTTTGCATTTGTCACCCCGAGTGGAAAGGGTATGCCCAGACGTGGGTCTCTTGCTCTCCATGCCACTGGAAATCAAGCAAGCCTGGCTGAAGACGTCTGAAATGCCAGAAACTGGTCCTAGGATGCTTGTTTCCAGTTCAGGGAGGACCTGGCTTGGCAGTTCGGTCTGGACTGTTCCCATGAGGCACAGGGTCAAGACTGATTTGCATATGGCTGGGTTCAAACTGGAAAGGCATGGTGAGCAAAAAAACGATGGATTTAGGCCCAGATCTCTGTACAGGGGTGAATGTATGACATTGTTCTGCATTCTGTCCATCAATTGTTGTTTTTGCATTTGTCACCCCGAGTGGAAAGGGTATGCCCAGACGTGGGTCCCTTGCTCTCCATGCCACTGGAAATCAAGCAAGCCTGGCTGAAGACAGCTGAAATGCCAGAAACCGGTCCTAGGATGCTTGTTTCCAGTCCAGGGAGGACCTGGCTTGGCAGTTCGGTCTGGACTGTTCCCATGAGGCACAGGGTCAAGACTGATTTGCATATGGCTGGGTTCAAACTGGAAAGGCATGGTGAGCAAAAACACGATGGATTTAGGCCCAGATCTCTGTACTGGGGTGAATGTATGACATTGTTCTGCATTCTGTCCATCAATTGTTGTTTTTGCATTTGTCACCCCGAGTGGAAAGGGTATGCCCAGACGTGGGTCCCTTGCTCTCCATGCCACTGGAAATCAAGCAAGCCTGGCTGAAGACGGCTGAAATGCCAGAAACCGGTCCTAGGATGCTTGTTTCCAGTCCAGGGAGGACCTGGCTTGGCAGTTCGGTCTGGACTGTTCCCATGAGGCACAGGGTCAAGACTGATTTGCATATGGCTGGGTTCAAACTGGAAAGGCATGGTGAGCAAAAAAACGATGGATTTAGGCCCAGATCTCTGTACTGGGGTGAATGTATGACATTGTTCTGCATTCTGTCCATCAATTGTTGTTTTTGCATTTGTCACCCCGAGTGGAAAGGGTATGCCCAGACGTGCGTCCCTTGCTCTCCATGCCACTGGAAATCAAGCAAGCCTGGCTGAAGACAGCTGAAATGCCAGAAACCGGTCCTAGGATGCTTGTTTCCAGTCCAGGGAGGACCTGGCTTGGCAGTTCGGTCTGGACTGTTCCCATGAGGCACAGGGTCAAGACTGAGTTGCATATGGCTGGGTTCAAACTGGAAAGGCATGGTGAGCAAAAACACGATGGATTTAGGCCCAGATCTCTGTACTGGGGTGAATGTATGACATTGTTCTGCATTCTGTCCATCAATTGTTGTTTTTGCATTTGTCACCGCGAGTGGAAAGGGTATGCCCAGACGTGGGTCCCTTGCTCTCCATGCCACTGGAAATCAAGCAAGCCTGGCTGAAGACGGCTGAAATGCCAGAAACCGGTCCTAGGATGCTTGTTTCCAGTCCAGGGAGGACCTGGCTTGGCAGTTCGGTCTGGACTGTTCCCATGAGGCACAGGGTCAAGACTGATTTGCATATGGCTGGGTTCAAACTGGAAAGGCATGGTGAGCAAAAACACGATGGATTTAGGCCCAGATCTCTGTACTGGGGAGAATGTATGACATTGTTCTGCATTCTGTCCATCAATTGTTGTTTTTGCATTTGTCACCCCGAGTGGAAAGGGTATGCCCAGACGTGGGTCCCTTGCTCTCCATGCCACTGGAAATCAAGCAAGCCTGGCTGAAGACGGCTGAAATGCCAGAAACCGGTCCTAGGATGCTTGTTTCCAGTCCAGGGAGGACCTGGCTTGGCAGTTCGGTCTGGACTGTTCCCATGAGGCACAGGGTCAAGACTGATTTGCATATGGCTGGGTTCAAACTGGAAAGGCATGGTGAGCAAAAAAATGATGGATTTAGGCCCAGATCTCTGTACTGGGATGAATGTATGCCATTGTTCTGCATTCTGTCCATCAATTGTTGTTTTTGCATTTGTCACCCCGAGTGGAAAGGGTATGCCCAGACGTGGGTCCCTTGCTCTCCATGCCACTAGAAATCAAGCAAGCCTGGCTGAAGACAGCTGAAAAGCCAGAAACCGGTCCTAGGATGCTTGTTTCCAGTCCAGGGAGGACCTGGCTTGGCAGTTCGGTCTGGACTGTTCCCATGAGGCACAGGGTCAAGACTGATTTGCATATGGCTGGGTTCAAACTGGAAAGGCATGGTGAGCAAAAACACGATGGATTTAGGCCCAGATCTCTGTACTGGGGTGAATGTATGACATTGTTCTGCATTCTGTCCATCAATTGTTGTTTTTGCATTTGTCACCCCGAGTGGAAAGGGTATGCCCAGACGTGGGTCCCTTGCTCTCCATGCCACTGGAAATCAAGCAAGCCTGGCTGAAGACGGCTGAAATGCCAGAAACCGGTCCTAGGATGCTTGTTTCCAGTCCAGGGAGGACCTGGCTCGGCAGTTCGGTCTGGACTGTTCCCATGAGGCACAGGGTCAAGACTGATTTGCATATGGCTGGGTTCAAACTGGAAAGGCATGGTGAGCAAAATAACGATGTATTTAGGCCCAGATCTCTGTACTGGGGTGAATGTATGACATTGTTCTGCATTCTGTCCATCAATTGTTGTTTTTGCATTTGTCACCCCGAGTGGAAAGGGTATGCCCAGACGTGGGTCCCTTGCTCTCCATGCCACTGGAAATCAAGCAAGCCTGGCTGAAGACGGCTGAAATGCCAGAAACCGGTCCTAGGATGCTTGTTTCCAGTCCAGGGAGGACCTGGCTTGGCAGTTCGGTCTGGACTGTTCCCATGAGGCACAGGGTCAAGACTGATTTGCATATGGCTGGGTTCAAACTGGAAAGGCATGGTGAGCAAAAAAACGATGGATTTAGGCCCAGATCTCTGTACTGGGGTGAATGTATGACATTGTTCTGCATTCTGTTCATCAATTGTTGTTTTTGCATTTGTCACCCCGAGTGGAAAGGGTATGCCCAGACGTGGGTCCCTTGCTCTCCATGCCACTGGAAATCAAGCAAGCCTGGCTGAAGACGGCTAAAATGCCAGAAACCGGTCCTAGGATGCTTGTTTCCAGTCCAGGGAGGACCTGGCTTGGCAGTTCGGTCTGGACTGTTCCCATGAGGCACAGGGTCAAGACTGATTTGCATATGGCTGGGTTCAAACTGGAAAGGCATGGTGAGCAAAAAAACGATGGATTTAGGCCCAGATCTCTGTACTGGGGTGAATGTATGACATTGTTTTGCATTCTGTCCATCAATTGTTGTTTTTGCATTTGTCACCCTGTACTGCTCGATTTTCCCGGCCTTTCTTGTGTTAAAGGGAAACGAATATGACTTCAGTCTCTTTCCATCCAAGTCTAAGGGTTAGAGTAGTGAATGGAGCCTATTTACTAGGCTCTTTGACATGATCCTGTGCTCTTCCCCATAGATCAGGGCTTGCACACATAGCCTAGGGGATAGATTCGTTAGTATTAGGGATAACCTGTCCTGTAGTGAGGGTATTTCATGGAGCCGTGCTGAATTCAGGCCTGGTAGGCCTCAAACGGGAGAGACTCCATCTTTCTTTCTGCTCCGGCAGCTTGAGATGCTTCTAGGTTAAGGGTAATGTTTTAGTTATGAGGTGTTATTCGCTTGGAGAGAACCGGTTCAGGCCGGCCCTTATCGAAGGATTGTATTTTTCTTCATGCCGAAGACACTACATCAGGCCGGTCGGCTGGGAACGTGTCCTTGGCACGGGGAGGTACAAGAATTTGGTGGGCGGCAGGTTACGGGCTGGAATTTTCCATGAGAGAATGCACCTCTATATTAGTGAAAGTCTGAGGCAGATACTGGCACTTGCTTTTTAGTCCGTAGGCGGCCCCTGGCCGTTAGCAGTAAAGCTACTACTTATTTCAGGGAAGACAGATGACAAACTTGAAGGTGGAGAAAAACCGAGAAATAGATATTCCAAAGAGAAGAGAGTAGCCGATGAGGAAGAGGTCCCAGTGACTCGGAGAGGGAGACGGGAGTAGATCCGTGACTGCGGAGGTGTGACTTCCAGGCGAAGCCGAGGCACAGACGAGAAGGGAACCTAGATGACCATTGAGTGCAGGCTACATACGACCAAGGTGATGTCAATCCCTTTTTATTAGAGTGTACAACTTAATCTTTCACTTTTCTTTGCAGGTTATGATATGTATTATGTTTTGTGAGTGTGTATGTAGTAACTAAATAAAGTATCCAGTTTGTAGTGAATCAACATGAGCTGCGTGTTCTTGTATAAGAGGGTAGCCTATTCTTCTAGTCAGCTGTGACTTGATATGAACAGATGTTAACCCTGATCAGGTAAGTGGTAACTGAATAAGGGAGAAAGGAGCCCCTCCAACTGGAGAACAGGTTGTGCTCAACTAGCAGTCTTTGTGTGATCTGATACATATTAACACTGATTCCCCTGTTGTATGTCGTGGTAATCATAGGATGAACTCGTGCTGAGGCTGCCGTCTGGGCAGGAAGTCCTGGGTCCGTTTGGGACCGCGAGGCCGCCACTTGTCTGAGGCTGCCGTCTGGGCAGGAAGTCCTGGGTCCGTTTGGGACCGCGAGGCCGCCACTTGTCTGAGGCTGCCGTCTGGGCAGGAAGTCCTGGGTCCGTTTGGGACCGCGAGGCCGCCACTTGTCTGAGGCTGCCGTCTGGGCAGGAAGTCCTGGGTCCGTTTGGGACCGCGAGGCCGCCACTTGCCTGAGGCTGCCGTCTGGGCAGGAAGTCCTGGGTCCGTTTGGGACCGCGAGGCCGCCACTTGTCTGAGGCTGCCGTCTGGGCAGGAAGTCCTGGGTCCGTTTGGGACCGCGAGGCCGCCACTTGTCTGAGGCTGCCGTCTGGGCAGGAAGTCCTGGGTCCGTTTGGGACCGCGAGGCCGCCACTTGTCTGAGGCTGCCGTCTGGGCAGGAAGTCCTGGGTCCGTTTGGGACCGCGAGGCCACCACTTGTCTGAGGCTGCCGTCTGGGCAGGAAGTCCTGGGTCCGTTTGGGACCGCGAGGCCGCCACTTGTCTGAGGCTGCCGTCTGGGCAGGAAGTCCTGGGTCCGTTTGGGACCGCGAGGCCGCCACTTGTCTGAGGCTGCCGTCTGGGCAGGAAGTCCTGGGTCCGTTTGGGACCGCGAGGCTGCCACTTGTCTGAGGCTGCCGTCTGGGCAGGAAGTCCTGGGTCCGTTTGGGACCGCGAGGCCGCCACTTGTCTGAGACTGCCGTCTGGGCAGGAAGTCCTGGGTCCGTTTGGGACCGCGAGGCCGCTACTTGTCTGAGGCTGCCGTCTGGGCAGGAAGTCCTGGGTCCGTTTGGGACCGCGAGGCCGCCACTTGTATTATAAGAGGTCTTAGTATATATATATATATATATAATAGGAATTCCCTGTCCTTAGGGGGTACATATATATGTGGTTTCTTAGGTGTGAATAGGCCCTAGGGAGGGGGTAACGTTCTGGCTGGGTTAGAGAGGCTCTGTTGAGCGGGTTCTATCTGATCCGAAAACCCAAGCAGAACACACCCCGAGTGGAAAGGGTATGCCCAGACGTGGGTCCCTTGCTCTCCATGCCACTGGAAATCAAGCAAGCCTGGCTGAAGACGGCTGAAATGCCAGAAACCGGTCCTAGGATGCTTGTTTCCAGTCCAGGGAGGACCTGGCTTGGCAGTTCGGTCTGGACTGTTCCCATGAGGCACAGGGTCAAGACTGATTTGCATATGGCTGGGTTCAAACTGGAAAGGCATGGTGAGCAAAAAAGCGATGGATTTAGGCCCAGATCTCTGTACTGGGGTGAATGTATGACATTGTTCTGCATTCTGTCCATCAATTGTTGTTTTTGCATTTGTCACCCCGAGTGGAAAGGGTATGCCCAGACGTGGGTCTCTTGCTCTCCATGCCACTTGAAATCAAGCAAGCCTGGCTGAAGACGGCTGAAATGCCAGAAACCGGTCCTAGGATGCTTGTTTCCAGTCCAGGGAGGACTTGGCTTGGCAGTTCGGTCTGGACTGTTCCCATGAGGCACAGGGTCAAGACTGATTTGCATATGGCTGGGTTCAAACTGGAAAGGCATGGTGAGCAAAAAAACGATGGATTTAGGCCCAGATCTCTGTACTGGGGTGAATGTATGACATTGTTCTGCATTCTGTCCATCAATTGTTGTTTTTGCATTTGTCACCCCGAGTGGAAAGGGTATGCCCAGACGTGGGTCCCTTGCTCTCCATGCCACTGGAAATCAAGCAAGCCTGGCTGAAGACGACTGAAATGCCAGAAATCGGTCCTAGGATGCTTGTTTCCAGTCCAGGGAGGACCTGGCTTGGCAGGTCAGTCTGGACTGTTCCCATGAGGCACAGGGTCAAGACTGATTTGCATATGGCTGGGTTCAAACTGGAAAGGCATGGTGAGCAAAAAAACGATGGATTTAGGCCCAGATCTCTGTACTGGGGTGAATGTATGACATTGTTCTGCATTCTGTCAATCAATTGTTGTTTTTGCATTTGTCACCCCGAGTGAAAAGGGTATGCCCAGACGTGGGTCCCTTGCTCTCCATGCCACTGGAAATCAAGCAAGCCTGGCTGAAGACGGCTGAAATGCCAGAAACCGGTCCTAGGATGCTTGTTTCCAGTCCAGGGAGGACCTGGCTTGGTAGTTCGGTCTGGACTGTTCCCATGAGGCACAGGGTCAAGACTGATTTGCATATGGCTGGGTTCAAACTGGAAAGGCATGGTGAGCAAAAAAACGATGGATTTAGGCCCAGATCTCTGTACTGGGGTGAATGTATGACATTGTTCTGCATTCTGTCCATCAATTGTTGTTTTTGCATTTGTCACCCCGAGTGGAAAGGGTATGCCCAGACGTGGGTCTCTTGCTCTCCATGCCACTGGAAATCAAGCAAGCCTGGCTGAAGACGTCTGAAATGCCAGAAACTGGTCCTAGGATGCTTGTTTCCAGTTCAGGGAGGACCTGGCTTGGCAGTTCGGTCTGGACTGTTCCCATGAGGCACAGGGTCAAGACTGATTTGCATATGGCTGGGTTCAAACTGGAAAGGCATGGTGAGCAAAAAAACGATGGATTTAGGCCCAGATCTCTGTACTGGGGTGAATGTATGACATTGTTCTGCATTCTGTCCATCAATTGTTGTTTTTGCATTTGTCACCCCGAGTGGAAAGGGTATGCCCAGACGTGGGTCCCTTGCTCTCCATGCCACTGGAAATCAAGCAAGCCTGGCTGAAGACAGCTGAAATGCCAGAAACCGGTCCTAGGATGCTTGTTTCCAGTCCAGGGAGGACCTGGCTTGGCAGTTCGGTCTGGACTGTTCCCATGAGGCACAGGGTCAAGACTGATTTGCATATGGCTGGGTTCAAACTGGAAAGGCATGGTGAGCAAAAACACGATGGATTTAGGCCCAGATCTCTGTACTGGGGTGAATGTATGACATTGTTCTGCATTCTGTCCATCAATTGTTGTTTTTGCATTTGTCACCCCGAGTGGAAAGGGTATGCCCAGACGTGGGTCCCTTGCTCTCCATGCCACTGGAAATCAAGCAAGCCTGGCTGAAGACGGCTGAAATGCCAGAAACTGGTCCTAGGATGCTTGTTTCCAGTCCAGGGAGGACCTGGCTTGGCAGTTCGGTCTGGACTGTTCCCATGAGGCACAGGGTCAAGACTGATTTGCATATGGCTGGGTTCAAACTGGCAAGGCATGGTGAGCAAAAAAACGATGGATTTAGGCCCAGATCTCTGTACTGGGGTGAATGTATGACATTGTTCTGCATTCTGTCCATCAATTGTTGTTTTTGCATTTGTCACCCCGAGTGGAAAGGGTATGCCCAGACGTGGGTCCCTTGCTCTCCATGCCACTGGAAATCAAGCAAGCCTGGCTGAAGACGGCTGAAATGCCAGAAACCGGTCCTAGGATGCTTGTGTCCAGTCCAGGGAGGACCTGGCTTGGCAGTTCGGTCTGTACTGTTCCCATGAGGCACAGGGTCAAGACTGATTTGCATATGGCTGGGTTCAAACTGGAAAGGCATGGTGAGCAAAAACACGATGGATTTAGGCCCAGATCTCTGTACTGGGGTGAATGTATGACATTGTTCTGCATTCTGTCCATCAATTGTTGTTTTTGCATTTGTCACCCCGAGTGGAAAGGGTATGCCCAGACGTGGGTCCCTTGCTCTCCATGCCACTGGAAATCAAGCAAGCCTGGCTGAAGACGGCTGAAATGCCAGAAACCGGTCCTAGGATGCTTGTTTCCAGTCCAGGGAGGACCTGGCTTGGCAGTTCGGTCTGGACTGTTCCCATGAGGCACAGGGTCAAGACTGATTTGCATATGGCTGGGTTCAAACTGGCAAGGCATGGTGAGCAAAAAAACGATGGATTTAGGCCCAGATCTCTGTACTGGGGTGAATGTATGACATTGTTCTGCATTCTGTCCATCAATTGTTGTTTTTGCATTTGTCACCCCGAGTGGAAAGGGTATGCCCAGACGTGGGTCCCTTGCTCTCCATGCCACTGGAAATCAAGCAAGCCTGGCTGAAGACGGCTGAAATGCCAGAAACCGGTCCTAGGATGCTTGTTTCCAGTCCAGGGAGGACCTGGCTTGGAAGTTCGGTCTGGACTGTTCCCATGAGGCACAGGGTGAAGACTGATTTGCAAATGGCTGGGTTCAAACTGGAAAGGCATGGTGAGCAAAAAAACGATGGATTTAGGCCCAGATCTCTGTACTGGGGGGAATGTATGACATTGTTCTGCATTCTGTCCAATAATTGTTGTTTTTGCATTTGTCACCCCGAGTGGAAAGGGTATGCCCAGACGTGGGTCCCTTGCTCTCCATGCCACTGGAAATCAAGCAAGCCTGGCTGAAGACAGCTGAAATGCCAGAAACCGGTCCTAGGATGCTTGTTTCCAGTCCAGGGAGGACCTGGCTTGGCAGTTCGGTCTGGACTGTTCCCATGAGGCACAGGGTCAAGACTGATTTGCATATGGCTGGGTTCAAACTGGAAAGGCATGGTGAGCAAAAACACAATGGATTTAGGCCCAGATCTCTGTACTGGGGTGAATGTATGACATTGTTCTGCATTCTGTCCATCAATTGTTGTTTTTGCATTTGTCACCCCGAGTGGAAAGGGTATGCCCAGACGTGGGTCTCTTGCTCTCCATGCCACTGGAAATCAAGCAAGCCTGGCTGAAGACGGCTGAAATGCCAGAAACCGGTCCTAGAATGCTTGTTTCCAGTCCAGGGAGGACCTGGCTTGGCAGTTCGGTCTGGACTGTTCCCATGAGGCACAGGGTCAAGACTGATTTGCATATGGCTGGGTTCAAACTGGAAAGGCATGGTGAGCAAAAAAACGATGGATTTAGGCCCAGATCTCTGTACTGGGGTGAATGTATGACATTGTTCTGCATTCTGTCCATCAATTGTTGTTTTTGCATTTATCACCCCGAGTGGAAAGGGTATGCCCAGACGTGGGTCCCTTGCTCTCCATGCCACTGGAAATCAAGCAAGCCTGGCTGAAGACAGCTGAAATGCCAGAAACCGGTCCTAGGATGCTTGTTTCCAGTCCAGGGAGGACCTGGCTTGGCAGTTCGGTCTGGACTGTTCCCATGAGGCACAGGGTCAAGACTGATTTGCATATGGCTGGGTTCAAACTGGAAAGGCATGGTGAGCAAAAACACGATGGATTTAGGCCCAGATCTCTGTACTGGGGTGAATGTATGACATTGTTCTGCATTCTGTCCATCAATTGTTGTTTTTGCATTTGTCACCCCGAGTGGAAAGGGTATGCCCAGACGTGGGTCCCTTGCTCTCCATGCCACTGGAAATCAAGCAAGCCTGGCTGAAGACAGCTGAAATGCCAGAAACCGGTCCTAGGATGCTTGTTTCCAGTCCAGGGAGGACCTGGCTTGGCAGTTCGGTCTGGACTGTTCCCATGAGGCACAGGGTCAAGACTGATTTGCATATGGCTGGGTTCAAACTGGAAAGGCATGGTGAGCAAAAACACGATGGATTTAGGCCCAGATCTCTGTACTGGGGTGAATGTATGACATTGTTCTGCATTCTGTCCATCAATTGTTGTTTTTGAATTTGTCACCCCGAGTGGAAAGGGTATGCCCAGACGTGGGTCCCTTGCTCTCCATGCCACTGGAAATCAAGCAAGCCTGGCTGAAGACGGCTGAAATGCCAGAAACCGGTCCTAGGATGCTTGTTTCCAGTCCAGGGAGGACCTGGCTTGGCAGTTCGGTCTGGACTGTTCCCATGAGGCACAGGGTCAAGACTGATTTGCATATGGCTGGGTTCAAACTGGCAAGGCATGGTGAGCAAAAAAACGATGGATTTAGGCCCAGATCTCTGTACTGGGGTGAATGTATGACATTGTTCTGCATTCTCTCCATCAATTGTTGTTTTTGCATTTGTCACCCCGAGTGGAAAGGGTATGCCCAGACGTGGGTCCCTTGCTCTCCATGCCACTGGAAATCAAGCAAGCCTGGCTGAAGACGGCTGAAATGCCAGAAACCGGTCCTAGGATGCTTGTTTCCAGTCCAGGGAGGACCTGGCTTGGAAGTTCGGTCTGGACTGTTCCCATGAGGCACAGGGTGAAGACTGATTTGCAAATGGCTGGGTTCAAACTGGAAAGGCATGGTGAGCAAAAAAACGATGGATTTAGGCCCAGATCTCTGTAATGGGGTGAATGTATGACATTGTTCTGCATTCTGTCCAATAATTGTTGTTTTTGCATTTGTCACCCCGAGTGGAAAGGGTATGCCCAGACGTGGGTCCCTTGCTCTCCATGCCACTGGAAATCAAGCAAGCCTGGCTGAAGACAGCTGAAATGCCAGAAACCGGTCCTAGGATGCTTGTTTCCAGTCCAGGGAGGACCTGGCTTGGCAGTTCGGTCTGGACTGTTCCCATGAGGCACAGGGTCAAGACTGATTTGCATATGGCTGGGTTCAAACTGGAAAGGCATGGTGAGCAAAAACACGATGGATTTAGGCCCAGATCTCTGTACTGGGGTGAATGTATGACATTGTTCTGCATTCTGTCCATCAATTGTTGTTTTTGCATTTGTCACCCCGAGTGGAAAGGGTATGCCCAGACGTGGGTCTCTTGCTCTCCATGCCACTGGAAATCAAGCAAGCCTGGCTGAAGACGGCTGAAATGCCAGAAACCGGTCCTAGGATGCTTGTTTCCAGTCCAGGGAGGACCTGGCTTGGCAGTTCGGTCTGGACTGTTCCCATGAGGCACAGGGTCAAGACTGATTTGCATATGGCTGGGTTCAAACTGGAAAGGCATGGTGAACAAAAAAACGATGGATTTAGGCCCAGATCTCTGTACTGGGGTGAATGTATGACATTGTTCTGCATTCTGTCCATCAATTGTTGTTTTTGCATTTGTCACCCCGAGTGGAAAGGGTATGCCCAGACGTGCGTCCCTTGCTCTCCATGCCACTGGAAATCAAGCAAGCCTGGCTGAAGACAGCTGAAATGCCAGAAACCGGTCCTAGGATGCTTGTTTCCAGTCCAGGGAGGACCTGGCTTGGCAGTTCGGTCTGGACTGTTCCCATGAGGCACAGGGTCAAGACTGATTTGCATATGGCTGGGTTCAAACTGGAAAGGCATGGTGAGCAAAAACACGATGGATTTAGGCCCAGATCTCTGTACTGGGGTGAATGTATGACATTGTTCTGCATTCTGTCCATCAATTGTTGTTTTTGCATTTGTCACCGCGAGTGGAAAGGGTATGCCCAGACGTGGGTCCCTTGCTCTCCATGCCACTGGAAATCAAGCAAGCCTGGCTGAAGACGGCTGAAATGCCAGAAACCGGTCCTAGGATGCTTGTTTCCAGTCCAGGGAGGACCTGGCTTGGCAGTTCGGTCTGGACTGTTCCCATGAGGCACAGGGTCAAGACTGATTTGCATATGGCTGGGTTCAAACTGGAAAGGCATGGTGAGCAAAAAAACGATGGATTTAGGCCCAGATCTCTGTACTGGGGTGAATGTATGACATTGTTCTGCATTCTGTCCATCAATTGTTGTTTTTGCATTTGTCACCCCGAGTGGAAAGGGTATGCCCAGATGTGGGTCCCTTGCTCTCCATGCCACTGGAAATCAAGCAAGCCTGGCTGAAGACAGCTGAAATGCCAGAAACCGGTCCTAGGATGCTTGTTTCCAGTCCAGGGAGGACCTGGCTTGGCAGTTCGGTCTGGACTGTTCCCATGAGGCACAGGGTCAAGACTGATTTGCATATGGCTGGGTTCAAACTGGAAAGGCATGGTGAGCAAAAACACGATGGATTTAGGCCCAGATCTCTGTACTGGGGTGAATGTATGACATTGCTCTGCATTCTGTCCATCAATTGTTGTTTTTGCATTTGTCACCCCGAGTGGAAAGGGTATGCCCAGACGTGGGTCCCTTGCTTTCCATGCCACTGGAAATCAAGCAAGCCTGGCTGAAGACGGCTGAAATGCCAGAAACCGGTCCTAGGATGCTTGTTTCCAGTCCAGGGAGGACCTGGCTTGGAAGTTCGGTCTGGACTGTTCCCATGAGGCACAGGGTCAAGACTGATTTGCATATGGCTGGGTTCAAACTGGAAAGGCATGGTGAGCAAAAAAACGATGGATTTAGGCCCAGATCTCTGTACTGGGGTGAATGTATGACATTGTTCTGCATTCTGTCCATCAATTGTTGTTTTTGCATTTGTCACCCCGAGTGGAAAGGGTATGCCCAGACGTGGGTCCCTTGCTCTCCATGCCACTGGAAATCAAGCAAGCCTGGCTGAAGACAGCTGAAATGCCAGAAACCGGTCCTAGGATGCTTGTTTCCAGTCCAGGGAGGACCTGGCTTGGCAGTTCGGTCTGGACTGTTCCCATGAGGCACAGGGTCAAGACTGATTTGCATATGGCTGGGTTCAAACTGGAAAGGCATGGTGAGCAAAAACACGATGGATTTAGGCCCAGATCTCTGTACTGGGGTGAATGTATGACATTGTTCTGCATTCTGCCCATCAATTGTTGTTTTTGCATTTGTCACCCCGAGTGGAAAGGGTATGCCCAGACGTGGGTCCCTTGCTCTCCATGCCACTGGAAATCAAGCAAGCCTGGCTGAAGACGGCTGAAATGCCAGAAACCGGTCCTAGGATGCTTGTTTCCAGTCCAGGGAGGACCTGACTTGGCAGTTCGGTCTGGACTGTTCCCATGAGGCACAGGGTCAAGAATGATTTGCATATGGCTGGGTTCAAACTGGAAAGGCATGGTGAGCAAAAAAACAATGGATTTAGGCCCAGATCTCTGTACTGGGGTGAATGTATGACATTGTTCTGCATTCTGTCCATCAATTGTTGTTTTTGCATTTGTCACCCCGAGTGGAAAGGGTATGCCCAGACGTGGGTCCCTTGCTCTCCATGCCACTGGAAATCAAGCAAGCCTGGCTGAAGACAGCTGAAATGCCAGAAACCGGTCCTAGGATGCTTGTTTCCAGTCCAGGGAGGACCTGGCTTGGCAGTTCGGTCTGGACTGTTCCCATGAGGCACAGGGTCAAGACTGATTTGCATATGGCTGGGTTCAAACTGGAAAGGCATGGTGAGCAAAAACACGATGGATTTAGGCCCAGATCTCTGTACTGGGGTGAATGTATGACATTGTTCTGCATTCTGTCCATCAATTGTTGTTTTTGCAATTGTCACCCCGAGTGGAAAGGGTATGCCCAGACGTGGGTCCCTTGCTCTCCATGCCACTGGAAATCAAGCAAGCCTGGCTGAAGACGGCTGAAATGCCTGAAACCGGTCCTAGGATGCTTGTTTCCAGTCCAGGGAGGACCTGGCTTGGAAGTTCGGTCTGGACTGTTCCCATGAGGCACAGGGTCAAGACTGATTTGCATATGGCTGGGTTCAAACTGGAAAGGCATGGTGAGCAAAAAAACTATGGATTTAGGCCCAGATCTCTGTACTGGGGTGAATGTATGACATTGTTCTGCATTCTGTCCATCAATTGTTGTTTTTGCATTTGTTACCCCGAGTGGAAAGGGTATGCCAGACGTGGGTCCCTTGCTCTCCATGCCACTGGAAATCAAGCAAGCCTGGCTGAAGACAGCTGAAATGCCAGAAACCGGTCCTAGGATGCTTGTTTCCAGTCCAGGGATGACCTGGCTTGGCAGTTCGGTCTGGACTGTTCCCATGAGGCACAGGGTCAAGACTGATTTGCATATGGATGGGTTCAAACTGGAAAGGCATGGTGAGCAAAAACACGATGAATTTTGGCCCAGATCTCTGTACTGGGGTGAATGTATGACATTGTTCTGCATTCTGTCCATCAATTGTTGTTTTTGTATTTGTCACCCCGAGTGGAAAGGGTATGCCCAGACGTGGGTCCCTTGCTCTCCATGCCACTGGAAATCAAGCAAGCCTGGCTGAAGACGGCTGAAATGCCAGAAACCGGTCCTAGGATGCTTGTTTCCAGTCCAGGGAGGACCTGACTTGGCAGTTCGGTCTGGACTGTTCCCATGAGGCACAGGGTCAAGAATGATTTGCATATGGCTGGGTTCAAACTGGAAAGGCATGGTGAGCAAAAAAACGATGGATTTAGGCCCAGATCTCTGTACTGGGGTGAATGTATGACATTGTTCTGCATTCTGTCCATCAATTGTTGTTTTTGCATTTGTCACCCCGAGTGGAAAGGGTATGCCCAGACGTGGGTCCCTTGCTCTCCATGCCACTGGAAATCAAGCAAGCCTGGCTGAAGACAGCTGAAATGCCAGAAACCGGTCCTAGGATGCTTGTTTCCAGTCCAGGGAGGACCTGGCTTGGCAGTTCGGTCTGGACTGTTCCCATGAGGCACAGGGTCAAGACTGATTTGCATATGGCTGGGTTCAAACTGGAAAGGCATGGTGAGCAAAAACACGATGGATTTAGGCCCAGATCTCTGTACTGGGGTGAATGTATGACATTGTTCTGCATTCTGTCCATCAATTGTTGTTTTTGCATTTGTCACCCCGAGTGGAAAGGGTATGCCCAGACGTGGGTCCCTTGCTCTCCATGCCACTGGAAATCAAGCAAGCCTGGCTGAAGACGGCTGAAATGCCTGAAACCGGTCCTTATATGCTTGTTTCCAGTCCAGGGAGGACCTGGCTTGGCAGTTCGGTCTGGACTGTTCCCATGAGGCACAGGGTCAACTCTGATTTGCATATGGCTGGGTTCAAACTGGAAAGGCATGGTGAGCAAAAGAACGATGGATTCAGGCCCAGATCTCTGTACTGGGGTGAATGTATGACATTGTTCTGCATTCTGTCCATCAATTGTTGTTTTTGCATTTGTCACCCCGAGTGGAAAGGGTATGCCCAGACGTGGGTCTCTTGCTCTCCATGCCACTGGAAATCAAGCAAGCCTGGCTGAAGATGGCTGAAATGCCAGAAACCGGTCCTAGGATGCTTGTTTCCAGTCCAGGGAGGTCCTGGCTTGGCAGTTCGGTCTGGACTGTTCCCATGAGGCACAGGGTCAAGACTGATTTGCATATGGCTTGGTTCAAACTGGAAAGGCATGGTGAGCAAAAAAACGATGGATTTAGGCCCAGATCTCTGTACTGGGGTGAATGTATGACATTGTTCTGCATTCTGTCCATCAATTGTTGTTTTTGCATTTGTCACCCCGAGTGGAAAGGGTATGCCCAGACGTGGGTCCCTTGCTCTCCATGCCACTGGAAATCAAGCAAGCCTGGCTGAAGACAGCTGAAATGCCAGAAACCGGTCCTAGGATGCTTGTTTCCAGTCCAGGGAGGACCTGGCTTGGCAGTTCGGTCTGGACTGTTCCCATGAGGCACAGGGTCAAGACTGATTTGCATATGGCCGGGTTCAAACTGGAAAGGCATGGTGAGCAAAAACACGATGGATTTAGGCCCAGATCTCTGTACTGGGGTGAATGTATGACATTGTTCTGCATTCTGTCCATCAATTGTTATTTTTGCATTTGTCACCCCGAGTGGAAAGGGTATGCCCAGACGTGGGTCCCTTGCTCTCCATGCCACTGGAAATCAAGCAAGCCTGGCTGAAGACGGCTGAAATGCCAGAAACCGGTCCTAGGATGCTTGTTTCCAGTCCAGGGAGGACCTGGCTTGGCAGTTCGGTCTGGACTGTTCCCATGAGGCACAGGGTCAAGACTGATTTGCATATGGCTGGGTTCAAACTGGAAAGGCATGGTGAGCAAAAAAAACATGTATTTAGGCCCAGATCTCTGTACTGGGGAGAATGTATGACATTGTTCTGCATTCTGTCCATCAATTGTTGTTTTTGCATTTGTCACCCCGAGTGGAAAGGGTATGCCCAGACGTGGGTCCCTTGCTCTCCATGCCACTGGAAATCAAGCAAGCCTGGCTGAAGACGGCTGAAATGCCAGAAACCGGTCCTAGGATGCTTGTGTCCAGTCCAGGGAGGACCTGGCTTGGCAGTTCGGTCTGTACTGTTCCCATGAGGCACAGGGTCAAGACTGATTTGCATATGGCTGGGTTCAAACTGGAAAGGCATGGTGAGCAAAAACACGATGGATTTAGGCCCAGATCTCTGTACTGGGGTGAATGTATGACATTGTTCTGCATTCTGTCCATCAATTGTTGTTTTTGCATTTGTCACCCCGAGTGGAAAGGGTATGCCCAGACGTGGGTCCCTTGCTCTCCATGCCACTGGAAATCAAGCAAGCCTGGCTGAAGACGGCTGAAATGCCAGAAACCGGTCCTAGGATGCTTGTTTCCAGTCCAGGGAGGACCTGGCTTGGCAGTTCGGTCTGGACTGTTCCCATGAGGCACAGGGTCAAGACTGATTTGCATATGGCTGGGTTCAAACTGGAAAGGCATGGTGAGCAAAAAAACGATGGATTTAGGCCCAGATCTCTGTACTGGGGTGAATGTATGACATTGTTCTGCATTCTGTTCATCAATTGTTGTTTTTGCATTTGTCACCCCGAGTGGAAAGGGTATGCCCAGACGTGGGTCCCTTGCTCTCCATGCCACTGGAAATCAAGCAAGCCTGGCTGAAGACGGCTAAAATGCCAGAAACCGGTCCTAGGATGCTTGTTTCCAGTCCAGGGAGGACCTGGCTTGGCAGTTCGGTCTGGACTGTTCCCATGAGGCACAGGGTCAAGACTGATTTGCATATGGCTGGGTTCAAACTGGAAAGGCATGGTGAGCAAAAAAACGATGGATTTAGGCCCAGATCTCTGTACTGGGGTGAATGTATGACATTGTTCTGCATTCTGTCCATCAATTGTTGTTTTTGCATTTGTCACCCCGAGTCGAAAGGGTATGCCCAGACTTGGGTCCCTTGCTCTCCATGCCACTGGAAATCAAGCAAGCCTGGCTGAAGACAGCTGAAATGCCATAAACCGGTCCTAGGATGCTTGTTTCCAGTCCAGGGAGGACCTGGCTTGGCAGTTCGGTCTGGACTGTTCCCACGAGGCACAGGGTCAAGACTGATTTGCATATGGCTGGGTTCAAACTGGAAAGGCATGGTGAGCAAAAACACGATGGATTTAGGCCCAGATCTCTGTACTGGGGTGAATGTATGACATTGTTCTGCATTCTGTCCATCAATTGTTGTTTTTGCATTTGTCACCCCGAGTGGAAAGGGTATGCCCAGACGTGGGTCCCTTGCTCTCCATGCCACTGGAAATCAAGCAAGCCTGGCTGAAGACGGCTGAAATGCCAGAAACCGGTCCTAGGATGCTTGTTTCCAGTCCAGGGAGGACCTGGCTTGGCAGTTCTGTCTGGACTGTTCCAATGAGGCACAGGGTCAAGACTGATTTGCATATGGCTGGGTTCAAACTGGAAAGGCATGGTGAGCAAAAAAACGATGGATTTAGGCCCAGATCTCTGTACTGGGGTGAATGTATGACATTGTTCTGCATTCTGTCCATCAATTGTTGTTTTTGCATTTGTCACCCCGAGTGGAAAGGGTATGCCCAGACGTGGGTCCCTTGCTCTCCATGCCACTGGAAATCAAGCAAGCCTGGCTGAAGACAGCTGAAATGCCAGAAACCGGTCCTAGGATGCTTGTTTCCAGTCCAGGGAGGACCTGGCTTGGCAGTTCTGTCTGGACTGTTCCCATGAGGCACAGGGTCAAGACTGATTTGCATATGGCTGGGTTCAAACTGGAAAGGCATGGTGAGCAAAAAAACGATGGATTTAGGCCCAGATCTCTGTACTGGGGTGAATGTATGACATTGTTCTGCATTCTGTTCATCAATTGTTGTTTTTGCATTTGTCACCCCGAGTGGAAAGGGTATGCCCAGACGTGGGTCCCTTGCTCTCCATGCCACTGGAAATCAAGCAAGCCTGGCTGAAGACGGCTAAAATGCCAGAAACCGGTCCTAGGATGCTTGTTTCCAGTCCAGGGAGGACCTGGCTTGGCAGTTCGGTCTGGACTGTTCCCATGAGGCACAGGGTCAAGACTGATTTGCATATGGCTGGGTTCAAACTGGAAAGGCATGGTGAGCAAAAAAACTATGGATTTAGGCCCAGATCTCTGTACTGGGGTGAATGTATGACATTGTTCTGCATTCTGTCCATCAATTGTTGTTTTTGCATTTGTCACCCCGAGTGGAAAGGGTATGCCCAGACGTGGGTCCCTTGCTCTCCATGACACTGGAAATCAAGCAAGCCTGGCTGAAGACGGCTGAAATGCCAGAAACCGGTCCTAGAATGCTTGTTTCCAGTCCAGGGAGGACCTGGCTTGGCAGTTCGTACTGGACTGTTCCCATGAGGCACAGGGTCAAGACTGATTTGCATATGGCTGGGTTCAAACTGGAAAGGCATGGTGAGCAAAAAAACGATGGATTTAGGCCCAGATCTCTGTACTGGGGTGAATTTATGACATTGTTCTGCAATCTGTCCATCAATTGTTGTTTTTGCATTTGTCACCCCGAGTGGAAAGGGTATGCCCAGACGTGGGTCCCTTGCTCTCCATGCCACTGGAAATCAAGCAAGCCTGGCTGAAGACGGCTGAAATGCCAGAAACCATTCCTAGGATGCTTGTTTCCAGTCCAGGGAGGACCTGGCTTGGCAGTTCGGTCTGTACTGTTCCCATGAGGCACAGGGTCAAGACTGATTTGCATATGGCTGGGTTCAAACTGGAAAGGCATGGTGAGCAAAAAAACGATGGATTTAGGCCCAGATCTATGTACTGGGGTGAAAGTATGACATTGTTCTGCATTCTGTCCATCAATTGGTGTCTTTGCATTTGTCACCCCGAGTGGAAAGGGTATGCCCAGACGTGGGTCCCTTGCTCTCCATGCCACTGGAAATCAAGCAAGCCTGGCTGAAGACGGCTGAAATGCCAGAAACCGGTCCTAGGATCCTTGTTTCCAGTCCAGGGAGGACCTGGCTTGGCAGTTCGGTCTGGACTGTTCCCATGAGGCACAGGGTCAAGACTGATTTGCATATGGCTGGGTTCAAACTGGAAAGGCATGGTGAGCAAAAAAACGATGGATTTAGGCCCAGATCTCTGTACTGGGGTGAATGTATGACATTGTTCTGCATTCTGTCCATCATAATGTTTTTGCATTTGTAACCCCGAGTGGAAAGGGTATGCCCAGACGTGGGTCCCTTGCTCTCCATGCCACTGGAAATCAAGCAAGCCTGGCTGAAGACGGCTGAAATGCCAGAAACCGGTCCTAGGATGCTTGTTTGCAGTCCAGGAAGGACCTGGCTTGGCAGTTCGGTCTGGACTGTTCCCATGAGGCACAGGGTCAAGACTGATTTGCATATGGCTGGGTTCAAACTGGAAAGGCATGGTGAGCAAAAAAACGATGGATTTAGGCCCAGATCCCTGTACTGGGGTGAATGTATGACATTGTTCTGCATTCTGTCCATCAATTGTTGTTTTTGCATTTGTCACCCCGAGTGGAAAGGGTATGCCCAGACGTGGGTCCCTTGCTCTCCATGCCACTGGAAATCAAGCAAGCCTGGCTGAAGATGGCTGAAATGCCAGAAACCGGTCGTAGGATGCTTGTTTCCAGTCCAGGGAGGACCTGGCTTGGCAGTTCGGTCTGGACTGTTCTCATGAGGCACAGGGTCAAGACTGATTTGCATATTGCTGGGTTCAAACTGGAAAGGCATGGTGAGCAAAAAAACGATGGATTTAGGCCCAGATCTCTGTACTGGGGTGAATGTATGACATTGTTCTGCATTTTGTCCATCAATTGTTGTTTTTGCATTTGTCACCCCGAGTGGAAAGGGCATGCCCAGACGTGGGTCCCTTGCTCTCCATGCCACTGGAAATCAAGCAAGCCTGGATGAAGACAGCTGAAATGCCAGAAACCGGTCCTAGGATGCTTGTTTCCAGTCCAGGGACGACCTGGCTTGGCAGTTCGGTCTGGACTGTTCCCATGAGGCACAGGGTCAAGACTGATTTGCATATGGCTGGGTTCAAACTGGAAAGGCATGGTGAGCAAAAAAACGATGGATTTAGGCCCAGATCTCTGTACTGGGGTGAATGTATGACATTGTTCTGCATTCTGTCCATCAATTGTTGTTTTTGCATTTGTCACCCCGAGTGGAAAGGGTATGCCCAGACGTGGGTCCCTTGCTCTCCATGCCACTGGAAATCAAGCAAGCCTGGCTGAAGTCGGCTGAAATGCCAGAAACCGGTCCTAGGATGCTTGTTTCCAGTCCAGGGAGGACCTGGATTGGCAGTTCGGTCTGGACTGTTCCCATGAGGCACAGGGTCAAGACTGATTTGCATATGGCTGGGTTCAAACTGGAAAGGCATGGTGAGCAAATAAACGATGGATTTAGGCCCAGATCTCTGTACTGGGGTGAATGTATGACATTGTTCTGCATTCTGTCCATCAATTGTTGTTTTTGCATTTGTCACCCCGAGTGGAAAGGGTATGCCCAGACGTGGGTCCCTTGCTCTTCATGCCACTGGAAATCAAGCAAGCCTGGCTGAAGACGGCTGAAATGCCAGAAACCGGTCCTAGGATGCTTGTTTCCAGTCCAGGGAGGACCTGGCTTGGCAGTTCGGTCTGGACTGTTCCCATGAGGCACAGGGTCAAGACTGATTTGCATATGGCTGGGTTCAAACTGGAAAGGCATGGTGAGCAAAAAAACGATGGATTTAGGCCCAGATCTCTGTACTGGGGTGAATGTATGACATTGTTCTGCATTCTGTCCATCAATTGTTGTGTTTGCACGAGCTCCACAAGCGGCAGAGTGCGTTGGATAAATGCTGTCCACTGCGATTTTCAGTGCCAGGTGTTTGTCTGCACTGTGCAATCATCGCAAACTGCGCCATGCACAGCTCAAGCTGGCGCTTCTTCCTTTCTGCCGCTCGAGTAGATTTTTACCTTAAAGGCAGATGTTCTAAAGGGAGAACTGCAAACACTCCTAGATATATATTCCTCATGGACATGTCATGTGGATGTTCAGGTGGAGTGTTTTATTTGAAAGATGGACACCAAATTAATAAATGTTGCAGTTATTGGGGAGAAATTGTGGAGATCAACATAATGTCTGCAGGTATCATAGAGATGCTTGATCGTGGTGTCGAAGTTGGAGGCTGATCTGTAATTGATGATTATTGATACTCTGCTTTGAAAATGCAGATAAGGTCAGCATCCTGCTTGGAGAATATTAGAAAGGATTAAGGGCCAGATGTACGACCCTTGTAAATTGTGCCTCTCAATTTGCACTCGATTGTGAGTCGCAAATTGCGAGGCGCAATTTACAATCTACTACAGTGTCAGAGACACTAATTGCGATTCCCAATGGGGTCGCAAAATGCTAGGCTCATTAATATTAATGAGCCATTTGCAATTTGCGACCCCATTGGGAATGGCTGGCCCTCCGAGGGATGGTGGCCTGCTGGGCTCAGCAGACCACCATGTCTGGGACTGCTTTTCAATAAAGCAGTTTTTTTTTTTTAATGAAGCCTGTTTTCCTTAAAGGAAAATGGAATGCATTAAAAAAAAATATATGAAACGTTTTTGTTTCCTTTTTTAAGGGCAGGCAGTGGTCACTGGAACCACTGCCTGGCCCTAAAATATTTTCCCCTGCATTTGCAAAGGGCAAGGGATCCCCTGGGGACCCCTGCCCTTTTGAGAGTGCATTACCACCCTCTTGAAGAGGGTGGTAATTTGCAAGTGTTTTGCAACTGCAATTGCGGTCGCAAAACATTCATACATGGCGTTGGGGTCGCTATTAGGAAGGGAGCGCCCCTTCCGAATAGCGACTCAAAATTCCTAAATAGCGAGTCGCAAATAAATTGCGACTCGCTATTTAGGAATTGTACATGGCCCTGTGACATTTTGCATGCAATAACGGGTCGCAAACCCGTTTGCCCATGCAAAAAAAGGTCGTACGTCTGGCTCTAAAAGCAGTGCTTAATTGGAGCAGATGTTTCCACTAAATTCTCAACACCAGCACTTATGACTGTCTAACATGTGGTGGCGCTGTTTCTCTAATTTTACTGTGAGCGTAGCAACAGAGGGGGATATTCACAAGAACGTGTGATAACTACCGCAAGAGTAGCTTAACGCAACTCTCAACATCGCAGCCCATCGCGGGATAATAACCCTGTGTCAACGTGGAATTCACAACAAGGCGGTACCATGCGATAGTCTGCCGAAACAGCGGACAATGTCCGCAACACAACCCCCTCGATGGGGATAAAAACACAAACCACAACACCAAAAAACCTGCGATGGGCCAAAGTGCGATGATGAAATCAGCGATAAGCAGCTCCAGGCCTGCAACACACACCTGGCCGGCGGGAAAAATCACCATAAAAGTAGAAAAAAACACAAACTAACCAACATCCAAGCACCATGGAGGCAGCCGGAGCAGGCGTAGAGTATGAGCGCAACCCCACAAGCACCCCGGACGACCAGCCCGGAACCTCGGGGACAGGGAAGGGCAAGGACAAGAAGAGGAAGACGAAGTTCAGTCCGCAGGCGAACAGGATCATAGTCAAGGAGGTGATGGAACACCATCAACAACTGTTCGTCACCTCCAACATGTCATTGGGCACCAATACTGGAATATGGCTGGACATCTTGAACAAGGTAAATGTCATCGGAGAGCACAATAGGACAATGGACGAGGTCAAGAGGCAATGGAATGACATCAAGCGGAAGACCAAGGAGAAACTCGCAGCCAATCACAAGGCAGCAATGCAAACTGGAGGTGGGGGCCCAGCGCCACAGCTTGAGCTGGATGAAATGGAGGTGCTGGTGTCATCAGTCATCAGTGTGGATACCGTGGCCAGAGATGGGGGACTGGACACTGCTCGACAGGACACAACACAACCGCAACAGGGTGAGTGACCACCAGGTACTGGGGAGACGGGTGGAGATGGCCACGATGGCACACATGCACAATCAACCAGAGCACAGTGCGCTACCTCAATGACTCAGACTGTCACAATATACAATGCCATGCTGTCTGAATGTCAACATGTACCATGCGGCTACATACATGTGGACACATTGCAAAACACCATCTCACCTTCACATTGCAGGGCCACCGTCAACACCCCTGCAGAGCAGTCCCAGCCACTCTTCACTGATGATGAGGAGGACAACCCCAGCATCGACATCCAAGCCCTCCTAGACATCATTAACATCATCCGCTACTCACCTCCAGGATCAGGGCTGACCACCCAAACCCCCCAGCAGGAGGCACCCATGGCCCGCCAGTCTCCCAAGACCCCCAGGAACAACACATGGCCTTCCAACGCCGTGTGCTGGAGGCCCAGAGGGAGATGGCTGAACAGGTGCGGGTGGGGTTTGACCTCATGGCTATCAAACTGGACGCCATCTATTGGTGTCTAGGCTCACTCCGTGGCCTCCAACGAGCCCTGACTGACATCGCCATGAGCTAGCATACATGTCGAGGCTCATGGAGGACATGGTGCGGATGGAGGCAGAAAGGATGGCCGCCACCGCTGTACATCAGCAAAATGTAGCTGGGATCTACCATGCCCTGCAGACCATCATCATAGCATTGCTGCCACAAGGCGTGGTGCTGATGAATGCTGCTGACCCCACACCATCCCCCTTTCCGCCACCTGGTGTGTCAGTGCCCCACAGTGCGGCAGGTGTATCCACTCCGGCACCTGATGTGTCACTGCCACACAGTGCGGCCGACAACCCACCTCCGGCCCCTGATGTGTCAGTGGCACACAGTGCCCCAGCCGGTACTGCAACACCCACAGGTGGGGCAGAGCACACATCCGGGGACGAGGACGTGGATGGCTTTGTGATTAGGAGGCATTAGCATTCATTTCCGCCACCTGGCCTGTTTCTGCTTGGTGCCGCACATGGCTTCATGACCGTCCACTGACCCCCGAGACACTCCGATGCACTCACCTTGGACAGCGACATGGACTGCCATATCCTCTTTGATGACCAATGACACAGCGACCTCACTGCAGACTGTACCGTACCTCTTCCGCAGGACTTGTCATCCCCGGATGGACTCTGGCTGGCCCTCTACGGGTCCATATTGTGTAGTGTGCTCGGCATTGCCCTGTACTGCTTCATCTGCAGGACTGCACTGGATGTGCAATAAACATCCAGTGACGCTCTGCTATGTTATGTCTTACATCATTCATGTATGAATGCGTGGATGCATGTACGGACAGTAAT
Source organism: Triturus cristatus (assembly GCF_964204655.1). Classification (NCBI taxonomy): domain Eukaryota; kingdom Metazoa; phylum Chordata; class Amphibia; order Caudata; family Salamandridae; genus Triturus; species Triturus cristatus. Next base: position 344,909,956 of record NC_140586.1, read on the forward strand.
GTCCCTTGCGTCAATGATGCTCATCCTGTTGGATGCCATTCAGAGGGTGCTACATAGCATGTTGTGTACCGGGTCCCATGAACACTACAACAGGGACACACGCATCAGTCACTTCCGTGTCCGGACATGGACTGAACCATGCCCAGATCCCACATGTCATTGTTGCAAGCCCTGCGCTGGTCCGGCGTACGGCAGGCCAGACGACTCCTCTTACCCTCTGAGGGGGGGTGCCCTGGTATGTCCTCTGCCATGGAGTAATCAAGACCCAGCACCAAACGTGAGACCTGGTGGCCTGCGGAGCGGGGCGGAATGGTGTGGAGTGTGCCATGTCCGTGGGCCCAGGGCTTGTGGCCTGCAGCGGCACATGGTGGGACCTCCTGTCTGCATGCCAGTGTTGGAAGGTGAGCAGTGCGGCCTGGGTGTGCATGGGCGGGTATGCTCCGATAGGCGGTGGGAGGGGCTGGGGTACCTCGGTCTGGGTGTGCACGGGCGGGCAGGCGATGTTGTCTTGTGCAATTGTGTGTACTGTGCCAAACATGTATCTGGACTCTGTTTCAGATGACGGGTCTGTCTCAGATGTGTGACCTAATGAACTGCACTACATGCCGGCAAGTGGTTGGAATCACACCAGTGGCAGCAGGTGAACAGTGTGGCCTGGGTGCGCAGGGGGGGCGCTCTCTCTCTCTCTCTCTCTCCCCTTCTCTTCTTCTCCCTCTCTCTCTCCCCCTCACTTCTTCTCTCTCTTTCCCCCATTCATCTCTCTCTCTCCCCTATCTTCTTCTCTCTCTCTCCCCCTCTCTTCTTCTCCCTCTCTCTCCACCTCTTTTTTTCTTCTCTCTCTTTCTCCCTCTCTCTTCTTCTATCTCTCTCCCCCTCTCTTTCTCTCTCTCTCTCTCCCCCTCTCTTCTTCTCTCTCTCTCTCCCACTCTCTTCCTCTCTCTCTCTCCCTCTCTTCCTCTCGCTCCTTCACTCTCTTTCTGTCCTTTGATGTGCGCAGGACAAACCTTCTCATCATGATTTTTGTCTTGCAGGCTATGACCTAGGAATTGGCCCGAGGGGAGCTGCAATGTGTCTTCATTTCATTTCTGTGTTCATTTTAATAAAGGATTTGTTGCTTCAGAAATAATTGTGTGATGCTCATTTTTGTGATGACACATGCATGTCACCAGTTTTGATTCTGCGACATCATGTGGATAATTTTGTACGTGATTGGGTGTGGCTGATGTGGCTTGTCTTTGGTCGGGGGGGCCGGGGAGGGGGTTTCCTGGGGGTTGTTGCGGCGGGTGTTGTTTTCCTTTCGGCCTTCCGGGCTGAATGTTCAGTTGCCCAGGTGCATCTGTTGTTCTTCAGGCGTGGCTATGGGCTGATCTCCCTTTTGTGGTGCAGGCTGTGGTCCGACTTAGCACCAGGTCAGAGCAGGTATTATTTTCCTGCTGCTAACGCGCCTAATCGCCTGTTTCATGTTCTTATCGCAGTTCTGTCTGGTCATTGTGAATGTTGTGAAGTGGTGTTGTCGTGACTTTGGGCACGGGAACGCCAACTCTGCATCTCATTAGCGATAGTTGCAGGGGTCATCTGTGGCGATGTTTTTTGCGGCTGCTATCGCGGGTAAACTGGTGCTGTGGGCTGTTAACACCGGCTTGTGAATGGGGTGATACATTTATCGCAACTTTGGCTGCGATAAAGTGCTGTTAACTCGGCGATAGGTCCTTGTGAATATGCCCCTCAGTGTTTAGTTCAATATCCATTAAAATTGTTTTTAGAAACTGCCACCAGGCTATTCTCATAGCTTTGGGTGGCCTAGTATAATCGGACTTGTCACCCTTGTAGGAGTGTGATGGTTAGCAGTGTTGGTACTGGCATTGGCAGTGCTGGTAGAGGCATTGGGTGATGCAAGCGGCAGTGACCAACTGTAGCAAGGTGGAAATATTATATGGTATGGCTGGGAGTCCTTACCATGTAATATTAACACAATGCCCAAAAGTGGACCTCGGATTCGCACTGGTAATCCTTAGCTCAGTCCTGGTAGAGTGACAAAGAGCAGTCAGACTCACTTAAAGGAACATGTGTTAAGCATTTCAGAGCACCAACATGGACGATAGACAATTGCCACCACTTGAATGAAATCCAAAATCAATTTATAAAAATAGAGCTTATTTTTATACAAATTTAGACACCAAAGCCAAATCAAGGAGTATAAAGAGTATAACTGGAGTTAGCGATTTTAAAGTGTTCTGAAAATCAGTACTTTTCAGAGGTGTCAAACTTTACCTTTGGGGTCAATGGAGAAAACACTATGTGACACTCAGTCACTTGCAGGGTGAGCTCAACGAAACACACTGGGATTATGGTCTTGTGGGTCAACTGACCAAGCCTTTACAGTCAGAACAATTTTACCTTGCCCAGGGAGTCTGGGTGCAGAGGTGACTTGGCTGTCCTTGGTGCTGTGCGGGGAGCCGTGGTAGCCGTCAAAAACACACTTGTGACACTGGGTCACATGCAGGTTAAGTTCAGAGAAGTTCCTTCGAGGTTAAGCTTGGAGGGACCCCAGGACCAGGAATCATCAGGCAGAACAGCTCTACCTAGCTCGGGTGTCTCGGGTGCAGAGGTGTACTTGGCTATCTATGATGATGAACATGAGCTGCAGGGGCTGACTTTACCAGGCATGCTAACGCAGACAGGCTTGGGATGCAAATACTCGACAACTGTGCCACAGAAGTTGAGGGTGACGATGCAGGATGCTTCCCTCTTATTGGAGCGCCGAGTAAAGCAGACAGTAATTAGCCAGACCACCAACAAACCTTGGTCATGGCAAATGCAGTGATGTAGCAAATATTCTTTCAGAGGTACTGGGAATGCTGTAGAGGACTGAGACTCACTGAGATTCATGACCTAGCTTCCCAGAAGGCACCTGGCCGGTTACTTTCAGACTGGTCCTCAACGGAGCCCAGCTAACAGTCCTTCTTGGATCTTGGAAGTGCAGTTTGTGCCTGCCGGCTGCAGGGGACTAACATCTCTAGTCCTAGGGAGTTCTGGTGAAACCTTTTGATTGCAGAGGGGTTCATCTTCCTTTTGAAACTGGTTTCTGGTCCGGGGCGAGCTGTATTCCAACGAGTGCAGGGGGCTTCCACAGGTGCAGATCTTTGTGCCTTCCTTTTGTTGAGTCCTGCCTTGTGCCAACACAGGTCTCTTCTTCAGAGCAGATCTAAAGCTCTGGTGTCTGGGTGTCACTTAAATCCTGGATTTAGGGGGTGTTTAGGGGTGTGAGGGTCATTAGCCAATGGGCTACTGATTATGCGACTAATCTGCCCTTGAGGTGAACACATCATAGGGGTGTATGTCACCAAACTACCGAGAGTCCACTATTTTGGGTCTTTTCAAGATGGCACGAGACATCCCTGGCTATACAGACCAACTAACCCACCCTAGAGGTGTGGCTAGCCTGTGGGGATTGTACGCCTCCTGAATACCTAATTTCCCACTTGCTTGCAAACATGAGTGCCTGAGGGCAGAAGGGGTATTTTTCTCCACCAGGAGACAAGTCACTTACATATCAGAGGCTGGGTGGTCTAGAGACTCACCACTCTGATGGGTCATTCACTAGCCATCCTGGGAGGGCAGAGGTGTGACCGCCTTCAAGCCCCGGCCGTTTATCTCCATCCTCTGGGAGTGGTATAGCACTTCCCAGCAGGAGGGCAGATTTCTGTCTTGGCAGCAACCGGCTGGGAAAGCCTGCCAAAGCACAGCGAGATTGAGGCAACTTGGGGGCAAACTCCAAGGATGCCACCAGGGTACATGCGAGCTCACCCTTGACATGAGGATCATGTCAGGGGTGAAAAAGCATGGTGTATAGTACCAAACACAACTGAATTCGATGGTACCATAATGGAGCTGGCTAACTAGGGATCCCCCAGTAGCCAGACCATGTTAACATATGAACCACTGTTTACTTACAGTGATCTTTAATCGAAAGATCACTTCAGTGACATGTATGCTTGCACATACATGTCCACACCATTAATATAATGCACCCTACCTCCTGGCTAAAGGAAAACTGTGAGGTGACTCTGTCACACATGATGTGTGCATGGTCGATCTTGAGCCAGGAAGTTGCTCGTGCAGGCTGCGATGGCAGACCTTACGTTTACTTGGGTCATTCAGGGTGGCAAAAATAGTGCTACAGCCCTAGTGGCCACTTTAAGTACACTCTCCTGGCTACCACTGGTACCATATACTAGGGATTTACAGGGGAGGTTAAAGCGTCTTGCCAATTGGGGATACCACTTCAAATTACATGTTGAGGGAAAAAGAACAGGCCCTGGGGCCTGGTTAGCAGGTCCCAGTGCACTTTAAGTTCTAATACCACAGCATCCAGAGCAGAAAGTGGGGGATGATCATCCCAAAAAGGGCACTTTCCTACACCAACTGAAAGAGCCCTGGCACTAATTATTTTTTCTTTTTACAAATTAGGCACTGATTGAAAGAAAGTACATTCACAGGCACGCATAGACATCAGGAAGCACACAGCCATGAGGAACAGTCCAGTATTATTTCAATATTCGTTTTTTGGCTGAATCCACAAGCAAGGTTGCCCCAGAGACATGCACGAGTCTGTAATGCAGCATAGTGCTATGATGCGCACTGCCGTGGATGTGATCAAACGAGTCAACTTAAGGGTTTAATACGTGTGTATTATACTAGGTTCCACTTATCTAAATGTTTGAAAAAATACACTTGCTTACACTGCACTGAGATATGGTCATTGGTGTCTCTTTGAATGCCCCTGGCACTGGTCTTGTGTACGTATACATGTGAATATTGCGCTTCCTTGTTCCAAGGCCTGTGGGCTAGATATCTTGCTGTATATGCTATATCGAAACAAATGTACTTGAAAACCTTACCATACCCTTCGTATTGTGAGCTATCAAAGCTACGTTTGAGTGAAATTGCCCGATTGCAATACCTACTTCATATGTTTTTGTCTCAGGGATTTAGCTTAGCGCTTCCTCTCTAATTTTTCTGAGTGTGCCCTGGTGTTGAATAGGACAGCAACTCCCCGAGCCCTCATCAGTCTCGATGAATACAGTCATCATTTCACTTCAGAAACAAAATTACACAAGAGGAGGTATGTCAGTCAAGAACCTTATTTCTGCCTAAAAGCCCATAAAAGAGCAAGATAAATAAATACATACATACATACAAGACATATACAAGAAAACAAAATCAGACTGAATATATTACAATAAAACCAGGATACAAAATGTTAAAACATTAAGTACACAGCAGCATTAGGGAGACTCTAGGCCTCCACTCTGCCTCATCAAAGATGTCTACCTCCACCATGGCATGAAAACGTGCAGAACAGATTGGGCCTGTGGGTGATGTGCAGAAAGGAGACCAGCTCTGTCATGCCAAATGATTTTTTCATAGTTGTATTCACCAAAGATGTGGGACGTTGACAGCAAAGATTAAACCCTATTGTCTACATATCAAACCTGATATATTTATTTATTCGCGTTATGCTTTATACATTGAAAACCTGCCCAAATAAAAGCCTATGAGAAGTTCTGTTTTGAGGGCAGTCTGTTGGCTACTAATCATTAAAATGTTCATATTAGTTTCCTAATATCTTAAATAACAGCATTAGACGTAGCAGCAAGCTATCATGAAGCACTCCTGGTGTACTGCAGCACATGGCTGAGCTAATGCGCTTGAGGTTGTCACCTACCTTGTGTTGCTGACATGTTTTCACCCTGAAAAATACGAATTGGAAGTCCAAAGATATTTAAATTATGACCTTGTCATTAGACTTCATATGAGAATCATATGCCCTGATGAAGCAACAGAATTATAATTCACAATGCGAAACACATGTTGGCCTATGTCCAGTTTCAACTTGATTTGTCTTAGTGTGGATTCTTGCAAAACTGAAAAACTTAATAAAGAATAAAGACTGTTTTAACTATAAGTCAGCATCATATCTCTTTGTTACATCTTGTCTAATTTGTTCAAATTATGAGGAACCGGGGAAACGGCACTAAGCCCATGAAGCTCCTTAGCCAGTTAAATAAAGCTATCCTTACTTATTTTTTGGAATAAACACTCTTTCCTGTCTGTGTCTCTGCCAAGCTGAGCACATGAAGCAATTAGGGCAACTTTTATAGCTTGCTTCCTGATGAGGTTAGGTTAGAGCAGACTTGTTTTGTTGTAGTCTGAGGAACCAAATGTAACCTAGCACAGTACAATTTAGGCGTCACCAAAATGAGGTTCCACAATACGGATCCAAACGAGAATCCGTAAGGTGTTCACATTGATGATGTGAATATATATATATATATATATTCACATTGGTGATGTAGTCAAAAGTCCCAGGAGTCCTCGATGGAAGCTTGCCAATGGGTAGGTGGGGGCAAAGAAGCAATCAGGAAGACAATAAACTGCATAAACGAGGAAGAGGGAGAACTTTGGCAGAATGTACTTGAATCCAGGAGCTATAACCCCTTGTCCCTGGTTGGCCCCACCAAGACTTGGAGTTTACTTCACTCAGTGCTTAATTTGAGCCTGTGGTTTCCGGTGCTAGGCCGCACCATGCAGCAACTTGCAGATGGCGCTGTCACTGCAGCAGTCTGCCTGCAAGGCTCTCCAAAGAGCCTTATAGACCGCCGTCATTGCAGCGCCGCCTTGCCACCACCAACCACGGATAACAATCATAATCCAGCGGGCGGTGTGGGCACGGCTTTGGCGGTCCTCCCACAGGACGCTGGCGTGGCAGCCCACGCGAGGACTGCCAAAGTCATAATAAGGCCCATAGGAGAGGAGCTGAGGCAAACAGAGCTGCAGAGTGGAGGCGATATGGCCGGAGTACAGTCTGAAAGTGCTGATGGAGCCAGTTAGAGAAAAAGAAAGTTTAAAGAGCGGGACCTCATAGAGCAGTGATACTCAAACGGCGGCCCTCCAGACCTTAAGATACGGCCCCCCTGACCTTTAGATACGGCCCCCTGACAACAGCAGCAGTGGGCTGCTGTTTACTCGAATCAGCCCTATCATTAAAAAGATGTTAAATAAACAGGCAAGCATTTGTTTTCCAATTAACTTTAGGAACACTTTAATTTTTAAAGACATTTTGCAACAAACCTATGTAAATATGATAACACTTCTTAAACATTTTAAAAATGCATTTATCTAACATGCAGCTCACCTTAGTACATCAGATTATATTAGTGCATTGAGAAGTGTTTTTTTATCAAACATTAATTTAAGAAACATTCATGCTTCCTTCCACCCACACATACAATAAGTGAACTAAGAGGCAAGTAAATCATACACAGGGGAAGGTTTTGTACAGCGCACATCCTGAAGTCACAAAGTCATGTATTTCAAGGTCCTCTTAAATGAGATAATGAAGAAAAAAAGGAGGGAAAGTGAAATAAAACAATCACCTAGAATCACACCAAGGGGGGAAGCTGGGATTGATCCCAGGTTTTCTGGTTTCATATTATGCAGTTCAGCCACTAGATGTGCATGCTTCACCTCCCCTACACCCACCTTACAGTACCCAACACCCACCCCACCCCCACCCTGCTGGCATCAATGCGGCCCTCAGCCACACCACAAACCAAACTTTTTGGCCCTTGGGAACATTTTTGTCAGTACCCATGTCATAGAGGAACGTGTGGCAAACAACGATACACTGTTTGAAAAAATCATCTCTGACTGTTACAGAAACCACAAAGCGTTGCATATGGCAAAGGATTCAGAAGCATATGATGAATGCCATCAGAGTCACGACCAGATCATTGAGGAAATTCACAAAAGGTGATATATTAGACGCTCAAGGACAATGGATCAGTCAGTTCGTAATTTGCCTGCATGCAGAACTGCAGCTATCCGTCACCACCATCAGCTGCACGAGAGTCTCTCTCCAAATTCTAATCCCCTGAAACTTTCTCATCAGGCAATATTATATTATTAGCATTTCCGAGGATGGCACCTCCTGGTGTCGCCTCATTGATCAGACCACTCAGTCCATTGGTCAGTTCATGTGGAATGTAGATCGAGTGACGTAAAGAAGACTCAAAATGCAGAGGAAATCGGTGGAACCATTATGCAGTCCTTAAGTCATCCAGTTACATGAAACATTAAACAATGCCCCTTTAGCTAGAGCCTGTGATAAAAGTTCGAAAGGGCAGTTTCCAAGGCAGCTGAAGCAGAAACATATTTGTAACAAAATCTTTATATTATACATGAGTATATGAAGAAAGGAAAGAACTTGATACAGTCAACTGTTACACTGAGTGATTTTTATCATTCTCAGCGTGCATAGTGAAGCAGAAAAGTTCCTGAGTACAGTTCAGTCTATGTTAATTTAGGCTAACATAATGCAGAATATATATCCTACATTTACAAAAACATATAGAAATCGAAGTTCTAGTATAACTTCTGATGCACTTGAGAACATTTAGTATGGTCAAAATTAATTCAAGTAGTAATAGGGTACTGCTACATTTTAAAAGTACCAACATGTAAATGCACTTTGAAATCTAGATAAACATTTTTGTTGTAAGCAATTATTATTAGCACATGTGTAAAAAACATTTTCTGAAAGTTTCGCAAAAGCATCTTTTAGTACAAAGGTGTAGCACCTATTTTCTTTTTGTCATTTCGGTGCATACATTATCACTCATATAAGTAATTTTATTAAATTCACTATCAAATTTAGGATTGATCATGCTATTCCATGAATCTCATTTGTTATTCTATTATGTAAATGCTGATTTGAGGTAAACTTAATAACGCGAGAATTCATTAACCCTGGGTGAAGGTCACGGAGTTCCGCTATGCGGAACTTGGCGAACTGCACAAAAAATTCTGCCACGCTACGCAGAACTCCGCGAGCGGCGGAGTTTCTTTAGATAAATGCAGTTTGCGCTGATTGTCAGTGCCAGGTGCTTGTCCGCAAAGCAATCATCGCGAACGGCATCATGCACAGTGCAAGCGGGTGCTGCTTCTTTTCTGCTGCTCGAGTAGATTTTTACTTGAGCGGCAGCTTTACCAACAAGAGCGGCCGGTTTCTCAACGTGAGCGGTCGCGAGCATATGCGACCACTCGCAATCAGAAATCTGGCCACCCGCGTTGAGAAATCTCGCTGGGAGGTTGATTTTCCACGCTCGCGCTCGCAAACTTGATGTTGTTGAACGTGAGCGAGGAAAAAAACTCCTCTCTGCAATGCGAGGCCAAGTTTTTCAGAACTGTGCAAGCTCCGCATAACGCTGAATGCAGAAAATTCCACAAGCTCCACGAGCGTAGCGGAGTTCACTGCCCAGACTTGGAATTCTTCATGCACACGTTTCCTATCACATGTTAAGAAAATAAAAGAATTTTTCTTTAATAAATCATAAGCTGTGTTAATTATACATATATCATTTAGCCTTCTCTTTTTTCTGCATGCTTTTATGATGCAGTGACTAAACTTCTTTGTTTCCAACTTTTTTTCTATAACGTAAAGTTTTTGCACGTTTATTTATTTTTCTCTCAAAAAGTGTCATGTCCAGTTTTTGCTCATCTTTAAAAGTATGAATGCAATTTCCGCTCTATCACTATCACTAAGACGTGATATGCATTGTGTAAGTAACTGTGAACATGACAAAAATGATTATGAAGTCATAATCTGTTTTATCAACATAATATATCCTACACCCTTGTAGCCAAAGGGGTTAGTCAAACTACCAACACCCATGCCCTGTACAACTCCCACTTGCCATAAATTGAACAACCACATTTTATCTATCTAAAACACCTTTACTACTGCACAGACAACATGCCACTGCAGACTGAAGAAGTTGGGGAACAAGAAGATGAGTTGTTGGAAGGGCACAGATTGGCCGAGACTGGAGGAACATTAAACACCAGCTCTGCTTCACATGCACATCTAAGTGGTAAAACAGTGCCACATGGCTTCTGAAGGTGTAAATTTCACCAGTGGTGGCTGGCATGGATCAGAGGTGGTGAGCCGGGGGTGGGGGGGTGGGGGGGTGACGTGGCGGGGGTTGGTGGGGTGGGGAGTAGAAAAGATAACAAATATTTTATGTCTCTCTTCCACTTCCCTTCTGACTATTCCGGAATGGAAGCAGGAAAACACAGGCTTCCCCTAAGTTGCATTGAAGTGTTGTGATTGGCCAGAACGCCACGGTTCAGCGCTCACACGGGGGACAGGGATTCTAGGCATGTTCCTCACCAGGCTGTGTATTACAGCTTGGTGGGAAACATGCAAAGTGTGCATGACTGTTTGGTCGACCCAAGACGGCTGGCCAAACAAAGTGCTCACCACTACTCTCTCTGCTCTATGAGCAGCCTAGCCCCGCCCCGCAAAACTGCCACAGGAGGGAAAAATAAAATGATAACAACAGTGTTATCATTTTTGTTTTCCCTTTTTGCACTGCTGAAAGCAGTGGGGTGACGCTCCTCTGCCTTAGCGCAGGAGCCGCCACCACATTTTCCCACCCAAGTAACACTGTGAGAAGACCCCAAGCACAGGCTGCTACAAAGCGTGGTGCAATAATGCGACTCAGCGCTGTTCTTTTAGTTAATGCAAAAAGAACAATTGATGGACAGAATGCAGAACAATGTCATACATTCACCCCAGCACAGAGATCTGGGCCTAAATCCATCATTTTTTGCTCACCATGCCTTTCCAGTTTGAACCCAGCCATATGCAAATCAGTCTTGACCAATGTTCCCTCTAATTTTTTTCCTCGGTGTGCGGCAGTGTAAGGTCTTTGTGCGCTGCAACCAAGGCTATGTGTGCCATTAACCAGACCGCGCCTGTGGGTGCAGCACCAAATATCCGGAAGGCGCTTTGAGCAAGCTCTTACCGGCCCCTCAGCAGGTGGGTTATTGCAGAGGTGCTGGCATGACAGGCTTTGTGTGGGCTGGATGCAGGGCCTCTGGCTCACTCTCGACGCAGTGTGAGAGTTGCAGGGGCCTGGGCAATGGGGTAGCAGTGGTGCTGGTTTGGGTGCTTTGTCATTAGTGCTGCAGTACTTCGCTGGTGGCCCACTTGCACCGCTGGCGGGGTCTTGCTAAATGGCGGTGGGAGCGCGCACTGCAGAGGCGGACTGTGCTTTCTTGCACTGGGCAGGTCACTTGCCTGTACACGGGAGGCTTGAGTCCTCCACCCTGTCGTAAGGGCGATGCTGACAGCTCGAGGCATGTGGTGCAGCGACGGTGCGGCCTCAGACCTTGAGCCTCTCACCTGCAGGTAGGTGCTGTCCAGCTGACCTGCACAAGTCAGAGCGCTTCTCCGCTGGGTACTGTGGGCGCTGTAGAAACAGCATTTGAGGTGGACCAGTGTGTGACTTTCCTCCTCATGTGGGCAGACTTCTTCCCCTCTACACCAGTCTGTGTACTGGTGCCTGGTTGGTCACTGCGCTTCATCTATGCTGCCATCGGTCACCTTCACAGCACCTCACTTTGGTCAGCACGGCAGGTGGGGTCAGACCCACTCATCGCCATTGTAGTGTTGTGTGCCCTGGGCCCACATGCCACCAATAATGGACACGGAATCAGTGTGGTAGGGTACCGGAACTGGCCACACACACGTGCACTCAGGCCCTTTTATTAGCAGGGTCACGTCATTCGTGACGCCTGTGATGGATGGGTGTGAGGTGTGTTTACACTCCCATAAGGGAGTGGCTGACCAACTCAGTGTCTGCTGAGACACTAGAACGTGTCCAGCACGAAACTACAGTGACGTCGGCTGGATTTGGAGTTTGATGTTTCTGGTACTGTTGTATGCATTGTAAATGTGTGTGGCTTGTGTGCATGTGCATGAGTGTCCGTGTGTGCAGACATATGTGCAGTTGTGTGAAGCTCGTGTTGCCTGTAGTTGGCCCTTTGCTGTTTGAGGGTCTAGCAGGGAAGATGTCTGGGTGAAATAGAGTTTCCATTTTCAGTGAGGGGGAATAATTGCAGCAGAACAAGTTGCCTTCACCTGATTTTAAAGGCTGACACAGACATCACTTTGAGATTACTTGAAGACTGATCTTCGTTCGCCTTCACTAATATTTGCAGGCAATACCCCCTGATGAAGGGCAAGGCCCGAAATGCATTGGGGACCCTGTGAATAATGTGAAGCACAATGGCTATAAAAAAAGATGATGTGAAATCAACATTATGAATAATGAAAGGGGAGAAAATAAAGAAAACTGAAGTAAAAGAATGAGAAAAAAATGATCAAAACAAAATGTATTGGAACTATTATTTAGTTGAAAGATTTACAATTCTAAACGCATCTTAGAGTGCCAGAAGAGTTTGGTTTTTCCCTGCTGGAGAACGCTTTTCCAAGACTGTATATATCCACACCTCACGATCAGGAGGTGATACCCTCTGGTACCCATAAATTATGGAAAGAAATTACAATTAGATCACCAATATTTACTAAGAGAGTGTGATCGTATACTATATTTGTACAGCTACTATGGGAAACATAATGAGCAGATTATCTGTGGTGTGACTAAGAGCCACAGAAGGAGTTTTCACACAGACTGCTTTAACCCGGCCGGGCCCCCTTTTGGCCTATCTGGAATGGATGGATCTGATGCGAACAAAAGAAGACTATCCTGTAAGCACTTATGCGTTTCTTCCAAACAGTTGGACGCACAGTTTTCGTACACTTCCTTATGGATCTATTCCTTCCAGCATAGTGTGTTTGTGCAAACTCATAACAAATGTCATTTTATGAAGTCCACGATGATAATGAGAGAGGTCAAAAGGGCTTCTGTGGCTTTCGTATTCCTAAATGACACGGCTGGAAGCAAATGCCTGCTGCATTTCTTCTCTTAATAGAGCGCAGCACCGGGGTGATTGTGCGCCTTTGTTAACGTTTTCATGTTAATGGCAGCGCCCTTCATGAGCTGCCATTAACATGAAAACTTTAAAAAAGGCACACAATCACCCCGCAGCCCAGCTCTATTAAGAGAAAAAATGCAACAAGTCTACAAACACAGCGTGTGCTTTTTGGTGATTCTAAAAGCACACACTGTGTTTGATGCTGCATTTCTTTTGTCTTCTAGAGAGTGGTTGCGGGGCAAATTGTGTGCTTTTGTTTAAAGCATTCATGTTATTCGCAGCTCATGACGGGCTCTGCAATTAACATGAATACTTGAACAAAAGTACACAATGAGCCCCACAGCCGCACTCTAGAAAACAAAAGAAATTTAGCAAGTGCTCCTTCCTTGGGAGGGAGCACTTGCTAAATGCCTCTTCCTCTGCAAGTTCGAAATGCCTGTTTTTGCGGTGTGAATGCTCTCGGGGATGTGTGTGCACGCCACACACACAGCACTGCGTCCTCAGGGGCACTGACGTGCGCGCGTGCACAGGCGCGCACCTTCGAGGGAACACTGGTCTTGACCCTGCGCCCAAGGGGAACAGTTCAGCCCGAACTGCCAGGCTAGGTCCTCCCTTATCTGGAAACAAGCATCCTAGGACCGGTTTCGGGATTTCAGCCCTCATCAGCCAGGATAGCATGACTCCAGTGGCATGGAGAGCACGGGACCGAAGTCTGGGCATACCCGTCCCACTCAGGGTGACAAATGCAAAAAGAACAATTGATGGACAGAATGCAGAACAATATCATACATTCACCCCAGTACAGAGATCTGGGCCTAAATCCATTGTTTTTTTGCTCACCACGCCATTCCAGTTTGGACCCAGCCATATGCAAATCAGTCTTGACCCTGCGCCCAATGGCAACAGTCCGACCCGAACTTCCAGGCCAGGTCCTCCCTGGACTGGAAGCAAGAATCCTAGGACCGGTTTCAGACTTTCAGTTCGGGCCGGACTGTTCCCATGAGGCACAGGGTCAAGACTGATTTGCATATAGCTAGGTCTGAACTGAGGTGGCGAAGTGAGCTAAAGAATGATGATGGATTCAACCTAGATCTATGACTGGGGGCGAGGGTCTGAAACGTTTCAGGGCTCCATCTATCATCTCCTTGTGTTTGCTTTGTTCGCCCAAAGTTGGCAGGGTATGCCCAGACGTGGGTCCCTTGCTTACTATGCCACTCGATTCAAGCTAGCCTGGCTGATGAATGGTGTTACCCTGAAACAGGTCCCAGGATGCTTGTTTCTGGTTCAGGGAAGACCTGGCTTGGCAGTTCGGGCTGGACTGTTCCCATGAGGCAAAGGGTCAAGACTGATTTGCATATGGCTGGGTCTGAACGGAGGTGGCAGAGTGAGCTAAAGAATGATGATGGATTCAACCCAGATCTATGACTGGGGGTGAGTGTCTGAAAAGTTTCAGGGCTCCGTCCATCATCTCCTTGTGTTTGCTTTGTTCGCCCTAAGTTGGCAGGGTATGTCCAGACATGGGTCCCTTGCTCACTTTGCCACTGGATTCAAGCTAGCCTGGCTGATGAAGGGTGCTACCCAGAAACTGGTCCCAGGATGCTTGTTTCCGGTTCAGGGAAGACCTGGCTTGGCAGTTCGGGCTGGACTGTTCCCATGAGGCAAAGGGTCAAGACTGATTTGCATATGGCTGAGTCTGAACTGAGGTGGCAAAGTGAGCTAAAGAATGATGATGGATTCAACCCAGATCTGTGACTGGAGGTGAGGGCCTGAAAAGTTTCAGTGCTCCGTCCATCATCTCCTTGTGTTTGCTTTGTTCTTTTAGTTAAGGCATATGTCAATCATGGGGCAGGAGCGAGATATCCGTCCTAGATCAGAATTCCTATCTTCAGAGAAATCCATGTTAGTGGTGCAGCACAAACAATGATTAGCCGTGGGTGTACTTGGAAGTAATCTTGTGCATAATAAAGTGAGATGAATGGCTTCAGAAACACTTAGACTCTTTCACGTGGATGTTACAGCACTTTGTGGTGCTCTGAGCCACACAGCATTCCATAGCATCACACAGAAACACCAGCAGCAGCACATACCTGCAAGAATCAGGTGATAACCCACCATTACTGAAATTCTATTTTTGTATTTTAATGTCCTTGGTTGGTACAGTATTTGGATAATGAAAATCTGCAAAATTGTTTTGTACTAATGATTTAACAATTATGTGGCACCGGATTTACTAGAAATTACACCCTAACTCTGCTTGGGCAACAAATTACTGCTTAGCGCAATGCTAAGCTTACACTACCATGCAAGGGCGAGTCAGCAGTATCTGTGTTGAATTCAGAAGTAAGTTTAACACAATGACAGTCTGCATAGTGAAAACCACGTAAAATGTGAAACTTTGCAAAACTTACACCTTGTACACTAGGGAATATCTTGCAATGTTCCATTAGACCCTTGTTTGTGTCCGGTTTCATTTGGCATAGGCCAGGTAACGCCGGATTAGGAGGTCTGGCTTTGCACTAACCCCTAGTGGTTTCGCACCATTGTCAACCTGCTATACTTCCTTTGCATACATAGACTGGGAGTGGGGTTCCATGACACAAAGCATTTTTGGCTTCCAGCTTGCGTCAACATTCGCTGCTATAATGCTTTAGCACCAAAAAGTCAATCCATGCCTCCATTTGTGCTGCTTTGCGTCATGTAGCGTTGCTTAATGTTGTCCAACAGAAAAATAAATCTGGGCCCTAGTGTGGAAAGATACAGTTACCTCCATCAAAACAGTCCATTACCAATGCTTTAACTCCGTACTATCCCTACACAGCCCGTCCTAATGGGCTGACAGGCCACACACCCTCACCTGTTGGTCTCTATAAACAATGTCTATCAGGCTGAACAAAGGCCAGGCTGAAAGACACTCTTTATTTTCAGGTCAGGCAGCCAGGAGCTAGTCATGTGCTAAATGCGCAGGCTCCTTGCCTTCTGAGCTGAACTTTACCGGGCTGAAGAAGTCAAAGCTCCCATGGGTGTGACATCTTTAGCCTAGCAAAGCACCTCGAGGCCCTCCTTTCGCGCCAAAGTGTGGGGGGGGGGGGCACACTGATTGCCTCAGATCTGGGTGCTTCAGTTCTATGCCCCGAAGTACATAGGGGCGAGTGTCAATCAATGACACCTCGTCAGAGTGGGATGGGGTCAGATGTCTCACTGATCCCATCCCACTCGGTGACGAGGGACGGACTGCTGCCTTCCCTCATTGGCTGACCTATGGTCAGCCAATGAGGGAAGGCAACAGTCCCAACCCTCCTGGGACCTCTGAGGCTTGGGACTGCTGCCTTCCCTCATTGACTTGGAAGGCAGCAGTCCCAACCCTCCTAGGATCTCTGAGGCAGAGCTATGCAGGTATGATATTATTTTTCATGTTCGGTGCATGCATGAATATATAGGAGTGAGTGTTGTGTGAATGGATGTGCATGTGTGCTTGCATGTGTGAATGCATGAGTGTGAGTGAGCGTGTATGTGTGCATGTGTGCCCCCCCCCCCCCACCGTCCTACCTGGTAAAAGTACAGGCCGCCACTGGTACTATCCTCTCTCCAAAAATGGTTATGTGTAGGGTAGTTATAAACTGCACTACAAAGCCTCCTATTGGCTGCTTCAATGGGTGGTGGTACTCTGCCACACCCAAAAATATCAGACACATGGAAGTTGGCCTAACATTGTTATTGGATTGTAGGTGGTTTTATATCTGTCAAATCTTGCTTAGTTTGTTGCAAAGATAGCACCCAACTTATCTAAAATTTGCTCCATTTTGTCAGAGGCACTGAAATTATGCGATTTGGCAGCCACTGCATTTTCTGCATAGTTAAGGATTTGCAGAAGTTGTTACACAATCCACCAAGTGCTGCATAATCTGCAGATTTTAACAAAAATAATAGTGTTTCTAGCTCCAATTGAAAAGTTGTTACAAAAAAAATCGCAACACATTTTGCTGCACTGTGGAAGGCCCTTCACAAAGGCTGTCAGGCCATCTTTCTGTTGTTAATTGCTGTGTTTCCTGGTTCTAATGAGGTGAAGCCTTTACTGAGATAGTGCTAACACGTGTAAAAATGGAAAAAATAATATTAAGCTGACTAATTTGCCTTTTCACGCTGCATAATTTAGTGAACCCTGCCACACAATTTTGTTCTCCCCTGCCACATATTTCCAGTTGCCCTCATTTTAATATAGTATTAATATTTGGGTGCTGGATCTCATCAGCTTTACATGAATATGCCTCTAGAAGGTATTTCCCAAACACGTGGGCCACTGGCGACGAAACGCCTATGTGCCAGAAAGCAAGTTGAGTTTATAATTGCCCTATCTGTTCTCTTCTGCAACCTCTCCAGCCTTTGGATGCCTGGCAGTGGAATATGCACATAGCTGAAATGTATTTTGAACACCCTTTGTAGCATAACTGCATGACTGTTCTGATCACAGTGCTTCTCAGAGAGTTCTCTATAGACCCAGCTTTGAGATCTCGGCCACACGTAGTTGGAAGATGCAAAGTTTTACTTCCATGGCGAGTCGTCTCGTCATGGTCAACCCTGAATGAAAATACTCCTGGCACCTAGATTCTATGGCAAGCCAAGGAGACGTTTTGGGGTGGCCTCAGACATTACACCTGGCCAGTCAAATGGTACAGGTGAGATAACTGAAATTCGTAAACAGAGCAGTTGGGTGTTTCAAGTTTGCTGCTTCATCCACTAGGCAGTATCACTCAGGCCGGAGTGTACTGGACCGGGCCCACCTTCCCTCCCCAGAGGCCTCGCCGAGGGAAGCCACTTCATCTTCCTTGGACCAAGCATGCCTCGTTCCCCATGAACGGCTTTGTGAAAAAGGTCACCGAACTGGTGTCTGAGCAGGTTAATCATTCCAGCAAATTTAACCAGGAATGCATCAGTCTGGAACCAACTTAGTGTAGCGATAAAAATAGCAGGTATTTATTTTAAAGCACACTCATGATAAGTCTGAGGAGGTCAGTGGTTAACTTGAGCCGGTGGTTGAAGGAGGGGGCCACCAGCACTCATTTTTGAGGGTCGGCACTCATTTTTGGTATCAGACGTTTCTCTACCTTTTGGCTAAGATCAAGTGTGGTATCTGTTCTTATCATTTTGCACGCACATTTTTGTGCAAGTAAATGTGAATAATTTATCATAACTGCGACTTGTACTTTGAAGTGAATAAATTTGCTGTATGCAAATGTATGCAAATTTCGAAATCGGCCCACTGAGCTTTTAACTAAGTAGGAGGAAGGATACCAGTGTTCTGGTATGTGTTTTGCTCACTAGAAGCACATAGTAAAGCCCCCCTAAGGGTCTACGGTCAGCTATTAGAGCCTGGAAACGTTGCACTACCTAATATGTCTCCCTTCCTGGCAATTGGGTGCACTAATGCTGGAGGCTTAAAACCCCTCCTAACACCCTTCACAGGCCTGAACTGCACCCAGACCTCTGGCGAGGGGATTCATGCTTAGGTGGTAACACCTATAACCCTTGCCTTAGCTCTAGGGTGTGACTGGACAGTGTCTCTTGCACTGCAGACTATTGTGGTCTGCTGGGAGACACCCCAGGTACCCTGACAGTGGACCGCAGGCAACAACGGTAACCCAGCGGGAACCCAGACATTACTGGTAAGCCCCAAATCCACCAAACGGGTGACAAAATAGACACTGGATCCCCAGTGACAATCACAGAAGGCATCCCCCCACCGGACACCCCGAAGCACAACACCCAGCCCCCTGGGAGGGCGGCAAAGGGACAAGTCAGGCTGCACCTCCAGAACCAAGCTACAGCGCTGGGGAGGCTGGTGCCCAGAAGGACTCAGGGCCTAAGGCAGGTGCACCTGAAAACTCCACTGCTGCCAAACCAGGGAGCAGGGGGAAGGGCGAGGTGGGGACCAGGCAAGGGACTGCCCCAGAACCCTTCAATGGGTATAATGTCTCCCACCGGCACGCCCAGTTCATGCGGTGGGAGGTAAGGGACAAGGAAGGGCCCAGACTGAAAAGGGACATGTTCTTGAACAAGGTTCTCAAGCCAGCAGGAGTCCCAGTGATTGAGTTGCTGTGCTGCCAGGCGTCCGCGTCAGGCATGATATTTCTCCTGAGTTCTAGCACCCAGGCCCTCTTTAGGAAGTACTGGGATTCCTTCCCGGGGAAGAAGAAGGAGACACCCTACAGCACCTTCAGCCTGACTACAGGATGGGCGCCGGCGACAACGGAGAAGAGGGTGATGGTGAAGATGACCAACTCCCACATCCCAGACAGAGACATCGCGTCACTTCTCCAGAGGTGCAGCACTATTATGAATGAACCCACCAAGGTCAGAGACAGCAACAGAATATGGAACACGGCCTGGCGAGCAGCTATCAACCTCCACAAAGACCCTGCAGGGAGAGACAGAATGAAACACCCACAGGAAAGCTTCTACCTAGGAGCCGACGTAAGGAGAATGAGGTACCCAGGACAACCCTTCACCTGCAGGAAGTGCGAGCCGTGGACCACATAGGACGAGACTTCCCGAAGACGTTCTGCAGGACCTGCAAACAGAGCGGGCCCGACACAACCCAATGCACCGGCAAGAAGATGTGCAACTTCTGTGGGGGAGAAGAACACATGTACTGCCAGTGCCCCAAATCAGACAAGCCAAAGGCCTATGCAGCGGCAACGGGAGACACCCCAGCCCAGAGGAGCACCAGACCAACGGTGGACCCCATTGCCAACACCAAGGTGAAAAACCTCCTGAAGGCTGCAAAGATCGAAGCGGACAAGAAACCAGAGCCAACCAGGTAGGTCGAGCAGAAGGGACCAGCCTGAAGGTGGCACCACCAAAGGACCAGACCCAGCACAAGCCCAAGAGGACCCCGTCGCAGAACCAACTACAGCAGAGGAACCACCAACCCTGATGAAGGAGGAACAAGCAACGGGACCCCAGCACCCCAGTGGAGACCCTGAGGAAAGAGCACCAGAGGCCCAATCAACAGAAAATCAGAGGGACCAGGACCCAGAGCCAGAAGCAGGAGCCAAGAAAAGAGGAGAAGAGAAGACCCCAACCAAGGCAAAAGGAAATAAGAAGAAGAAAAAGAAGAACAAGGGAAAGAAGCCAGACGACAACAGCAGCAGCAAGGACGACCAGCTAATAGAGGAGGAGTGAAGTAAGTCAGATCGCAGAGGCTATGGGACGAAGGCAAGAAGGAGAAGGAAGAGAAAGAGGAGAAAAGGAGGCAGACCAGGTCAGAAGGTAAGATGGGGAAAGCACCGCCACACACTGACATCAAGGTCGACCCCGACATCAGTGAGGAGGAGATGAGGAGATGAGAGACCAGACCCTCCCCCGGACGAACAAGAAGAGCACAAGGCCTAGTAAGGAAGACTTCTACACTTGGAAGAAGATCATCAAGGCCCAGGAAGACAAGACGACAAGAGGACGGATACAGTGGACTCTGGAACGGAGGACATCGACATTGAGGATGACGGAAACACCCCAAATGACCCCATAGCAGATGTCCTGGAGGACCTGAAGAAGCTGCGCTGGAAGGTCAGCGAAACAATGGAGGCCTGAGCAGAAAAGGACGAGAGGGACGAAGAAGAGGCCATTGTGTGGACAGATGTCACAGAAGCCACCATGGAGATCTCCATTGAGAGCCCAGAAGAGGCAGAACCAGAGACAGGAGGCCTGCAGGCAGTTCAGCACCCGGAGACTTAGTAGCCCTTCCCACAGAAAGGTACAGACACCGGACACAGACTGCTAGCGCTGAGACAATGGCTATATCGTTGTTCACCCTAAACATCAGGAGCGTGAAGGATCATATCAGGCAGGTTGGCACGTTGCGCTTCCTGGCCGGCCAGATCCTATATAACTGCTTTCTGCAGGAATGTGGAATTCCGTACGCACAGTCGTACACCCAGCTCGAACGGCAGTGGACGCACGGGCCTTCATTTTTGGTCTGGAGGAAACGATTGCAAATCGTCTGGAGTGGCCATTCTAATCAAGGGGAGGCATTTCACCGTGGACAAGGTCACTGAGCAGGTCAACGGCAGAGTGCTGGTCATGGACGGCTCGTGGGCCCGTGAGCCCATTAGGCTCATCAATGTCTATGGCTCCCCCAGAGAAGAACGAGCGACTCAGATGTTCAGTGTGCTCAGAAGGTGTGGCAGAGAAGACCTGGGAAGGACAACCATTGCACCAGGGCTTCACGGGCCAGGTAAATTTGAACTAACTGTTGTGGCCACCACCTCTACTCTGCGAGGGTGGAATGCAAATCGACCCCTAAATCACCGATTGTCACTTGTAGTTTTTGCCATTGACCACAATGTTAAATGAGAACTGTATTCAAATGCACTTATTTTCCATTGCTTTGAAAATTCATAACTCCAGTTATATGTATTTTAAAAAGTTCATTTTGGTGTCTAAAATTATATTTAAAGAAGCTCTATTTTTATAAATTGGTATCGGATTTTTATTGTGTCGTCTCAATTACTTATGAACCATAATGGTACTGTAAAATGCTTAACACATGATCCTCCATTAAAGTTTAACTGCTCTTCTCACACTAATAGGACTGATTTAAGGATTTATTGTTGTGAATTCAAGGATCATCTTTGAGGCATGCCACATAATATTACATTTTCCTACAACTGCCGTGTGGTAGGGGCCATAGGCTTGTGCGGTAGTGGGCCGTGACCCCATATGCTGGGAGGGGCCACTGCCGAAGATTTCACCATGGTAATATGGCGGGAACCCATGTGCTGTGGAATTCGGGCCCCCATATGACAGAGGGAGTCACCGGAACCATCCAGAACTGCAACCTGATCTGCAGTCCCCTGCCAGAGAAATGAGGACGCGGTGGGAGCACTTGTGCATCATTACCCAGGTGAGGGACCTGCGATAGGATCATCAAAACCATTCCCCACTGGGAGACAAATCAGACACTAACCCAGCAGAAGAAACCTCAGAGACCCTCCGGTTGCTTTGTGAGTGAGACCACAAGTGAAGGACTCTGCACTCGCTGAGTGAAGCTTCCTGGGCTGCATGTGGCATACTCATTTGAATTAAACTGCAGCGGCTTTGAGTGCCCACAGACAGGGCCCACACAGGAATTCAAGACACTCAACGCCTGTTGGTGTGGGTAAGACTGATTTCGGGGCTGTTGGCCCTGGGGGAACTTGCTGCTAGCAGCGCTCTGGAACTGGAACACTGTTGACTTTAACTTAGAGTCAAAGTAGACTCTTGAGACTCGGACTGCTACTGGGAAATACCCTGGATGTTAACAATAGTGAATGGGGAATAATCACTTCCGCTAGCACAAGGAGGGAGTAGGACAGGGAATTGCCAAAGAAACCTAAGGAGTAATTGTATGTTTGTTTGTGAATGTTGTATTTTTCTTTTGTGTTGATTGTGGTAGATAATAAAATAGTTCTCTTTTTTCACATTAGTATTTGGCTGGACAATGATTTATTGTTGCATTTGGAGTTGTGAGCCCGTCTCTGTTCACTGTGCTGTATCTACACCTTCCACTGAGGGAGCCTTGGACTGCTCAGACCATGCATACCCTAAGATTCAAGTGAAGGAGAGGTGCTTGGCCCTGTTACTCAGAGTTCATAGTAAATCTGGGACATCAGGAGTAAAAGGCCTCAAACCCTGCTGTTGGGCTCAGAAATCCCTGCTTGCGCTGTGGCCCTCTGAAAGAGGCTCTGACATTATATATCAATCAATCAATCACTCAATCAAGGGTTTATATAGCGCGACTACTCACCCGTGAGGGTCTCAAGGCACTGATATATATATATCCACAATACTTCGCCACCACAATCCCCTGGAAGGACAAAGGCAGACCCAGGTATCGGTGCATTGAAGATTTTATTTTCAGATGCCCTGCACCACCGCCATTATGCATATTTTACCTACTGGCGGTCGCCAGTAGGTAGTTATACTTACGACCTAGTTTCCATAGTTTGGATTTGCCAACATCTTTGGCGTCGTTTGATGACTCTTCGCAATACTTATCGGGCGGTCAGGTAAGCTGCTGTTTTAGTTTCGGGGTGATTTGTAAAGCGGGCGCCGAGAAAAAGGCGGGTCCCAAAACGCTTTTTCTTCTTGTTAATTTCCATAGGAAACTTTAAACACAGCTACAGCCAGAACTGCTGAACGGAATTACACCAAATTTGACAACAATGCAGCTCTTGGTTCGGAAAGCACTCTTTTTGTTAAATGGTGTGTTCCTGAGAAATTTAAAGCCTTCTCAGATATACAAATATGGCTGCGGAGGATCCAGGAACCCTCCCGATCTCAAGCCTGCAATTTGATTGGCTGCCAACACCTCAAGTCAGGAACTGTTGGCCGCCATCTTGTGACTTGGTTGAACCGAGTCACAGGAAAAAAGGTAAAAAAACGTTGAAAATGAAGAAAAGGGGTTAGGGTAAAAACACCCTGACCCCCTAGGCCTGCTCAGGAGGTCCTACTGGGACCCCTAGGGCCAAAAAAGCTTTTATTTTTTTTACTTTTTGGCGGGATTCGCGTTGGATACGTGAATCCGGCTGAAAATTAAAAAAACATAACTAAGCGAAGGCTCCAGCACTTTGTTTTCTTTAAACCCCCGCGTGAGCCAGGTCCCCGGGGCATCCATTAATATAGATGCGGGGGCCCATGCAGTCCCATGGATTGCCTCCTCCCCGGGGCTATGTTTATTAAATGCGGTGGCCACGCAGGCCCCCTGCAGCCCTGGGGACCGCCACCTCCCTAGGGCTAAATTGAAAAGATGCATGGGGAGCTCCAGCCCCCCCACGGAACCCTGGAGACTACTACCTCCCTGGGCTACTTTGCAAATGGGAGGGGGGCCGCTCGCCCCCCCTCCTGGAGCCGTAACTAGCCATGGGTACTGCCACCCCCCAGGGCTGGCTCCAGCAATGTCCCGGGGTGCCCATCCCCGGGACATTGTAGTTTGCTACAGCCTGGAGGGAGCACTGTTTTCGCCATGCCATAGCAAACACTGCTCCGCTTCATGAAGTAAAGCAGAATTGCTTTTGGGCAGAGGGAGCTGCATGTTTGCAGCTCCCTCTGCCCAAAAGCAATGCCGGTTCCCATAGGAGGCAGGGAGCCAGCAGGGACAGCAGGGGCTTGAGGCTTCCCCCGCTGTCCCCAACGGAGTGGCCATGCCCCGGAGGGAAGGAGTCCCGGGAGCAACATCGGCCCAGGTAGGGGGGCGTCTGGTGCCAAAAATGGCCTGGGGAGGAGGGTCGCTCGCCCCCCTCCCTCTTTTTTTTTAAATAAAAAAAAATGTCCGGGCCCCAGGGAATGGGGTCCCCAGGGCCGAAATCGGCCTGGGGAGGGGGAGCTTTATAATTAAAAAAAATAAAGATAGGCCTTGCCCCAGAAGATGGGATCCTGGGGCCAAAGCCAACCTCGGGAGGGGGGCCGCATGCCCCCTGTTAGAACTGGGGGTCTCTAGTTGGCAGAGGTAGGTACCTTTGATCAAGTAGGGACCCTTGCTTCTAGACAGGGTAAGGGGGCTACACTCCTAAATAACCCCTGCTCAACCCCCTGGGTAGCTTGGCACGAGCAGGCAGGCTTATCTCAGAGGCAGTGTGTAAAGCATTTGTGAACACATACAGTAATACAGTGGAAACACTAGAGATGGACACCACACAGGTTTTTATAAAAATAAGTATTCTTTATATAGACTTAACACAAGACCAAAATAACAAAAATACACAATACTGTAATAAAAAATAGGCTTTTAGATGGTAGAAATAGCTTAGTTCAAGTTGATGGTAAATGCGACACGTTTCTCACAAAAGTACTTGGAATGTGTAACGCAAAAAAACAAAAAGTTCGCAGGGAGAATGATGCTTCAGTTCCTTGCTTCGGGGGAGGTGATGCGTCTGTTCCTCGGTGCTTGCGCAAAGTAGGCGATGCATCTGTTCCTTACAGGAGAGAAGGTGATGCGACAATCTCGGGTGCGTTCCGGTTGCGATGCGACAAGATGGCGCCTCGATGCGATGTGACAATCCGGAACAATGTGATAAGATGGCGCCCTTGATGCGATGCAACGTCTTGAAGATGATCCATGCACGCCCAACGGCCGTGCGGCGAACTCTGTAACTTTGGAGCCGCGACAGGCCCTGCGAGACACTTCTCCGGGGATGAGATGATGACCCTTGCGGTGGCGACGCCTTCTCCGGTGATGCAATGACAAACAGGTGTGACAGAGACACGCTTCTCCGGTGATGCGGCGGCGACCTCTGCGGCGGCGACATGCTTCTCCGATGATGTGATGGCATCAGCTGCGACGGGGTCCGGCTTTTTATAGTTGAGTCGTGCTTCCAGCTTCTGCAGACAGAATCCCCAGCAAGGTAATTCAGAGAGGAGCTGGTGGTGAAGTCTTGTATCTCTGAGACTTCAACAGGAGGCAAGCACAATTCAAGCCCTTGGAGATTCTTCTTCAAGAGGATTAAAATTGCAATAAAAGTCCTTTCGCCTTTCCTTGGCAATAAAGAAACCACTGCAGGCAAACCCCAGCAAACAACACACTGGCATAGGGGTAGTCAAAAACTCCTGCAGATTCTCTGGTTCTTCTCCTTGGCAAAAGGTCTGTCTTGATTCCCAGAAGTGATCTAAAGTCTTGGGGTCTGGGTCCCAATATTTATACTAGTAAATCCTTTGTTCTCTGAAGGCAGAGGGTATCTGTACCTAGCCAGAACCAGTTCTGTCCAGCTTCCTGGCAGGAGGTGGAGACAGCATTGTTGAAAGCAGACCTGGCCCAGGGAGCTAAAAGGAAATTTCCTCCCCCTACTCTCTATTCTATGAAGGCTGGGGGCAATGAAAGGAAATCTCCGGCCCCCACTCTCAATTCAGCCAAGGTCATATTCAGCCCAGCCCTGACCCATCAGTCTGCTGGAGCCCAAGCCCTCCTGTCACTCACAAATAAGACATGCAATCCACAACCTAGCAGAGGCAGGCTGGATGGTTAGGCAAGAAAATACCCACTTTCTAAAAGTGGTATTTTCAAACAAAGAATGTTAAAACCAACTTCACTAAGAGATGTATTTTATCATTCTGAGTTCAGGGATACTTAATTCGTTTTTCTACCATGTTCCCTGGGAAAGTTAGGATTATAAGATGTTATAATCAAACTGCCCATTCTAGCCTATGGGGACAGGTAGCCTTGCAATAGTGAAAAACAAAATTGGCTGTAATTCACTATCAGGACATGCCACACACATCAGGGCATGTCCTACCTTGTTCATACAATGCACCTTGCCCATGGGCCTACCTTAGGGGTGCCTGATATGTAGAAAAGGGAAGGTTTAGGGACTGGCAAGTGGGTGTTCTTACCAAGTTGACATGGCAGTACTAGACTGCACACAGGCTCTGCAATGGCAGGCCCAAGACACACTTTACAAGCTGCTTCTGTGGGTGGCAAAATCAGTGCTGCAAGTCCACCCGCAACATTTGATTTACAGGCCCTGGGCACACATGGTGCACTATACTAGGGTCTGACAAGTAAATCAAATAAGCCAATCATGGAGTCACCAATTCATTACATCAATTTAACACGGGGAGCACTTGCACTATGGCACTGAATAGCAGTGCCACAGTGCCCAAAGCATCTAAAACCAGCAAAACATATCAAAAACAGAGGTGACAACAGCATAAAATGGAAGGGAGACTCACGCCTATGGTACCAGGTCTAACACCCCCTCCCTTTTTATTTTATCAAAAACAAATAAAATGGGTAAGACCCTTGGGGATAGGGTCCCTGGGCCAAATCGGGTCAAGGGAAGGGGGGCCACACAGCCCCCTTCCTAAAATAAAAAGGAAGCTGGCAACTCGCCGAGGCCCCGCCTCCTTTCTTCACTGACTCTGCAAACGCGCCCCCTGCCGTATTCTTGGTTGGAGGATGAAGCGCCCTGCGCTGCTGAGGGTCCTTAGCGGTGACCTAGCTCACCTGTTACCTCCACTAAGCCCCACACAGCTGGATTGCTGAGAGGTGGTTGGAGGCCATGCCCTTAGTTTTTTCCACCACTCTGCAAACGCGCCTCTTGGCACACTGCTGGTGGGGCAATGAGGTCCCCTTGTGTCCTGAGGACCTCAGGAGTAAAGTAGACTTCAGACCCCAAGCAGCAATGTGCCAGGAGTGGTGGAGAAAGGGGGCATGGCCTCTGACCACCTCTCAGCAATCCAGCTGTGTGGGGCTTACTGGAGGTAACAGGAGGGCTAGTTGCCCCACAGGGAACCTCATGAGGCAAGGGAACTTCATCCCCTGACCAAGAACATGCCAGGAGGCATGTTTGCAGAGTGGTGGAGAAAGGATGTATGGCCTGAGACCACCTCTCAGCAATCCTACTGTGTGGGGCTTACTGGAGGTAACAGGTAGGCTAGTTGGCCCCCTAAGGACCCCCAGTAGCAAAAGGGACTTCATTCCCCAACCAAGAGCACGCCAGAAGGTGCATTTGCAGACTGGTGGAGAAAGGGGTGTGGCCTGGTATCAGAACTCAACAATCCTGCTGTGTGGGACTTACTGGAGGTCACAGGAGCGGTAGTCCTTGGGGGCCAACTACCCCTCCTGTTACCTCCAGTAAGTCCCACGCAGTGGGATTGCTAAGAGGTCTTCGGAGGCCACGCCCCCCTTTCTCCACCACTCTGCAAATGCGCCTCTTGGTGCACTACTTGTTGGGGTATGAAGTCCACTTTACTCCTGAGGGACGTTAGGGGCAAAGAAGACCTCCTGTAAGTCCAACACAGCAGTCCTCCATCCTGTGTGCTGGTTGGAGGCCTAGCCCCCTTTCTCCACTACTCTGCAAACGCGACTGCTAGTTAAAAAACCTTAGAGATTCACTGAAAAAAACTCAAGTTTCAGGGACGTTATAGTCAGAAATTAGCATTAAAAAAAACCTTACAGGTTCACAGAAAAAAAAACAAAGGTTACAGAGATATTGTAGTTAGGCTGACATTTTACTTATACAAAACCAAAAACATTTAACTGTTATAGTTCGCGCCCCCGCAATGCACTGCTTCTGACCTCACACATTACATCACTCATGGTCAGTGACATCATTGATGACATCACTGATGACATCTCAAATAACATCACTGATGACATCATTGATTACATCATCCACAGCATCTCTGACGCACGCACTCACACCCCTATAGAATCTTTTATACACCACTGCCACTCCCACACAACCATTCACAAACTAATTCACAGAGCCATACCAGTACTTACACACCTACTCACTGATTCATTGACCTGTACACACATCCACTCGCTCACCCATACTGCCACTTATAAATCAACTCACTCACTAATACAGCCATTGACATATCCACAAATACAGACATACAGGTACCCACACTGAGTGAGTCACCCACAGAACTACTCACATACCTAGACACTCACCCATACAATCAATCATACATCCACTTACTCACCCAAACAGTTACACATCCACCCACTCACTTACTCATACAAACAGTAACATATACTAATTCAACTATAGGGCCACTGACAGAAGCATGCACTCATCAATGTAGCTACTCTCACATTCACTCACTCATGCATACAATCACTCATATATCCCATCACTTACATATACTACCTTTCACATACTCAGTTATTCACCCATACTGACACATGCACTCAATCACCGACACAGCCATACAGACACTCACTCACCCATACGACTTCTCACACACACAACAGTACCCCATACAGCCACTGACTCACCCACTCACTGATCCATACAGGCAGTCACACACCTTTTCACCCACAAACACAGACACCCAGACAACCATGGACGTAGTCAGACAACCAATCAATCACCCATTTAGCCATTCACGTATTCACGAACACACACATACACCCACTTAGAAATCAACTGACAGACAGATACACACATTCACACAACCAGTCACTCACCTATACATTCACTGAGACACCTAATCACTCACTCATACAGTCAGTCACACACCCACTGAGTCATCCATATAGTCACTCACACACCCACTGATTCACCTTGGTATATATATTAACACTCATAAACTTTGAAAAAACATTCACAGTCACTAGATGATGTAATCAGTGATGTCATGAGTGATGTCACTAGGCATGTCATGAGTGATATAATATATGAGGTCATAAGAAGCACATGGCGGGGGCGCGAGTTAAAGTTAGCTCAGCTAACTATAAAGGCCGAATTTCTCTGGTTTTGAATGAGTGAAATGTCAGCCTAACTATAACGTCCCTGTAACGTTTGTTTTTTTCAGTCAATTTCTAAGGTTTTTTAAACCCTAATTTCTAACTACAGCGTCCCTGAAACCTGTGTATATATATATTCACTGAAAAAACCAAAGGTTTCAGGGGCGTTATAGTTAGGAATTGGCATTTAAAAAACCTTAGAAATTCACTGAAAAAAACATAGGTTTCAGGGGCGTTATAGTTAGCTGGACATTTCCCTCGTACAAAACCCTAGAAATTCCCCTTTTATAGTTAGTTCAGCTAACTATAACTCACGCCCCCGCAATGCACTGCTGATGATGTCACATATTACATCACTCATGACATGGTCAGTGACATCACTGATAACATCACTGATTTCATCTCAAATGACATCACTGATGACATCACTGATGACATCATCCATGTGATAAATTAGTGCATCTTCTTACACCCTAATATAACCTTTGATACACGACTCAAAATTTCAGATGGCCATTTTGAAAACCATAGATACTCCAATACCAATAACTACATACCCACTCATTAACTCTTAGGTCTATATACACCTCCACTCACTCACCTGTACAGTCACTCATACTTACAGTCACTCCGTACAAGACTATCATATGCATTTATACACCTATATAGACACTCACACACTGCCAATCATCCATTGAGGTACTGACACACCTAGTCAGTCGTGCAAGTAATTAAACACAGTCCAATTTACTCACCTATACAGTTAAACACACTCAAGTTCACTTACTCATAAAAATAGTACCACATTCTTACGCTCTTCTACAATCATTGATACAAGCACACACTCATCCATACAGCCACTCTAACAATCACACACTCTCACATATATACTCTTACACACATATATACTGCCTTTCACATATGTAGTTAGTCACACATGTACCACTGAGATATAAATTCAATCCCTAACACACCCATACATACACTCACCCAACCATACAGTCCATCACAGATGCACTCTTAAAACCATGCACCCATAGAATCACCCACTCACACATCTATGCATAGAGTCACACACACCCTACCCACACAAACACTCATATAGCTATTCACAAAACCATGCAGCCACTTATACACCTACACACAGACACATACAGACATTCACACAGTTTAGTCACTAGTCTGCAGTAAGATACATTTAAAGACTCACTTATAGAGTCAGTTACGCACCTAGAAAATCATCCATTCACACACTTGTACACCCACTCATTCTTCAACAGACCTTTCCCTATATATATTAAACATATTAAAACTGTACAGAAACACATACTCACTGGATGATGTCATCAGTGAAGTCACTGACCATGTCATGAGTGATGTAATATGTGACGTCATCAGCAGTGCATTGCGGGGGTGCGAGTTATAGTTAGCTGAACTAACTATAACAGGGGAATTTCTAGGGTTTTGTACGAGGGAAATGTCCAGCTAACTATAACACCCCTGAAACCTATGGTTTTTTCAGTGAATTTCTAAGGTTTTTTAAATGCCAATTCCTAACTATAACGCCCCTGAAACCTTTGGTTTTTCAGTGAATTTCAAAGGTTTTTTAAATGCTAATTCCTATCTGTAACTTATCTCTAAAGATATCATGTTTAATGATTTTGATTGGATTTGTATATTTTTCAAATTCAGTGTGTCAATTTAATTAATTACATTTTTTTAAAAATACTTTTTTCTCACCATTTTTGAAACTTATTTTTTCAATTAATTCTTTTAAAAAATTTAAATTATTATTTGAACTTAATGGGTTTTTCAAACATATTTTTGTATATTATTCAAAATATTTTTTTAACTATATGTTCAAAACTTTAATTCATATATTTTTTTCCCATGTTTTTGGATCCGCGCACCCAACGCGAGAGGAACCGTGCACCCAACGCGATAGGATGCACGCACCCTGCACGTATTTCGCAGTTTTTTTGTTTTTTTTTTAAAAGAGGGCCCCAGGGGGTCCTTCTGGGACCCCTAAGCACCTCTAGAGGGTCAGAGTATTTCCACTCTGCCCCCTTTATATGTTTTACACACTTATTCCCCTTGCTTCTTCACCCTTGCTTCTACCGAGGCAGAAAATGGCCGCCAACAGTTCCTGGTTTCGAATGTAGAGAGACACTCGACAGCCAATTAGCATTCAGCGTGCGATCGGGAGGGTGCGCGCTCGGTTCGGGGAGGGTGCGCTTACGGTGCGTGTAGGGTCCACGGATCCTCCCCGGCCATTGATATATATGTAC
Organism: Triturus cristatus; assembly: GCF_964204655.1. Taxonomy (NCBI): domain Eukaryota; kingdom Metazoa; phylum Chordata; class Amphibia; order Caudata; family Salamandridae; genus Triturus; species Triturus cristatus. The sequence continues at coordinate 344,941,315 of NC_140586.1, forward strand.
ATTTAACTCTAATTTGCTCAGGAACTACTGAACGGATTCACACCATTTATGCAAAAGGCACGAGTCTGAACTGAAGACTACCTCTTAGCCAAATTTGGTGTCATTCCGTTCAGCGGTTCGGGCTGTAGCTGCGACAACAGATCCTATGGGAAATTGCATGGGGAAAACGCATTTTGAGACCCCCCTTTTTTCTCGGCCCCCGCTTGACGAATCACCACGAGATTTTCAGGGTAGGAGCGGTACGGAGCTGGCCAAAAGTTTGGAAAATTTTGCAAAGATTCGTCAACTGGCGCAAAAGTTATTCCCAATAGAATGTTGCGGATTTCCTATGGAAAATAGGTCCTAACTATAACTATCTACTGGCGACCGCCAGTAGATAATATATATATATATATATATATATGCACTGACATGGCTCCGTGATGTTGGACCCCTGGCGCTTCTGTAAATCCGGTGCGACGCCTCAGTAGAGCCACACTGAAGAATTATTCACCATCACATTTCTTCCAAGAAGAACCCCCTCAACTTTGAAACGAAAATAAGCTGAATAAAAGATTTTGGGGATCAAGAATACAGAGCTTTGTGAGTGCGCGCCAATTATTTCTTGGAAGAAATGTGATGGTGAATATATATATATATATGATCAAGGGCTTACGGGCCCGAAACGCGTCATGGCGGCATCTACTGCGGGTAATAAAAGTAATTAAGCACAAGTTGGTGTCCGTTTCCTGCTTTCGGAAGGTCCAGCAGCACGATTCTTCCGAATTAGTTGGATTTCGAGGATATATATATATATATATATATATATATATATATATATATATATATATATATATATATCAGAAAATTGCTGGTGCATGGAAGACGTAGTCGACATCCAGAATTCCAAAAAACACTCGCTGACACGGACCTTTGGTAAGTGCTTGATTTAATTAGATCGTGAGGCTGTCGTCATAACGTTTCAGCTCCGTGGAGCCTTGATCACATGACAACGTCAGTACAATACAAAGACCAATAAATAGCCAGTATTCAGGGTTCAAAGTGCATCAATTGATACCAGGTGACTTGCGTCTTTCATAGAAATAAAGAAAACACTGTTTCATTTACATGTTCATGTGCAATATAACGCAGATGGCTTAATCCCCATAAAAAGAGAGAATAGAATATAAGAATGTGCAAATTGTCGCAATATTACATGATAATAAATATATAAGACAATAAATAGATAAATAGGTTTTAAAAATTAAAACATATACAATCTATTAAAATTCCTTGCTAGAACAACCCCCGTGTTGGTGAAGGCGTATTCAACAGTTATGGCCACACTGAAGAATTATTCACCATCACATTTCTTCCAAGAAGAACCCCCTCAACTTTGAAACGAAAATAAGCTGAATAAAAGATTTTGGGGATCAAGAATACAGAGCTTTGTGAGTGCGCGGCAATTATTTCTTGGAAGAAATGTGATGGTGAATATATATATATATATATATATATATATATATATATATATATATATATATATATATATATATATATATATATATATATATATTTTCACTTAAAAAAACATAGGTTTCACACATGTTATAGTTAGCTGGACATTTCACTCGTAAAAAACCATTTAAATTCCCCCGTTATAGTTATAACTCGCGCGCCCGCAATCCACTGCTCATGACGTCACATATTACATCACTCATGACATGGTCAGTGGCATCACTCATGACATCATTGATGACATCATCCTTGTGATAGAGTGGCGGTGGCACGAGTTATAGTTATCTGAACTAACTATAACGGGGGAATTTCAATGTTTTTTTACGAGTGAAATGTCCAGCTAACTATAACGTGTGTGAAACCTATGGTTTCTTAAGTGAATTTGTAAGGTTTTTTAAATGCTAAGTTATGTATGTATTAGATTGACTGTATCCTGTAATATGGAATGGCTCGTTTAAAATGTTTTTTTTTTTTTAAGGTTTTTCACCGTGCGCGCACGGTGCGCACACCCTGTGATTTTTTGAAAAAAAAATAAAAAAATGTTTTCATCCTTCGGGGTCCTTCAGGGACCCCCTGACAAAGGCTAGGGGGTCAGGAACTCTCTACCCTGCACCCTTTTCACGTTCTCCACCTTTCTTTTTCACTGTCACACACAAAACATACAAAATGGCGGCCGACACTTCCTGATTTCGACCGATACGAATGTTGACTGACATGTAACCACCAATCAGAATTACGCTCGCGCACGTTAGGGTGCGCGCACCGTGCGTGCACGGTGCGCGCACGGTTCGCGCTTATAGATATTTATGTACTTTTAACTGCAATTTTCTCAGGAACTACTGAACAGATTGACACCATATATGCAAAAGGCACATGCCTGACCTGAGGACTACCTCTTTGCCAAATTTCAAGTAATTCTGTTCAGCCGTTCGGGCTGTACCTTCGACTAAAGGTCCTATGGGAAAATGCATGGGGAAAATGCGTTTTGGGACACACTTTTTTCTCAGCCCCCGCTTGACGAATCACGCCGAGACTTTCAGGGTAGGAGCTGAGCGGAGCGCCCCATTAGTTTTGAAAATTTGGCGAGGATTCGTCAACCGGCGCCAAAGTTATTCAAAATAGAATTTTCTGATTTCCTATGGATATATATATATATATATTCACTGAAAAAACCATAGGTTTCACACATGTTATAGTTAGCGGAAATTTTACTGATAAAAAACCAATGAAATTGCCCCGTTATAGTTAGTGCTGGCAACTATAACTCACGCGACCGCAATCCTCTGCTGATGCTAATACTGTATTTAGACACTTATTTGCCCATGTCTTCTTCCATACATTTTTAGCTATACATATATTACAAATATTTTTTTTTATAAAGACACATATGTCATCAGCAGAAGATTGCGGTCGCGTGAGTTATAGTTGCCAGCACTAACTATAACGGGGCAATTTCATTGGTTTTTTATCAGTAAAATTTCCGCTAACTATAACATGTGTGAAACCTATGGTTTTTTCAGTGAATTTGCAAGGTTTTTTAAATGCTAATTCCTAACTATAACGTGTGTGAAACCTATGGTTTTTTCAGTGAATTTGTACGTTTTTTTAAATGCTAAGTTACTTTACGCCATTCGAGGCGTGCGCGCCCACTTAACGCAGTGCGTTCCGTGCACGGTTTTTATCAACTTTAATAAGCCCTGTACATTTGGTGGCCTTCGGCCACCAAAAGCACAGGGGGTGGGGTCAATGTGGATAGTGTTTTTTTTATTTTGATTTTATAATTTCATGTTGCCAAAATATAGTTTTTTTACTGATGTAATAAGCCCTGTACATTTGGTGGCCTACGGCCACCAAAAGCACAGGGGGTGGGGTAAGTGTGGATAGTGTTTTTTTTATTTCTATTTTTTACCGTACGCTTACGGTAAGCGTACGGTAAGCGTACTCGGCGAAATTGCCGAAAAAAAAATAAAACCGTTTTTGCTCTTGGGGGATGTTTGGGGACTCCCTCAACATGACTATGTGGGAGGGAGTTGTCAAAACAGCCCCGTAACATGTTTTTGGGCATCATGTTTGATAAATAACACTCAGTGCGAGAGACAAAATGGCGGACGCCGCTTCCTGGTTTCGGCCGATTCGAATGTTTACTAAGATCTAAGAGCCAATCAGAATCGCGCTCGCGCACGCCACCGTACGCGTACGGTAAGCGTACGGTAAGCGTACCATAAGCGGGCTCAGATATATATATTGATTTAAAGGCTATTTTCTCAGAATCTACTGAACAGATTTACACCAAACCTACAAAAGGCACTTCCTTGACATAGGGACTACCTCTCTGCCAAATTTCTAGTAATTCTGTTCAGCCGTTCGGGCTGTAGCTCGTTCTAAAGGTCCTATGGAAAAATGCATGGGAAAAACGCGTTTTGGGACCCCCCTTTTATCTCAGCCCCCGCTTGACGAATCCTCCCGAGACTTTCAGGGTAGGAGCGGAGCGTAGCGCCCCACCTATTTTGAGAAATTCGCGAGGATTCATCGACCGGCGCCAAAGTTATTCAAAATAGAATGTTGCGGATTTCCTATGGAAAAGGGGTCCTAACTATAACTACCTACTGGCGACCGCCAGTAGGTAATATATATATATATATATATATATATATATATATATATATTATCTACTGGCGGTCGCCAGTAGATAGTTATAGTTAGGACCGTGTTTCCATAGGAAATCCGCAACATTCTATTTGGAATAATTTTGGCGCCGGTTGACGAATCCTCGCGAAATTTTCAAAATAGGTGGGGCGTTCCGCTCCGCTCCTACCCTGAAAGGCTCGGGGGGATTCGTCAAGCGGGGGCTGAGAAAAAAGGGGGTTCCCAAAACGTGTTTTTCTCATGCAATTTTCCATAGGGACCTTTAGTCCAAGGTACAGCCCGAACGGCTGAACAGAATTACTTGAAATTTGGCAGAGAGGTAGTCCTCAGCTCAGGGAAGTGCCTTTTGCAGGTCTGGTGTCAATCTGTTCAGTAGTTCCTAAGAAAATCAAAAGTAAAATCATATATATATGTGGGCGGAGCCTAATCACACATCTCGTCCTGAGATCTGATTGGCTGTCAGCACTTCATCCAAGAAGTGTTGGCAGCCATCTTGGGACCAATATACATGATAGCACCTCATTAAAAAGCATTGCAGTTAATAGAAGGTTTTAAGACTTTAGTTACATTATAAATCATTTGTTGATGGTACCATACTCATTTTAGGAATTGTGGTATGTTCTAAGGTGATTTCACCATGTGAAAAAGCCTTCTGCTGGGATATCATGATTGAGAGAAAAATATTTTCTCATGCTTTTCCCACAGAGGTTTGGAAGGTGATCTATAAGCTAAACTGAGAGCTTATTTTCTGTAAATTCACATTATGTTTCTCAGTCATGTTAATGTTAATGTTAATGTTAAATGGTTCTTATAGAGCGCTTATCACCACTGGTCTCTAAGCGCTAAACAGACAACCACCAACATCGTACCGCCTCCCCAACCACATGCCAACTCCAATTAGCCTGAAGGCGTTACTGTGCCAAACAAAAATGTCTTCAGTTTTTTCCTGAAGGAGAGAAGGTTAAAATCCTCCTTCAAGCTAGAGGGAAGGTCATTCCAGAGTTGAGGAATGAGCACTGAGAGAGCACTACCGCCTTTAGTTTTTAATTTGAATCTGGGTTGAACCAGATTTGGAACAGCCCCAGAACGTAGGGGCCTAGCGGGAACATACTTCCTCAGGCGCTGTTTAACATATTCCGGGGCATTGCCAAAGAGTGCTTTATGGGCCATGCAGAGGCCTTTAAACTGGACCCTAAGCTTCACTGGAAGCCAATGCAGTTTACGAAGGAGGGTGGATGCGTGTGCACTTCTAGGAAGAGAGAAAACCAGTCTGGCCGCGTCGTTTTGCACGACTTGCAGTTTCCTCATCAGCTTCTGTGACAGGCCCAAGTACAGAGCGTTACCATAGTCTAGCCTCGAGATGACCGTTGCTGAGACAATAGTCTGCAGCGTGGAGGCAGAGAGAATGGCAGTAAGTTTACGCAATTGCCGCATCACGGCAGTACAGGAGCCTACCACAGCCGACACCTGGGGGGCCATAGTGAGAGCTGCATCGATCTTTAAGCCAAGACTCTTCACTACCGGCCCCGGGCTGGGGGTTTTGCCAAGTTCAGGGGGCCAGTACAAATCATCCCAGGGATTGGCTGTGTTGGTCACCACCAAAACCTCCGTTTTATCTGCATTAACTTTAAGGAAGTTGTTAGTCATCCAGCTGACCGTGAATCTCAAAAGATCTCTGACTGACTCCTGGGCCTCCGGAGTATCACCCAGCTGGACCAGTAGCTGCGTGTCGTCTGCGTAGTTAAAGACCTCGCAGTTCTTACACGTCAGTTCCTCAATCAGGGGTTGCAGATAGATATTAAAAAGAAGGGGGGAGAGTGCAGATCCTTGAGGCACCCCCCAGGTTACATCCCTACTCCCTGATAGCCGGTCCCCCATCTGGACCCTCTGAGTACGACCCGACAGGAAGGACTCCAACCACTTGTATGCCTGGCCGGCAATCCCCAGCTTCGCGATACGGCTCAGCAAGATGGAATGGCTGACCGTATCGAAAGCTGCCGAGAGATCTAGCAGAATCAGAGCGCAAGGTTGTTTATTATCAGCTCTTACTCTTAGCTCATCGGTGACCGTGGCCATCACCAGTTCCGTACTATGTAGAGGTCGGAACCCTGCCTGCCTGGCATGAAGGAGATGGTGTTCCTCAAGGTAGTTGGTAACTACGTTCAAAACATGTTTTTCCAGAATCTTACTTAGGAAAGGCAGCTGAGAGATAGGCCTGTAGTTTTTTAGTATTTTAGGGTCAGAACCTGCTTTCTTCAGAAGCGGGGAAACCCTGGCCTCCTTCAGGGATGCTGGGAGGTAACCCGCTTCCAATGAAGCATTAATTAGCTGCAGGAGCTGGGATTGGATGCCTGGCAAGGCTAGTTTGAAAATTTTCGGGGGACAGGGATCACTAGAGGATCCAGATTTAATACGGCTAACCAGTTCTAACAGGTGCTCTCCATTGATGGTTGGAAACTTAAACAAAGCTCTCGCAGACTGTACGCTGTCTGTACCAGATTGCGTTGGTAGACTGTCCGAGAGTGTAGAGATATCCGACAGGATATCCTGCACCTTTTGGAGGAAAAAACCTTGAAAGGTGTCACAGTCAGGCTGGGCCAGCCCGCTGTTTTTGTCATTCATTTGGGTGAGTTCCCTTAGAATAATAAAGGTTTCCCTTTGTTTATTCGTTGCCTCCCTGATCATGTGAGAATGAAGTCTGACATTCTCAGTAAAACATGTACATCCAACAAGGGCAGAGACTGTCAGTTGATTCCTTTGTGTTCTACTGCAGCTTCCCAGAGTGTTCCAAAGAACAACTAGAGCGCTAACAGTCCTACTTATGATAAACGTATGGCACACCTGAAGCCATCTTGCTTGGATTAAAGTGGTAAAACATTTAATTTAAAAAGGAACAAAATGAGGGGGTTCATTTTTCCATAACAAGTATGATTAGTGCTGCAGAAAGAAAAAGTAGGGCACATTTTGGCTTCTGAAATCCTCTTTTATTTCATTAAAAAATTCTGACATGCAGACTGAAACATGCACTTTCAATACCAGCAGCAGTTTTCCCTGGTGAGCAGTAGCTTTACTACAGTGATCTAATGAGCAAAAAGAGTGCTAACATTCTGAATTTGTGGCAAATGTGTGACACATCTGAATGCCTTCTTGATGGAATCAAAGTAAACAACTGAAAGTATTTCCTACTGAGGAGACTGCAGTAAATGAGGAAATTAGGAAACTTCATAACAAATAAGTCTCCCAAGATGGCCACCACAGACAAAAGAGCCCAAATGTAGCCCAAATATCACCCAGATGTAGCCCAAGTATAGCCCAATGACCGAATGTCCCAGAGTGTTCTTAAAAACAACTAGAGCGCTTACTGTCTTCATTATGACAAAAGTATGGCACACCTGAAGCCATCTTGATTAGAATAAACTGGTAACACTTAAAACATTTAATTTAAAAAGGAACACAATGAGGGGGTTTATTTTGCCATAGAAATTATGATTAGTGCTGAAGAAAGAAAATGAGGGCACATTTTGAGTGACTTCTCAAATCCTCTTCCATTTCATTAAAAAATTCTGACATGCAGACTGAAACATGCACTTTTAATACCAGGAGCAGACTTCCATGGTGAACAGTAGTTTTACTACAGTGATCTAATGAGCAACTAGAGTGCTAACTTTCAGAATTTATGGCAAATGTGTGACATATCTGAATACCTTCATGATGGAATCAAAGTAAAAAACTGAAAGCATTTCCTACTGAGGAGACTGCAGTACATGAGGAAATTAGGAAACTTCATAACAAATAAATCTCCCAAGATGGCCACCGGAGACAAAAGAGCCCAAATGTAGCCCAAAATCACCCAGATGTAGCCCAAATATAGCCCAATGACAGAAGTGTGCAAAACACTTATTATTTGGGGTTTTTGCAGTGTTGTATAGTGCAGACTTGTCAGGTATTGGAGTGCTTTACATGAGCATTGGTTACATCACACAAGAACAAATTCATTTTGGTTGTAGACATGGGGAGACTAAGTGATTTGACCAGAATCACAGAATGTCGAGCTGAAGCAGAAACTCCAACCTGGTTCCCCAGTTGCAAAGTCTGCAGTTCTGGAAGTAACACCACATCCTCTCCCCTAAGTGCAACATTTAATCAAGTGGTCAACTGGATAAAAAAACATAAAGATAACAAATAATTTAAAAGTGCTTTGTCGCTATTTGAAAACTCAGAAAATATGTCCTTAATTTAGTCTTTTAGAGCACTAACCATAATTTTGTTGCCAATAAGACCCTCTCATATATGTAATTTCTAAAGGAAATGCTCTAGGTATTACAGTTTTGATTACATCAAGATGACGTCAGGCGTTCCACACTTTTGTAATAAATTTAGAATGTTAGCAATCTAGTTGTTCATTAGGATACTGTTGAGAGGCAGAGGCCAGGGGCACGGACTCTGAAAATTGAAGGCAGGTAGGAGGGTGCAAAGGCAACAATTTAACCACACTGAGCAGGCAGGAAGGGCCGTGGCAGCACAACAGACTATGGAGGGCAGTGGAAAGGGGGGCAGGGGCAACAAACCAACAATACAGGACTTGCAAGAGAGGCTGTGGCAATGTAATAGACCATTGTGGGCAGAAGGAAGAGGCAATGGAAGTACAACCATACATGCCAACAGATCCGATTCAGCCAGGAAACGTCCAATGTTTTTAAGCTCAAATGGGCTTTATTTGATCTGTCTCCTGTCTACAATCTCCTCTTTTTCAATGTAACTCAAAGGGGAAAATCAATACCCCAGTTTTTTTTCAAAATCTCCCTCTTACCAAGTTCAAAATGTTCGCAAGTATGGTACATTGGATCATGGAAGGAAATGGGGTAGGGACATGGACTTGGATAACAGAGGACAGGAGGGACATGGAGAGGTGCACCAAACTGACCCTGCAGGGCAGGCATCAGGGTTTGCAGCAGCACAATACACCACACAGGGCATGCGGGACGGGAGTGTAGCACAACAATCCATAGAAAGCAAGAGGGAGGGGACAGGACCATGCACATGGACAACAGAGAACAGAGGGGCAAGAGGCAATGGTAGCTAGCTGACCATAATGGACAGACAGGAGAGAAAGCTGCAGCATAACAGACCATAAAGGGCAGGAGGGACAGATCAGGGGCATTACAATGGAACAGACAAGCCAGGAGGGAGGGAGTAGGGGTCTGCACATGTAAACAGAGGGCTGGGGGCAAGGGGGCAGGGCAGGAGCAGCAAGATAGCCATGGAGGTCAGGCAGGATGGGCACTAGAAGCAAGACACACCATGAAGAGCAACAGTGAGACTGTGATGGCATACACACAGACCATGGAGGGAAGGTGGGAGGGGGTCAGGGGCAGCTAACTGACCACACAGGGAAGGTGGAAGGGGCCACGGCAGCACAGAAGACCATGCATGGCAAGTGGGAGGGTTAGTGGCAGCACAATGGCTATGATGGGCAAGAAGGAGGGTGCAGGGGCATGCACAAAGGACGATGGAGGATAGAAGGGAGGGTCAGGACCTGTGCACAGACAAGAAAGTTCAGGGGAAGGGGCCTCACAACAGACCGCACGGGGCAGGCAGGAGGAGCAGTTGCAGCACAACAGACCAGGGAGGGCAGAAGGGTGTGGCAGTACAATGGACCATGTAGGACAGGAGGAAGAGGATAGGGGCATGGCATGTGGACAGGCAGGGTGGAGGTGGCAGGGACAGGTTACAGTCATCTGACAATGCTAGGCAGGTGGGAGGGGAGTGGCAGCTCAACAGCACACTCAGAGTAGATAGGAGTGGCAGGTCCATGGAACATGGTGGGCAAAAAGGATGGAGCAGGGGCATGCACAAAGACATCGGAGGGCAGGGGGAAGGAGAATAGGGGCAGCAAGCTAAGCACAGAGTTTAAGCAGGAGGTCAATGATGGGGCATAGAATTGGGCAATGGAGGGCAGGAGGAGGGGACTGGTACATGATACTAAATTGAGGGCAGTGGCAGCACATCAGACCATGCATGGCAGGAGGGAGGAGGCTAGTCCATGGATTCACACAACAGAGGATAGGGAGGAGGGGGATGGGGCAGCAAGCTAACTGTTCAGAGAAGGTGGGTATTAGGAACTTTATTGTTTTTAAAACGTGTGTCTGTGCGAACTACTTAAAATATGAACAAGTATGCATCATAATCTCACTTTTATTCAGGAAGAAGAGGACGTTTGTGACTGTGACTCCGGGCTCACTTGGCAGAAACACCCCCTGACCCTCCACCCCCTATCGCAAAATGTAATGCCCGTGAAAAGGGTAGGTGAACACAGTGTTATATAGAACATAGTCCTGAGAGCACGATTGAAAATGAAAACTAGATATAGTGTATGGTATAAACTATGCACCAAAAAGTGTGATATAAGATGAACCGGGCGTGAAATATAATATGCAATACATTGTGCGCAATGACAGATTCATTGGAGAGCGCGAGATAGCACAGGCACTAGCGTGTGCTATGCTATGTGCGCCTTGGAGTGTAATATGCACAGGGCAGTGTTGTGTAACCTAACTAGTCTCTAAAGTTGTAATATAAAATATGTGCTGGGGAGTGTAACGTTACATATGCACTGTGACAAAGATATGGATCCCAGATTGTAATGTGTATGGCATAGCACTGTGCGTTATAACATAGGCATCGAGGAAGGCACGTTAGATGGGGCAATATAACCCGTGCGAAGACAAGTGTGGCATGACATATTCACGGGGTGGTGTTACAGTGCACATGGGCTAGAGAGTGTCATAGCATATGCACTAGCTGGTGGAATACAACACAGAGGTGTGTGGCACTCGGCAGGCAATGGTGGGTGTAACACAGGATTGGGCTCTGTCAGGAGCGCGCTGTGACTCTCAAGTGATGTTCGTCCCCTTTCCAGAGAGTAAAATAAAAAGTATTACACATCCGGCAGTGGATGTGTGTTTTATTAACCGTGAGGGGGGTTTCTTATATAGTTTTGGTCGAATTTTTGTCGAATCCCCTTTGAATGGCTTGGTGTGCATGTGTATTAAATGTGCCCGTCAATAGCTACCCATGTTTGTATAAATAAACGACAAGGGTGTTTACCGGGATAAGGCACGGTAGGGCATCAGACATGTCAGAGCTTCACTAGTGGTGTAAATACATTCCACGTGGATTCATTGTATGCATAGTCGCCTTTTAATGAATATCACTCAAATCGTCATAGTGATGGGTATGTACGGTTTGTCCAGCATGTCCTAGGTGTGTCTATAAATATATATTTTTTAAAAATAATAAAAAACGGTGGCCGGCGCTGGGGATTGGGGTCAAAAAAACATAATTAGGAGAAAGGCCCTGGGGGATGGGGTCATTAGGGCCAATAAATTAGAATAAGAAGGGGAATCACACAGCCCCCCTTCTTAAAAAATTAAAATAAATAAAAGACTGGCATCGTGCCGGAGGTCACGCCCCCTCCTTGCAGCACTCTGCAAACGCGCCCCCTGGCGAGTTGTAAGTTGGGGAATTAATTCCTCTTCAATACTGAGGGTCCCTGAGGGCCAACTAGCCCAACAGGCATCTCCAGTATGCGCCAGAGAGCTGCGCTGCAGACAGGTGTTCTGAGGCCAAGCCCCTTTTTACACCTCTCTGCAACGCAGCTCTGTGGCACTTACTGGAGGTACCTAGTGGTCTAGTTTGACCCTAGGGACCCTTAGGATTCAAGGAGACTTAATCTCTCAACTTAGAACAGCCACAGGGCGCGTTTACACAGTGGTGAAGGGAGGGGACGGGGCCTGAGTTAACGTGTGCAAAAACGCCCTGTGGCCTGTTTTAAGAGGTAGTTTTATCCCCCTGCCCTATTATATACTAGGGGCTTACAGAGGAGGTCATGCTAATCACAGGGGGACCCTAACGTATAATGTTCCCTAGTGTATGTAGGTGTTTTCACTGTATTCTAAGTGTCTTTTAACATAGCACTGGCTCTAGGACTGGTTAGTCAGACTCAGTTACCACCAGTATCCGTCTGAAAAAGTTGAGGGTACAGGATGATTTTGCAACAAGGATTCTTTCTGCTCTTCTTTTTGTTCTTTCTGCACGTTATCCTTCTTCCTGCAATTTTCTTCGTCTTTGAGGACTTCTGTTGCTTCTTTCTGCACTTCTTTTTGTTCTTTCTGTGCATTTTTTCTTCTTTCTTCACATGTCCTATCTCTGTAGGCATAGTTAGAAATTAGCATTTAAAAAACCTTTGAAATTCACAGAAAAAAACATAGGTTTCAGGCACGTTATAGTTAGGAATTAGCATTTAAAAAACCTCAGAAATTCACTGAAAAAACCATAGGTTTCAGGGGTGTTATAGTTAGCTGGACTTTTCACTTGTACAAAACCATTAAAATTCCCCCGTTATAGTTAGAACAGCTAACTATAACTCGCGCGCCCGCAATGCACTGCTGATGACGTCACATATTACATCACTCATGACATGGTCAGTGACATCACTCATGACATCACTGATGACATCTCAAATGACATCACTGATGACATCATCCTTGTGATAGAGTGGCAGACCTCCTCTCACCCTAATATAACCTTTGATACACACATTCAAAAATAGAGACTAAAATTTTCAAAACAATGGACATACCAATACCAGTTACAACAACCTCTTCAGTAATTCTAAGATCAACATACACATCCACTCATTCACCAACAGTCCTATACAGTCACTCATACATGTACTCACTCATCATATGTACTCATACACCTATACATCCTGTTACACAATGCCACTCATCCATAGAGTTACTCACACACATAGTCATTCATGCTAATAAAGAATCAAACATACATTTACTTGCATATACAGTTATACACACACCACCACACTTACTTCTACGGAACCTTACACATACTTAGTCTTTTAAACAATCACTTATAGAAACACATACTTATTCATACAGGAACTCTTTTAATCTCTCACTCTCACATATACCCACTTATATACACCAATAGTCACATATACTAGTTTAAAACATATGTAGTTACTCATAAAGACACTATTGAGACAGTCATTCACTCACTAACACACCCATACACACACTAATCCACCCATACAGTCCTGCACACATGCTGTCTTCAACACATACAAACAGTGAGTCACTCATTCATGCACCTATGCACTACGTAATACCCCCCACCGAACCATGCAGACACTCAGACTGATACTCAAAAAACCAACTAATAACCTATATTGACACCCATGTAGCTACTCACCAACCCATGCAGCCACTTATACACAAAGTGAGAGACTGATACAGATATTTACATATTTAAACATTACTCACTAAGCCATGTATTCACTATGATACACTTAATCAGTCAGTTACACAATCAATTTTTCAAAAACAAATCATCCATTTAGACACTTATATACCCATTTATTCTTCCATCGACCTTGAGATATACATATATAAAACATATTTAATTTTCAGAAAAACAGACATTCACTGGATGATGTCATCAGTGATGTCATTTGAGATGTCACCAGTGATGTCATGAGTGATGTCACTGACCATGTCATGAGTGATGTAATATGTGACATCATCAGCAGTGCATTGCGGGCGCGCGAGTTATAGTTAGCTGAACTAACTATAACGGGGGAATTTCAATGGTTTTGTACAAGTGAAAAGTCCAGCTAACTATAACACCCCTGAAACCTATGGTTTTTTCAGTGAATTTCTGAGGTTTTTTAAATGCTAATTCCTAACTATAACGTGCCTGAAACCTATGTTTTTTTCTGTGAATATATATATATATATATATATATATATATATATATATATATATATATATATATATATATATATATATATATCTACTGGCGGTCGCCAGTAGATAGTTATAGTTAGGACCGAGTTCCCATAGGAAATCTGAAAATTCTATTTTGAATAACTTTGGCGCCGGTTGACTTATCTTCGTGGAATTTTCAAAACTAATGGGGCGCTCAGCTCAGCTCCTACCCTGAAAGTCTCGGGGTGATTCGTCAAGCGGGGGCTGAGAAAAAAGGGGGGTCCCAAAACACGTTTTCCCCATGCATTTTCCCATAGGACCTTTAGTCGAAGGTACAGCCCGAACGGCAGAACAGAATTACTTGAAATTTGGCAAAGAGGTAGTCCACAGGTCATGGCATGTGCCTTTTGCATATATGGTGTCAATCTGTTCAGTAGTTCCTGAGAAAATCAAAAGTAAAATCACATATATATCTGGGCGGAGCCTAACCACACATCTCACCGTGAGATCTGATTGGCTGTCAGCACTTCATCCAAGAAGTTTTGGCAGCCATCTTGGGACCAATATACATGATAGCACCTCATTAAAAAGCATTGCAGTTAATAGAAGGTTTTAAGACTTTAGTTACATTATAAATAATTTGTTGATGGTACCATACTCATTTTAGGAATTGTGGTGTGTTCTATGGTGATTTTACCATGTGAAAAAGCCTTCTGCTGTGATATCATGAATCATGTTTGAGAGAAAACTATTTTCTCATGCTTTTCCCACAGAGGTTTGGAAGGTGATCTATAAGCTAAACTGAGAACATATGTTCTGTAAATTCACATTATCTTTCTCAGTCATGTGAGAATGAAGTCTGACATTCTCAGTAAAACGTGTACATCCAACAAGGGCAGAGACTGTCAGTTGATTCCTAACTTGACCCACCGTGGAGTGTCCTGCTTGTGTCCTACCTTGCCAGCGCTGATCTTTTGCTGTCCTGCAGTCCCCCGCCGCCGCCATTCACACCAGCGGCCGCAGAGTGGGGACAGAGCCGGAAACTACATCCCCCAGCATCCCAAGCGCCACCGGACACGCGGACGTCCCGTTCGCGCCACGAGTCGCTTAAAAGAGCGACGCTGCCTCGGTGGAGCGGGTCCCTCAGCCTAACTTGACCCACCGTGGAGTGTCCTGCTTGTGTCCTACCTTGCCAGCACTGATCTTTTGCTGTCCTGCAGTCCCCCGCCGCCGCCATTCACACCAGCGGCCGCAGAGTGGGGACAGAGCCGGAAACTACATCCCCCAGCATCCCAAGCGCCACCGGACCCGCGGACGTCCCGTTCGCGCCACGAGGTGCTTAAAAGAGCGACGCTGCCTCGGTGGAGCGGGTCCCTCAGCCTAACTTGACCCACCGTGGAGTGTCCTGCTTGTGTCCTACCTTGCCAGCGCTGATCTTTTGCTGTCCTGCAGTCCCCCGCCGCCGCCATTCACACCAGCGGCCGCAGAGTGGGGACAGAGCCGGAAACTACATCCCCCAGCATCCCAAGCGCCACCGGACCCGCGGACGTCCCGTTCGCGCCACGAGGCGCTTAAAAGAGCGACGCTGCCTCGGTGGAGCGGGTCCCTCAGCCTAACTTGACCCACCGTGGAGTGTCCTGCTTGTGTCCTATCTTGCCAGCGCTGATCTTTTGCTGTCCTGCAGTCCCCCGCCGCCGCCATTCACACCAGCGGCCGCAGAGTGGGGACAGAGCCGGAAACTACATCCCCCAGCATCCCAAGCGCCACCGGACCCGCGGACGTCCTGTTCGCGCCACGAGGCGCTTAAAAGATCGACGCTGCCTCGGTGGAGCGGGTCCCTCAGCCTAACTTGACCCACCGTGGAGTGTCCTGCTTGTGTCCTACCTTGCCAGCGCTGATCTTTTGCTGTCCTGCAGTCCCCCGCCGCCGCCATTCACACCAGCGGCCGCAGAGTGGGGACAGAGCCGGAAACTACATCCCCCAGCATCCCAAGCGCCACCGGACCCGCGGACGTCCCGTTCGCGCCACGAGGCGCTTAAAAGAGCGACGCTGCCTCCGCGTCGCGGGACGCGCGCGGGCGACGCCGGGCTGAGCCCGGGCAGAGGGCGGGCCGTCTGTGGCCGTCCGGGGCAGGAGGAGGCTGGGCAGGGCCACGGATCCTTGATTATCGACGGACTTGTAAGTGATCAGTTCCACGCATATACCTGTCTCACAGGTTATCGCATTTGTCATCATGATGTCGAAGTCTAAGTCTTCTAACCAATCTGGCACAGGAGAAAAGAGGACTATGGATAACTACCTGGTAAAAGTTGTAAATAAGATCAACAAAGATCGGAGACTCTCATTGGGTAGATCGAGCCTTGAAGTATCCCCAGTGGACATATTAGCACCTAATACTGAAACATCCTTTTCTGAAAGTTGTAGGGCTAATACTGACACTGACACTGTAGATGTGACTGCCGATGTACCCCTTGATGTGGTTAATGTTGAAAGCATCGATGAACCTATTTCCTTAAATGACTTATCCCCCCCACAGATTATAGCATCCTGTTCAAAAACCACCCCAACTCCTTCTCCTATGCAGAGGAAAGTGCGGGCGTGTAGGAAAGCATCAATGAAGAGGGTGGTGTCTCACAAGTCTAAAAAGCAGGGTACACCTCAACCAAGTAGGGGGGTTACTCCAGATTCGTTAAAAGAAATATTGGGGACTAATGATAAAGCTGAGGGGGTTTTCCTTCATACAGCCTCAATAGGACATCTGGTATCAATCATTGAGTCCAAACTGGAGGCTTTAATTAGTCCCTTGCTGGCGAAGTTAAATTTATTCTCTGCAGAAGTAGACAGATAATCCCCGAACCGTCCGTTTCGGCCTCTGTGGTCCATAATCCAACAGATGGTGCCTTGGGACCCACTTTGCATTTGTCTGGTATTTACAGTAAGGGAGCTTCTATTACTCCGGGGGATAGCAGCCAGTTAAGTCGGCCTATAAATGCGTCATCCACTGCGATACCAGTACTTCCTTCTTCTTCTATAGCCACTTTATCAGGCAAATCATTCTCTGCACGCACACGCTCACAGAATATCCAGAAGCCTGTAGCTGAGGGAGATGCTGGGTTTATCAATCACAAGAGAAATCATATTGTTAACCTCCCACCACAGTGTGCACCTTACGCAGTGGTATTGATTAATGTTCCTGAGGTCGACTCTAGTATGCTTAACTCCAGGCAGGAAACTCACGACTCTCTAAAAAATAAGTCACTTGCCTGGCTCAACAAAAATTGTGGTTTTCCGCTGGCATTTTCTAATGATATTTTGTCTACCCGCAGAGTTGGCTGGATAGGGGAAGGCAGGAAAACTACCAGAGGGGACTGTATTATAGTTAATTTTAAATACCCACAGCACGTGGCAACCGTCCTCCTAAGAGCCGCCTCATTACCCAACCAAGTTAATTCAGTCTCTGCTAGACCTCTGGGTTATTTTTATAGTTATTTGAATTGCTCGCAACTACCGCGGCCCCAACAGGATGAGCATTATGAACCTGGTTTAACTAGGGGGGGGGTTGGTTGTCCCCCTAACTTGCCACCGAGAGCCCCGATGTATTTTAATAGAGGGGATATATACGGAAATGAGCCATCTAGCAGGCAGAGGGATTACACCCTCCCCCTTTTCAATCGATATTCTGCCCTGTCCTCATTGGAGGAAAACGACTGACTGTTTGATAATACCAGGAAGTCGAACGATAAACAAGCTATCTGTGACCTGTCTAATATAGTAGCGACTGTCCTTTCGCCCTCTCCTCTTGAATCTAATAAAGTGGATGCTGTTATGGTGAGCACAGGAACTAAACTGACCAAGATTATAACCTTGCCCTCCATCGCAGACTCCCTTTTAAATTCAGATTCCTGCCTTGTAGAACGATTAAACGATTGTGTAGTGGCAAACTGTGATTCCAATACAGGTTACCGCGTTGTTACGTGGAATATTGCAGGTTTGAAAAGGAAATTAGATTCCCCTTTCTGGAGGGATTTTATTAACATAGGGTATGATATAATATGTCTTCAGGAAACTTGGTGTGAGGAACCTATTTTTATTGAGGGATATTCAGCACACAGTTTGAATGCAGTGAGTTTGATCGCTGGAAGAGCCAAAGGTGGTCTCTTGCTTTTAATATCAACTAAATTAAACTCCTGCAAAATTAAAAGTTGTGTTTCAGTGGATGTCTATTCTCAGGTATTACGTCTAGAGTTTGACAAAGGGAAAGATTTGTTGCTGATAAATTTTTATAATAATGTATTCACTGCTGACAGAGGTAAAATTCTGATTCAGCTAGAAAAAGAAATTGTGAGTACACAGGCAGTTTCAGGCCATCAGTCGATCGTCCTTTGGGTGGGTGACTTCAATATAAGTCCTTGTCCTTTTGCTACGAGTAACTTATGTGGATTAAGAAGGGAATGCGGTAATACGGAGGAAAACGATTGTTTACACTTCCCACATTGTGCGTATGGCACCGCCCTAAATATGATGCTAGCTAAGTTTGACTTGGATATGTTAAGTTGCACGAAAAATAGTACTAACGAAAACTGTCCAACTTTTACTGGAAGAGGAGCTAACTCATATATTGACCATATTTTACTGTCTAATGATTGTGCATACTCCAACTTATGTGTTAATGAGCAAGCTTTAAGTGATCACAACAGTATCTCTTTATCACTGCATAGTTGGGGTTACAAAAACATGGATGCCAACAATTGTATTAATAATATCGAGGCAGTAAGACCTAATGGGTTTAGGATTAAATGGACAAAGGTTGTCCCACATGAATTGTTGGAGGAGGTCCTAAGAAAATGCAACATGGAGGTAAATTATTGTATTGGCGATGAGGTACACCCGCATGTTGTACTTGACCACCTATGTACAATTAATGAAACAATTGACAACCTACTTACAAAACCATATAAGGGGAAAAAAGAAATCAACACTGGTTGCTTTGACAAAAGCTGTACTCAGGCTCTCCATGCTTTAAAACAAGCGTTGAGCTCCAAACCTCGAAATTGCACAATAATTAAAAATTGTCGTGTTGTTTATAAAACATCACTTATTAAGAGGAAAAAAGCTCTCCAAGAGGAGGCCTGGAACAATCTCAGCTTTGCGGCCGAAATAAATGATAGTAAATTATATTGGCATACTATAAACAGCCCTTTTTAAAAAAATGATATAGTGCCTGAAATAACTTCTCACGTTGACTGTAAATCGTGGATGCATCATTTTTTAAATATTTTTAACCCGGATAGGTTAATTTTAGATTCCCATCAGGATAATGAGTTTACCTGGCCAAGATTGCCCCTGGCTATTGGCCTGGATGAGGTCTATGAGGGCCTAAGTAACAGCAAAGGTGGCAAGGCGCCTGGCCCGGATGGGGTCCCGCTGGATTTATATAAATCCGAGTTACATCTGTGGGCCCCCATTCTGACCAGGTTATTCAACGCAACAGTGGAGGGACAGATGCCAATTTCCTGGGGCCAGTCTATAATCATTCCCCTTTTCAAGAAGGGCTCCAGATCTGAGGCAAGTAATTACCGACCCATTTCCCTATTAGACGCATCTATAAAAATTATGAGTAGAATAATTTTAAATAGACTTGAGACTTGGGCCAAGGACAATTCGATAATTTCAAAGGCACAATACGGATTTAGGAAAGGTCTGGGGACGTTGGAGCAGTGCGTTAATTTAGACCTCCTTATACATAAATACACTGTTGCTAAGGATGGTAATCTGTTCCTCTGTTTCGCAGACCTAAGCAGTGCCTTTGATCTTGTAGATCACAATATTTTATGGGACACCCTGTTAGATCTGGGCACCCCCAAAGAGTGTGTATACTTTCTGGCCCGGTTATACTCCGGACTTTCATGCAAAGTACGTTATGGTCCTATGGGAGAATGCACGCCCTTTTTTAAAGTTGCAAGAGGAATTCGCCAGGGGTGCGTCTTGGCTCCGTTTTTATTTTCACTATTTATAAATGAAATTGATTCGATTTTAAGCAAATTGCCCTCAGACGCCCCTGTGATTGATGGAAGCGTTACTCCTATTTTATTATACGCAGATGATGCGGTTCTTTTATCACGAACACAGAATGGCCTACAACGCCTTATAGATAGATTTGTGTTATTTACCAAAGATAGGAAACTGATAATCAATAAGACCAAGACTTTTGTTATGACCTGTGGAAAGAGGGTGAAATCTAATTCTTCCTTCTTTATTGATAAAGTCAAGATACAATCGGTCAACAGTTTCTGTTATTTGGGGATAACATTTTCTAGGGATGGGAAATGGACTAACGAGGACGAGAATGTGAGGTTAAAGATGAATAGAAATACCAGTAGTATTTTTAGATTCGCGGCTAAACTAGGGCAAAGGAGAATGAAAGATATGCTGGCTATTTACAAAGCTAGGTGTATTTCATCCGCTTTATATGGGGCAGGAGTATGGGGACACCATCCTGTTAATAGTTTACAGAATGATGAAAATAAGTTTTTGAAGAAACTGCTATGTGCCCCCCCCTCAGTTCCCAATATTTTAACTCATATGGAAGCCGGTATTGACTTTATCATGGACCTAGCTGCATTACGCCCATTGTTACTTTGGCGCTCCATCTGGTCCAAAACTGAGACAGTATTTACACAAACAATCATTAAGGATTGTTTGAACCTTGATAATTTGTCTCGTATACCATGGCTGAGCTATATTTACTACTGGTTTAATCTTCTGTTTGATTGTAATATTCGTCTGAACCCTGAAGCAGCTGCGCTGATACCAAAGAAAGATATAAAATTGAGGTTTCTAGCACATAAGAATGCAGCTAGAGAGAATCAGTCCAGTAATTTAACAACTGTTGCTTCTTACCTTGATCTGAATTTAAGGAGAGGTTTCCAGACATATCTTGCGATTGTGACTTATAACTCTCACAGATTTGTCCTAACCCGCCTAAGGCTAGGGATTGTGCATCATTTAGTCTCATTCCCGGATATGAAGATCAAATCTAATATGCTGTGTCCTTGTGATAACATTTCAAAACAAAGCTGCTGTCACTTTTTATTGTTCTGTAAATTTTATTGTCATTTTAGGAAATTTTATCTAAAACCCATCCTTTTAAAACATAAGATACGTTCTACCAAATCAGCAATGAAGTTTCTAACAACTCTGGAAAGTCCTGATACCTGTTTTTTTGTGGCATCCTATGTGCTAAAATGCATGAATATAAGGAAGTCCATAGTCTGTGTTGATTAGTTATATTTTGTTATGTACTTTGCACATTTAGGTATCGCTCAGATTTTTATATGCACATATTGTCTTCTGTCATGTTCAGTGTACAAGATGTTTTTGTTTACTATGTATTTTATGTGTTTTGGTCTGCTTATATGGTTGTATTCTTACATACCGAATAAAGCTTTTGAACTGATTCCTTTGTGTTCTACTGCAGCTTCCCAGAGTGTTCTAAAGATCAACTAGAGCGCTAACAGTCCTACTTTTGACAAACGTATGGCACACCTGAAGCCATCTTGGTTGGAATAAAGTGGTAACTCTTAAAACATTTAATTTAAAAAGGAACAAAACGAGGGGGTTCATTTTGCCATAGAAAGTATGATTAGTGCTGCAGAAAGAAAAATTAGGGCACATTTTGAGTGACTTCTCAAATCCTCTTCTATTTCATTAAAAAATTCTGACATGCAGACTGAAACATGCACTTTCAATACCAGCAGCAGACTTCCCTGGTGAGCAGTAGCTTTACTACAGTGATCTAATGAGCAACTAGAGTGCTAACATTCTGAATTTATGGCAAATGTGTGACACATCTGAATGCCTTCTTGATGGAATCAAAGTAAAAAACTGAAAGTATTTCCTACTGAGGAGACTGTAGTAAATGAGGAAATTAGGAAACATCATAACAAATAAGTCTCCCAAAATGGCCACCAGAGACAAAAGAGCCCAAATGTAGCCCAAATATCACCCAGATGTAGCTCAAGTATAGCCCAATGACAGAATGTCCCAGAGTGTTCTAACGAACAACTAGAGCGCTAACAGTCTTACTTATGACAAAGGTATGGCACACCTGAAGCCATCTTGATTGGAATAAAGTGGTAACACTTAAAACATTTAATTTACCAAGGAACAAAATGAGGAGCTTCATTTTGCCATAGAAATTATGATTGGTGCTGCAGAAAGAAAAATTAGGGCACATTTTGACTTCTCAAACCCTCTTCTATTTCATAAAAAAATTCTGACATGCAGACTGAAACATGCACTTTGAATACCAGCAGCAGACTTCCCTGGTGAGCAGTAGCTTTACTACAGTGACCTAATGAGCAACTAGAGTGCTAACATTCAGAATGTATGGCAAATGTGTGACACATCTGAATGCCTTCTTGATGAAACCAAAGTAAAAAACTGAAAGTATTTCCTACTGAGGAGACTGCAGGAAATTAGGAAACTTCATAACAAATAAATTTCCCAAGATGGCCACCAGAGACAAAAGAGCCCAAATGTAGCCCAAATATCACCCAGATGTAGCCCAAGTATAGCCCAATGACAGAATGTCCCAGAGTGTTCTAGCGAACAACTAGAGCGCTAACAGTCTTACTTATGACAAAAGAATGGCACACCTGAAGCCATCTTGATTGGAATAAAGTGGTAACACTTAAAACATTTAATTTACAAATGAACAAAATGAGGGGGTTCATTTTGCCATAGAAATTATGATTAGTTCTGCAGAAAGAAAAATTAGGGCACATTTTGACTGCTCAAATCCTCTTCTATTTCATAAAAGAATTCTGACATGCAGACTGAAACATGCACTTTGAATACCAGCAGCAGACTTCCCTGATGAGCAGTAGTTTTACTACAGTGATCTAATGAGCAACTAGAGTGCTAACATTCAGAATTTATGGCAAATGTGTGACACATCTGAATGCCTTCTTGATGGAACCAAAATAAAAAACTGAAAGTATTCCCACTGAGGAGACTGCAGTAAATAAGGAAATTAGGAAACTTCATAACAAATAAATCTCCAAGATGGCCACCAGAGACAAAAGAGCCCAAATGTAGCCCAAATATTACCCCGATGTAGCCCAAGTATAGCCCAATGACAGAATGTCCCAGAGTGTTCTTAAGAACAACTAGAGCGCTTACTGTCTTACTTAAGACAAAAGTATGGCACACCTGAAGCCATCTTGATTGGAATTAACTGGTAACACTTAAAACATTTAATTTAAAAAGGAACACAATGAGGGGGTTTATTTTGCCATAGAAATTATCATTAGTGCTGAAGAAAGAAAAATTAGGGCACATTTTGAGTGACTTCTCAAATCCTCTTCTATTTCATTAAAACAATTCTGATATGCAGACTGAAACATGCACTTTTAATACCAGCAACAGACGTCCGTGGTGAGCAGTAGCTTTACTACAGTGATCTAATGAGCAACTAGAGTGCTAACATTCTGAATTTATGGCAAATGTGTGACACATCTGAATGCCTTCTTGATGGAATCAAAGTAAAAAAACTGAAAGTATTTCCTACTGAGGAGACTGTAGTAAATGAGGAAATTAGGAAACATCATAACAAATATGTCTCCCAAAATGGCCACTAGAGACAAAAGAGCCCAAATGTAGCCCAAATATCACCCAGATGTAGCTCAAGTATAGCCCAATGACAGAATGTCCCAGAGTGTTCTAACGAACAACTAGAGCGCTAACAGTCTTACTTATGACAAAGGTATGGCACACCTGAAGCCATCTTGATTGGAATAAAGTGGTAACACTTAAAACATTTAATTTACAAAGGAACAAAATGAGGAGCTTCATTTTGCCATAGAAATTATGATTGGTGCTGCAGAAAGAAAAATTAGGGCACATTTTGACTTCTCAAACCCTCTTCTATTTCATAAAAAAATTCTGACATGCAGACTGAAACATGCACTTTGAATACCAGCAGCAGACTTCCCTGGTAAGCAGTAGCTTTACTACAGTGACCTAATGAGCAACTAGAGTGCTAACATTCAGAATGTATGGCAAATGTGTGACACATCTGAATGCCTTCTTGATGAAACCAAAGTAAAAAACTGAAAGTATTTCCTACTGAGGAGACTGCAGGAAATTAGGAAACTTCATAACAAATAAATCTCCCAAGATGGCCACCAGAGACAAAAGAGCCCAAATGTAGCCCAAATATCACCCAGATGTAGCCCAAATATAGCCCAATGACAGAATGTCCCAGAGTGTTCTAGCGAACAACTAGAGCGCTAACAGTCTTACTTATAACAAAAGAATGGCACACCTGAAGCCATCTTGATTGGAATAAAGTGGTAACACGTAAAACATTTAATTTACAAATGAACAAATGAGGGGGTTCATTTTGCCATAGAAATTATGATTAGTTCTTGAGAAAGAAAAATTAGGGCACATTTTGAGTGACTTCTCAAATCCTCTTCTATTTCATAAAATAATTCTGACATGGAGACTGAAACATGCACTTTGAATACCAGCAGCAGACTTCCCAGGTGAGCAGTAGTTTTACTACAGTGATCTAATGAGCAACTAGTGTGCTAACATTCAGAATTTATGGCAAATGTGTGACACATGTGAATGCCTTCTTGATGGAACCAAAATAAAAAACTGAAAGTATTCCCACTGAGGAGACTGCAGTAAATAAGGAAATTAGGAAACTTCATAACAAATAAATCTCCAAGATGGCCACCAGAGACAAAAGAGCCCAAATGTAGCCCAAATATCACCCAGATGTAGCCCAAGTATAGCCCAATGACAGAATGTCCCAGAGTGTTCTTAAGAACAACTAGAGCGCTTACTGTCTTACTTATGACAAAAGTATGGCACACCTGAAGCCATCTTGATTGGAATTAACTGGTAACACTTAAAACATTTAATTTAAAAAGGAACACAATGAGGGGGTTTATTTTGCCATAGAAATTATGATTAGTGCTGAAGAAAGAAAAATTAGGGCACATTTTGAGTGACTTCTCAAATCCTCTTCTATTTCATTAAAAAAATTCTGATATGCAGACTGAAACATGCACTTTTAATACCAGCAGCAGACGTCCGTGGTGAGCAGTAGCTTTACTACAGTGATCTAATGAGCAACTAGAGTGCTAACATTCAGAATTTATGGCAAATGTGTGACAAATCTGAATACCTTCTTGATGGAATCAAAGTAAAAAACTGCAAGCATTTCCTACTGAGGAGACTGCAGTAAATGAGGAAATTAGGAAACTTCATAACAAATAAATCACACAAGATGGCCACCAGAGACAAAAGAGCCCAAATGCAGCACAAAGATCACCCAGATGTAGCCCACATGTAGCCCAGTGACAGAAGTGTGCAAAACACTTATTTTTTGTGTATTTGCAGCTTTATATAGTGCAGACTTGTCAGGTATTGGAGTGCTTTACATGAGCATTGGTTACATCGCACAAGATCAAATTCATTTTGGTTGTAGACATGGGGAGATTAAATGATTTGACGAGAATCACAGAATGTTGAGCTGAAGCAGAAACTCCAACCTGGTTCCCCAGTTGCAAAGTCTGCAGCTCTGGAAGTAACACCACATCCTCTCCCCTAGGTGCAACATTTAATCAAGTGGTCAACTGGATAAAAAAACATAAAGATTACAAATAATTTAAAAGTTCTTTGTCGCTATTTGAAAACTCAGAAAATATGTCCTCATTTTAGTTTTTTAGAGCACTAACCATAATTTTGATGCAAATAAGACAGTCTCATATATGTAATTTTTAAAGGAAATACTCTAGGTATTACAGTTTTGATTACATCAAGATGACGTCAGGCGTTCCACACTTTTGTAATAAATATAGAATGTTAGCAATCTAGTTGTTCATGGGGATACTGTTGAGAGGCAGAGACCAGGGGCACGGACTCTGAAAATTGAAGGCAGGTAGGAGAGTGCAGATGCAACAATTTGACCACACTGGGCAGGCAGGAAGGGCAGTGGCAGCACAACAGACTATGGAGGGCAGTGGAAAGGGGGGAAGGGGCAACAAACCAACAATACAGGACTGGCAAGAGAGGCTGTGGCAATGTAATAGACCATTGTGGGCAGAAGGAAGAGGCAGTGGTAGTACAACCATACATGCCAACAGACCCGTTTCAGCCAGGAAACGTCCAATGTTTTAAGCTCAAATGGTCTTTATTTGATCTGTCTCCTGTCTACAATCTCCTCTTTTTCAATGTAACTCAAAGGAGAAAATCAATACCCCAGTTTTTTTTCAAAATCTCCCTCTTACCAAGTTCAAAATGTTCGCAAATATGGTACATTGGATCATGGTAGGCAGGAGGAATTGGGATAGGGACATGGACTCGGATAACAGAGGACAGGAGGGACATGGAGAGGTGCACCAAACTGACCCTACAGGGCAGGCATCAGGGTTTGCAGCAGCACAATACACCACACAGCGCATGCGGGACGGGAGTGCAGCACAACAATCCATAGAAAGCAATAGGGAGGGGACAGGACCAAGCACATGGACAACAGAGAACAGAGGGGAAAGAGGCAATGGTAGCTAGCTAACCATAATGGACAGACAGGAGAGAAAGCTGCAGCATAACAGACCATAAAGGGCAGGAGGGACTGATCAGGGGCATTACAATGGAACAGACAAGCCAGGAGGGAGGGAATAGGGGTCTGCACATGGAAACAGAGGGCTGTGGGCAAGGGGGCAGGGCAGGAGCAGCAAGTTGACCATGGAGGTCAGGCAGGTTGGGCACTAGAAGCAAGACACACCATGGAGAGCAACAATGAGCCTATGATGGCATACACACAGACCATGGAGGGAAGGTGGGAGGGGGTCAGGGGCAGCTAGCTGACCACACAGGGAAGGTGGGAGGGGCCGTGGCAGCACAGAAGACCATGCATGGCAAGCGGGATGGTTAGTGGCAGCACAATGGCTATGATGGGCAAGAAGGAGGGTGCAGGGGCATGCATAAAGGACCATGGAAGATAGAAGGGAGGGTCAGGACCTGGGCACAGACAAGAGAGTTCAGGGGAAGGGGCCTCACAACAAACCGCACGGGGCAGGCAGGAGGAGCAGTTGCAGCACAACAGACCAGGGAGGGCAGAAGGGTGTGGCAGTAAAATGAACCATGGAGGACAGGAGGAAGGGGATAGGGGCATGGCATGTGGACAGGCAGGGTGGAGGTGGCAGGGACAGGTTACAGTCATCTGACAATGCTAGGCAGGTGGGAGGGGAGTGCAGCTCAACAGAACACTCAGAGTAGATAGGAGTGGCAGGTCCATGGAACATGGTGGGCAAAAAGGATGGAGCAGGGGCATGCACAAAGAGGGCAGGGGGAAGGAGAATAGGAGCAGCAAGCTAACCACAGAGGCTAAGCAGGAGGTCAATGATGGGCCATAGAATTGGGCAATGGAGGGTAGGAGGAGTGGACTGGTACATCATGCTAAATGGAGGGCAGTGGCAGCACATCAGACCATGCATGGCAGGCGGGAGGAGGCTAGTCCGTGGATTCAGACAACAGAGGATAGGGAGGAGGTGGATGGGACAGCAAGCTAACTGTTCAGAGAAGGTGGGTATTAGGAACTTTATTGTTTTTAAAATGTGTGTCTGTGCGAACTACTTAAAATATGAACAAGTATGCAGCATAATCTCACTTTTATTCAGGAAGAAGAGGACGTTTGTGACTGTGACTCCGGGCTCACGTGGCAGAAACACCCCCTGACCCTCCACCCCCATCGCAAAATGTAATGCCCGTGAAAAGGGTAGGTGGACGCAGAGTTATATAGAACATAGTCCTGGGAGCACGATTGAAAATGAAAACTAGATATAGTATATGGTATAAACTATGCACCAAAAAGTGTGATATAAGATGAACCGGGGCGTGAAATATAATATGCAATACATTGTGCGCAATGACAGATTCATTGGAGAGCGCGAGATAGCACAGGCACTAGTGTGTGCTATGCGATATGCGCCTCGGAGTGTAATATGCACAGGGCAGTGTTGTGTAACCTAACTAGTCTCTAAAGTTGTAATATAAAATATGTGCTGGGGAGTGTAACGTTGCATATACACTGTGACAAAGATATGGATCCCAGATTGTAATATGTATGGCATAGCACTGTGCGTTATAACATAGGCATCGAGGAAGGCACGTTAGATGGGGCAATATAACCCGTGTGAAGGCAAGTGTGGCATGACATATTCACGGGGTGGTGTTACAGTGCACATGGGCTAGAGAGTGTCATAGCATACGCACTAGCTGGTGAAATACAACACAGAGGTGTGAGGCACTCGGTGGGCACTGGTGGGTGTAACACAGCATTGTGCTCAGCCAGGAGCACGCTGTGATTCTCAAGTGAGGTTCGTCGCCTTTCCAGAGAGTAAAATAAAAAGTATTACACATCCGGCGGTGGATGTGTGTTTTATTAACCGTGAGGGGGGTTTCTTGCATAGTTTGGTCGAATTTTTGTCGAATCCCCTTTGAATGGCTTGGTGTGCGTGTATATTAAATGTGCCCGTCAATAGCTACCCATGTTTGTATAAATAAACGCCAAGGGTGTCTACTTGGAGAGTACCCACCGGCGGGGGCACCGGGATTAGGCACGGTAGGGCGTCTGTGGTAAATA
Source organism: Triturus cristatus (assembly GCF_964204655.1). NCBI lineage: Eukaryota > Metazoa > Chordata > Amphibia > Caudata > Salamandridae > Triturus > Triturus cristatus. The sequence goes on from NC_140586.1 coordinate 344,969,906, forward strand.
AAATATCACGCTCTCATAATTTTTCATATTATCAATAGGATCATGCATAAAGCAAGAGGCTGAGTCTGTGGTATCAGATTCATAAAGGGCTTTATTCCAATAACTCGAGTCAAAGGGAGAATATTTCCATCACCAAAATTGGATCTGGACGGGGCTGAAAAGTATTCTCAATATTCTCAAAACATTATTCACAGAGTACAGTATATATACATTTCTCAATTGTACGTAAGCAAAAGAGCAAGAGAGAATGAGATAAGAGCATGTGGGCGTGTAAGTAGGCGTGAAGGTGGGCGTCCATGTGGGCGTCCACTTGATGATAATGGGTAATTTGTCATGTGTGGGTGGATACCTGGAGATGATTTCGCAATGTCAGCAGAAATACTTGGCAGAGATGCGCGCGCAGCAGCATGACGTGTGATTGACGCGCAACTAGAGGGTGAAGGGGACTTGACATTTAGCTCTACATGTGGAGACAAAAAGTCTGGGGGGTCAAGTCAACCTAATCCCAAATCATATCTAACATCCTATGTTTAAAGAACTATGTTATCCACAAGGGAAGGGCTCTCGGACAAAATCTATTCTATACTGACTGTGAGTGCGTGCACAAGCGTCTAAGTGTCTATATGAGATGCAAGGGGCAGAAACTTTCCATGGTAACAGGGCTATGAATTACTTGCATGAGGACAGAGAAGCCGAGTCTTTTGCTCGGTAACTGGAAGAATGTTTACTTAAACTACTAGGCAGGATTGCATCGGCTGAGGGGGAAGCAGATAATTCGAAGGTGAAATACAGTTCTTGGCAGAGAATAGGCTGATGTCAGGCTTCGTGAGCCGCGCAGAGAATGAGACAAAGTTCATGGTCACAGGTGCAGGCTCAGACTGGAGTTTTCAGAGGCAGAAAGCAAGAGGAGTTTGATGACAGAATCAGGGCCTACTTGCCTGGACTGTAAAATGGCATAAGTGAACCATATAAAGCCAGTGGCCTTTCATATTTAGGAATGGAATATCCAGCCTATTCATGGCGGATCTGACAGAGGACATGTTGACGGTGGACGCACATGTATTTGCGTCTTCATAACTGGAACTGGAGGGAACATACATGTACTTGTGACATGCACATAGAACCGTTGGGGTCCAAGATAGGGGACATAACTGACCAGGAAAATCCATATTTCCACATTCCCTCCTTGTCCCCTACTTGCCCTTCAAGAGATATCGATCTTCATTAATCCATTGATCTGTTCATATAGCATCATTTGTTCTTCTTTCTTCTTCCGTGACGAATGAAATCTTGGTGGTGGAATACACGATGTGGCACACAGACCACAAATCGCTGGTCCACATTGTAGACATAGACAGCAACTGAATAGTATGAGAAGGCCAATACCTAGGAAGGATAAAACTCTCCATCCCCAGGCTGATATCACACTCCAAAACCAACTGGACCAAGTCCAGGTGCCTGGATTCTGGTGTATCTGGCTTACAATCTTATGAAGGCGAGTTATGGCTTTATATACAGATGGCGAATTTTCTGGTATGAAAAATGCAACAGCTTGATTTGATGACCCTACAAGCTCCGCCCCTATCGGCCAGGATAACGTCAAGGACAAGACTATTTTGAAGCACAACAATCCGCATAGCAGACTGCTCTTCTGTTAAATTGCCTAAGGCGGAAATAGTTTCGTTCACTACTGCTTCAAGGGTTCTGGTTAATCTACGTATCAGCTTACTATTGGTAACTGTACCTATATAGGGAAAGAAACCTTTATTGAAATCTGTGTATTTTTCCCATGCTGCTTCAGTGTAATCGACAATTGGGAGATCTCTCTGCTGTCTATTGTGTACTAAATGAGTATTTCTATGAGAATCAGGAGGAGCTAGGAAAACAGGTGGTAGGAGGAATGCTATGTAACAGGTATCATCCCAATCTAGAGGTAGGCGTATATATGCGGTCTGGCCACATATAAAGTAGGAATGACGAGAAGCTCTAAATGTAGACTTGCCTTGATCACTGAATTTTATTACAGTGGTGCATTTACTATGGCCCATGTGTATGGAGCCATTCTTTCTTATACATAATTCCCCTTTTACTGGGAATACGGACATGGCGGGCAAGATTGGTGTAGCTTCAGATTCAACGTTCAGGATCATGAGGTTAAGTGTAAAATTACCTAATCCATATACTTCATGTTCTAGATCAGGTCCTGTTCTTTTGGGAAGTCCCTCCTTGTTAGGGTAGCAGACTTTAAGCAAAACTAAGTTCAGGTTTCCCCATACCCAGTTGTCTTGATAAACTGCGGAATTCGAATCTAGGGAATTAATCAAACTAAACCATGCTCCACAGGAGCCATTGTGTGTGAACGGATAGAGAAAGAGGGGCAAAACTCCCTTATAGTTCTGATAGGGGGGGAGTCGGCCACAGACCCAGCAGTCTGTAGCATTGCTAGTCTGATGTGAATGGTGCAGCATCTGAATAAAAGTATTGTTGCGTAAGGCAAGTCGATATGATAGCTCATAGGATGGCAGATCACTAAATGTGTGCTTTATGGTATCATTAGTGGAGGAGTATAAGAGTGAGGCAATAGGAGGAAAAATAGCATGTAGTATTAAGCTGATACATATTATCGTGATGCACATCTTGCTCTTTGTTTTTAATATTATAGTCCAAGATCTTATGCAAGCCAGAATACATGTTCAACCGCTTCACCACCTAGTGGACTTAATTGATCAAACGGGTTCTGACTTTTTTTTAGATCAAAGTTTAGCTTTGTGGAAACTTCTGGGGAGTCTCCTCTAGAAAATGGTGTTCAAAATCCAAAATCCAAGTTTAAAGTCTTTTTCCTTTGTAAAAGAGTGGTGAAGGTGCACTTTGACTTTAACGGCCGTCCCCGTGGTCCAGAGCACTGACTTTGGCGCCTTCCATCCAGGAGCGATGGAGTATTCTTTGACCTGGGTGTTGTCAGGGAAGGCGGCAGCAACCTGCGAACAACAAGAGAGTAGTGCAGACATCAAGGAAGCCAGGTAATCTGTCAGCATGTTATTATCTTTTAGGCATTGGAATGCCCCACCTATTTGGTGGTCTACCAAAGACCACTTCATAGGGAGATAAGCCTGTTCTAGAATGAGCTACCATTTGCATGTAAAAGAGGGCAACCGGCAGGGCTACCATTCAATCTATACCTTTGTCTGCGCAAATTTTTAATGTCTGATTATGTCTTTCTACAAGGCCTGCTGCTTCAGGATGTCGCACACAATGGAATTTCCAGGTATACCCTAACAGAAGGGACACCTGCTTCATTAGTACCAGGACATATTTGTAACCTCTACATCTGTTTATTTGGATATAATCCATTTGGAGCACTTCAAAAGGGTGGTCAGGTGGATGGAATCCACCTTGTTCCATCGGAATGCCTTTACCTGGATTGAATTGGCAACAGATCATACATGTTCTGACCTTTTGTTTCGCTGCTGCACGCAGGTGCTTGTTGAACCATATATTCTGTAAGCTATCTATCATTGCTTTCTCTCCTAAGTGTGCAGGACTATGTGCGGTATTTATAATCACTTGTACCCTTGAATCAGAAAGAAACCATGTGGATTTGCCCTTTGTCATCCAACCTTGATCAGTCAGTACCCCTCCTTGTTCCGATCATTTCTTTAATTCGTCTACAGTAGCATGTGTCTGTATGTCTTGTACATCCTTGGAAGGATCCCTAACTGTCATGGCTTTGGACACTTATTGAACCTGTAACTTTGTCATGTCTAGTGGGGTCTGAGCTGTCTGTTTAGCAGTTCGGTCTGCCAGATCATTGCCTTGGGAAATGGTATCTGTGGCTCTAGTATGTGCTTTACATTTTAGGATAGCTATGGCTGTTGGTAAATGTATTGCTTCCAGTAGGGCTTGAATAAGGGGGCCATGCTGTATCTTGGCCCCATGAGAGGTCAAGAAACCTCTTTCTCTCCACAAAATCGGTGTAAATGTTTACTCTCAGGTGCTTAGCTCTTATGCACGCTTGTGTCAGGGCGATGAGCTCTGATGCTTGTGCTGACAATATGTCTATTCTTTTAGTCTCTATTATTACAGTATCAGCAGTCACTGCATATGCTGCCACTAATTCTCCCGCCCCTGTCCTCATGCATGAGCCGTCAACATATAGTGTTAGGTCGGGGTCTGGGAGTGCAACATCTGTCAAGTCTTGTCTTGGTTTAGTCACGGTATGTATTACTTCAACACAGTTGTGTGGTGAAACGCTTTCTGTACTGGAGGGCAAAAGGGTAGCGGGATTCAGTATGTTGCATCGTCTGATCTCTATGTGTGGTTGAAATAACGTCAGCTCATAATCCGTCAGTCTAGCTACAGTCAGGTGTTGTGTTTGTGTCCGGTTCAAGAGAACCTCTACTGCGTGTGGTACTTGTACTGTCAGAGGGTGGCCCAGCACTATCGAGTCACTTTGTCTTATGGCTAAGGCCGTTACTGCAACTGATTTAGGCACGCAGGCAAAGCCTGTGCTACTGGGTCTAATGTACTAGAAAGATAAGCACAGGGCTCGTGTTTTCCTGCATGATCTTGTGTTAGGACAGATAGTGCTGTTCCATCCCGCTCTGTCACAAAAAGCATAAACGATTTGTTGTAATCAGGGTTTGCTAAAACTGGTGCTTGGCATAAAGCTCTCTTTAATTCTTCAAATGCCACAGTGTGTTCTTGAGGACTTTAGTCTTTTTGTGTCTTGGGCTGTGAAAAACCAGAAATCAATTGAATACGTTCCGGTGCCCACAACTAATTCCCCTGAAAGATCACAATAAAACATGAGAAAAAGGGGAAAGCACCATACCTATTTCCTCGGCTTAATTTCTAAGGGGGCTAATTTCTAAGGGGCTTAATTTCTTAAGGGGCTAGCGGGAAGCGAACCTCCTCAGGGGCCAGCAGAAAGCCAATATTCTCCTCCTTCCCCCCCTTTTTGACAGGAGGAAATCTGAAACAGATTTCACTGCTGTCAAACACTATCAAACCCTGTGTCTTGTCAACACTATTAATCCCTGTGTGTAGCTACTGGGCGTAAGCAAAATTTATAGGAGATACACAGCGTATGTGAAACGGCGAGAAATCCTTCAAATTAATGTACAAACCTCATTGTGTTAGCTCATAAGCTGGCCAAATGACATCTCATATGCAAATGTCCCTATTACATGAACCTACACCAACCTGAAGTCAATATTAATGCTAGGAGGCCCTAATAGGAATGCTAAATTACCTAAATATTCGGAAAACCAAGTTTAAGAACAGTTGTTAATGTTGATAATTAATAATTTATCTGCTAAAGAAATCAGTCATTGTGCAATAATTTCCACCTATACAATAAATAGCCTAATTCAAAAACAAGTCAACTTTTGGGGCCACCACTCACAAGAATGAGCTTACTAAAGCAAACTTTAAAAAGGAAATCCTGTCAGATATTTTCTCATTACCCTAAATACCGGGCCTCATATGTCACTCTGTGGTGGCAGTCCTTATTTAAAACAGGCCTTTCAAGAGTTAAGATGCTAGTGCACAGATCATAATTGTTCCTTAATGTCCAATCTGGAAACATATGACCGAGGCTGCCTGTCTATAAGAGAAAGGCAGTCATGTGATACATATTTTAGTCTTGCATAACTTTTCCTTCTTTTATTCATCTCCAATACCAATTAGACATACACTGATAACGTGTTGTCTGCTATTTTGACAGCATGATAAAGGTAATATCACGTCTGTGAAATTTAGTAATTGTGAACAAGTTCCAGCCAAGCGCTGTGCAAAGATCGCCGTCGTCACGACTATCTCTGTACTTGCACAGGAGAACTTGGTATTAAACGCTAAACAGACTGGTCAATACAACACAAAAACAAAACATATATAAAATACATATGCCAAGCCATCAGTATACCAAGCACAGAAAGCATAGACAATTGCACTAACATATATAAATGAGCAGCGATGCGCAATTACAGTACCTACAGCTCAGATGCGAACATTCTGGCCTGCTTAATTTGTCAGGCTTATAATCAATAACTTATTTACCTGCCCTATACAACCCCATCTGGCAGTGGGTCATCCCAATGATGACCGCGTCAAGTCTGACACACAGGATCAGCAACAATAATCAAAAAATGACGAACACACGAACCTGTCTCTTTTTTTTTTTTTTTTTTTTTTTTATAAAAATGAGCTATGCATCTTTGTACACAATGTACCCTCATGTCCTAGTCGAAGATGCATCTCACATCTTTCCTCACAGACCCGTAACCACTGGATCATTTATCCAATGCAACTGGTGGCAGCTTGTGGCCACAATTCAAAAATGTCTGAATTTGAAAATCGTTTTTATATAGGCACATAGCCCTTAAAATTCCAAACAAGAGCAACATTTTACTTTCTGGCCAGAAGCAATATAACAATTGCTAAAAAATAAAACAAATCTTCTCCATAGACATTTCCTCGGGGCACTTGTTTTGCACAGAATAGAACAAGGGAATCTTTCTCGACTTACATTTCTCAGCTGCCCTGTCTTATCAGAGAAGCTAAAAATAGCCCCTCAGCGCGGCCTGAGCCTGGGCTGCCAGCCATCTTTTTTTTGTTTTTCCTACTCCTGGCCCCAAGGCTCTCCAGCTGCAGGCATTACACAGATGCGATGTCAGAGAAGCCTTCTAAGCAGTGCCTCTGTTCTGCTCCTCTCACCGGCCCCCACCTACACTGGCTACAAGGTCAGAATTTGACTCCGATTTCTGTATCACATTCTGCTCTACACGGCCCCCACCTTCTCCTCACTCTGAAGCTGTCAAAGACAAAAAGACTACTCAATTCCATAAAAACTGCAATAATTCACCCAATTGAAAAAAAAATTTTTATATACAATTTGCTCTCAGGGGGTCATAATCTTACCGTCTTGACCCAGCACATTGGCTCACTGGACCATCAAGAACACAAACCTGTATTCATGAACAATTTGCAAATTCGAAATACCCACAATTCTTTTTTCAAGCTAAACTTTTCACTAATTATTTTTTCGTTAACACTTTGTACATTAGGGGTGTCACCAAATCACAGGAGTTGCTCCTTCTCTAGCTGCACCCCTCTGCACTCTAACTGGTCTTTCTACTGGGGCCACTCTTGCTAGGTCCTCTGAAAGGACGGGATAAATACCAGCAACGTCAGTATTTCTTTTCCTGTCAGCCTGCGCTCATTTTACCAACTCTAATTCCTCCTGTAACATCTCATCCTTGGCTTTTCCAGACTCCAGTCCACTTCTCTCTGCCTCGTGAAACACTTACTCTGTCCTTCTATGCAATTCTTTACGCCATAATTCAATGGCATATTTCTGTGACTGTCTGGCTGTCTTTTTCCATAACTCTTCTTCTACTCTCATGATGCAATCTGCATCCCATGTCCCAACTGCGGGCCACCTCTGACTTTCTGGTAATTCTTTGGTGTAGTCCACCCATAAATCAAGAAATAATATGGCGTCTAAGCCATGTTTGTGATACATGAAGTGCCCTGGAGTGTCCCTAGGAGGAATAGGAACAGCTTCTTCGAGCACCCCTTTTCTAGTTGTGATCTGTCTTAATTTTGAAAAGAGCGGCATATTGACAACTGATCTGATACTTAATCTTGAACACACTTAATACAAAAAGCACAACAATGAACAATCATTCATACCACAATATGCAGGACGTTTTTAACACATTAAACATTAAACCTTAAACATTTTAACCTCTAACAACAATGATGATCGTCTGCGTAACTAATCACCAAGCATAATTCTCGACAATTACTAGATACTTCGGAATACTTGATATACTGCTAAACAGTACATATACACTGCTGAAACAGTGCAGACCGGATTTGTGTACCCAAATCCGTCTTGACCGGCACAACCTATGTGCACGTCAGAACGCCTCCCCAGCAATGGTACTCACCGGGTAGCTCGGAACGGAAGGCCTCGCAACGGAGCTGAACTGGACTGGACCGGACTGGACTGGACTGGACCCGACTCGTGACCTGCATACTTCGGAATCTGGTGGGCCTCTGTATACCTCGGACACAGCTCTCTCGCAGGTGGGCTCTGGGTAGGACAATCTGCGTTCCTCACCGCCTCGTATGGATGCCTGGTCGCAGTCTGTCCCCTTCATTGGCCTGAGGGAGTTGGCGGGAAGACCCGCGACGTGCGCGCTTGAAGTCCATCACGGCTATGGAAGGGGGCAAAACTGGACCTTCATCTCCGGCGTGTGGGGAAAGAGATTAAACTGTTCGGGCGCCATTTTGTGGTAAATAAAATATCACGCTCTCATAATTTTTCATATTATCAATAGGATCATGCATAAAGCAAGAGGCTGAGTCTGTGGTATCAGATTCATAAAGGGCTTTATTCCAATAACTCGAGTCAAAGGGAGAATATTTCCATCACCAAAATTGGATCTGGACGGGGCTGAAAAGTATTCTCAATATTCTCAAAACATTATTCACAGAGTACAGTATATATACATTTCTCAATTGTACGTAAGCAAAAGAGCAAGAGAGAATGAGATAAGAGCATGTGGGCGTGTAAGTAGGCGTGAAGGTGGGCGTCCATGTGAGCGTCCACTTGATGATAATGGGTAATTTGTCATGTGTGGGTGGATACCTGGAGATGATTTCGCAATGTCAGCAGAAATACTTGGCAGAGATGCGCGCGCAGCAGCATGACGTGTGATTGACGCGCAACTAGAGGGTGAAGGGGACTTGACATTTAGCTCTACATGTGGAGACAAAAAGTCTGGGGGGTCAAGTCAACCTAATCCCAAATCATATCTAACATCCTATGTTTAAAGAACTATGTTATCCACAAGGGAAGGGCTCTCGGACAAAATCTATTCTATACTGACTGTGAGTGCGTGCACAAGCGTCTAAGTGTCTATATGAGATGCAAGGGGCAGAAACTTTCCATGGTAACAGGGCTATGAATTACTTGCATGAGGACAGAGAAGCCGAGTCTTTTGCTCGGTAACTGGAAGAATGTTTACTTAAACTACTAGGCAGGAATGCATCGGCTGAGGGGGAAGCAGATAATTCGAAGGTGAAATACAGTTCTTGGCAGAGAATAGGCTGATGTCAGGCTTCGTGAGCCGCGCAGAGAATGAGACAAAGTTCATGGTCACAGGTGCAGGCTCAGACTGGAGTTTTCAGAGGCAGAAAGCAAGAGGAGTTTGATGACAGAATCAGGGCCTACTTGCCTGGACTGTAAAATGGCATAAGTGAACCATATAAAGCCAGTGGCCTTTCATATTTAGGAATGGAATATCCAGCCTATTCATGGCGGATCTGACAGAGGACATGTTGACGGTGGACGCACATGTATTTGCGTCTTCATAACTGGAACTGGAGGGAACATACATGTACTTGTGACATGCACATAGAACCGTTGGGGTCCAAGATAGGGGACATAACTGACCAGGAAAATCCATATTTCCACACGTCAGACAAGTCAGAGCTTCACTAGCGGTGTAAATACATTCCATGTGGATTCATTCTATGCATAGTCGCCTTTTAATGAATATCACGCAAATCGTCATGGTGATAGGTACATACGGTTTGTCCAGCATGTCCTAGGTGTTTCTATAAATATATATTTTTTTAAAATAATAAAAAACAAAGGCCGGCCCCGGGGGATGGGGTCCCCGGGGCCATAAGTGGCCTGAGGAGGGGGGCAACGCAACCCCCCTCCTAAAGAATAAAAAAAAAAAAAGGCCATGACCCGGGGGTTGGGGTCCCCGGGGCCGATTAAGGCCTTCGAAGGGCCAAATTTATTTTTTTCAACAAAAAAAGTTAGGGTGCTGGCCCAGGGGGATGGGTTCTCCAGGGCCAGTAAATTAGAAAAAGAAGGGGGGCCACACAGCCCTCCTTCTTAAAAAAATAAAATAAATAAAAGACCGGCATTGCGCCGGAGGCCACGCCCCCTCCTTGCAGCACTCTGCAAACGCGCCCCCTGGCCAGTTGTAAGTTGGGGAATTAATTCCCCTTCAATACTGAGGGTCCCTGAGGGCCAACTAGCCCAACAGGTATCTCCAGTATGCGCCAGGGAGCTGCGTTGCAGACAGGTGTTCTGAGGCCACGCCCCTTTTTTCACCTCTATGCAACGCAGCTCTGTGGCGCTTACTGGAGGTACCTAGTGGGCTAGTTTGACCCTAGGGACCCTTAGGATTCAAGGGGACTTAATCTTTCAACTTAGAACGGCCACAGGGCGCGTTTACACAGTGGTGAAGGGAGGGGACGGGGCCTGAGGTAACGTGTGCAAACACGCCCTGTGGTGCATTTTAAGTTGGGGAAATAATTCCCTTTCAATCCTGAGGGACCCTGGGGGCCAACTAGCCCACCAGGTGCTTCCAGTAAGCGCCACTGCTCTGCGTTGCAGAGAAGTGGTGCAGGCTGTGCCCCTTTTTACACCTCTCTGCAATGGCGCTTACTGGACGTACCTAGTGGGCTATTTTGCCCCTAGGGATCCTCAGGATTCAAGGGGACTTAATCTCCCAACTTAAAAAACGGCCACAGGGCGTGTTTACACAGTGGGGAAGGGAGGGGACGGGGCCTGAGGTGACGTGTGCAAACACGCCCTATGGCGCGTTTTAAGTTGGGGAAATAATTCCCCTTCAATCCTGAGGGCCTCTGGGGGCTAACTAGCCCACCAGGTGCTTCCAGTAAGCGCCACTGAGCTGCGTTGCAGAGAGGTGGTCCAGGCTGTGCCACTTTTTACACCTCTCTGCAACGCAGGTCTGTGGTGCTTACTGGAGGTACCTAGTGGGCTAGTTGGACCCTAGGGACCCTCAGGATTCAAATGAACTTAATCTCCCAACAAAAAATGGCCACAGGGCGTGTTTACACAGTGGTGAAGGGAGGGGACGGGGCCTGAGTTAACGTGTGCAAACAAGCCCTGTGGTGCGTTTTAAGTTGGGTAAATAATTCCCCTTCAATCCTGAGGGACCTTGGGGGCCAACTAGCCCACCAGGTGCTTCCAGTAAGCGCCACTGCGCTGCGTTGCAGAGAGGTGGTCTAGGCCGTGCCCCTTTTTACATCTCTCTGCAATGCAGCTCTGTGGCGCTTACTGGAGGTACCTAGTGGTCTAGTTGGACCCTAGGGACCCTCAGGATTCAAGGGGACTTAATCTCCCAACTTAAAACGGCCACAGGGCGTGTTTACACAGTGGGGAAGTGAGGGGATGGGGCCTGAGGTGACGTGTGCAAACACGCCCTGTGGCGCGTTTTAAGAGGTAGTTTTAATCCCCTGCCCTATTATATACTAGGGGCTTACAGAGGAGGTCAAAGCATAGTGTTCCCTAGTGTATGTAGGTGTTTTCACTGTATTCTGAGGGGGAACAACCTTTACAACGCAACTTTTACAACGCACTACACTTACAACACATTTTTTACAACGCAAAATCCATTACAACGCATTCCATTACAACGCATGACACTACAACGCATTTTTAAAAACTACCTTTACAACGCATTCCATTACAACGCATACTACCTTTACAACGCATACCATTACAACACATAATATTACACTACACTATCCAACACTTACCCTACTGTTGCACCCCCTGGAGTTAGAATAGTAATTTTTACCCCTATACTATCCAACACTTACCCTACTGTTGCACCCCCTGGAGTTAGAATAGTAATTTTTACCCCTATACTATCCAACACTTACCCTACTGTTGCACCCCCTGGAGTTAGAATAGTAATTTTTACCCCTATACTATCCAACACTTACCCTACTGTTGCACCCCCTGGAGTTAGAATAGTAATTTTTACCCCTATACTATCCAACACTTACCCTACTGTTGCACCCCCTGGAGTTAGAATAGTAATTTTTACCCCTATACTATCCAACACTTACCCTACTGTTGCACCCCCTGGAGTTAGAATAGTAATTTTTACCCCTATACTATCCAACACTTACCCTACTGTTGCACCCCCTGGAGTTAGAATAGCAATTTTTACTCCTCTACTATCCAACACTTACCCTACTGTTGCACCCCCTGGAGTTAGAATAGTAATTTTTACCCCTATACTATCCAACACTTACCCTACTGTTGCACCCCCTGGAGTTAGAATAGTAATTTTTACCCCTATACTATCCAACACTTTCCCTACTGTTGCACCCCCTGGAGTTAGAATAGTAATTTTTACCCCTATACTATCCAACACTTACCCTACTGTTGCACCCCCTGGAGTTAGAAAAGTAATTTTTACCCCTATACTATCTAATACTTACCTTAAATGCAATTTAATATTATGCGTTGTAATGGTATGCGTTGTAAAGGTAGTATGCGTTGTAATGGAATGCGTTGTAAAGGTAGTTTTTTAAAATGCGTTGTAGTGTCATGCGTTGTAATGGAATGCGTTGTAATGGATTTTGCGTTGTAAAAATGCGTTGTAAGTGCATGCGTTGTAAAAGTGTGCGTTGTAACGACATACATCCTATTCTGAGTGTCTTTTAACATAGCACTGGCTCTAGGACTGGTTAGTCAGACTCAGTTACAGAGGAGGTCAACGCATAGTGTTCCCTAGTGTATGTAGGTGTTTTCACTGTATTCTGAGTGTCTTTTAACATAGCACTGGCTCTAGGACTGGTTAGTCAGACTCAGTTACCACCAGTATCCGTCTGAAAAAGTTGAGGGTACAGGATGATTTTGCAACAAGGCTTCTTTCTGCTCTTCTGTTTGTTCTTTCTGCACGTTATCCTTCTTCCTGCACTTTTCTTCGTCTTTGAGGACTTCTGTTGCTTCTTTCTGCATTTCTTTTTTTTCTTCCTGTGCGTTTTTTCTTCTTTCTTCACATGTCCTATCTCTGTAGGCATAGTTAGAAATTAGCATTTAAAAAACCTTTGAAATTCACTGAAAAAACCATAGGTTTCAGGCACGTTATAGTTAGGAATTAGCATTTAAAAAACCTTAGAAATTCACTGAAAAAAACATAGGTTTCAGGGGCGTTATAGTTAGCTGGACTTTTCACTCGTACAAAACCATTGAAATTCCCCCGTTATAGTTAGTTCAGCTAACTATAACTCGCGCGCCCACAATGCACTGCTGATGACGTCACATATTACATCACTCATGACATGGTCAGTGACATCACTCATGACATCACTGATGACATCTCAAATGACATCACTGATGACATCATCCTTGCTGATAGAGTGGCAGACCTCCTCTCCCCCTAATATAACCTTTGATACACACATTCAAAAATAGAAACTAAAATTTTCAAAACAATGGACATACCAATATCAGTTACAACAACCTATTCAGTAATTCTAAGATCCACATACACATCCACTCATTCACCAACAGTCCTATACAGTCACTCATACATGTACTCACTCATCATATGTACTCATACACCTATACATCCTGTTACACAACGCCACTCATCCATAGAGTTACTCACACACATAGTCCCTCATGCTAATAAAGAATCAAACATCCATTTACTTGCATATACAGTTATACACACACCACCACACTTACTTCTACAGAAACTTACACATACTTAGTCTTTTAAACAATCACTAATAGAAACACACACTTATTCATACAGGAACTCAAATATACCAATAGTCACATATACTAGTTTAAAACATATGTAGTTACTCATAAAGACACTATTGAGACAGTCATTCACTCACTAACACACCCATGCACACACTCATCCGTCCATACAGTCCTGCACACATGCTGTCTTCAACACAAACAGTGAGTCACTCATTCATGCACCTATGCACTACGTAATACCCCCACCGAACCATACAGACACTCATACTGATACTCAAAAAACCAACTAATAACCTATATAGACACTCATGTAGCTACTCACCAACCCATGCAGCTACTTATACACAAAGTGAGAGACTGATACAGATATTTACATATTTAAACATTACTCACTAAGCAATGTATTCACTAAGATACACTTAATCAGTCAGTTATACAATCAATTTTTCAAAAACAAATCATCCATTTAGACACTTATATACCCATTTATTCTTCCATCGACCTTGAGATATACATATATAAAACATATGTAATTTTCAGAAAAACACACATTCACTGGATGATGTCATCAGTGATGTCATCAGTGATGTCTTTTGAGATGTCATCAGTGCTGTCATGAGTGATGTCACTGACCATGTCATGAGTGATGTAATATGTGACGTCATCAGCAGTGCATTGTGGGCGCGCGAGTTATAGTTAGCTGAACTAACTAGAACGGGGGAATTTCAATGGTTTTGTACGAGTGAAAAGTCCAGCTAACTATAACGCTCCTGAAACCTATGGTTTTTTCAGTGAATTTCTAAGGTTTTTTAAATGCTAATTCCTAACTATAACGTGCCTGAAACCTATGTTTTTTTCGGTGAATATATATATATATATATATATATATATATATATATATATATATATATATATATATATATATACCAGTAGGTAGTTATAGTTAGGACCCTGTTTCCATAGGAAAACCTCAACATTCTATTTTGAATAACTTTGGCGCCGGTCGACGAATCCTCGCAAAATTTTCAAAACTAATGGGGTGCTACGCTCCGCTCCTACCCTGAAAGTCTCGGGGGGATTCGTCAAGCGGGGGCTGAGATAAAAGGGGGGTCCCAAAACGCGTTTTTCCCATGCATTTTTCCATAGGACCTTTAGACACAGCTACAGCCCGAACGGCTGAACAGAGTTCCTTGAAATTTGGCAGAGAGGTAGTCTACAGGTCAAGGAAGTGCCTTTTGTAGGTTTGGTGTAAATCTGTTCAGTAGATTCAGAGAAAATAGCCTTTAAATCAATATATATATCTGAGCCAGCTTACGGTGCGCTTACCGTGCGCTTACCGTACGCGTACGGTGACGTGCGCGAGCGCGATTCTGATTGGCTGTTAGATCTTAGTAAACATTCGAATCGGTCGAAACCAGGAAGCGGCGGCCGCCATTTTGTGTGTTTCACTCAGAAAAAAAAGGGTGATAACTTGAAAAGGGGGCAAGGAAGAGAGTTACAGACCCCCTAACATTTGAAAGGGGGTCAAAGAAGGACAGAAAAGTACAAAAAAATGTTTATTAATTTAAAAAAAAAATCACAGGGTACGCGTACGGTAAGCTTACCGTAAGCTTACCGTACGCGTACGGTAGAAAAAAAAAATAAAAAAAGAAATAAAATTCAGAAATAAGTGTTTAGATATTAGGGGGCTCTAAAAAGAGCCGTTGTGTTTATGAAGTGATTAGATTTTTTAGTGGTACCTACAAGTAAGTACCGACGCAGAGTCTAAGGTTCAAGAGGAAGACTCTGTTTCCTTCATCAGTGAAGTGTACACCATCTCCTCTATAAATGTCTTGCATGTCGTAACGCAAGTTGTTGTTGTAAATGGAACCCATACCATAGTCTCGGAGGAAAGCAGAAACAGATTTGTTGACGTGCTTTCTTGCTTTGTCAATCTGCGGACAAAATTGATTGGACCAGTTCCATTTTTGCCTTTGGCATATGTTAGAATACACAAAGGCAGTTTTAGGGAAAAGTGAAAACAGTTGTGCAAAGGTGTCCTTCATAAGCATTTCCAGACCTACCCCAGTCAAAGTGCCTAGGTCATTGCCACCACAGTGCACTATTATGAGGTCAGGGTGTTGGATTTGCATGAAGGATTTCACCAATGGTATCAATTGGTGCCACTTTAACCCTCTCTGACCAATCCATTTAATGTCTACATTTGGCAAAGCAAGGTCTCTCACCATACCTGTTTTCTCTGCATACTTTTCACTCCAGAAGACATAGCTGTGTCCTACAATCCACACTGTGAACATCTTCCAAGGAGATCGGGGTGCACTCAGGAGGTGTAATTCAGTAGAATGGTAAAAAGAAATGAAAGACAGTTTGGAAATGGAGGCATACATATTTTTTTTTAAAAAAGAACTGATTGGCTGTTTCATACCATTCTACACTAAAAACTAGGCTGTATGTGTAAATTTATAGAAGCATGTTTTGTATTGGTACAGAAAAATGTGTTACCAAAGAACAGTACTATGGATTTGCTGTTAGGTTTGAAAAGTCAAGCACTCCTGCTCTTTGGAAATGAAACATTGTGTGGTGAACTTCTGACCTAACTCTACACAGCAGTGTTTCAAGAGCAGTTGCTATGGTAGCAGGCAGAAGTCAAGTTGGGGGAAGGGTACTAGGCTGAAGTCAAGATGGGGGAAGGGTACAGTTGGAAAAGGGTTGGTTTTCAACCAATAGAAATGTGTGATTACATTTGAAAAAAAGGGGGAAGCACTGAGATTTGAAACTAACATGTATATGTGTGGAAAAAGAGAGGGAAACTTTGCCATTATCTGGTTCTGCTGAGAGGAGAGAGGTGTACAGAACAGAGATCCTGGCTCTGATAATCTGCTGTTTGAGTGCCACATTTCTTTCACAACTAACCAATTTTAAAGGTGAGTTAAGAGTTTGAGAGGGGATGTACATGGTAAATTAAGAAATGAATAATAGAATTGGAATTCCTTTTGTTGAAGTTGTGTTTATCATTTTGTGTTTTGGGAGAAATTTAAATGTGAGGAACATGTAAAATAATATGGACTATGTTTTCACCATAAATTAAGGTGTACTGGTATAAATAAGGAATACTTTTAGGGTTTGAGGTTCCAGTCAGTAATGCAAATACATTCAGCATCACTAAGGCTGGTTGCCTTTGCTGGAGTGTAGTCAGTCACCCAGGTTACACATGTTGCTGGTCTCAGAAAGCTGTTTGGTATTGCTCTGGTGATTTTACATTTGCATTAGATGGAAAGGGGGAGCTATTTTTTTATGCAGAAGCAGACTCTTAGCACACACCCAGCTGCTTATCCTGTGGAATCATGCACAGTATTCACAACCGAGTGGGGTTTGAGGTTGCAGTCAGTAATGCAAATACATTTAGCATCACTAAGGCTGGTTGCCCTTGCTGGAGTGTAGTCAGTCACCCAGGTTACACATGTTGCTGGTCTCAAAAAGCTGTTTGGACATGTGCTTTTTTGAGAATCTGAAAAGTGGATTAGAAATGTGTCAGATTGTAAAAGTACTTATCACTTGCCAAAAAAAAGAGTAGTAAGTGTGCTTTCAAATTGGCAAAGAAATTTCGTTTTCTGACTAATATGAAAACATGACTCTGTGTGCAAAGAGGAATTACAGGCAGAGATTTATTGCGTACTGCTCTGGTAATTTTACAGTTGCATTAGTAGGAAAGGGTGAGCTATTTTTTTATGCAGAAGCAGACTCTTAGCACACACCCAGCTGCTTATCCTGTGGAATCATGCACAGTATTCACAACCGAGTGGGGTTTGAGGTTGCAGTTAGTAATGCAAATACATTCAGCATCACTAAGGCTGGTTGCCCTTGCTGGAGTGTAGTCAGTCACCCAGGTTACACATGTTGCTGGTCTCAAAAAGCTGTTTGGACATGTGCTTTTTTAAGAATCTGAAAAGTGGATTCAAAATGTGTCAGACTGTAAAAGTACTTATCACTTGCCAAAAAAAAGAGTAGTAAGTGTGCTTTCAAATTGTCAAAGAAATTTCGTTTTCTGACTAATATGAAAACATGACTCTGTGTGCAAAGAGGAATTACAGGCAGAGATTTATTGCGTATTGCTCTGGTAATTTTACAGTTGCATTAGTTGGAAAGGGGGAGCTATTTTTTCTGCAGAAGTAGACTCTTCGCACACACCCAGCTGCTTATCCTGTGAAATCATGCAATATATTCTGAAAACAGCAAAATAATGGCAAAAAATTGTTTTTGGAAAATATGTAAATATGTGTACTGTATTATAAAATGTTTTATTAAATATTAATACTTTTTTCTTTTTTTTCAGATTGAGAAAGAAAATTTTTGAAAACTTGAACCATTTTTCTAGCAATTAAAATTACATTTTAATTAATAAATAATTTTTTGAGTGGGCATGGTAAGTCAGAAATTTCATGGTCCCTTTTTTCCACTTCTCCACAATCACATTTTCAGTTTTTCATTGTCATCTCTCAAGGACCTTGTAATGTGGTAATTGATTTTTAGTGGGTTTTTAAAAAAAAATAATAATTACGCGTACCGTACGCGTACGGTAAAAAAAAAATCAAAAAAAAGTAAAAAAAAATATATCAAAAAAAGTTGATAGGTAAGGTTGGCTCTTAAAAGAGCCGTTGTGTTCGTACAGGGACAGAGGAAAGAAAGAATGGGAATATTAGTCGGTAGGACAAATGTGCTGGTCTATTTTATTGTTAACTAGGGCAACACTGGTCTCCCTATGAGCAATTAGACCATAACAAGTGGCGCACCGCATTGTAACCCTCGCAAACCGATGGTTAGTTTCCAGAGGACCAGAAAAAGGAGATGCTCCCCCCACAGATGAAGGGCTCAGCTGACCTGCCGAAGATGGACTCGGCCCTGCAGATGATGGACTAGGCTGAGCTGCTGTGGATGTGCTTGGTTGACTTACTGAAGGGTTACCTCCAGTATGTCGAGCATATGTCCTACCGTGTACATCATGAAGGTGTCTTAACATAGTGTCATTCCCGAAGGAATACTTCTTGTTAGGATTCCCTCTTGAAAGTACACGGTCACAAAGCTTACAAGTCACTAAAGGTGCATTTACCTTTTTCTTGCCCTCTGGAAAAGAAAAATACTCCCATATGAAAGAGCTCTTTTGTTTCCTCCTTCTCTGCCTGATGGTAGTGCTGCTAGCCTCACTCTCAGAAGAGGTCTGCTGTTCTGCCATCGTATCACAAAGACAACTCAGCTCCTTCTCCTAAGGGATCACAAGCAGAAATGAGGGGAATGGGTGTGGTGTAGGAGAGTTCTAGAACTGAAAGTAGTAAAAACCAATCAAAAGTGTTGTTTCTTGATCACATGACCCAACGTGCGCGTACATTACGCTTACGGTGCGCTTACGGAGCGCTTACGGTAAAAGTACGCATGCGCGTAAAAAAGACACGCGCACGCGCGCATGCGCAAAAAAGGCACGCACCTTCACTTCCACGTAACATGCGCGTGCAGCGTACGCGTTACGCGCCGCGTGACGCACGTCTACGCAAATTGCGTAACTGAACGCAAACAGCGTAGAAATCTAACGTACTAAAAGCAAGACGTGCGCTTACAGTACGCGCACGTTATAAAAATACTAAAAAAAAAGAAAAGGGAAAAAAAGATTCACTATGCTATACTACTATATCTTACCTGTTTAGTTTAAAAAAAAGGTGAAAATAAAAAATATATTGTAGAATTTTTAAAATTTAACCATAGTCTTTAAAGAGGATATAAATTTAAAATAAAAATATGTAAAAAACATTGCAAAAAAAAAACGTTAAATATAAGAATTAGCATTTAAAAAACCTTGCAAATTCACTGAAAAAACCATGGGTTTCACACACGTTATAGTTAGGAATTAGCATTTAAAAAACCTTAGAAATTCAATGAAAAAACCAAAGGTTTCACACATGTTATAGTTAGCTGGACATTTCACTCGTAAAAAAACAATGAAATTCCCCCGTTATAGTTAGTTCAGCTAACTATAACTCGCGCGCCCGCAATGCACTGCTGATGACGTCACATATTACATCACTCATGACATGGTCAGTGACATCACTCATGACATCACTGATGACATCTCAAATGACATCACTGATGACATCATCCAGTGAATGTGTGTTTTTCTGAAAATTAAATATGTTTTATATATGTATATCTCAAGGTCGATGGAAGAATAAATGGATATATAAGTGTCTAAATGGATGATTTGTTTTTGAAAAATTGATTGTGTAACTGACTGATTAAGTGTATCATAGTGAATACATGGCTTAGTGAGTAATGTTTAAATATGTAAATATCTGTATCAGTCTCTCACTTTGTGTATAAGTGGCTGCATGGGTTGGTGAGTAGCTACATGGGTGTCTATATAGGTTATTAGTTGTTTTTTTGAGTATCAGTCTGAGTGTCTGCATGGTTCGGTGGGGGGTATTACGTAGTGCATAGGTGCATGAATGAGTGACTCACTCTTTGTATGTATTGAAGACAGCATGTGTGCAGGACTGTATGGGTGGATGAGTGTGTGTATGGGTGTGTTAGTGAGTGAATGACTGTCTCAATAGTGTCTTTATGAGTAACTACATATCTTTTAAACTAGTATATGTGACTATTGGTGTATATAAGTGAGTATATGTGAGAGTGAGAGATTGAAAGAGTTCCTGTATTAATAAGTATGTGTTTCTATAAGTGATTGTTTAAAAGACTAAATATGTGTAAGTTTCCGTAGAAGTAAGTGTGGTGGTGTGTGTATAACTGTATATGCAAGTAAATGTATGTTTGATTCTTTATTAGCATGAGTGACTATGTGTGTGAGTAACTCTATGGATGAGTGGCATTGTGTGACAGGATGTATAGGTGTATGAGTACATATGATGAGTGAATACATGTATGAGTGACTGTATAGGACTGTTGGTGAATGAGTGGATGTGTATGTGGATCTTAGAATTACTGAAGAGGTTGTTGTAACTGGTATTGGTATGTCCATTGTTTTGAAAATTTTAGTCTCTATTTTTGAATGTGTGTATCAAACGATATATTACAGTGAGAGAAGGTCTGCCACTCTATCACAAGGATGATGTCATCAGTGATGTCATCAGTGATGTCATTTGAGATGTCATCAGTGATGTCATGAGTGATGTCACTGACCATGTCATGAGTGATGTAATATGTGACGTCATCAGCAGTGCATTGCGGGCGCGCGAGTTATAGTTAGCTGAACTAACTATAACGGGGGAATTTCATTGGTTTTTTACGAGTGAAATGTCCAGCTAACTATAACATGTGTGAAACCTTTGGTTTTTTCATTGAATATATATATATGTATGTTAGACTTGGCATCTTTTGGCGTGTTTCCCCAGAGTTTTTGCTTTCTGAACTCCCGGTTTTTGGTGGCTTAGTATTTCTGCACACTTTACTCACTACTGATCAGTGGTAAAGTGCAAGTGCTCCTGTGGTAAAATGTGTTATGGATTGGTGTTTCCATGATTAGCCTATTTGATTTATGTGTCAGTCCCTAGTAAAGTGCACTGAGTGTGCCAGGGCCCGTACATCAAATGCTGTTAGTGGGCTGCAGCACTGGATTGTGCCACCCACACAAACAGCCTGTAAATGTAACTCTGGCCTGCCATTGCAGAGCCTGTGTGTAGTCTGGGACTGCCATGTCGACTTGGCAAGTGTACCCACTTGCCAGGTCCTAACCTTCCCTTTTCTTACATGTCAATCACCCCTAAGGTAGGCCCAAGGTACCCCTGTAGGCAGGGTGCAGTGTATGTGAAAGATAGGACATGGCCTGGTGTGTGTGGCATGTCCTGATAGTGAATTACTGCCAAGTTTGTTTTTCACTATTGCAAGGCTACCTGTTCCCCATAGGACAGAATAGGGAGTTTGTTTATACCATCTTAGAAACATAACTGGCCCTGGGAACTGGGTAAGGAAATAAAGTGTAGTATGCCTGAACTCAGAATTTGAAGATGCATCTTTTAGTGAAGGTGATTTTTACATTCTGTGTTTGAGATACCACTTTTAGAAAGTAGGTATTTTCTTGCTCAGCCATCCAGCAGGGCTCTACTAGGTTTGTGGATTGACTGTCTGGGTTTTGGATGACAGGGGCTGGGGAGCAGCAGAGGCTCCAGATAGTCTAGGTGGGTCAGGAAAGGGCTGAATAGACTTGGGCTGCATTTAGAGTAGGGGGAGGAGATTTCCTTGCACCTGAATGGGCCTGGTCTGCCTCTGACAATGCCGTCTCCACCTCCTGCCAGAAAGCCACACCAGGGAGTGAAGAACTGGTTCTGGCTGGGCACTGAGAGGACAAAGGATTTTGTGGTATAAATATTGGGGCCAAAACCCCTGAACTTTTGCACCAAGAAGACTGCCAAGAAGAAGAGCTGGAGAAGCTGTGAGGAGTAACTACCACTTTGCTGAGTGCTTTGCTGTGTTGGCCTGCAGTGGCTGCTTTTGTCTTGGGCAGTGAAAGGACTGGACTGAACTTTCTTCAATCTATTTCTGTGAGTTTCTCCAAGGGCTTGAGGTAGAGCTTGCCCCCAGTTCAAGAAGTCTCAGGAACAGCAAAGACTTCGAGCTCTTCTGCCCTCAGCACTGGAAACTGTGTGTTTTGTACTGCAACAGAAGAAAAAACAACCCGATGCCGTCTTAGATGTAGCTGCCGACTCCGTGTCCTGAAGGCACCGCAGAGGGCACCGCCGCACCGCGACCCTGGTCTCACCGCTGCCGCCTGCTGATGCCGCCACCGAGCTGCTGCTCACACCGCGACCTGTGGGCACCACACTTCGCATCGCCTCACTTCACAATGCCGCCGTGATATCCCCGACGACACCGTTCCATGTCGAAATCAACGCCCCTGCTTGTACCGTGGTTTGAGGGCACCGCTTGTAAAGTTACACAAAGCACCGCCCTCATCCAGCACCGCAGCCCTGGCCTACTGACGCCGGCACCATCGACTCCAGTTCGTCAGCCACTGACAGTGCTTCAGCAACGATGACGATGCTGCTTGCACCGTGACCTGCCAGCACCGTGACGAGCACCGCATCAATTTGCACTGCAACCCTGGTCTCAGCGCCGCCGCCATCTGATGCCGCCACCGAGCCGCTGCTCACACCGTGACCTGAGAGCATCGCATGCTGCACCGCTGCACTTCGCACTGCAGCACAGGACGCCTGCGGACACCAGCGCTCCTGACTTCAACCGTGAGGAGTTCAGTCTGCAATGCGTGTGACTTCAAGGGCCTGACGACTCCTGCACAGACCTCCAGAACCGACGACTTCGGACGTCGTGCTTTCAGAAGCTCAACAAAGAGGTCGCCGACGCCCTGCATTTCTAAAGTGATAGCCCTGGACGGACCTAACGACATCAAGGAACTGTTTTCCAAGGTTATTTTGATAACTGAAGATTCCTAAGTACTCCATTGTGGATATTTATCATTTTTGGTCTTGTCTGAAGTATATAAAAATATTGGATATTTTTCTAAACTGGTGTGGTGTCCTTTTGTAGTGCTTACACTGTATGACTGTTGGTTTTGTGCAACTACTTTACACACTGCCTCTAACATAAGCCTGACTGCTCGTGCCAAGCTACCAAGGGGGTGAGCAGAGGTTATTTTAGGAGTGTCACTCCCTTATCCTGACTAGGAAGAAGGGTCCCTATTTGGACAAATGTACCTACCTGCCAACTAGAGACCCCCATTTCTAACAATGTATATATATGTATATCTATATATATAGATATACACACACACACACCCTTTACAATTGCACTTTGCAAGTGACCTCACCAGTTTTAACAGTGATCTAGTGTGTGCCGCCCTAAAAATCACTTCTGGGCTTCAGTGCTTTATTGAAGGATGTTGGTACTAAGAAAGAAAAAGCTAAAAAGTGAAAATTGTAACATTTTTAAATAAACTGGTCAATAAATTTAAGCTCAACAGGATTGTGCTTTTAAAGTGCATCACCACCTAAAACACTTTCAAACATTTTTTGATGACCTTCCTATGACCCTGTAAAGCGGTATTTGAACTGCAACATAGCATTTAGGTAGGTGAACTCTTTGATTAGCTTCAACTGACGAAACTTAGCGAACATCTGTTGACAATAAGGAAATCCCAGTACTTGATGTCCGCATGCCTTGCAGAAATACAATAAATCATATTTAAAATGCACCACTTTTCAACAATATCTACCATGGAGTGCCCACGCATGCCAAGATCAGCTTAGGGCACTCTGAGTGTCAAGAAGATATCATCCTGCAAACATGCCAACATTTTAGAAGACAACACACCTCATAATACTTTTGTCACAAACTACAAACATACACCCATTCCCACCTTCCTGACTACATAAATAATACACACCATAAACAAACTCCTATGCGAAGCATCCTCTCTCCCCCACACCTAAAAAATATACAGCAACACAGCAACTCTCTTCTAAGCGCCTCTCATCCATTGGACGATTTATAACCTTACTAGATGACCCACATACTGCACCACCACCTCTAACCCGAGTACCTTCCAACATAAACAGACGCAAACAAAATAAGCAACATCCCACTCTTCACAACTTCGTATCTCCATGTCTACTGCACAACAAGGCTACACTACAAAAACAACACAGCTCCCCAACTCACTCTCAATCACCATCTCCACCACCTACACATGCAGACCCATCAAAATGCCTTCTTAGCCTGCTTGACGAGGAACATGATACATACAACAGCTACACAATTGCTGTCCTCATATACCAGCACTACGGCTGCAAGCCCACAAAATACTGTTCACTCTTCTATAAAACAAAGTCACACCTTCATCAAAGCACATTCTCTCAACGGTCTGCAAATAAATAAACGATCACTCTAAAAAAAACAAGCATCACCTCTACGACTTTTTCACTGACACACAACCTGACATACTCTTAATAACTGAATCATGGTTGGGAGATGATATGGCTTCAGTCTTGCTTGAAGCCATTCCTCTAGGCTATCAAACTATCACACAAAATCGTATCAGCAAAAGAGGAGGTGGCCTAACTGTTGTGTTCAATCAAACATTAAATATCAGTAAAACTGACGACATCTCCATGCAAGGTTATGAGGACCTCTGCACAAGATGCAACCCTACACGATCTTTCTCGTTTAACTTCCTGCTCCTCTACAGACCTCCACCTAGCAAAGCAACATTCCCATACACATTTCTAGACAAACTAGCAAATCATTACACAACCAAATCAAACACAGTGGACTCATATTTAAAACAAAGAAAAACCACCAGCACCAACCCTTTTACAAAATAAAATTTAAAGAATAAGCTAACCCAGACTCTCCATTCCTTCCGACAAATTTCACACAATGGATTTATGGACCTGGTCAAAGTAAGCAGGCCTGCGAGCAGCCCTCTGACCCATGTCCTCCACAAACCTTCAAGAAAATTCTTCAAATACCTCTACTGCCTCACCAGTAAGAGGAATCATCAACAATTCCATAATATTTCCAGAAGAACTAAAAAAGTCATACATAAACCTTTTACGGAAGGAGAAAACAAACCTGGTCCCACTGAATTCCGACAACTACAGACCGATTACAAATGGACGTTTCCTTGGCAAACTGAGAGAAAGACGACATTTGCCTAAATGTCACAGTTCATTGAAGATAATTCCATACCTTCAGACTTCCAAACAGGATTCCGTCCTGGAAAAGGCACAGAATCTGCCCTCATTGCTATCTGGGGTGACCTTAAGACCACAGTTGACAGTAACGGGGTTGCTGCACTACTTGTCTTGGACCTCTCAGCTGCCTCTAACATGGTGGACCATGACGCTCTAATACAAAGACTCTACAAAGCAGGCGTAGATGGGACTGCTCTTGACTGCATCCCATCCTACCTTCACAACAGAACTAATCTCATCCATACCCCCCCTTTCTCGTCGAAACCATACTTCACAAAAGCAGGGGTCCCTCAAAACTCCATCAACTCACCCATAGTTTTCAACATTTACATGAAGTCATTACTGGCACTGATCAATCAATTTAAGCTCACATTCTATAACTATGCAGATGACACACACATACTCCTTAAACTGGAAAACACCAAAGACATTGGAAACTCACCAATTTACAGTTGTCGCAGAGCCGTGGATCAATGGATGGCATGGAGCTATCTCAAATGGAATCCTTCTAAAATGGAAATACTCATGTGTGGTGATTGGAAAAATTATGACCCACTGGCCGCATGGCCTGATGATCTGGTAACACTGCCTTGCCATGAATTCCAAGCTATCAATGAAGGCCCAAGTGGACAAACGAGCAAAATCAAGCTTCATTACCCGAAAAACTCAGCAATGCATTTTCCCCCACCTGGGATTTCCACACACTGTCTAGGCTACCATCTCTCTTGTTCTGTCTAAACTCAATTACGCCAATACCTTCTACCACTCTTTAACAGCTATGAAAAGACTACAACGAATTCGTAACTCTGCTGCGAGACTACTCTTACATATAAAGCCACCAGCCCACATCTCCCCTCCCATGAAAGCCCTACATTGATTTCTGGTTGCCAGAAGGTCCAAGTTCAAGCTGCTTTGTATCACCCGCAAAGCAATTCATAGAACAGGACCACTCTTCATCCGGAATGAAATCACCAAATGTATTCAACAAATGAACCTCCGCTCTAGACTGGTACCTCGTCTCAAAATCCCACTGTACAAGACAAAAAGGACAGGTGGCACATCCTTCTCACTTCAAGCAGCCAAACTATGGGACTCTTTACCCTCAAACATAAGGTTCACGATAACCACCTTATCTTCAGAAGACTACATAACTAGAGGTGAGCAATGAATTCTGCTCCACTGCCAGTTTGCGGAGATTTGTTAACTACACACTCCATTCCTCCATGGAGTCAGCTCCTAAACTGCACCCACAAATGCTTTGATAAAGCAACTTTACATGCTAAAAAGCACATAACCAATTCACATATTCACAATTCACATAAGTGAACTTTAAAAATGAATAATATCAGGCAATGAGAGAGGTGATTATTTTGGGGTCCCCCTAACCTAGGGGGAGGACCAAGCAAATGCCTTGAACACAAAGAGCATATCATGCTGAACGATTCAGTGGTGGTCCCATCCTCTTAGGACCACCCCAAGCACAGTTATGGGCAAAAATACGATCCCAACCAAAGGCCCTGCAAATCATTATGGATTAGCAGTGGGCAATGAATATTATAGTATCCTATATCAAAATAATTCTACAAAGATCTGCAGTTCAACTAGTCCTTACTAGGTGTCCCTCATGAGTCAAATGCAAAATCATTGAAATTATTACATCAAGCTGCAGTTCAACTAGTCATTGCTAGGTGTCCCTCAAGTCAAATGATTGTGTATTTGACTCATGAGGGACACCTAGTAACGACTAGTGGAACTGCAGCTTCATGAGAGGGTTTCAATGCTTTTGCATTTGACTCGTGAGGGACACCTAGTAACGACTAGTGGAACTGCAGTTTGATGTAATAATTTCAATGCTTTTGCATTTGACTCGTGAGGGACACCTAGTAACGACTGTAGATGTGTACTGCTTAGTATAAACGTGTATAATAATTATGTTTTACAAATATTCATTAGTTCTGCTTAACAAATGTACATATTACCTATAGTTACATTATTCTATCATTAACATGTCTATGTGACTGCATAAATAAGTACATTTTTGATCACAACTTCGTATCTACGATTGCTTAAATATTGAATTACAAAAAAATAACAACAAATAAATGTATTTAAAGTACAGCAACACTTGAAAGTCTGAGTTTATTAAATGCAACTTCAATCTACACATCTTTAAAAGCACAGTTGTAGCACACCCTTATCAGTCACAAAGAATTCCAAAAGAAACATACAACCAATATGTATATGTAATGACAGCGTGTATTACAATTCTTAAGTCCACAGGCGAGTATATACTTTTCAGATTATATATATATTCTCAAGGATTGTTCACAAATCACATCAATTGGAAAAGCTCATTTATTCATATAGATCAAATTCCCAGCAGTTCTAGAAGCCAACACGTGTTTCGTCTGTACACATCTGTAGTCAGACTTTTTCAAGGCACACTGTATGGAACTTGAGTCGGGGTTCCGTGACATAAACGGTCCTCCACGTCAGTAGTGTCTTGATATACACTACTCTATCACTGTATCCGTAGCACTGACGCGATGGTGTAGCTATTGTTTATAATGCGTAATCCGATGTCCAGTGGCCCCTAAATTTGAGCCAAAAGTTGTACTGTGAATATAGTACTCATGGCGGTGGGGTGAAGTGAATCCTTATTGTCGGTTGGATAAGTCTTCCGAAGTCAAAGAGTTGAAAAAATTCCCCGGGCCAAACCCTGGTAAGTCTGTCCTCTCTCAAGTCCAAATGACTTGTTCACACCCCAGTACGTGTAGTTCTGAGCGACCACAAGAAAAAAAGCTTATTATCTTCCTTATACATGTATACATATCCATCTACGTATGTATCTTTATATTTATTACTTAGCTTCCAGTTCAGCATATCCAATGCACTATCCTATATCTCACCCTATATCTCTCGCAATATACCCTCTACCTCTACTCTGACTCATCTCAAACCTCATTCTACTACTTTTTCCAATGCACTACCCTATTTCTCACCCCGATACCTCTCTCAATATATCCTCTACCTCCACTCTCTCACTCATCCCGAACCCCATACCATTACTATGATCCCCAAAATAACCCTTTCTAGTCCCTTCCCTCCTCTACCCCTCCTTGCATCATCTTATACCTTTTTTACTATTCAGATCTCCCAAACAAGCCTTTCTAAACGCTTCACTCTGACTCTTCCCCCTCTACCTCCCCTTTACTCATCCCAAACCCCCTCCTACTGTTATGAACTTAAAAAAAACTAAAAAAACTTTCTTGAGCTTTCCTTCTTCTGTCCCTCCAGCATTCCTTTTCAATCCAAATAACAGACTAACATGTCCACGGCTCAAATTAATTTCATATTTCCCTATACTAATACCCCATTAATCCTGTTTGGGTTCTGGAGTAGAGTGCTACCCATCGAAAAGCATCCAACACCTCATCAGGGGTAGCAAGTGTTATCTAAATGCAAACCTTTCCCTCTTCTATCCTACCACTATCGTTTTTCAATCCAAATAACAGACTAACATGTCCACTGCTCAAATCAAATTAACTTCATTTTTCCCTATACTAATTTACCACCAATCCTTTTTGGGTTTTGGGTTTTGGGTTCCGGAGTAGCGTTTCTACTCCTCATCAGGGCCAGCAAGCGCATAATAAATACAAACCCTTCCCTCTTCCATCCGTCCACTATCCTTTTCAATCCAAATAACCAACTAACATGTCCACCGCTCAAACTAATTTCATACTTCCTTAGATTAACTCAGCACTAACCTCCTTTTTGGGTTCCGGAGTAGTGTGCTACTCGCAGAAAATCGATTCAACACCTCATCAGGGGTAGCAAGCTCTATATAAATGCAAACCCTTCCCTCCACTACTCTTTCTAATCCAAATAACAGAGTAACATATTCACTGCTCAAATTAATTTCCTATATATTTTATTTTGTTGCAGATGTTATAGAGCACAAACTCGACCCGAAAGTATTGGAGCACTTTAAGTGAGCACCAGTTACGTTACACAAGGACACATTAATTTCGTGGTAGGCACGTGGAGATTAAGTGATTTGGCCGGAATCACAGGATGTTCAGCCCATGCCATGCGGCTGCCCGCGGCCCACACAGGGGGCCACCCTAAGTGGGCAGCCCCTTTAGTGCCATTTGGGCACCAAGCCACCCCCTCTGAGGATGGGACTCAGGGAAGAGTCCCCCCTTTGCCTGTGGTGCACTAGGCGCGTCACTTCCTGCACGACAAGGATCTGGGGGAGGCTATATATGCCTCCCGCAGCCCTCCTGGCATCCTCTGTTGTGCCAGGCACGCCGTTTTGAGGGTTTGTGCGATCGTCGCCATTCGTTTAGTGAGTCAGCAGGCTCGACGCTGTTCCGGTCGTGCTCCGTGAGCTGTTACGTGACATTTGTCACGGTGAGTGCACTAAGCCCCCCCCACCGATCCCCCCGTCTCAGGGACAGTTCCCGGGCAGTCCAGCTTGGCCATGGCGCGGGCTGCCATGGGGAGGGTTGAGCTCTTTGTGAGCATGGCCAGCCACCGGCGGCGATGGCCAGTAACCGGGCCAGCAAGGGGTATGGGTTATGCCCGGGGGTGAGGGAGCATTCTCACAGCCGTCACTTTATCTATCTTTGGCTGGGGGTTGTGCGTGTTGCTCCGTGCCCCTAGTAAAGCAGGGATGGCGACCCATGGACACTGGGCAGAGGATCACGGGAGGGCCTCTACACGTAGGTGGGCCAGGGCTTGCGCGTGCCCTTCTTTGTGTCCAAGGGGTGTGGCGAGCGCTTTCTGGAGGGTTTTTCTCCGTGGCGTAAGCGGCCTGCTGGGGGTAGAACCGAGGATTCGGCTGGGGGCTTCAAGGTTCCTGGCGGGCTGGGGGGTCATGGGCCTGCTTAGTGGCACCGGGCCCTGAGTGCTCCAGCACACTCTTGCCGGGATCACGCACACCACAATGTGCCTAACATGATTAGGGTGTGCTCCGAGGCGAGGCTTTGTGTCGGCGCCAGAGTGTCTCTCTCATAGGCATTGTGGGGTCTGGCATGGGTCGTTCTCCAGCGGGCGTGTGGGGTAGTGCGAGCGGAGCGACGGTTTCACTTTCCTGTTTCTGCTGTCGCACACCCCTCCCCATTGACAGGGGCCTGCTCTCGGTGTCCGCCCTGGTGCCTTCCACCCTAAGCGTCTCAGTGGCCTAGTGGTTGCGGCCTGGGCTTTCAGTTCGATACCCGGCACTCCTGGGGGTGGGAGCGGGAATAATGGTGCCCACCGCCGCAGCAAAACCACGCCATTGATTGCATACCACTGCACGACCTGGTATGAGAGCAGTGGATGGCAAATCGCTGGTAGACACCATGCCTCTTCACGACTGCCCCCCTTCTTACTCGATCGTACCCTGCGCTATGTTTCAACGTGGTTGTTACTCCAGCTACATGGGGCACAGGGCTCGGCGCGAGGCCACTGGTTCACTTCCCAGTATCTCCAGGCAATTTCAATGTTACGTGCGGTGTAAGGGGGGATGACCCCGCGCGCTCAACTTTTCATGGTAATGTTTTCCTTTCCTTATGTACTCACTGAGTTTGTGCCCAGATCCCCGCTAGTGGGGTGTTTGCAAGGGTGTCGAGGTGGGGGGACCCGCCGCCCGATCGGCCAGTGCAGGGGGTTATGGAGACAACGGACTGCTTGCTCGCACCCCTCCCATACCCCCCAACCTGCTGGGTGCTGGTGCGCCATGAGCAGGGGCGCGGAGGGCATTACCGCTTTCTAACCGGTTGTGCAGGGGCACCTGAAGTACGGTGCATGACTAGCGGGGCGCAGGGGGCCATTACCACTTTAGTTATAAGTTTGATTATCTGATGTTTAATGGTTGTGGTTTATGATGTAAAAGTCACTCTGGCATAATTGGTAAGGTCTTAGAATCTTTCTCTGAGAATTGGGTGTTCAATCCCTGGTTTTTCATGGCACCGTATGGTTAATAAAATGTGGGCTATTTACCTTGCGAGCTGCCATGGATGCATGGGTTACCGATCTCTCTGGCTGGTTTGCATGTTCCCATGCCTGGAGGTTCCCTGCGCATGTGCTTTGAGGGCTATTGGTCAGGGTGGGGCCACATGGGGCTGCTTGTGTTCGCCAGCCCTTGCTAGGTGGCAGCGTGGGGCAGAGTGGGGGCGCCAGAGCGGGATGCCAAAGGAGTAATCTGCTGACCATTATTCGGTCAATGCTCTTAACATTTACATGTTGTCTTTGCCCCCTCAGAGATTTCTGTTAGGTGCAGTCGTTTCGGAGACGCCAGGAGCAGATCGTGGCAGCCAGGCAACATAGCAACGGCAAGGCAGAAAGTAAGCTAGTGCAAGCCATGCCCAGTGGGCAACGAATGGGTAGTTGGGGGTGACAAACCAAGTGTGGGTGCTCATGGTGCTGGCAAACATGGGTTGGCTGGAGGTACCTTGCAGGGATATCATGCTGGTGTGCGCCATTGGGGGGGGCACCACTGAGGGGACGCCCATTAGGGGAAATAACCGTTTTGTCATTTCATCCCCAAGGTTCTAAAGATTTGATCCCATGCCCCAATCGGAAGGGCGGACAAGGGCCACCGGGCCTCTCAAGCGAGCCAGAATTGGTTAGCGTCGGACCCAGCCGAAGCTGGGGGGGATGGGTTTGGGTTGGGTGGTACCAAATCATTATTGAATGTCCGCGATAACCACTGTTCTTTACAGGACGGGGAAGACACTAATTAGATGGTCGACCGCTCAGCAGGCTAGGTTGTCAGGAATCAAGAAGCAAAGTAAGTACCGGGGCACACGTGGGTTGGACATGCACCGGGGATAGGGACTCAGGGCCCCTGCAGTACAGTGTGTGGCAGCGCCCTCACGACTTGGCGGGGCAAGTATTTATGTTTTTCATTCCTCCTTAGGATCCATTTAAGGCTGTCAGCGTGACAGTCCAAAGACATGAACAGCCAAGGAACCCCCGCCCTTTTGTTTTCTCAAATCAGCTGCGTGGACGAGTCCCTGCCCAGCACGTCGCAGGAGGCAGTCTGGGCGAACTTTATGGACATAGCGAAGGCCAAAGGAGTAGAATGGGCCCAAGGAATCCTCAGTTCCCAAGTGCAGGAGGACACACAACTGTACTGGGGTGAATGTATGACATTGTTCTGCATTCTGTCCATCAATAGTTCTTTTTGCATTTGTCACCCCGAGTGGGACAGGTATGCTCAGACGTGAGTCCCGTGCTCTCCATGCCACTGGAATCAAGCTATCCTGGCTGAAGAGGGGTGAAACCCCGAAACCGGTCCTAGGATGCTTGTTTCCTGTCCAGGGAGGACCTGGTCTGGCAGTTCGGGCAGGACTGTTCCCATTGGGCACAGGGTCAAGACTGATTTGCATATGGCTGGGTCCAAACTGGAATGGCATGGTGAGCAAAAAAACGATGGATTTAGGCCCAGGTCTCTGTACTGGGGTGAATGTATGACATTGTTCTGCATTCTGTCCATCAATAGTTCTTTTTGCATTTGTCACCCCCAAGTGGGCCACAGGCAAGACCAGCATAATCCGTATCTGTCAAGCCCAAACGGGTGTGCAGGCCCACTAATAAGGAATTTCCGGCAGACCCTCCGGCACCGAAGGTCAGGGTAATGACCAGTCGTGAAGAAGTAGGGCCCGTGGCGCCACTGGCGAGCACACAGAACTCTCCCGCTGTTAGCGGTGTGAACATTGATAAATGGGGTAAGATTATAGACACCATGTTGAACCTAATGGCGAACTATCAAGCCAGTTTAGATAACTATATGGCATCCCCCCAACCCCCCCCCCCCCGTAAGTGCCCCCCGTGATGGTGCGAGCGGAGCCGCCATCCATTGCCCAGGTTTGGGGAGATCAGGCTAGCAGCGTGAGTGTGCCAAGTGCCCCGGAGGCAGCCGCTGATGCGGGGAGCTCGGGGTCCCGCCAAGGGCCTGGGTTGGGGGGAACAGCTGCTGGTTCCCAGCGGCGCAGCACCAAGTAGCACACCCCCTGGTTTCAGGGGAGAGCAGCTGACATCTCTAGCTCCTCAGTTGACTCCCGTGCCCAGTCCTGTGGTCCCCCTCATAGTTGAGTCCCCGCCGGCTGCCCCTCAGAAGGCCAGCACCCCCACCCCCACTATCGAGCCGGCAAAAACAGCTGCAGTGGTGGCACCGGCATCCCTGCCACTTATCACAGTGGCTCCACTGGTGTCTGGGCAGTGCTCCCTGGCTTGGGAGATGCCGCTGGCAGCTAAGGAGGGGATTTGGAAACGGGATTTCATAGATATATTCACCCTATTGATGCATGGTGTAGACGGGGTCGATACCAGGAAGATGGGGGGTAAGGAGGACAACAAGAAGGTGAAATACAAGGCATGGCCAGAAAAAAAGTATTGGAAATTGTGGGGATGCATTCGCCATCTTCTCAGCGGTAATCATGGAGAAATTCCAAGAGCAGGGGTCGGCGCTACTCAGGTACTCTCGCACCATAACCAATGAGGCGGAGATGACCGGGGGGATGAGTTGGTACAATTATGACCGGGATTTTCGGAAGAGGATGGCTAACTGTCCTGAGCTTACATGGGACCAGAAGGAAATCAGCTCTGGGTTAAGCACATGGGGTAGTTCACCCCTGAGCTGAAGGAAGGGGTGAGCAAGAGTGAGAAGGGGCGGGACAATGTTAAGGGACAGAAGCAGGCGGGGAAAGCTTCTTTTAAGCAGCCCTTTCGAAGAGGTCAGGGAGGTGGACAAAAGCAAGGGGGAAAAAGATTCAACTCAGGCATGTGTAGGCTGTACAATGCTGGGTCCTGTTCCTGGGGCAAAGCTTGCAAGTTTGCCCATAGCTGCAGCAAGTGTGGGGCCAATCACCCTGCTGTGTCCTGCAACAATAAGCGGGAAGGTCCTCCAACACCGGCCAGCCGGCAGTGCAGTTGGTCCACTGGTGGCATCTAGACCCTCCCTGAGTACACCCTCCCAGGTACCACCCCCTTCCAGCACACATGGCCCCTCTTGCCCACCTTCCCAGGTGATGTCAGCCGCCAAGGAGTTTATGGTCAAGGGTCCCTCTTCCATTGTCATTTCCAACCTCCTCCTCTTGCTCCGAGACAACCCGAACCCCAAGGACAGGCGGCTTGTGAAGGCTTTGTGAAGGGATTTAAAATACCGTACCTAGGCCCCTTCGTGGACAGGGATGCAGAGAACCAAAAGTCAACCAGAGAGTTACCTGAAGTAGTGTAAGTGAAAAAGTTCAGAATGAATCGACACTGGGGAGGGTTGCAGACCCCTTTGATCAGCCCCCCTTTAACAAATTTCTTGATCTCCACGCTGGGGGTGGTCCCCAAGAAAGACCCTGGGGCCTTTCAGTTGATCAATCACTTGTCTTATCCGGAGGGAAACTCAGTTAACCATTGGCTGGAGGAGGGGACGTGGTCAGTCTCCTACTGTTCCTTAGATATGGCAGTTGACATGGTTAGGAGAGCAGGCAGAGGGGCATGGCTGGCGAAAGCAGACATTGAGTCAGCATTCCGCCTGCTGCCCGTCCATCCGGAGAGCCAACACTTCCTTGGGTTCAAGTGGGAAGAGAAATTCTTCTTTGACAGATGCATGCCCATGGGTTGCGCTGTGTCCTGCGCCTACTTTGAAGCTTTTAGCTCTTTTCTCCAGTGGGCACTCACCTGGGCATTTGATGTGCAGGGATTGACCCACTACCTAGAAGACTTTCTGTTTATTGGGGGCGCAGGTTCACAGGAGTGTAGCAGAGGGTTGCAGAGTTTTCAAGAACTGGCAGGGCACCTGGGGGCCCCGTTGGCGCCTAGTAAGACGGAAGGTCCGGCGCAGGTTCTCACATTTTCGAGCACTGAGCTGGACAGTTTTAAGGGCGAATCCAGGCTCCCAGCTGAGAAGGTGCAGGATCTGCATCAAGACATTCAGGCATTGCTACGTAAGGACAAGGCTACCCTAGGTGCCATCCAGTGCTTACTGGGAAAGCTTAACTTCGCAGCTAGAGTGGTAGGGTGTTCGCCAGAAGGCTAGCAAGGGCAACGGTAAAGGTAAGCAAGAAGTATCACCTAGTCCGGCTGGGAAAAGGTTTGAAAGAGGATTTGGCAATGTGGCATGGGTTCCTCGTGCTATTCAATGGCACTGTCATCTGGAGGTCACCTTGGGCAGACAGTGCGGAGCTCTGCCTCTTTACAGACGCATCGGGCAGAGAGGGCTTCGGCACAATAATGGGTACCGAATGGTGTGCACAGAAGTGGCCCAACGCATGACGCAAGCATAACATCACAGCAAACATCACTGTCCTAGAACTTTTCCCCATCGTAATTGCCTTGCATTTATGGCCCGAAGCGCTATCAGCCAGAAAGATCCTATTCTGGTCTGATAACATGGCGGTAGTGCATGCAATCAATGGGCAGACGGCCAAGTGCCCATTAGTGCTGTGCTTGCTAAGAGAGTTAGTCAGGGCCTGCTTGTGCTGCAATATCGAGTTTAAGGCAAGGCATGGTGAGGGGGGTCAAGAATGTGGCGGCTGACGCTCTCTCTCATTTTCAGTGGCTCCGATTCCGGGAGGCCTGGCCGCGAGCGAGAGCGAAGACGTCCCCTTTCCCGGCACACCTGTGGCGCATTCTGTAGTGGAGCAGTGATTGAGGGCATTGGGAGAATGCTCTCTGGCACCAGAAACCATGAAGAAATACAGAGCCCACTAGACCACTTTTTTGAAAGTTTCTGAGTATCAGGACCATGGCGCACTTTCCTTGGAACACAGAGTGCAGGCATTTGTAGTGTGGGCAAAGGAACAGGGGAGGAGCCGTTGCTGGGTATGTAGTCCTTTGGCAGCAATAAGCCTTGATGCCAAACTAAAGGGAGGTCAGGACCTTACCAAGTCCTTTCTCATCAGGGAGGCCCTCAAAGGTTGGGACAGGGAGGAGGTAAAGGTTCCAGACAGCAGGGCGCCCATTGACATCCCCACACTTCAGGGCATGCTGGATGGAATGGAGCAGGTCACCTACTCACAGTTTGAGACCAGACTCTTCTCGACATCATTCTGTCTGGCGTTCTTTGGGGCTTTTCGGATCAGTGAGCTGGTGGCCAGGTTCAAGACAGATAGGTCCGGCGACGCCTTAAGCAGACAGGACATCATCTTGGATGGTACTTTGTCTATTCATATCAGAAAGTCCAAAACAGATCAGATAGGGCGGGGGGCCAATGTGGTATTGAAGCCGCTAGGGGATCAGAGATACTGCCCAGTCGCCCAAGTAAAAGACTATATGGCGCTGCGTCCCAACGTTCCTGGTTACTTCTTGATTCACGCTGACCAGGGGCCTCTGACCAAATTTCAGATAGAATGCATAATGAAGGATTGTCTTGCTCATTCTGACAAAAAATACTCCAGCCACTCCTTTAGGATTGGGGCAGCCACGGCTGCGTTTAAGGCAGGCATGTCACCAGAGGGTGTAAAAAAGGTGGAATGTTGGGAGTCTCGCTGCTACAAGCATTACATCCGCCCTTGAAGGCAATTTTGTACATAGCAAATATGGTGTGCAGTGACTTGAGTGTATTATTGACAAATCATGGTTGAATACAATGAATATTAAAAAGTTGAGTGTAAGAATGGTGTCCTTTATTTTGCCAGGATTCCAGGTATGGGTGATTGGGCACTCATTCGTCGCCAGGGTGGCACAGTGGGCGGGGTGCAGGAATTGGATGTGGGGATTTTCACAAATGCAGTTTGTTTGAATGGGTTTCCCCGGAATGAGATGGAGCAGCCTCATGAACAGTTGGTAACAGAGATTGGCCCAAGGGGGAGTTCCCTCCAATTTCTTAGTGATTCACCTAGGGGGCAACGCCCTCATTGCATTGGGGAGGAGGTCTCTTTTACAAGCCATGAAAGCTGACTTAGGGGAGATCAGTAATTACATGGGTCAATGTGAGCTCTGGTGGTCTGAGATTATTCACGCAGAGTGTGGCATGGGGCTAAGTCAGAGGAGGCCGTTGAACATCCCTGGAAAAGAGTTAATAGTTCAATGCATAAGTTCACAGACCAGAGGGGCCTTGATTTAATCAGACATTAGATGATTCAAGCTAATGTGGAAGTGTACTTGGATAAAGATGGGGTCCATTTGTCACCAGTAGGGATGGATCTCTTCCTTTTAGATTTACAGGAGGCCCTGGAGATGATAGGTTGCAGGTAGAGTTTAGCTGGTTTGGTGGGGGGCTCTAGTGGCGACGGGGGCTGCCTCCAAAGCTGTGGCGGAGTTACAGGGTGATCTGGAAGCAGGACAAAGTCCTGTGCACACATTTTTAGTTTGATGGTTTCAGTGTAGAAACCGCTAATCAAGTGTTCTTTGTGCAAAAAGAAATATGAAGGTTGACATCAGGAGAATCTTTCTGAAGATATTTATATATCAAACCAGATCAAATACAGAATTGAAAAGCCAGCCGACATGTGTTTCGTCAGAACGCGGTACAATTGTGACTCTTCAGGGCTGTTATATGGAAAAATCAACAGTACACTACACTGGAACTCTAGACGCGACTACTATTCGTCCTTCACTCGGGAGCTGAGGTCTCGTGTTTTCAGACTACTTCTGAAACACCTAGGAAGGACGACCCTTTCCTTCCTACCTGTCCTCATTGTTCGATGAATCTGTGTCCTTACCGGGTTGGAATTATCACCGGTACTGCGACTCATGCACCACGATTTTTCCATATAACAGCCCTGAAGAGTCACAATTGTACCGCGATGTGACGAAACACGTGTCGGCTGGCTTTTATCTTCAGAAAGATTCTCCTGAGGTCAACCTTCATATTTCTTTTTGCACAAAGAACACTTGATTAGCGGTTTCTACACTGAAACCATCAAACTAAAAACGTGTGCACAGGACTTTGTTCTAATTTCTACAGTGTGGGTCCTGACCTACACACTCGCAGGGGTTGTTTTGGGTTTGTTTTCCCCTGACCTGGCAGCACCGTACTCATTTGTCACATCTGTAAATTCGATTGCGTACCTGCTTGAGCGCCATTTCTTACTGTCCTCAATTGAAGCCCTCCACCGAACCAGTGATATGGAAGCAGATTAGTACAGAAGGGTACCTCTGCGCGGCACAATAGGAGTGCCAGAGCCAAATACCAGGAGCCTCATGGCAGGTTCCTGGAAAACCGTGTTGGTGCCCCGTTAGTCCTTCAGGCGGCTGTGGGCCTGAACAACTGGGGGCTTGCCTTGCTAAGCTCCGCCCTGAAAGGGACGTGAGTAATAAGGGACCAATGTGTCATGTGATCCGGAAAGAGGATCACCCCATAAGGTGTAGCACTAATGGGGTTCTCCACAGTGCTTGGCTCATCAGGCGGGCATGGCAGCATAGGTTGGTTACAGCTGCCTGCCCTTGGATCACCCGTAAGATAACCCACCATATTGCATACTTTTGTATGGAATAAACCTGCAGCAATATTTTTCCAAACAAAGGTTATGTTGTGTTTTTATTTATTCAGCATGCATGCTCTGTTGTTGTGTGGGCGGGGTGTGTTGCCAATATTGGCACTATGCTCGTCCGTTCAAATAACTTTATTCGATTCACTTGAATCATAAAAGTGGTCCATACATACATAAAACAATTTGACAAAACATTTTAAAAATCTTCTATACAAAAATTGGGGTGAGTTCATTTTAAAAACAAAATTTTTGATAAGATGCAACATTCCATCAAGTTAATTCTCCAGTAACAATTCATACCTTTTCCTAATTGACAATGCAGTTCTAATGAAGTTGAGCACAGCACTACAAATTACAGTAGCGGACAAAGAGCATAAATAGTTAAAACCTTCTTGATAAGAACAGGGACGAATTTCCTTTAAAAGAAGCTTAAGAAAGCGTACCCTAATATCGTTATAAAGTGTGCAAAACAGCATAAGGTGCATAGTACTTTTTGGGCCCGGTTATTACAAGGACAGGGAGTCAGCCTCTCACACCAACTAACCTGTTTAGGAAAAGCCACAAGACACTGCAAAGTAGAAAGACGAAACCTAGTCAAAAGGAAACAAGCTTGTGTTTGTGTAGTAAAAGACAAATAAAATTGATGATGAAGTAGCAACCCATCAGTAAGAACATCATTTTCCCGGTCAGAAGTACTTATTTCATTATAATATGCATTTTTTATAATTCATTTCATGTTAGATTGTATACCATCCGATTTATCATAGTAGTGACCCAAGCCGATCCTATAAAAAGTATTCTTGACATAACAAAGCCAGGAAATGGACAGGGCCTTTTCCAAATTCATACAATCTCTAATGATCGCTCTTGAAAATAGTAACTCCTCCGAAGTCCATACCTTTCCCCATAAGATCAATGGGGCAATATTTATTCTATCTTTGACATAATCTAGGCCCACATCAGAGTGACAACATTTTGTAGGAGAGCTAGTTGGAATCATCAGTAATCTTTTCAAGAATTTATTTTCTAAAATTTGTATCTGGCTGCTTTTTTGGTGACCCCATACTCCTGCCCCATATGTTGCTACCGAGAAACACTTTGATTTATATCAAGTCAGCAGTTCTACCACTGGCTTATGTCTTAGTTTGGACGCAAAACGAAACAGCCCCTCTATAATTCTACTAGTATGTTATACCCTGGTTACAATCAAATGGTCCCAATTTAATTTGTTATTAAAAACATTACCCAGGTATGTTAAATTGGGTACCTTGTCAATGATCTTTTCATTTACCACAAATGTTTGCGTTTTAGTCTGCTTGGGGCCACATACATGACAAACGATTTGCTAAAATTTACTTTCAGGTCCAAACCCATCATAAACTCAGTGAAAGCAATCAACAATTTTTGAAGGCTATTGGCCGTCAAGGCCATCAAAACCGTGTCATCGACATATGACAATAAGGGGACCAGCTGCCGGGATATGGCCCACTATTACTGATTTAAAAACATTTACCAACAATGGTGCCCATAGTTATAGATTACATTTAAACAAATCAAGCGGCACCCCATCTGGACCAAGAGAAATAGATAAGCTAAGTTGGTTCGCAGTTTCCAAGTTGATTACTATTTTATCTCTTTGATCATGGGGTAGTAGGCCTCTTGGGTTGAATATATTTGAGAAATGTGACTCCCAGGCTTCACCAGTTACTGTGGATTCAATGCTCCTTACATCATTTGTGAAGAGGGGACGATTTATAAATTCCCAAAAACCCTTGGAACAAGCATCACCAGTTATTGTTGATTCAATGCTCCTTACATCATTTGTGAATAGGGGGCCATTTATAACTTCCCAAAAACCCTTGGAATCATTGAGAGCGCTAGCTCTCTCGAGATCTTCCCAAGCATTTTTTCTAAGTTCATCCTTTCTATGTCCAATTAAATTTTTATAGGTTTGTCTCGCTGTCCGAATTAGTGCCCTATCACGGGGGAATATATGCAGGGCCTCTTTAAGATCTTTTTGTGCTCTAGAGCACTCTGCGTTGAACCATCTAGTTTCTTGTGGAGCCTTTCTTTTTACTGTTCGTGTTAGATTATTTGCCACATCTTTACAAATTTTTTCAAAACACTCTATAACCTCCTTCGCGGTAGAATCATCAGATGGCATATCAGAATTTGACTGAGGTTTGATGTCACAATCTCCCTCTCAAATCTATGTGCATTTATTTTGCTCCATTTAAGTCTCACCCCCTGATTTTTATTATAGCCTTATAGCCCGCCGTAGCCCGAGCCGAAGGCGAGGGACTTTAACAAAAGCAGCAGGACTTTAATAGCGGTATAGCCCTGCTACGAAGGGCTATAAGGCTATTAGAACATTCTGCCACTAGAGGGCAGAATGTTCTAACAAATTAAACAAAGGCTTCTCGAAGCTCGAGGGGATTTAAATCCCCTAGAGCTTCGAGAGGCTTTTGTAAAACATTGGAATGTTGCTCTGCGGGCCTTTACCGGCCCGTAGAAGCATGGAGCACTCCATTGTTTACAATGGAGGGCTCCACATTCCAATGTTCTAATATATATTAAAGGAATTTCATCACTATCACCCTTAAAAGCAGTTACATGCAAACTGGCAATAAGGAGATTGTGGTCACTAACAGGGTTAGGTTCTACCACAAAACTGTCTACCAGATGAGCAAATTTTTTGGATATTAGCATGAAGTAGATAGTACTCGCCCTACACCCTCCCAAAAATGTGGGGTACTGTATATGTGGCTTACCAACCAGAGTATTAACGATACATAGTTTGTTTACAACAATAATGGTATTTAACGCTTCACCATATGAAGAGTGTTTAAAATGCGCAAGTGGTTCGTTTTCAGTATCTAGAAGCCCACATACCATTTGCGAACTATGCTGGCACAAAGTACAGTTGAAATCTCCCAACCATATTATACATAGAGGGAAATTTTTAATCGCAGCCTTATCGATTTCCTCTTTGAGGGTATTAATGATCGCACAGTAGTTCTGGTCAAAAATATTATAGTACAGGTTAATCAATAGTGTTGGGGCATCAATCAATTTCCTAATCATGATGATCTGATACCAGGGGGAGTCAGCTATATTTTCAATCTTTACTGCTCCATATTTGACAGAAATCAGTGTCGCCAATCCTCCTTTCGCTCTCTCTGAGATAGATGGAGTTGCCTGGGCATTAAATGAGCGGAAACTGTCAATAATGACTTCCTCCCTACTCCATGTTTCCTGAGTACAAATGACATCGAATTTCTTCATATATTGTAGCCAAACCTCATCTGATAGTTTGGGTCTAATACCCGCAATGTTCCAAGAGATAAGTCTCAGTGGACAATCATTTCGACTGTGTCCCGCTGCCCCTACCCCTTCTATCTTAAGAGTGGGTTGTGCTACTAGCATGATGTTTGTGTCCTTATTGACCCTCCCTTCGCTGTCTGGATACAAATGCAATGGGCAATTAGGGCTGTCCTCTTGATCAGATAGATGAGTATGGTCCATAATGCCATTTAATAAATTAGGGGCTATCTCCGGTTCATTGTTTATGATATCCATCTTCCCTAGAACTCTCGAGTGTGAGGCCAGTCAATCAATATCTCCCAAACCACTCAGTGCCTCATAGCGGTTTGGGTGATACCAGGGAGGATGCACAGGATACTGACTATCTATTCTAGGTCTCTCTTTATCCACAACAGACCACAGCATTCTAAGTGGCTGGTAGAAAAAGCCCAGCGGTAAAACAGACACCCCCCTTGAACATGCAGACCAGGTATTTGCCCTTTCTAGAATTGTCTTAACTAGACGTGGATTTCTAAATGTTAAGATGATACAATCGCCTGCAAATTTCTTCGCGGATTTCCCCACCCACCTAATCCGACGTGCCATTTTGAATTCCACAAATAACTCCTCTTCTAAGCCCATCCTCGCCCTCAGAAAATGTAATGCTTTGTTCC
Organism: Triturus cristatus; assembly: GCF_964204655.1. Classification (NCBI taxonomy): domain Eukaryota; kingdom Metazoa; phylum Chordata; class Amphibia; order Caudata; family Salamandridae; genus Triturus; species Triturus cristatus. Next base: position 345,012,573 of record NC_140586.1, read on the forward strand.
TCAATGCAGACCAGTGCTCTGGTTCGCTTGAAGACAATGGGGGGACATTAGCTAAGATTATAGTATAAGGAGTTGCATCGGGTGGTAAATGTAAATTAGTATGTGGGCCATCTGAAGTTCTTTGATCAGGCAGCCTACCTTCCGTGATACTTGGGGTATGGGGTCTCTGGGCTCTCTCTCTATTAGGGTGGGAGTCGTTTTCACCATGTGTATTCTGGGGATTCGTTGGCATTATGTCTTTAACCCTAGAAGAGTACCCATCGCTATTTGATGTTAATCCTGGTGAACTTGTACATTGTAGGTCATTCTGTTTTTTACTTCTATCACATGATTTGTTTTTGTCTATGATCCTATTTTTAACAGTGCCCTCTGCCCCGATAGATGTTGCCGCATTTAGGTTACAACTTATCACTGTTTTTTCTAAATTCAGTAACCTATCCTCAATGTTGTTTAGCCTTTTTAACAGTGGATCTAAAAGGGTAGAAACCGTTGTTTCCAATTTTTTCCAGAAATCATCCTCTGTTGGAAACCCACCCCCTCCTGAAGCTACTTCAGCGCAGGATTGAGCAGATGCCTGATTATGTTCTAAATGTTCATTAAGTTTATTCCTAAGCCCTAAAGGCTTGGGCAGAAGAAAGTTTTGTTTATTCCCAATTTGTCCCTTTCTTTTCTTAGGAGGTGGTAAAAGACTATTCGCATGATTGGTTTTAGCTTTGGCTTTTTGGCCCGAGTGACATTTAGTCTGACCGTTTTTTCAGGATCATCTAAATTAATACATGTATCAGGAACGTTAATAGTTTCAATCGTTTCAAGGTCCGAAGATGTTGAATACAATGTGTTATTTTGGGTTACATTAGCTTCCAAGCTCAGTTGAGAAACTGGGGCAGTAGCAACAGAGATGATGGATGCAGTTCGATTATCGGTATTTTGATAGTCTTCGCTCAGTGAGTTCTATTTCATGGATGTGCGCTGACTTGGCCCTCAGCAAGAATGCATCTAGGGTCCCAACTACTTCCTGGCCGTTTCTAGACTTAAGCACTATGCTCCATTCCCCAGCTCCAAGGTCGGCAGCTGTAGCTGTGAGGTCACATCCTCTCTCTCATTTCATTATACTAATTCACAACTAATCCTTTTTGGGTTAAGAGTAGCGTGCTACTCAATGAAAAAGCGCATCAACGCCTCGTCAAGGGTAGTAAGTGCTATATAAATTCAATTTCAATTGCAATTTTAAAAACTATCCTGAGAACGTATTTCCCCCGTTGACTTCTATTGAAGCAGAGGCAGTTTCAAGAGACAGACAAAATAAAGCGATTTGGCTTAAAAAACCTCTTGCATTATCCCGCCTGAATCGGGTCTATTTACAGATGAATACTCGTATTGGTTTTGAAAAGGTGGCAGTCATGTTACTACGCTGTACGTGATCCTTACGGCAGCTCCTCTCCGCCCAGGGGAGCTGCCATATTTCTTCTCAGAGCTGATGCATAGCAGGGCTATGTCGTCACTGTGTATAAACGAAAGTGGCTGCCTGGCTGCTCCTCCTATTGCTCCAGCTGCGCGCGCTGCTCGCAGCTGTTGCTTGAGCCTGGCTCACCTGGCACTAAAGCGTGGGCTGCAAAGCTGGACGGGAATTAGGGGTGAGTAACATTCAGTGTTTATCGTCGAAATTACAAAGTTACTGCTGGTCGCTATTCAGGCGGCAGTCACATAGGCAGTTTTTTTTTTTTAAACCAAATTGTGCGTTCTTGTTACTTGTTTGAAATACAGGAAACGCGAATGGACGTCTAAGCTCCAGATTGCTAGAGACAGCTGAAGTGACATTTTGGCACAGGCGTATTCGCCGATGCTGCTGCATGGACCACAATGCCTTGGGGTAACACGCTGGTAGGACGAGCAGGGTGCGGCCAATTGGACTTTTGACATCGTGCAACATTTGACTCCGGACGATACCTAGGGGCTGAGCTCCGTCCTTAGACCCTCAGTAGCCTCGTTTTTTTACACAAAAGGGTGGAGGGGAGGGAGTGGCATGTGGTGGAAACTAAAGTACACCGGGCACGTTCAGCTCCTTTATGATTAGGGTGACCAGATGGCTCCACGTACCCCTCCCTGGTCGCCACTTTTCCATCTTTTCTTTTACATAACTTTATCAGATGCTGTAGTCCAATTAGCTGAAATAAAATGAACCGATACTACAACTCCCAGAACGCACCGTTATGTAAATGCAAGGTTCAGGAATGGAAAAGTGGTGCCCTGGTGATATGGAGCCCTCTGGTTACCCTACACATTACTCTGCAAGCCGGAAGTAGCGAGTGTAGAAACAAAGTTCTAGCCAAGGGATAGTCCTGCCAAATCTTTTGGGCTGTGATAGTTTTGAGAATCGTGACAACGATCAAACCTTGAAATTAATAGTTGCCAAAAGGGTGAGTTGTTGAAGTCGATCGTACTTGAGTAACCCAGGAAATTAGAATGATTTTGGACTGCATAATAGTGATTAGAATTTTGTTGAATAATCTTAAATACGACTTTTTACCTAGCAGCATTTTAATCAATTATTTAATCCCGTCGAGTGGTAATCGTGAAGTAACAGGCTCCAAACTTTCTGGACGAGTCCTAAGAATGCTAGGGTTTTCAGGTATGGGGAGCAGGATGCGCAGTTAAGCGCTAAAGATGGTGTATGTGGCGTGTCACAGGCCAGTTTGTCTCAACAAGAACTGTTGATGAAGTGTGTTGCTGTTTGTTCACGATTTACAGATATGATTAAATTATGCACAGTGTTTTAATTGTAATCAAGTGCTAAAACCCTTCTGGGAAGACCACTGCAACTTGCACCACCCATTGTCCTGAAGCCCTGCCAATGCCAACACAACCTCTAAGCATCACACTCCTACAAGTGTGAGAATTCACACTATTTCAGGCATCCCAAAGCTATCAAAAAGACCTGGGCAGCTGATATCATTAATTCTTAATGTATATTGAAGTATTAAACACTGTTGAATCCAATGCTAGACCACATCCCAGTGAGATTTATCAACAGGGGTGGTCACAGCAGGTCACTACCGTTCTCGTTGAGGAAGCTGCCACTCGAGTAGAACATCTGCTTGAGCAGCAGAAAGTATCTGCGCCCTCTTGCACTGCGTTTCTGCTGATTTTACAGCACAGGACAAGCGCCCAGCACTAAAAATCAGCATGTCTTGCCTCACCCCGCCACAAAACTCTGCTGAGTACGGCAGAGTTATTTTGTCACTTGCAAACTCCACCCAGCCCAAATTGTATCAAACTCAGAAGGATGAAAGACTTGAGTGGACCCACCAGGATTTGAACCTGTGACCATAAGATTTAACACAGACCTCTAGAGTGGGCGCATTAGTCCACTAAGCCACCATACCCGGCATAAGTACATTTATCCACCGCCTCAGAGATTGTTTAATTCATCATCCCTGAGTCCTTTCCACGACTGCTTACTGCTGTTTTAAGCAGGCCCAATTGAAGGAATATATACAGCTGTAGTGCCAAATTTTCACAACTACTTAGATAAAGGGTAAAGCTAAACACTCCTGCTTATGTGGCTTGTCCCAAAATTTGATGGAAACAGAATGATGTCAGGGCGTCAGTTTGTCTTTAATTAAGCCAAAGTGCGCCAATGGCTAAATCAGGGAGCGGTGTAGTCCCGATACGGACTTAGGTGCTCCCCGACTTGACCCGTCACTAATACATTTCAGATCAAGCTCAATATTCACTGCTGAAACATTCTTACTAAGAATGACAGACACAGGTTATAGTTTGGACATTTATATAAGGAATTAATAGGCAAAATACATGAAATAGGCCATCAATAAGTTTAGGAGCAAAGGGTACAATTCATATGTACAAAGAACTCAGTAAAATTCTATATGAAATCGGGCATAGATTCACCTTCTCAAGGTGGGAAGTAGGGGTTCCGCTGTATAGTGAAAGGCACGCCCTTTTAATAGTACTTTAGACAAAGACTTTCATATATTTCTACACAAGTATATGTTTCTCAGGATATGAACAAGCTAGAAGACACATTTTACTACATAATACATTTGAGGATTCTTTCATAGTAGTATTGCATTGGATTTAGTCGTTCTCACAGCTTGCTAGTTGATACATTGAACATCAATAGGATGGGACAGTTTGAACATCCTTGATATGGTGCTGGGAGACATCTCTGGGAACTCTCCCTCTTTATTAGTGTAAACTTGCAATTCTTTATTTAGAACAAAAAACAGCACAAGTCATCACGTTTTATATTACACCAGTGATTCAAGATGGAGGACAGTGTAAACGCAGTTTATGTTAGTGTGAATCCAGTTTCTAATGCATTTAAAGAGAGAAAAAGAAAAGCAGCTCACAACCTCACCTCTGATGATTTCTAAATCATCACCCTATCCCTTTATTACAACACATCATTTATTAACTTCGGGTTCTTCCACTCGGATTCTCCCAAGTCCTTCAAGGTGTTGAACAGATCACTTTGCATTTCTTCAACCTTAACGTCAAGTCTCTTTCTTTTCCTATCTCTCGTTGCTCACAGCTTTTTATATCCACACTCTATGCCATTGCAGAACCTAACCCTTCCCAGGCATCTAGTCTTCCAGTTTGGTTAGTTAGTGTGTTATGTTAAAAATGTTAGTAATGTAGCTGTTAAAATGCTCATCTATGCGCGGGATGTAAGTGCAGTATTCACAAGCGTAAATGACTTTGCAAACTCCGCCCTTCGCAAGGGACAAATCCAACTCAAGGTGATTTTGCATAATGATTGCTCTCAAAGCAAGTCATTTTTTATATATGATGGTCAATCAATCAGAGTATATGTAAAGCGCGCTACTTACCCGTGAGAGTCTCAAGGCGCTGGGGGGGGGGGGGGGGGATGCTGCTGCTACTGTTCGAAGAGCCAGGTCTTGAGGAGTCTTCTGAAGGCGAGTAGGTCTTGGGTCTGCCGTATGTGGGTAGGGAAAGTGTTCCAGGTTTTGGCGACGAGGTAGGAGAAGGATCTGCCACCGGAGGTCGTTCGTCGGATGCGGGGGACGGCGGCGAGGCTGGCGGAGCGGAGCTGGCAGGTGGGGGTGTAGAAGCTGAGTCTGCTGTTCAGGTAGGCTAGTCCGGCGTTGTGGGGTGCTTTGTGTGCGTGGGTGAGGAGCTTGAAGGTGATCCTCTTGTCGACAGGGAGCCAGTGTAGGTCTCTCGGGTGGGGGGTGATGTGGCTGCGGCGGGGGACGTTGACGATCAGTCGGGCGGAGGCGTTTTGGATGCGTTGTAGTAGTCGTAGTGTTTGGCTGAGCATCCTGCATAGAGTGCGTTGCCGTAGTCCAGTCTGCTGCTGACGACGGCCTGTGTCACCGTTCTTCTTGTTTCGGTCGGGATCCACTTGTAGATCCTGCGGAGCATGCGGAGGGTGTTGTAGCAGGAGGAGGAGACGGCGTTGACCTGTTTAGACATGGAGAGGGAGGAGTCGAGGATGAATCCTAGGTTGCGTGCATGGTTGGTGGGTGTTGGTGCTCTTCCCAGTGTGGTTGGCCACCAGGAGTCGTCCCAGGCTGAGTGGGTGGGTCCGAGGATGAGGACCTTCATCTTGTCCGAGTTCAGCTTCAGACGGCTGCTCCTCATCCAGTCGGCGACGGCTTTCATTCCCTCGTGGAGGTTGGTTTTGGCGGTGTGTGGGTCCTTGGTGAGGGAGAGGATGAGCTGGGTGTCGGCGTAGGTGATGATGTTGAGGTCGTGATGGCGGGCCACCTGTGCGAGGGGGGCCATGTAGACGTTGAACAGTGTCGGGCTGAGGGATGAGCCTTGGGGGACACCGCAGATGATTTCGGTGGCTTCGGATAGGAAGGGTGGGAGGCGGACACTCTGGGTTCTGCCGGAGAGGAAGGAATTGGTCCAGTCAAGGGCCTTCTCTTGGATTCTGGCTTCTAGAAGGCGTTTCTTTAGAGTGCGATGGCAGACCGTGTCGAAGGCGGCTGACAGGTCCAGGAGTATGAAGGCTGATGTTTCGTTGTTGTCTAGTTGGCACCTGATGTCTTCTGTGGCGGCGATGAGGGCTGTCTCGGTGCTGTGGTTACGTCTGAATCCGGACTGGGATGGGTCCAAGATGTTGTTGTCTTCCAGGTGGCGGGCAAATTGTATGTTGACGATTTTCTCGATGGCCTTTGCCGGGAATGGGAGCATGGAGATGGGCCGGAAGTTCTTGAGGTCCTTGGGGTCCGCTTTGGGTTTCTTGAGGAGGGCGTTGATTTCGGCGTGCTTCCAGCTTTCCGGGAATGTCGCTGTTTCGAAGGAGATGTTGATGACCTTCCGTAGTTGGGGTGCGATGGCTCACTCCTGTAGTGTCAGTGGCAAGGCGATCTACTAATGTGGACAGCTTTCTAATCTTTACATCGTTTAATGCAATTCCTATAGAAGGTATAAGTGCTCCAAAGATATCACTAAGGATCTGTTTAAAACTCCACATACTCCACTTTAGGTATCGCTCAAGAGGAAAATCTAGCTCGTAAGTGTGATAGATCCCAGGCAAAAGCAGAGCTGAATAGCAACTACCTACCTAGTTGTGTGGCAACTGAAAATACGTTGACTTACCACACACATAATAGATGCCCTAGACACTTGCCTCTAATTCAGCAAAAGGTCTGCCTTTAAATAAATGGTTATGCTCACAGTCGCCGCTCCATCCCAAATTATCTACAGTCTCAATTCCCTTTTGCTTCCTTATCACAGATTTGGATCCCTTCTTGTCAATGTCAATACTCAGTTTTGGAGGTGGTGCCTTTAAAATCGGCTTGTCTTTCCCAGTAACATGTTCCACACTCGTCTTATTTTCCCCTTTCTCCTCATCTGTTCTTAATCTTTTGTTCAGTTCACCTACAAATACCCTTTCGTCTTTACTGGTTCCTCAGGTTGTAAAATGCATGCTTTAATTAGTAGCGCTCATGTTAGTTACTGGAGTAAAGAATTTCATCATATACTCACACTGATCCCTTAACTTAAAACCTTTGTAAGAACATAAAACATGTTTGGTAGACCACAAATAAGCATCATTCATTGTTGGCACATCTTCCAAAAGTTTATCATAATCGGAACAACTTAATGGCATTCTGATAAAAGAGATTTAAGGAAACATAACAAGAAAATGAGTAAGACGTGGTAAATGAAAATATATGTACCCCGCATGCATAGCAGTTTTCTACCTCCTTTACTATCATATATTTGTCTAAAATTTGAAAATACACATTATAACTATACATACTCTCATACTGTGGAACATGTGAAACCTTATTCTTGTGTACTGGTTTATAAACAACAAACTTAGTTATGGAGTTTAGTGGAGCATGAGGGATCTCAACTCCCAACAGATAAGCATCCAACAGCTATCAAATAGAATATAAGATATAGCAACTGCCCAAACTACAAGCAATAGTTTGCAGAAGTGATGCTTTATGATTAGCTTAAATCAGATCAAGGAAATTTCAAAATTCCAGATGGTGGTGGTTTGTCTTCTAGGTTCTATCCTACAGTTTCTACTCTTTTTCAAAAGTTACAGGGATGTTTATTCTGCATTAGTTGGTCACCTAAGGAGCTACCACCCTCTTGACCTTTTACCATACCTGTCTGGCCGTCCTTTTCAACGTTTGTCAGTGATCAACATAAATGAGCTCTTTGTGTGGTTTTCCTTGATCTCGGGGAGGTTCGCCAATGTCGGTCAGGCAGTCGTCAGATTCAAATTGATTTTGGCAAGGTATGTCGAATCTGTGCCTGAATACTTACGGTTGGCATTTCTTTCTCTTTTGGGTCATTTGGAATTCGTCAAGTCTAGGCTTTCACCCATGATGTCCGGTTGCTCAGCTTGCTCTGGTACTTCTAACTCACCTTCTTGTCTGGAATTTTTCTAGTTGTCAGTAGTCTCTTTCGAGTTGTAATCGTTGGCCAGCCTTCCTCAGTGAAATCTCGATCCTTGGAGGTACTCTAGATTTCTGGCTCTGGTGAAGCCGATTCACTCTCAAATGTGGAACTTCCTTGTACCACGCTACCCTCTGACTCTTACAGTCTTGGCTTTGGTAGGTTTGTTTCAGCTATCCACGAGTTTTCACTGTCCCTTTGAATGCATATTTTTAATCCAGTAGCTGGTATCACAGCAGCTGTTGTAGTGCCAATACCTTCACCTGGCTCCTGCTCTGGATTTTGCTCTGTTTATGGAGACTTTGGGACCTCAGACTGGTCCTCTCTCTTCAGAAGCCTCAGAAACTTCAAATCTGGGATGACACATGGGGTTAGTGGATGTTGACTCTGCTTCTTCCTCTTCCAGTCTTACCCTCGTGGTGTGGCAGGCATCTATTCTTTTCAGCTGACCAGCACACTTAACTGCAATGTTCGAGACCAGGATCACCTGATAGGTGCCTCTCCCGTGCTTCTCCAGAAAGGACTGGCCTACGTGTTTCTTTATGTGACCCAATCTTTAGGATTAATTTCATGTCTTGGGGATTCTTTAATGGCAGGAGTTGCTGCATCAACCTGATGAGGGATAGAGTGCACCACATCAACCAATCCTATTCAGCACTTGAGAGCCGGGTCACCTGTGACATTCACAAGAGCAACTTCAAGAAACAGATGGAATTAGCATCATTATCTTGTGAAGACACAATCCTCTTTGTTTACAGGGCATACTTCGGATACTCGTCAGCACCAGGGGAGAGCATCAGGCCACTTTAGTGATGTGGTGGCACAGGTCTTGATCAATTTAGTTTTGATCGTCCGGTTAAATGTTTTTACGATACCTGAACCTCGGTTCTGTAGCTACAATGGAATTTATGATCAATCCCTAATGCTGTGTACAACAACTGCATCACCTCACTTTTGAAGTGAGTTTGTTGATCTGGTTCAAGATGAACTAGCATTGTGTATCATGGTAATAACTCTTGCAGTAATAATTTAGTGACTGTTAGACTGTCACATCTCTTTGTGGGATATGCCTCAAAACATTGTGAGAATAAACCTACAATGACGAGAATATACCTCAATCGATTGTATCTGGGCATTTCCACAAAGTCAATCTGGGGACCTTTGGAGACTTTTCAATGTGGCTCATGCTCACTACAACCATTTTGCCCACATTTTGCTTCTGACACGCGGCACAGTGCTGACACCCAAATGTTAGTTATCCTTCACACATCCCATCTCTCCCCATTTGGCCATCTTCATTTCAGAAGCAGTATGTTGCAATTTTCTCAACTCATTAAAGATGTGCACAGTATTTAGCAGCATATTGGAGTTAGTCTCTCCTTCAGCATTGAATGGTTCATCCATGTGAAAGGTGCTGGACTGATGAGCACAGTATCCGGCAAATTCGTCTGCATAACAATTGCCTCTTGTGTCATAATTTTTGCCACGCTTGTGTGCAGCACGCTTCACCTCTGCAGTTTCTTTGGGAAATTGCAAAGCTTCCAACAAATTTGACACAATCATCTATTGCGAATGGGAGATCCTGTGGATGTCATGAAACCTCGGTGCGACCACAACTGCTTAAAACCACGCACCACCCCGTACTCGTACTGGCTGTCAGTGTAAATGGTGGCTTGTGAGCCATCTGAAGTTCACTAGGATCTGATAAAGGTGATCAATTTACCTGTTTGTGTAGACTTTACATGGCACAGGTAGGATGCTTGCACAACCCCACTTACAGTACATACAGCATAGGTGGTTCTTAAAATACCACGTTGGTCTTTCAAACAAGACCCATCAACAAAAACAGTATGATCAGATTCAGAAAGGGGTAAATCCAGTATGTCGGGTCTAGGTTTCATGCTTAGTTTGGTTATAATAACACAGTTGGGCCAAAATCACTCTCATCATCTCCGTCTAGAGCTGGCAATGGAAAAGCAGGGTTTAGTGTGTTACATCTCCTGAGGGAAACGTTTTCGGCTGCCAAAATGATTCTCTCATAGTGGGTTAAACAGTTGTTTCTCAAATGTTACATGTCAGTACGGGTCATGAGAATGAGGGGCCACTACAATTAGGGGGTAACCGATCACAATCACTGTGGTTTGTTGAAACCTAAGGGCTAACAACTGCAACTGCTTTGTACCACCAGGCAAAGCTGCTGCCACCAGATCAAGAGTCAGAGAGAAGTAACCAATGGGGCCCTTAGTCTCCCATGGGCTTGTGTTAATAATAATAATGCACACCCATCTCTTTCATGGCAAAGGAAGGCAAATTCTTCAGTATAGTCTGGCATTCCAAAAGCATGTGCGCTGCAAAGTAACTTCTTGAGCTCCTGAAAGGCTTCCATGCTTTTGTCATCCTTTGGTACCAGGTCATTGACATCAGTTCGTGTCAGCCTCAGTAAAGGCATAGCCACAAAGGAAAAGTTCAGGATCCATTGTCTGCAGTAGCCAATCATGCCCAAGAACTTTCAAACTTCTCTCTGTAGGGTTGGAAATTTCGTTTTAAGAACTTGCCTCACTCCCTCTTCTATCTGATGTCCCAGATACATGACTTCCTTCTGACAGTGCTGTAATTTCTCAGGAGGAACTTTATGCCCATTCTCAGCCAGGTGGTTGAGCAGAGCAATCATGACTTGCTTACAAGCTTTCTTTGTCTTTGATGAATTAAAAGATTTTCGATGTACCATATTAGGATCGAACGACATGGTAGCTGCAGAGACTCTAGGTTCTTTTAAAGTAGCTGATTGAAATGGGATTGTCTTTCAGTATACCCTTGTGGGGCACAACACCACACAAGGGTCTTCTCTCGGACCCAGAACACAAAGAAAAACGGTCTCTCTTCGTGTAAGGAAATTGATAAGAAGGCTTGACAGAGGTCAATGACTGTGAACCATTCGGCTCTGCGGGAATCGAAAACAAAATCACAGCAGAGTTCATTACCAAAGAATAGCATGGAATGACAATTTGGTTAATTTTCCAGAGATCCTGAACTATCCTCCACTTTTTGCTTGCTTTTTGTAAGGCAATGATTGGTGAATTATATTAACTTCCAATAACTTCTTATAAAATACCCTGTTCTATCATGCTCTCGATGACGGGGGTAATTCTGGAAATGGCTTCTGGGGAAATTTTGTAAGGGCGGGTTTGAGGGAATACCGCATTGGTTCGTAGGGTGATATTTAGAGGTTTGGCACCTTTGATCATTCTAATTTCTCTCCTGGTGAAATCCCAGACATCCTCTCAAACTGTTTCCCTCAAATTGTTTGGTTGATCCTTCTCACTAATGATCAGATACACTCCAACGACAGACCCCAGTGTTTATAATTTGAACTCTGCATCAGCTGCTTTCATCTCATTCCGACTCTGTCTTGCATGCAGTAAATGACGCATTTGAATTTACAAAGAAGATCCCTTCCTAGCAGGTTTACAGAACTAGAATCATAAACCATGAACTGCTTTGCTCTCTGATTTCTCCTATTTTTACTGGAACAGGGGCAGTAATTTGGTTGGTGCACTGTTGATGGTGATGCCTATGACTTGGACTTCTTTTCCCGAGAGGGGTATGTTAGGGAACTCCACTGTTCTAATGGACGGATGAGTGGCTCCTGTGTCTGTTAGGAAAGATACTGGGTGTCTGTTAACCTCTCCGTTCAAATATGGTCCACTCTGGTTCACTTCCAGGACTGCTCCAAGTATGCACTCCTCCTCCCTCCTCAAGCATGGTCACTGGTCCTGATCAAAATCTGCAGAAGTCTCAAACATCATAGGGAGGGATTGGGCCATTTTGAGACTTCATCAGGTGGTGGGGTATTCTGTTAGTCATTTGGAAATGTGGACTTCCTCCTGGCAGCTGCATTGGGCTAGGGGAACTCTGTGGCATGCCAGACTTTGGGATCTTCAGGGATGACCTACTGTGTCTGGGTATCGGGAAAGCTCTCCCTGCCCTGCAAGATGTGCGACTTGGGCATCGTTCATGACTTATTCTGGGTTTTAACTCCTGCTTCCAATGCCCCACCTTGTTGCAATTGTGTCAAGGGGTAATCTTCTTTAGTGCAATTACTCTGGTTCCTGACACATTACCTCAATCTCTTCCCATCCCAGGGGCTTTCCCACCATAGGTCAAAGAAACTCCATGCATTGTCATCCCATAACCGAGATCTGTTTCAGGGCCTTTTGGTGGAACTCTAAACCCCTTTGTACCTCCGCCCAGTGATAATTGGGTTTGGGCGATCATATTCTTCTCCTTAAGCTCCTTTTGCTTTGCTTCCAACATTTCACTACAATATTTAGCATACTGCAGGATCATGCCAACTGGTTTATTCTGCCTGCATAGGACACCTTGGAAAATCTTCTTGCTGATCTTCGTTATATTTAATTTTGACTATGGGTGAAAGTGCATTCGTCATTGCCACCTTAGGGGGTTCTGTGTTGTCTAATCAACTGTCCAATTATATTCTGCCCATATGTCCTTTGAGATCCCCACCTCAAAGAACACATCCAAATGTTCCCACTAGACCTTTAAAGTGGTGACAATTAGTTCCATCTGTGTATACCACTTATCAAGATTCTGTCTGAGTTATGGAAGTGAGTTTGTATTGTGGAATAGATCTGATTGTGCTCACAGGACATGTACATGCACTCCTCCATGTACTTCTCTCATTGAATACTTCTTCACCGTTCCCCCTGTAGCTCCTTCCCCATCTTCCTTTGCACTTTCTTTCTTACATTTGATCTTCTCTTTGCTGGACCACAGCTTCCTGAATTTATCAGTCTCACTCCATTCCCTAATGTTCTCGATCAGTTCCCTTACATGAATCTGTAATCCTACCAACTTCAACAATTTTAACCTTGTTACCCATCATCATCCTAACATTCTTACGCAACGTCTTTTGCTGAATCCACACACATTCGCCACGTTTTCCATACTCGCATGCACCTCTTTTGCTCTCTTGCTGCTTCCTGCTCATCTAGAGCAATTTGCTCTCATTTTAATGCTTTAGGAAGTCCATTCCCACATTTCCCTTAACAACTTCTACGAATTCTGTTTTCAGTTCTACATGTAACAATCTGTACATTTGCTTAAAAAAAATCTAAGAATATCAAGAACGCAATAACCATCGTTCCCACCAATCCAAAAGCTAAAGCCACATAATAGTTCTCAAAATCCGTCCAATGCATTCCACTTCAGTGCACCCACTACAACTCCCAGCATACACTGTTTCACAATTCATTTGCTTCCCTTGCATGCATTAAAATCCCTATTAATACTCGCGTCTTCTTTCTTCGGCTACTTCATCTCTTGGAACCAGGATTGTTACCGGAACGTCTGGACCATGAACGTGCACTAATCAGTTCTATAGCCAATTGGGTTTTTCAATTAACAGTCGGATCCAATCGGAACCATCTCCTTTACTACTAGATCTGGCAGAGTGTTAATATGTCTTGAATCATGCCAAAGCATGCCCTGGCTAGCACCCAGGAGCGCTGTAGTCCCGATATGGGTTTTGTGCTCCCCAACTGGACCCATCACTAATACATTTGAGATCAAGTTCAATAATCAATGCTGAAATATTCTTACTAAGAAAGACAGACATAGGTCACGGTTTGAAAAATTTTATAAGTAATTTTTAGGCAAAATACAATCAATACATATAGCAGCAAAGCGTAAAATTCGTAGGTACAAAAGACTCAGTAAAGTTCTATATAAAATCCGGAATAGATTTACCTTCTAAAGGTTGGAAGTAGGGGTTCCGGGGTACAGAGAAAGGCATGCCCTTTTAAAGGATTTTAGACAAAGACTTTCATACATTTCTACACAAGTACATGGTTCTCAGGATATGAACCAATGAGGAACTAGCAACAGGAAACACTTTACTGAAGAACACATTCGAGGATTCTCTCATAGTAGTATTACATCGGATTTAGTCATTCTCACAGCCTGCTAGTTGATACAATGTACATCGATAGCCTGGGACGGTTTGAACGTCATTGGTATGGTGCTAGGAGAGATCTCTGGGAACACTCCTTATTTATTAGTGTAAACTTGCAATTCTTTCCTTGGAACAAAAAACAACAGTACTAGACAACATGTGGTATATTACAACAGTGATTCAAGATGGAGGACAGTGTAAACACAGTTTATGTTAGTGTAAGTTCTGTTTCCAATGCATTTAAAGTGAGAAAACAGAAAACAGCTCTCACAACAGCATATGTTAGTTGTAAGTCAAGATATCTAGTAAAGTGCAGTGCCCTGGATCATCCCAGCACCTAGTAATGCTTCACTCTGGACACTCATGCTTTGTAGGCTTAAGTCAACTATTGGATCTAGCCCAGTACAAAAACCACCATAACCTGCCAGGCCTAAAAGTTTCAACATCATTTCACTTTTTGAAATTTAAATGTATCCATGTGTATTGGTATGCATATTCACTTGACTCGCACACCAGAGAGCACTAACCATTACCCTTATTTTTAGCAATGACAATAGCCACTACCTTTTGATTTTACTAAAATTTTATGTATTATATACTTTTTCATGGGGGCCTCTAGGTAGCTATCCATCTTTTGGTCCGTTATTTTTTCATTCACATTTTTCTTCTACTCTCTATAGCATAAAGCAAAGGGCAGTGGGCTGCATGATTCAGACACTGGCTAACTTCACAGTGAGTGGCTGCATTCTACCCTTTCTCAACGAGCACATCTGCACTTGAAACAGTTCACTTCTGTGTGAGGGAATACTAAAGCAATGTCTGCTTTTTGAAGCAAAAAATTATTTTTGCCTTTCGCCAATGTTTTTAAAAAACATTTTTTTACATTTTGTATTTTTTTTAATAACCAGGTCCCGGCAGCTTTCCCAACCATAGCATTCAGCAAAAGACGAGATAAAAAAAGCATTGGCAAAGCCAAAACCATGACTGCAAAAGCCAGATGCTCTTAGCGCACACAATATCTTAACTTGGGTAAACAGAAGAGGAACTAACAAAGGGAGAATAGCTTTCCCATGTAAGGGGTGGGATCAGCAACCTAAATCATTTGTGGAGGGCAGAATCTAGGTGCCACTTGGACTGAATACTAGTTTTACACTGTGAGGTGTCCTTCTCTTCCCTTTGGCAATCATGGAATCCTCCCTGAGTAACTCTTATTTAGTTCAAGTGCCTCCGTTTTACCTACCTTTTCAAGTTTGAGGATGGCTGAAGATATCCCCTCTTTGCCCAGTAGATTAGTCCACCTTGTAAGAAAATATGTCCACACAGCCCTTACATGCACAATATTCTATATACATTAATTATACACACACACACACATATATACCCTATGCATAATTCAGGCTGGGATCTCTGTCTTCTCTATCTATCTATCACCCGTGCCAAATTCACTTATCTCTCTCACGCCCAAGAACTTGGGGGCTCGTGAACAGCCTTACATTGCAGCAAAGGTACTGTTCTGAGTGTGACGTCCCCAACCCCTGTAAGGTCATAACCTAGCCCCTCTGTCTTTCCATTTGTTATGACTGCACCATGCCACTCTAGGGAATTCTGTGGTCAGGAGTTTACTTCTAAGCATCTGAATTGGGGCTAACTCTTTTACTCTAACTAAGTGTTCTTTCCTCGTTGAGAGTATGTATGCTGCCCTTTAGTTTCATTTGCCTATTTGACACCTTGTGCCTTGAATATTTTGATATTCTCCCTTCACGATCTTTGACCCTGGAGGGTCTGCGTTATGATTTCTTTAATGATTTAGCTCGCTTCCGAGGATCTATGGACTCCAGTTCTCTCTAGTTTTCTCCTAAAACCTAGCACACTTTACTTACTGTGGGAGTCATTTGAGCGTAGTCTACACCCAACCAAGAGTTGAGAAAGCTTCTTATCCTGCTGATGGCCCTTGATTTGGGAGCCTTCCTATTAAAACCTGGTACTGTGGTACACTAGGATAACCAAGGACTATTCACTCGCCGATTGTCAGCCCTACCATGATCCATTAATAGACTTGGGGAATTCCTTGAAGTAGATGGACTTATTAAGATGCTTTCAGCCCACATTAAAAGCCTAGGTCTTTAGGGTCCACCTCTTGGGATGAGCAATTTTCAACTCCAACCAAGGAAGACATCCTGGGTCACACAAGACTAAAATATCTGTGATCCCTCCCACACTAAGTATGAGAGGGGGCCCGAATAGCACTTCGAGCTATCACATCCCTAGTCTCGTTTTTCTGGAAGAAGATTCTCCTAAATATTTCACACAGGACAGGCCCATCTAGCCTCCTCTTCTCTCCGGTCCAAGACTCCTCCTCCCCATGGCCTGACAGGCCAGCCAATTCTAACCAACCTGACCATTTTACTGTAACATTAGAAACCCAATCCTCTTTGTGCTGATTAATGTGATCAGCTCACAGAAGCAATAATCCATCAGCATCAACCATCAAGACACTAATGCACTCATGTTTTCACAAAGCATGCTACCATAAAAAAATTAACAAGAATTGGCAAAGCCAGTAGGTTTGACTTGCATTTTGAGTCCTGACTAAAATATAAAAAATTCTTGCTGCAGTCAAAAATCAAAAGAAAAAAAGTTTGCTTTCTGTATATAAAACATCTTTGAAATAAAAACAATCTAATGTGTCTGGATTCAGAATAAGTTTAAAATGTAAAATAGTCCCTATTGCATTGCAATACAGGCACTCCTTAGGGTTTGTAATGGTGCAGTAAGCAGTCAATCACATTAATCGAGAGAGATATCTACTAGGCCTGGGCGAAGCACTACGCTACGCTCGCGTAGTTTGCGAAGTTCGCGTTACTTCGCACTACGCGAACTGCACGTAGCACAGTGCGAACACGCGTAGCGTAGTTTTGCGTAGTGCTGCGGTCATTTTTTGCTTGCTCGCGGTCCTCAACGTCAAGTTAGCGACCGCGAGCAAGCAAAATGACATCCCGGCGAGACTTTTTCCTTGTTCGCGATCAGCAACATCAAGTTGGCGATCGCGAGCATGGAAAATAAACCTCCCGGCGAGATTCCCAACGCGAGGTTTCTCATTGCGAGGGGTCGCGTATGCTCGCGACCGCTCGCGATGAGAAACTACCAGTTCGCGTTGAGAAAGCTGCCGCTCGAGTAAAAATCTACTCGAGCAGCAGAAAACTACAGCTCGCACTGTGCAAGATGCCATTTTCAATGATTGCACAGTGCCGGTTGCTTGTCCGCACTGTGCAATCATTGAAAACAACATCTTGCACAGTGCGAACATGTTACTACGCAGTTCGCGAAGTGCTACGCGTAGCTCGCGAAGTGCTACGCGTAGCTCGCGTAGTGCGAACTTCACTTTGCGTAGCTTCG
This sequence comes from Triturus cristatus, assembly GCF_964204655.1. Classification (NCBI taxonomy): domain Eukaryota; kingdom Metazoa; phylum Chordata; class Amphibia; order Caudata; family Salamandridae; genus Triturus; species Triturus cristatus. The sequence goes on from NC_140586.1 coordinate 345,029,848, forward strand.
TGAAGTGCTACTTCGCGAACTACGCCCACCCTTAATATCTACTCCTCGTGGTAGAGCCAAAGCCCAGTCCGTGTATGCTTTAAATATTTGGTAACAGCAGTTCTTGCACACAATTATGAAGTCAAGCCAGACCTAAAAATGGTGAGCATAGTCCATCTGTTATGTACTACTGCAATTCCAGAGGGTCTTCTTCTATCAATAGATATGCAGGAGTAAGCTTGTCACTTTCTCAAAAGCTGTATTTATTTCTTGAAATACCAGATTATCATTTTTAAGAACTCCATAATTGGCCTCCAACATTACCATGTACTACAGTTCTACTTGGTAAATTCTGTTTATCGTAGTGATTTTTAAACATCATCAAATAGCGAATGATGATCATTTGTCAGAGATTTACATCATCATTATGCCAGGGATGGACAGAAATATTTCGTGAACAGTCATTATACGACAAAACTGGACATCGTTATGCCAGGGCTATCCTTCTATAACAAATAGCCACCATGATGTCAAATACACCCATAATATAAAACCAAACAGCACAATTATGACAGGGGTTGTGAGATTGTGGTCAAGATTAGAAACCCTGCCAATGATGGGCCACCGTTATGCCAGGCATGCCCATAATTTTGTCAAGAATGCCCACAATATGTCAAAGAAGCGCAACTATTACTTGGACTTGCAAGGATATTACCAAATAATCTAACAATTGATAGAATGTAACCGTTCTGTTAATAATACCCACAAATGTGTCAGGAATGCCCACAATATGTCAAGGATAGACAACCATCATGCCATTGATTGCCAGAATGTTGTGAGGAATGGCATCAATATGCCACGGTTCGAACTCAGTTCTGCCAGGGATAAGAAGAATGCCTATAATATGTTTTAAGCAGGAGGCCAGTGGTATGCCAGTTGTGACCAAAATGTTATCAGGAATGCCAATAACATGTTAAGGATTTGTCTCTTCTGTACAAAGGATAGTCAGAATGGCAAAAAGAATACCTATATTATGTCAAGGATCAGCCACTATTATTAAAAGAATAGCCTGAATGTCCAAGGATGCACCACTATTAAGGACGTGCTAGCTAGGGGATTAGTTAATAATGTCCATCATATGTCAATAATGGGCCACTAATATGCCAGGGATAGCCAGAATGTCATCTAGAATGTTCAGAATATGTCAAGATTTTTCCACTATTATGATGGAGATTGCCGGAATGTCATCAAGAAAGCCTACAATAGTTTGAGTGTACCGGCTTTTCCCAAACACGTCAGTTTCCTTACGAAATGTATTTTGTCACACATAGAGGCTTTTAATCTGGTTTCCAGCTTACCTTACTGAGCGCGGTGGCTCTGCAAGCAGTTTTCCTGATCTCCTGCAGTTGCATGGATGCCCTGGAAGTAGGAACAGTGTGGCAGGTAAAGTTGAAAGCTGATGTCATGGGTAACAGCTTTCACTTGTCCCTCCAAGGTCTGCAAAGGAGCTGGTAACTAAGCAGATAACTTTCGTTGAGGTCTTTTTCTCGTAATGACTCTTTTGAGTAGCAGGTGGAAAGAACTGGGGCTTTGACAAATTTGCCCTAATGAAATGTGTCAGGACTCACTTTAGCAGGTGAAACTGCAAGAGTATAAGAAGCTAAGCAGGTATCATTTGATCTCTGCGATGGTTATCCACCTGGAGGAAAGGTTTTCTGCTGCAAGATGGTATTCAAAAGTAGATCTTGCAAGACTAGACCAGTGTTCATTTTAACCAACCTAGTATGGGCTTCCCGGTCTCACGTGCCTTGACCTTATTAACTTGATTGTTGAATTGCAGAAGGATCCAGATTAATGTTGTCACTCAATTCTGGTGGTGCACATTGGTACAGGGTTAAGGGGTGTTCAATCCCCAAGTCTGATGCTGTGACACCTACCAAAGAAAACAAATCAGGATTGCTTATTTCATTACAGATATTACTTATTCGGGGACAGGGAATATTCCAAATGTAGAATACATATGCATGATCTATTCGGTTTACCTTCTCATATGCCAGAGCTGTGCCTCTATGCTCTCTGGTTCCTTGATACTTAGAAGCCCCAAAAGATCAGTCACTGCTTAAGGAGGGATTAACACTTATTTACAATAGCTATCCATTGAGCTTATAGGGGAGATAAACCCTGTTGAATTGAGTTATCCTAATTATTTTAGACAAAGGATCAACAAACTCGCCCCAGAACACTAAATGAGTGACAGTGACTAAGCCTTTTTGTCAAAACTGTTTTTATTGATATTTTATCACAAATCATTACTTATTCCAGAGGAGGAGGCAACACAGATCCCAACAGCACACTGTAGATCTTCAAAATACAAGTACAGTGTCTTGCAGAAGCTAAATACAGTCAGTAACGTGTGATTATAGTACAATACTTCAACCACCACCTTGTTGTCATGGCTCAAATGGTAAGACCCCCAACAAGAAGTAAAAGAACTCCCTCCCCTCCCCCTGACTTCCACTATCTCGAATAAGGGAGTGAGAAACAATAAAGACAACGGAAAAAAGAGAACAGAAATGGTAATTTAGATAGGCAGTGAAATGGTGTTTAGAAGCTGCTAAAGCATGTGTGTTGCGACTAGTGTTATGGAATGTGACTCCGGGAGATGCAACTATGAGGGCAGCGTCCTCTCAAAAGAAGAGAGGTGCTCCAATTGTATCAAAACTGAATAAGATGGAGAGCTCTTGTTCTGGTGGGGCAAGTTGTCAGAGGGAGACCTATAGAGACATAAGTCACTAGGGACCGCAGGTGAATGAGATCCTCTTAGATGATGTCTGCCATTCTTTCCATGGTATGGGCCTGCCATAGGTGAGCATACCACTGAGTTAATGCCGGGTCCTCCTTTTTCTTTCAAGCTGCGGCAATGGCCAATTTTGACGCCCCTAAACATAGCCACATAATCACTTTGTCCCCTTTAGTTTGATATTTAGGCTCTCACAGGCCTAATAGTTTGAAACCTGGGGTCTCCAGGATTGGGTAACCCTGGATATTTCTGATTTGCACAGGGATCTCAGTCTAAAATGGACTGAAAGTCCCACCATATGTGAAGGAAGTCTCCCAAAAGCCCATATCCTCTCCAACAAAGGTTTAATGTATTTGGATTTTTATTTTTTTATTTGGTAGGATACAGGTACCAATAGTACATGATTTTATAGTGTGCCTCTCTCATGCACAATGAAGGATTACATTTTGCAGCAATGTCCCCCCACATGTATTTCCATTTTATCTCTGGAATGTCCATCTCAAACACTTGTTACCAAACTGATTTATGTTGTGGTTGTGGATTGTGTAGCGTATCTAACAATAAGGAGTAAAGGAATGAGACGTTTCCTTTAGAGCTCCAAGCCCTCTTAACAAATTGTTCAAAGGTGGTAAGGTCTCTGGTGGTCGCTGCCCTGAACTCTGTTTGTAATGCCCAAAGTTTAAATTGAGTATAGTGGTAGTGTTCAGGGTCTCATTACTGGAAGTCACGTTTACAATTTTTGAACGTTAAAATATCCAAAGTGTGAAGAAGACGTGATCATTTTAAGCACCCACTCTCTTTCCATGCGTCAAAGGGGCCTGGTTCTAGCGCTGGTGGAAAGGCTAGAATATAATGAATGGGTGTGTATGGTGATTGAAGGTTGTATATTCCGCATATCTATTGACCTCATCCCATACTTTTAAGGTTGTCCTTGTGGGATTGTTCGGGTAGGCATTAGGGGGCAGTTCTGCTTTTGATTTCCACAGTACATCCCAAATAACTCTCCTCAATATGGCTCTGTCCACATGTAGCCAGTGCTTGTCCGATTCTCGAAGGGACCTCTCCGCAATCACTCTTAAATGAGCAGCTTTATAGTAAAGGTGGAAATCGGGAAGGGCCAACCCTCCCGACCCCCTTGACAATCTGAGACGGGTGTATGACAGTTGGGCTCTGTGGTTTTGCCATATAATAATGGTAATGAGCATGCACAAGGTCGAGAGGAAGTCTTGTTCCAAGGTGATAGGAAGGCTCTGAAAAAGATATAGAACCTTGGGCAAGGTGGTCTTCTTAACCACATTAACGCGGTACAACCACAACACATAGAGAGAGGTCCACCGCCTGAGGTCTGCTTTAAGTTGGTTAAGAAGCATAGAATAGTTGGCCTTGTAGAGGTTTGATAATCTGGAAGTGATGTTATTGCTTAAATAAGTTATGTTCTTTTTCACCCATTGGAATCGGGTTGAGGCTACCAGTAACTCCTCAGCACTGTTGGGTAAGGTCAGAGCGTAGAGGAAGGATTTGGTTATATTAATGTGAAAGCCTGCTATATTCTCTAATCTGTGCAATCCATCTTGGAGGGCAGCTAGAGAAGAAATAGGGAAGGTGAGAGTTAAAAGTATATCGTCTGCAAATAGAGATATTTTATGTTCTGTTTCACCAAACGTGAGGCCTTGAATTGTTAGTGTGGATCTGATCTGAGCTGCCAGAAGTACAAAGCTTAGAGCAAATAACAGCAGGGAGAGGGGACAACCCTGTCTCATCCCTCTCCCAAGTTGCAAGGGTTCAGAACTGACCCCATTAAGTAATACTCTGGATCTCAGGGCGCCATAGTTAGCTCAGAACATTGCTATGAATGCATCACAGAAACCAATGCGTTTTGGTGTTAGAAAGAGGAAGGACCAGTCCACTTGGTCAAACACTTTTTGACAGTGGAGGCCTAGAAGTGCTGGCTGAATCTGTTTATTCATGGCTTTCTCTATCAAATGAAGTACAGTATCACGTTGTCATGAGTCTGTATGCCCTTCATAAAGCCGGATTGATCCGGGTGGATCAAATCCGGCATCAAATCATTAAAATGTGAGGGCAATATTTTTTCATAGAATTTAGCGTCTAGATTGAGTAGTGCTATGGGTCTGTATGAACCCCAGTAGCTCATGTCTTTCCGGGTTTTGGGATCACTGTCACTAATGCCTCGCTCATAGAGGAGGTAACTGACCCCTGTTCCTCAAAATGGTTAAAAAGAAGTGTTAACTCTCAGGCCAGATCTAGACTACATGTCTCATTGAAGTGAGATGTGAGGCCGTCTGGCCCTGGTTCTTTATGGAGTTTCAGGGAAGCAATAGCTTTGCGTACCTCTTCTTCTTGAATGGGTTCTCCTAATACCTCATTTTGGGCCTCTGTTATCTGAGGAAGCTTCACATCATTCAAATACTCAGATTGGTTCTTAGTGTCTACCCGCTCTGCTGTGTAGAGTTAATTATAACAGTTCCCAAATATGCACGCTTTGTCCGTTTCTGAGGACGCTAACTGGGATGACTGTGTGCATATGTCTCTAATGTATTCTTTTTCACACTTGGTCCTTAGTTGGTGGGCCAAGTGTGTGCCCACTTTATTACTTTGAGAATAACAGACCTATCTGAGGCGGAGAAGAGTCAACTCAGCCCTATTGTTCTAAATAGGGTTAAGTTTTCCCCTAACCACTGGGACTTTCCACTGTAGATTCAATGTCGGAGTTAATTTGGGTGCCAGTTCAAGTTGGGTCTGTTTATGTTTTTTTAAACTCTTTCTATTAAGCAGGTAATCAGCACCTGGCAGTGCGTTTATCAAATGCAATTCCATACTCTTACATAGTTATCATCTCCACATCCCTGTCCCTTGTTATGTACAAGTCGGGTCTGTTTATTGAATGCAGAATTCAAAGCTATACATTTGCCCCTGATATGTGGTTTAAACATGTTCCAGTTTTTAGCTTTAGAGGTATCTTGAGGGCTATTAATTAAAAAAATCCTTGATAGCCTTTCTTAGGTCATCTCTTAGAAGCCGGTCCCTCGTCTGGGTAGAGGTGAAAACAATCATCGGTACAGCACCGGTGGTGTGACCCATTCCAACATCACCAAGACTGGTGCATGATCTGAAAAGGAGATGGGGAGGATTGAGGCAGCTTGTAAAATCTTGCGTCGGGCTTGGCTTAGAAAATTATAATCTAGCCAAGAATATTTTCGGTGTATGTGTGGGAAAAGAGTGTGTAGCTGTGTGCCATGGAGTGTCCTCCAGACATCTATGAGGCCTAGGGGCTGGAAAGCCTGTTTAAGTGGTTTAGGGAAGCTACCTGTTGATTCCCTGTTGGCATGAGTATTGTCGGTGCTGGAGTACCAAGCCAAGTTGAAATCGTCCATCATAACTATGTCTCCCTCAGTGAAACTACCCAGGAGAGTTAGGAGAGCGTGAAGAAAGGGGACCTGATTAGAATTCGGGGAATAAACGGAAGCATATTTTGCCCCTGAGGTGACCGTTTACCATGATGATCCTACCCTCCTTGTCTTTTTTGTAGCCTTCTGGTTTAAATTGTATAGTGGAATGAAATAGTAGGGGCACGCCGTTGTGGTTAGTAGAGGCCGATGACTTATAAACTATGGGATAAGTGTTTTGCCTCAGTCTATGATCTTCATCTCTCTTAAGATGTATCTCCTGGAGAGCTAAAACATGGTAGTGTAGGTCCCCTAAAAGTTTACATAATTTGTGGTGCTTGGCTGGCGAGTTGAGGCCTTTACCATTCTTAGTTAGTGTAGTGATCACCATGGTTACACTGAGAGTTTAATCCGCCCTCTGATTTTTTCAGTGCCCCTCATCCCCTCCCCCGATTGATCCCCATAGTCCGCCTGCAAGTACCCCCCCCAATATCCTCCCATCCTGCGCAACCCCCAAATAAAGTCCATTAATTGCAAAAATAAATGTATGAATAAAAAACGAAAAATCTTAAACTTGCAACTTGTACAACATTAAAACCCCAGAACGATTTATCTTGGGGAAAATTTCTAAACATGTCTGGCGAGTCGGTCTAATACCTCTACCCATGTTTCTTAATAACATTCAAAGTTAAGGCATTTATTAGCATTCAAGTAGTCCCTTAAAATAAAAAATTGTTACTGCTTGGAACACAAGGTATTTCTCAAATGTTTCCTGTGTCTCTCTGTGATTAGCAAGCGATCTCCAAGGTCGATCTGGCCCCAGACGGACCCTCCTGCTGGAAGCTATTTACCGTATAGTTCAGGGAGTGTAATTTCTCTTATGGTGGGTAATCGGGAGATGAAGAGCTGCATTGTTAATCATTTCTTCTTGATTTGACGAGGACGGCGCTGGGTGAGAAATTGCCCAGTTTTTTTGGGGGGTGCGGGTAGTACCCCAGATGGGCCAGTGCAATCTACAGTAGAGGGTATATTTGGATGTGGCATGTCCAATAGTGTCAAAGCTTCTGCTAGGTCAGTGACATGTCGAGGTTTGTTGTGGAGCTCAAATCCCAGACCAAAAGGATATGTCCAGTGATATTTGAAGTGTTCATCCTTTAATTTGTGAGTTACCGGTCCTGAAAGAGGGTGCAGGAGGCTCCTTGAAAGGTACCTGACTCTGCTTTTCGGGCCGCCAAGAGGATGGCTTTTTTAATTCTGATTGCATGTAGTTTGGCTAGGACATCCCTGCGGAGTTTCCTGTCACCTAGCGTTGATGGTTGAACTTGGTGGACTCTATCAATCTTAACTTTTGGTGTTGGACTACCCAGAGTCTCTGTGAAAAAACCTGTCACAAAGGCCTCTGAATCATGGCCCTCAATCCCTCTTTGAGGTTTGCTGCTTGAAGCTGTTGGCGAAGTGAGACCATCGACTCCACCTGGCCGCTTCTCTGTTCAAGATCAGCTGTCTTGGTTTCAAGGTCCAGGACTGGTGTGTCCACTGAGTCGACATCCTGTTGGTGTGTGGTTACCTTGCCATATAAATCCGAATGCAATGTCTTCAGGGAAGAGGTCAAGCCCGTTTTATGATCCTCTAGCAGCTCTTTCTTAAAATCCTGTAGAGAAGCATGTTTAGATCCTCCTTCGTGAGAGACATGGTGGCCGTCCCCAGAGCATTTATAGAACGTTCACGTGGTTCTGCTGGAGAGAAGTAGCTGGATACCTGATTAGGCTGTTGCTTCTATGGAGGCATAAAGACAGTAGCGTCGTGCAGGCAGGTCTGACTAATTACATTAGAGGTGGGCAGGAGACATCGGTGATTCCCATGTAGGAACTCCCCCCTCTGAGCCTCGTGATGTAGATACTTGTGTTGTTGCTGTAGTCGGGTTATGCATGCCTTAATTATGTACCCGTGGCTTGAGTAAGGGGCTGCAAATCACCCCCTGAGATGTGTGGCCTTTTCAAAACCTGGAGCTGAGGTATTGAGTCCAGCCTTGTACTCCCTTTAGTGGCACTCCCTCTATCCAAATGTGGACCTGATCTCTGTATATGGGAACGATTCTCTTTAATCAGAACATGATACATGCCACAGCCCCACCCTGATCTGGATGTGTGCATTTGTAAATGCACCCCTTATTTGACCTGCTAAATAAAGGCTTTAGTCGAGAAGAGCAGTCCAGGGTTGCTAGAGTTCCTGTCGGTCACCAATTGGTCCGTTGTTTATAGAATGCTTCTACGTCCACTTCTATCTGTAGCTATTCAAAGCGTTGTCTCGAAGATGGACTCTGGGTCCTGTCCCCATAGTACTCCATTTTAGAGTCCGGCATCACAAGGCAGTTGACCTTGAAGAGGGGGGGCGATCTCCCATACAATCGTTATAGAGGGATCTGGCTATAAGCGGCGATCATCTCTCCAGCTGAGTGATGGCCACGTGAGTCCCCGAGGTGCCATGTTGAAGTTAGACATGCCACGCTAACGGGCTCCAGGAGTGCTCCAAAGTGCCTAGCACTCTTCCCCCCTCTCCCATCGGGGAACTGGACAGACCACCTCGCAGCCCTTCCCAGTGGTGATGCCTCCAGGTGAGGGGGATTCAGCGGCAGAGCAGCAGCATGGGGCTCCAGGCGACTGGAGCGGTACTCACCGGGTCATCGGTCAGCCGGTCGTGGATCCCCCGACTGCTCTGCTTTCTTCCACTGGTCCTACACAGTATTGAGGATGAGCTCTGGTGTGCAGTAGGTGGGCTGGTGGGTCCTGTCAAGCTGTAACTTCTGTGGGCTCCTGTTATAAATGTTCAGGCGCCATCTTGCCTCCAACTTCATGCTCCAATCAGCCCAAAAGCTTTGCAGCGTCTAACCATCGGGCCGTCTCAGGCCCCCTCAGCCCTGTCTAAACCATTTTGTGGTGGTCTAAGTTGGGTCAGGTCGATGCGCCACAATAAGCCTTAAGTTTGCTGAGAACGATAGCGGAGCCGTAGTGGATCATGTCCACTCGGCCATCATGTCTGGGCATGACCCCTAATCTGCAGATTTTGTGAGGGAACTTTTTCAGCAACAGATTTGGGACAATTTTGCAGCAAGCCAAGGCAATCAAGCAAAAGTAACCTCAGCTTTGCCTCTAGATATTCTCGACCCATGTCTCAAAGTGTCTGGGAAATGTTCTTTGTCTCAGCAGCACTGGAAACCATGAATTTTTTTTCAAAACAGAATTTTATTGATTTTCAGAAGATATATTGAATCATCTTACAAATATTATTGGAATTGCGCATGAGTCTCATCTTACATCATAATGTAGTTAAACATAGGAACCTCAGGATGTCCAGTTGCAAACAATCATCAGTCCTGCTAATGAGCAAGGAAATAAGTGTTCATCCTAGCCCCAGGGTAGTCCTCAGCCCTTTGCCCTTTAGTGATTTGCAGTGCACGCTATTAGCCATGAATCTCCTCGAGGTTCTTCTCCACACACGATACCCCAACAGAGTTCCCTCCCACCACACCCACCTCCAAACACCCACCCTCTCCATCCCCCAGGCATGCCGCTGTGTAATCAAATCCTCCACATGCGGGTGTTGGTCGATCTAACAATACACAGTGTGTTCTATTTTATGAAACCCGCTCTACTGGTGAAGCTGTGGGGGATGTCCACCATACCGGTCAGTCCTATTATGTAGTCAGCAGACAGGGACACCAGATGTGCCAAGAGATCAATCTCCCACGGTAGGGTTCTCCACATCAGGGTTCGCATCTTCGTCATCAGGCGGTTGCCGCAGTAGGTCCACTAATGCCACCCATGCCCTCGCTGCCTCCAACGTCTTTTCATTCCCGGTTCTTCAGTCCATTTGCAGTCTGAAGGTCCCTTCACATTATGCCCACTTCACAAGCTCCCTCGTCCACCTTAGCACGCCAGGGCCATTTATTGCCTTCCAATGGCAAGTGATTTCTCTTTTAGCCAACACCAACCCCAGGTCTATGAATTTGCTAGTGACCTTATTCCTTGCAGTGTGAGGGAACCAGTGCAGCAAGCAACACCCTGAGGTCAGAGCCACTTCTCTCTCCGTCGTGGCCGCCAATCCCGCAATCACCCCTCTCCAAAACTCTCCCAGGAGTGGGAAATCCCAGAACATGTGTTAAACCCCCGCACCCTCCATGTTACACCTCGGGCAGGAGGTCGAGGCCCCAAAATATTCGTTAATCTTACTCGGGGTGAGGTATGCCCTATGCAATACATAGAAGTGAATCAGCTGGAACTGAACATTTCTAGTGCTCTTCCAGGCCCTTTCCACAAGTTCTCCCCATGGTTTCTCATCAATAGCCTCACCTAAGTCCTCCTCCCATTTGATGCGCTGCGGGAGATCAGTCAGGCTGTCAGGGGTCGGCATATCTCCTGCGTGAGGCGTCTATATAGGCAAGTGACCGCCTTAAATGTTCCAGCAGCTATCACTATATATTAACAAACCATGGAAGTCTGGGGTTCCACTATCCCCTCCTGCCAATGCTTTCTGATAGCTGCTGTCAGAGCTGCATGTAGAAGAAAATCTCCTCTTGGGAGGTCGTAACGCTCTAAAAGATCATAATTTTATTTTTAACCATATATTGTTGGCATTTAATCTTTAGGTTCACATACATCGTATTATGACGAAAACTCTCAGCATGTATGAGAATTGGGTCTATGACCATTTATAGGATCTCAAAAGCCAACACCTTCAAAACAAACAATAGAACATAGAAACAATACCCCCCTCCCCCCTCTCCTGGGTTGCAATGGAACAAGGACTGCAGAGGGGCTGCTGATTGGCAGCCACTCGTACAAGTGAGGTTTCGCAGTCGTGTGTAGTGGAGGCCAGGATCTCATGTGCTAAATTTGACGCCCCCCTAGATAATTGTCTAGAGCTGCGTCAGCCGCCCCAGCGGAGCCCACCTCCTCAATGTCTTCTTGGCCAGAGGCTGTTAGTTCACCTACTAAGGTGTCCCAGGCTTTGGCCTTGTCCATGGTACCAATCCCTCGACTGGCTTCCCTTAACAACAACCTGCTTTCAGCCCCCGCCCATCTCTCTAACTCTCTCCTCCAGGTGGCAATCTGTGGTCCTCTCAGGGTCTTCCAATTTCTAGCTATCTCCCTCTTGGCTAGGATGTAAGCAAGGTCATGAAACTTCCCCGTTACCTTGTTCTTAGCCGTGTGTGGAAACCATTCAAGGAGGAAGTTCTCTGGCGTCTGTGGCAATGCTTTATCAATGAGGTCGCCCACTATCTGTCGTATGTCTCCCCAGAAAGTCTGCAGTAGGGGCCAGTCCCAAAAAATGTGGAGTATGTGTGCCTCCCTCACCCCGCATCTTGGGCAGCCTGCTGATTCCACACTGAAGTACTGCAGAATGCGGGCCGGTGACAGGTACGCTCTGTGCAGCACATAATAGTTAATTAATTTAATACGGGCGTTCCGAGATGCCTTTGGTGTACGTTCTAGTATTTTTTCCCAGTCCCTCTCTGGAATTGGCTTACCCCATTGTAGTTTCAGGCGTTCTAGTGGCCGCCGTGCATCTGTATGTATGGCCTTGTATAAGCAGGACATCGTTTTAATTCTGCCCGCTGAGAGCGCCACGTATCTGCACCCCGCCAGTGGCTCTCTGTCCCCTCCTCTCCAATGTTGCCTAATCTTGCAAGTCGAGGCCCTATGCTTCAGGAAGTGTCCCCCGGGGAGGTCCTATGTAGCCTGCAGGTCCTCGAAGGGTATGAGTGCGGAGTCTCTGTACAGGTCCCCCATTTCTCTCAATCCCGCCTCTACCCAGTCTTCCAACCCCGCCCAGTGTTCTCCCTGTGGAAGATAGCGCAACTGTGTCAGTGGTATGGCAGGTGAGTAGGGAGTCGCAGCGCCCACCTTCCTCCGGTATCTGGACCAACAGTGCGTTACCACCTTGGTGGCCTGCTTGTCTGTCGGCGCGGTGCGGCGGACTCGTAAAAAGATTTTTGCTAGGTTGGCAGTATCCGGTGCGTCTGGGCAACGTTCCCTGTCAGGGTTGCGGTCTGCCGCTAGCCACAGGATCAGCCAGTATAGTTGTGCAGCTAGATAATAGCTCTCAAGGTCAGGCACTGCTAGCCCCCCTCTGCTGTAGGGTGCCGCAATGATGACAGTGCTACTCTCCGCCTGCCTGAGCCCCAGATAAAGGTCATCCTGACCACTCCTGGCTCTGCACGCCAATGGTTCCATGGCCAGAGCAAACAGGAGGGTGGAAAGGGGGCATCCCTGTCTCGTACCTCTCTCCACTCTCTGCGGAGGTGAAATTACTCTGCCAGTGCCCACCCGGGCTGTAGGGGCTGCGTACAGGAGCTGCACCCATTTTAGGAATCCTTCCCGAGGCCCATTCCAGCCAGGACTGCATACAAATACTGCCACTCCAGGCTGTCAAAAGCCTTCTCTATGTCCACTGCGAGCACTGCCGCTTCCTGCTTATTGTACCCTCCAGCGTCCATTACCGCTAGGAGGCGTAGAATGTTAGTGGCAGTTTCTGCCCCGGGATAAATCCCGCCTGATCAGAGTGAACAAGATGAGGCATATGTGGCAGCAAACAGGTCGCGAGGATCTTACTCAAGATTTTATAGTCCATGTTCAGCATGGGCAACGGTCTGTAGGCCGTAAAGTCATGGGGTTCCTTCCCTGGTTTAGGAATGGGGATGATAAGGGCCTCCCTGGTGCTGCCCAGCAACCGCCCCAGTTCACGGGCCTTGTGATACATTATAGTCAGGTGGGGGGTCAGCTCCTCCACATATGTTGCAAAAAATTCGACTGGTAGTCCGTCGGTACCTGGCGTTTTATTACGCGCCATTCCCTTAATAGCCACTCGGATCTCCCGTTGGGTCATATCCCCCCCCCTAAGAGCTCTGCAAATTCAGGGGTCAGGCGTGTCAGTGGGAGATCCGTCAGTTAGTCCCCCATATCTGCCAGTTCGCAGGTATATGTTTTGGCATAGAGTGCAGTATGGTATCGTGCAAAGACCTCGTTGATCTTACCCTGCACGAAGTGTCTGATTATCCCCCCCCCCCCCCATTCGTCCTCTATTTCCACTAGAGGAGAGCCCCGGCGCTCCGGATTTGTCAGCCATGCCAGGAGCGAACCGGACTTGTCCCTTTCAGTATGGGTGTGCTCCAGATATTTTTTATAGTCGAAGCTCCTGAGCCTCTCTGTTTGCCTCGTTGTCTCCTCCTTAGCATCCAGGAGTGCCCGTTGGAGTTCCGGGTGTCCCGGCCTCCTGCGTTCTACTTCCCGGAGAGCTGACTCTTCCCCCTCCACTTCTCTCATGAGGACCCTCCTGACTCCTGTGGCACGTGTAATGCACTGGTCTCTAAGGACCACCTTAAAAGCATCCCATTCTATGGCGAGGGATGCCGCCGTCCCAGTCTGAAATAGTCCACTATCTCACCCCTGACCTCCTCTCTAAAGACCTGATCTTCCACTGTATCTGGTCTAAGTCGCCATGTGTGAATCGCCGTTGGCGGGTGCGCTCACCTCAGGGACATAATCAGCACCTTATGGTCTGAAATGGTGCGTGCTAAATATTCTGCTGACGTGACTTATTGGTGAGCGTCCGCCGAGCACAACAAGGCATCTAGCCAGGCGTGCACCTCGTGGACCAACGAAAAATAAGAGTAGTCTTTGGTTTGCGGGTTCAGGGTGCGCTATGTGTCTAGCAGGCCCCAGCACTGCCTCCAGGTGGTGAACGCATGGGAAGAGCGTGCTGCTTGGGAGGTTGGCAGCGGGGAGTGAGACCGGTCCAGAAGTATGTCATCTACACTGTTGAAGTCGCCCCCCACTATCACAGTACCTGCAAGATATTGTGCTAATTTGTGGCTGAATGCCGGAAAGAATGCTGACTGATCGACATTAGGGGCGTATACACTGATCAAGGTAATGTCCCGGCCCTCCACCCTCCCCTTGATGGCCACATAGCGGCCCTCCGGATCGGTTACTGAATGGGGCAATTGGAAAGGAACCCCCGCTTGGATCCACACTAACGCCCCTCATGCATAGGCCGAATAAGTAGTGTAGAAGAGCTGCCCCCTCCACATTTTATGTAATGCCTGCCCTTCCTTTTGCGTGAAGTGCATTTCTTGGAGAAGAGCTATCTGGGCTCCTCGCCGTTTAATGTATGAATGGACTTTATGGCGTTTTGACATAGTGTGCATGCCCCTGATATTCCAGGTCTTGCATTTGTAATGTTGGTGGTCAGCCATGGTCGAGTAGTACTCTGGTCCGAACCCTTCCTAGGCCGGTCAACACCCACCTCACCCATCTCTGTGCCGAGCCCCCGTAACATCTTACATTTTGCAACCCAGTGTTCCCCCCCCCCCCCCCCAAACCCAACAACAAACTTGTTCCTGAACTCCCACTCCCCGGGATAAGTAGGGAAAAAAAAACATCCAAACCAATTTATAAAGTCTACAAGTGACTGCTTGTAGGGTGGTCAGTCAGTCCCAAAGGGTGGCCAGCTGCTGAAGCTCACCTGTCTCTGCCGCCGCCATCTTCTCCACAATGTCAGAGGCCCACCCCACAGCAGTCCTCCCTCATGTACCCCTGCACCTGAATGTAATCGCAGGAGCGCCCCCCAGTGAGCAAGATCTGCACCTCCCAGAGCGCCATTGTGCACCACTAGATGATGCCATCTGCCGTCTGCGGTGTTACAATCGGGAGTGGCGCACTCTGCACCTCAGAGTCACTGGACCCACCCTCCGAACCAGTATCTGCCGTATTTCCGCTGTCCTCCGGCTGGTCTTGGCTCTGCACCCCACCGCTGATCCGGGCCACCACCTGCATCGCGTTCAGCCGTTCGAGTTGTGTCTCCTCCTGTGAAGACGCCAGGGTCTCCGTCCCAGTCCTCCGATTCCTGGGTCGGTGTCCTCGTTGTCCTGCTTTCGTCAGGTTCCGTGGCCGCTCTGCACCGTCATGGTTGTCTAACCAGTCGGACGCCTCCTGAGGGGTTCTGAAGAACTCCGTGTGCCCAGCCGTTACAACTCACAGAGTAGCCGGGTATTGCATCGTGTATTTGTAATCCAGATGCCACAGCCTCTCTTTAACCTCCCGGTAGGAGCTCCGCTGTTGTTGCACTTCCCGCAAACAATCCGGGAAGATGCGCACCGTGGAATTGTGCACCTGCATGTCGCCCTTGATGCGTGCCTGGGTCAGAATGTGGTCACTGTAGTGTAGGAGTTTTGCTATCACCACTCTTGGCGGGGCGCCTGGCAAGGGTGGTTTTGCTGGGACGCGGTGTGCTCTTTCCAGGGCGAAAAAGTTTGACAGCCCGTTTGGCGCTATCTCTTCCCTGATCCATTTTCCAAGATAATCCGTCATGCTGCGGCCTTCATTTTTTTACGGCAGGTCCACGATCCTCCGGTTGCTTCTGCGTGACCTGTTTTCGGCATCTTCAGCCCTGTCCTCTAGCATCCGCACCTTTGCCTCTAACAGGGCCATTCGCTGCTTCGGATCAGTGAGCACCAGCAGGACCTCTGCAAGTTCCTCCTCAGTTGATTTGACTCGGTCCGACAATTTTCTTGTGATCGTCTCTGAGCAAATCCATGTCTGTGCTCAATGAGTCAATCTTGTTTTCCAGGTGCTCGCTGGACATGGTGATAGCCTGCAAGATGTCCTGTAGCGTGAGGGCTGCAGGGTGTTGCCCTTGCTTCTGGGACTTCCCATGTTCGTCTGCAGGCGCGTTCAAGGTGGGATCCTCTTTGTCCTTCTTCTTCTGGGGCTTCCCCACGGTGTCTTCACACCCTGGGGCACCTCTGGTGATGCGCGTACTCATGGGGCACCCCAAATCGTTCTCACCGGGTTTGGGCTTGTCGCTTTCAGCAGGCCCCTGTAATTATACTAGCCTGGTAGTGCGACGCTGTCGACGGCTGCCGCGCAGTGCACCCAGAGTCGCCAGTCTGAATGCAGGGCCCCACTCCAAGCCTCCCCCGCTCGCTGTCTGCGGTATCCGCTGTCACCAGGAGGTTCCAGGCCCCTCAGGAGCTCCTGCCTGCCCCAGGTCCTGGACAGGAGCCCCCAGTACTTCTCCTGAGTAGCGCGTGCTCAGGCTGCCCGGGTAGGCACACGGTCCCACCAGGGGCCTAGTCCGCTCGTCCTATGGCGCTCTCCAGTCCTGCACCCTGGAAGTCGCACAGGAGGAAGGGAGCCAAAACCTTGCCACGTCCACCTATGGCACCCATGGGCAGCCGGCGCCCGCCCCAGCCCCGTGCCTATCTGGGCTCATATTCTCATCGCCCCACCTGTGCAGCAGCGTACGCTTCAAGCTCCAGGCTCGTGGGGGGGTGGGGCGTCCCACCAGCGCTGCAGCTCTCCATCTGGTCGTGGGCCCTATGGGGCCTATCCCAAGTCCCTCGGTGGCAGCCGATCGCAGCACTCAGCTCTACACAGTGGGCAGGTGGGGCACCCTCCAGAGCTCAGGTGGATCTGTGCTAATCAAGGTGCCCCAGACTCCTCGATCTCCGTCCGTGCCGCCATCTTACCACCGTTCACCTCCCTCGGCCTTCCATCTGGTCTCACAGGCGCCGGTATGCAGGGAGCTTCTCCGGGGTCCACAGGTCCGTGGGAGTCGCACCCCGCAGAGGGCAGAAGATGAGGTGCTCCAGTGCTCAAGCCTCGCACCATGCGGGAGGCAGCTAGCGCTTGTTTCGTCGCTTTCAATTCCCGCTGGGAACCGCCATCTTGGTTCATCACCCGGCCGTGCTCTCAGCGATCAGTTTTCAGCGATTTACGGCCGCAGAGGAAGTTCGTTCCATCTCCTGGGTGCCCCCTCTTCGGTCCCAGTTATGGGGGTGTGCCGTGGGGCGTCGTGCCCCTCTTAAGGGTTCAGGATGATCGGCGATGGCGGCTGGCCGACGGGAGCTCGCGGTGAGTGCTGCTCACTCCATCGGCGCCAAGCCACGCCCCCTTCCTCTAAAATATCATTAATAAGGGAGCAAGGTATTTTCCTCATACAAATGCCCTATGGTGGAGATTCCTTCCTCCCCCCATGCCTGCAATCTATGCCTATCCCCTCCGTAGGGTAGTGCCTCGCATATAGCTAGCAGGATAGCCGGCGCGTAGGGGCATCGTATCTGCGCCCGTCTGAGTGATCTATTCCAACACTTGCGCACCGTCTGCAGATCCGAGGGGGTCGCACGATCTCTTATGGGGGAGACGCAACAACAAACGGGAAAGGAGTCGCAAGCTCGGATCTTGATTCCCAAGGTCCACCGCATTCCTGACCTGCCTTGCTATCCACTTCGTAAACCCCTGTAATTGTGCTGCATGATAGTAGGCCTCGAGAGCTAGCACTGCATATCCCCCCTCGGCTCTGGGCCTCATCATGGTGGTTATCGCCATTCTCCGCCTTCTAGTGCCCTACAGAAACCCCGTCATCGGTGTATTGAGTTGAGCAAATATCCTGGGCGGAATCTAAAGCGGAAGTGACCCGAAGTAATAGAGGAGCCTAGGCAGCGTCACCATCTTTAATAATGCCACCCTGCCCGCTACAGACAGTCGGAGAGTCCCACAGAACTCAAAAATGATTGTGGTGCTGCGTATTGTTCGCCGTATGTTGTCCTCCAGCAGATCTTCAGGGGCATGGTATATTTGGGTACCCAAATAGGGCAGACATCTGTTTTCCCATGACATGCCCTCTGCTTCTGGCGGCCCAACTCTATTCGAGTA
This sequence comes from Triturus cristatus, assembly GCF_964204655.1. Taxonomy (NCBI): domain Eukaryota; kingdom Metazoa; phylum Chordata; class Amphibia; order Caudata; family Salamandridae; genus Triturus; species Triturus cristatus. The sequence continues at coordinate 345,047,748 of NC_140586.1, forward strand.
CACAGGGAAAAGGCACGGCTTGGCCCAATTTACCCTAAGCCATGTGGCTCTCCCCAGAACACTCAGGAGATCTTTGGCTCCTCTGAGTGCATCTGCTGAATTAGCAGGAACCTCAGGAGGTCGTCCGCATAAAGCACTATATATTGGAGCTGTCCCGTCACCTCCAACCCCTGATAATAGCGGCCTGATCTAGCATGTGCAGCCAGAGGCTCCATTGCCAGCGCAAATAACAGGGGCGACAATGGGCAGCTTTGTCTTGTTCCTCAGCCCACTATGCAGGCATCCGAAATCAGCCCTCTCATCCTGACTCTAGCAGTAGAATTTTTATATGAGATTGCCGTCCATTCCACGAAATGTTCCCCCAACCCAAACGCCCTCATAACCCTCAAAGCTATCAAAAGCTTTCTCAATGTCAACTGCCAGAATACACGCCTCTTCCCTCCGGTAAGTGTCCGCTTCTAAGACTCGTAGGAGCCTACGTATATTCTTCGCTGTTTTCCTGGTTGGGATAAATCCCGCCGGATCCGTATGTATTAGCGTCGACATGTGTACGAGTAGTCGCTTGGCCAATACACAGCTTAATATTTTATAGTCCAAATTAAGCATGGCGAGGGGGTAATATGCAGTCTGCTCCCAAGCCAGTTTGCCAGGTTTTAAAAGTGGAATGATTACCGCCTCCCTCGTTGAAGCAGGTGCAGAGCCTTCTTGTTTTGCCCTGCTATATAGCGCCACTAGTTGAGGAGCTAAGATATCTACATACGTTGAATAAAACTCTATTGGCAGCCCATCTGTCCCCGGCGTCTTATTCCTGGCCATATGTTGAATGGCGCTACGTACCTCCCCAATCTCGACTTCTCTACCCAGAGCATCAGCTGCCTCAGCATCTACCTTTGGGATGTCTATATCGCCAGAAATCCCACCTCTTCCTCCATTCCGGGATCAAGCCTACTCTGGTATAAGGCAGTGTAATACTCCAACAATTGGATGTTGATATCTTGTTGACTATAGTAGATCTCATCTTCCCGCCCTCGTAGTTCGAGTATCGTCACCCCTCTACACGCTGGGTGGCCAACCAGGCTAACAGTGCCCCAGATTTATCCCTCTCAGCATGGGCCCGGGCAATGTAAACCTTATAATCGAAGCAGTGCAACCGTTCTACTTGTGTTGCTAATGCCTCCCGAGCAGCAAGGAGGTCTGCTTGCCTATCCATCCTCTCCGGCATATCCTTTTCTATCTCCCGGAGTAGTTGTTCCACTCTTTGTATGTCCTTCATAAGAACCCTCCGTACTCCTACCACTTCCCCAATGCAGTGGCCCCTTCTAACAGTTTTAAGGGCAACCCATTCGATGAGGGGACTTGTCGCCGTATTGTCATTCTCTAAAAAATAATTCTCGATAGCAGAACCTCCTGTGGCCCGGAACACCTGTGTGGCATCTTGAGCCTGTCCTGCTTCTGATGTCATAGTGTCATGGCAACCTAGGAACCTACACTGGGTGTTGGTATCCCAGGTGAGAGAATGTGTTATTTCAAAAAGTACAAAGGAGCTGTTGGCTGTACTGGCTGGGACCTGGATGGGTTTCTTCTTAATAAGAAATAAACCTGAAGTTCTTCTGCACAACCTGCCTTTTGTGTGATTCTTTCATCCACTTCAAGGATCTTACAACCTGATCTTCTAACGCTTCCATTTGCAGGCGCCATACAGGTATTTTAGGTCTAACCCGTATCCAATCTAATATCACCAGCAGCGGGTTATGATCGGAAATCGTTCTAGTCAAGTATTCACTTAGTCTAACCCCCCCATGCACATTTGGGGAGCACAGGATCGAATCTAACCTAACGTGTAGTTCGTGTAATGCAGAAAAATAAGAGTAATCCCTTTCCTCTGGGTGTTGGGCCCTCCAAGTATCCGTCAGCCCCCAGTGTTGTTGCCAATCACATCTAGCCTCAGCAATTCTATGTGTGGGAGTGTCAGGAAGTGGTGGGTGTGAACGGTCTAGTCTAACATCAGTAATACAGTTAAAGTCACCCCCTAGTAATACCGATCCTGTCAAGACTGACGCTAGTGTCCGTGAAAGATGCGCTAAAAATGCGGGTTGGTCCATGTTAGAGGCATAGAGACTCACAATCACTATGTCCCTGCCGTCTAATCGCCCCGAGAGCACCACAGATCTGCTCTCCGGATCAATTATTTGCATAGTACACTCCTTCTTCCTTGTGGCCAAAGCCTGGAACGACCTTCTGCTCCACCTCAGACAGACAACATCGCTTCCCCTCTTCATAAGAAACATCAAAACCTGGCTCTTCGACAGACCGCCTCCTTGATGGACTGAAACCTTCATCCCCCCACCCCTAGCGCCTTGAGACTCTCACGGGTGAGTAGTAGCGTTTAACAAACGATTGATTGATTGATTGAAAAGGGACTCCCGCTTGCACCCAGACTAGAGTTCCCCTGGCAAAAGCAGAGTATGTAGTATAAAACACCTGCCCCCTCCATCTCCACTGTAATGCAGCACCTTCCTTCTGTGATAAGTGAGTCTCTTGTAAAAGGGCAATCTGTACCCCTCTCCTGACCAGGTAGGCATATATTTTATGGCGGCGCAACATGGTGTGTATCCTCCTAACTTTCCAAGATATACATTTAAGAACTATGGTGGGCCCCATTGTACCAATGGCGGCATACCTTTAGCGATTTCCCTCACAGCGACATGCCTGGTCCCAAACAAAATTTCCTCAACAATAAGAAACCACCAACACCCCCTCCCCAGGACAGGTACTGGCAAACAAGTTCCCATCCAAACTAGAACGTGTGAACATCTATTCACGAAAAGTGACGGGCGTAAGCTGACCCTGCTGGACTCAGATCTCCCCCAGGCTACCCCCCATCCTCTTAGGTCTTTTGAGAGACCCAGTATCTGCTTCGGTGTCATCAGGATGCTGCTAGAGGGCGGGAGTCACAGCAGATGTCAACTTCCAGTGCCAGAATCCCCTCTTACATATGACCTGGTGCATGAACTTCAGGCTAATTCATCCGCTGTTTGAGGAATGACGTCCGGGAGGACAATCTCAGAGTCTCCGCTTGTGCTACCTGGATGGGAGCTTTCAGATTGGTCCATGCCATGCTCGCTGGTGGTCGATTTCAGACTAGCTCCTCCATGACTAAGGTCTGCAACTGCTTGTAAAGCTTTGTGCCACTCTGGTCGGCGTTCTTTAGGTGAGGGAGCTCTTGGAAGATGCGGAGAAGTGGTCGATGTCCGCTGGGTCAAGTCCGGTGATGAAGTACGAGTTTCCGTGCTCTGCCGGTCCTCCAGCCATTCCCATGCGTCATGCGGGGTAGTAAAGAAATGTGTCTCTAACTTATCGATCACCCGGAGGCACACCGGGTACAATATGGCATATGGGATTTGCAACTGGCGCAGTTTCTGCTTTATGGCCATAAAGGAAGCACGTTGGCGTTGTACTTCCCTGGTGAAATCCGGGAAGATCATCACTCTATTATTACCAACCTGCAAGTTCTGTTTCTCTCGGGCTTGCTGTAATATGTGGTCCCTATCTCGATAGTGAAGTAGGCGCACTACCACCAGCGGTCGGGGAGGAGCTCCAGGTTTGGGTGGTCTAGCTGGGACCCTGTGGGCATGTTCAAGTGCATAGAAGGCGGCGAGGCCCTCCAGGGCTACCTCCGCTCTAAGCCAGTTCTCCTGGATGTGCACCTGCATCAGCCCCTTCCTCTCTCTCCGGAACTCCCATGATCCGTAGATTATTTCTGCGGGAGCGACCTTCACTGTCCTCTGCTCTCATTTCAGGTACCTTGAGCCTGGCCTCTACAGTTTTCAGAGAGAGCTGCAATGTGGAAACTGCTTCCGGGACCTCCTCCAGATTCTTCTCATTGAGTGTCACTCTCTCTTTGAGCTTGCGGTGGTGGTCTTTCAACAAGTTGAGATCGGCCCCTATGGAATCTATATTTGTCTCCAGGGCTTCTCTTGAGGAAGTGATGGCCTGCATAATATCCGCTAGGGTAGGTCCTTCAGGGGCAATACTTTTCCGCCTCTCCGACGTCTCGTCTTCATCATCAGTGAGCTGACCTGCCTCTTCCACATTTAGGACAGCATATCCCTTCTTTTTGGACACTCTCCCCATTGTTAACAGTCCGTTAGCGCCCTCTGGGCTGCTGCAGGGCAATATCATCCTTGTACGCAGATCACTGGCTACCGATTCAGCGTCAATGTGGGGCAGATCTTTGGATTTGGCTGTGGGCATATGATGTTCCCGCCCTCCAGGCTCTCTGCAGTATACGCAGTCCCCCAAGGTGCTACCCAGTAATGCAGGTCCTCAAACAGTTCTTATAGTCACTCCGCTTGTTGTCTCCTCAGCCCCCCTGTGCCTGCCATACACACCTAGGGGTTGATTTAGGGCCGCGTCAAATTCGACGTGAGTGCCTCCACTCTTCCACGCTCTCTGGCCCAGTCCTCCGCTTAATATAATATCTCTGTGTCTCCACAAGCGCTTTTCTGCTGCAATGGGGCTCGGCGGCATAACAATGGGTCCCAACTAGCCGGTCGCAGGTGCCTCAGTGTGGCCTTGTGTCTGTGTCGCACGCCGCATCTGCTGTAGTCCTCCCATCCAGCCCCCAGTGCAATTCAATGGGCTCGCACTCCCAGGTTGGCAGCCACTCTTCGCCCCTCAGAGTTACTGCTAAGTCCTCCCTACGTAGTGGGGCTGGCCCATTGCCCTCATCTCTCAGTGCTGCAATTCAGGGTATGAGGCATACGCTCCAGCGCTCCTCATACGGTCAGCATAGAGCGGCTTCGTTATCATCCGGCGCTCCTTCACCGCACCTCCCTGGTCTGCTGCGCACCACCGCTGCCATCAGGACCCGTTCCCGCAGCCCACAGCCGCCATTTTGTAGGCGTAACACAGCGTCGCGATGTCCAGGAGATCACGCCTAAGGCCGCCACTCTCACTGCTCTCTGCCGCAAGCCTGCACACCCCACCCACCAGGCAGCTCGCACGTACACCTCAATTCCACCGCCTCTGACCTCGGTGGAGGGCGCCGCGTCAGAACCTGGCCGCCATCTTGGATGCGCCGCCCTCTGCGCTCAGTCAGGGAATTATCTGCATTTTCACCCCGTCAGAGGCGCCAAAATTCCCGGCTAGCAGTCCAGCCTGGACACCAGTAATTTCGCCACCAGTATTGCAGCAAGGGACCTCACTGTTGGGCCAGGATCATTGCCGTTAGGGGAGAGCCGCAGAAGGAGCGCTGGAGTCCGCACCCCCTCACATCGGCGCCTAGCCACACCCCCACTGGAAACCATTCATGTTGATCAGTGATCTGTTCTAAATAAAGCCCAGAGTTTTGTAAATTTCGAGAGCTAGGTTTAGAGCTGTCCTTTGCATGGCAAACTGAATAAATGGTTCTTGCATTCTATTATAGACTCCGGGAGTAAGTGCCCCGGAATGTGTAATGAAAATAGCCACAAAAGCTGAAGAGACAGGCCTCGCAGGCACAGTAAATATGTGGCAGCCAAAGTAAATCTTGGCTTCTCATCACATTTGATACCACCTTTCATGTCCAAGCCTCAAAGGATCTCACTGGCCCTTGTGTTAAAGGAGGTAGTGTTAAAGGGTATACTGGTTGACTGTTCCCTCTGGGGGCGCTCCTATTCACGCTCTGTCGGTCTTCCCACCTGTCGACATGGCTTGTACTCTGAAATTACTTAAGGGCCTCAAGTCCGGTTCTCCTTCGGATGTATGCCCTGCCAGACTGCTGGCCGCGGTCGCGGAGATCATCAACCCTGAGGTGAATGCCATTATTAACCTTTCCCTTAGGGAGGCCTGTGTTCCGCCGGAGTGGAAACAGGCTAAAATTCTTCCCTTACTAAAGAAACCGTCCCTTGACCCCACGCTGCCCGGCAATTATCGCCCTATCTCCCTTCTCCCTTGCCTTGCTAAGGTATGTGAGAAGGTAGTGACCCGACATCTCTCCGAATTCGTGGAAAGATCTGAGGCTTTGCACCCCGCCCAGTCTGGGTTTCGGGCAGCCTATAGCACAGAGTCCGCGCTAGTGGAGATCTCAGAGGCAATTAGGGACTGCTTAGATGCTGGTGGCAGAGCAGCTCTGGTAATGCTTGATCTGTCAGCAGCATTTGACACGGTGCCCCATGCCAGACTGCTCTCCCGCCTCTCTGAGATTGGGGTTTCTGGCTTGGCCCTCGCTTGGCTGAGGTCCTTTCTGGAGGGCCGTACCCAACAGGTCTGGGTGCCACCAGCCGCCTCTTCTCGGCAGGAGGTTCCTACAGGTGTCCCCCAAGGTTCGTCCCTTAGCCCCCTCCTTTTTAACATCTATGTTACTCCTCTGGTCTTTTTGGCCGAGAAGTTGGGGGCTAAGGTGATAGCCTATGCGGATGACACACAGCTTCTTTTTACCTGGGCCAAGGGGGAAGATTCCGTCTTGCCTGTACAGAAGTGTCTGTCTTCGGTATTTGGTTGGCTTGCTAGTGCCCAACTCAAGTGCAACGAAGAAAAATCAGAGATCCTTCTGTATGGTAACTTCCCCTTGGACTTCAGACGCGAGATCTGGCCCCCGGATCTCCCTCCTCCTCCCTCTAGTGGTAACTCCGTTAAAAATCTCGGAGTGTGGTTTGAGGACAACCTGTCGTTCTCAGCCCAGGTGAAGAAGGTCTCGGGTGGCTGTTTTGGCCTTCTTAAGGTGCTTAGGGGTTTTCTTCCTCTTCTCCCTAGAACTGCCAAGGAAACGGTTGTTAGGGCACTGCTACTTTCCCGCCTGGACTACGCCAATGCCCTGTATGTGGGCTTACCTGGCTACTCCATGTACAGGCTGCAGTTGATCCAAAATGCAGCCGCAAGGCTCCTCCTTGGAATCGCCAGGAGCAGTAGCGTTCGCGCTCATTTCCGTGCCTTGCATTGGCTGCCCATGGCTGAAAGGGTTAAATTTAAAGCATTGGTCATCGCCCACAAAGCCCTTCACAACCTGGGTCCCATCTACTTGCAGAGGCGGTTTTCATTTTATGCCCCGACCAGAGCTCTCCGCTCTTCAGCCCTTCTGCTGGCCAAGGTTCCTCGTTTCTCCCGGTCCAGGCTCGGGGGCAGCTCGCTTGCGGTTAAAGCTGCCGCTGCCTGGAATGCTCTCCCTTTCTTCTTGCGCAACACTAAGGACCCACTCTGTTTCAAACGTCTCCTCAAAACCCATCTGTTTCCATAGCCTTCTACTTTAGTTCTCCTCATTTGGCTTCGCGCTGGGACACTCCTTGGAGTAACTATCGCGCGTTATAAATTTATCTAACATAACATAACATAACTGGTATTAAAACTGTGAAACTTGTCAGAAGCACTGTCCGTGTGGTCAATTTTAACTAAGTTCAGCACTTGAAGTTGGTCTCCATCAGACACCTGGTTGGCACAAGTGTTGCACCTCAAAGTGTTGTATTTTGCAGGTTCCTGTCTGAGGTGGCATGATGGGAAAAATAATAATAGACTGGGAGGTGGCCCCAAGCAATTACCTGTGGCTGAGATTAATTCAAGCATTCTTTCCATCACTTTTTTGTTTTCCTCAGTGCAATGCCCTTAGTCCAACTGGTTTGCCAAGATGTCATTACCATGCTTACTGTGCCATAAATTTCAAGCTGCATCCTATTCATGAGGCCCAAAAAGGCCAAAACCGGCCTGGGGTTACTTGTGTTCCCATTCATAAGGGACCTGGCCTGGCACTTAAGTCTGGGCTGTTCCCATTGGAGCAGGATCAAAGCGGAGTTACTTATGGTTGGTTCCTGTTTGAGGTGGCTTGATGGGAGAAAAAACTACGGGCTATGCTGCTGCCCTAAGTTCTTACCAGTGGCTGAGATCAATTCAAGCACCTACCTATCACTTTGGTTCCATGGTGTGATGCTAAAGGTGTGGGGGTACGCCAAAACATGGGCCCTATACTCACTGTATCATTGGACTCCAGTTGTAGCCTACGAATGAGGCCCACTTAGGCCACGGACAGTCTATGGTTGCCTGTGTTCCTGTTCAGAGGGAACCTGGCCTGGTAGTTTGACCTGGACTGTTGTTTTTGGAGCAGGATCAAGGCTGATTCGCCTATGTTTGGTTGCAGTCTGAGGTGGCATGTTGTAAAAAAAACGACGGAGCCTCATGCAGCCATAAGAAACTACCAGTTTCTTGGATAATTTAAAGAATTCCACCCATTACCTTAACTTCTAACCTCATCATTACCAGCTTATAGCACAACAAGTTTCTTGCTAAGGGAGGGATTGTTACAGATTCATGGGTATAACTAACAATCAGAAGACATGGAAGATGCTTCCATCTATCTCAATTTGTAGACCACCAGGGTCTAGTTGCATCTTCCCCCTAAAACGGGAACTTTAGGTCCTGTTGCAAAAGTGAAATGGCAGCTCCTGAAGTCCCTGGGCAGAGGGCACGCAAGATGGCAATGAAGGATAGAATGCTTTTGAGATAGATACCTTGAGATTTGGGGTAGATTGTAAGCTGGAGTGTGAATCTTTCCAACTTTGTGAAAGAGGCCTATGATTGGATTTGAAAAAGTTCTATGTTGCTGGAGCTGAACAAAAATTCTGTCTTTGTTGGGTTGAGCTCTACTAGACATCCTAATCTGGGTGAATGAGATGGAGTACGTGTGGTGATGGATGAAGCTGACAAATTGATTTTTCACATGCAGATCAGTGCCACCAGCTTACTGGAGTCTGCTGATTCTTCGAATGGCCCGAAGAAATGATAGCGGTTTAGCGTAGCGCTTTAAGATCACCAAAGAAATAATGGACCCTTGTATCATCATCTCACAGCTGGTGTGACCTAGAGTCTCTCATTTTAATTAATCGGTCCCTTTTGCAAAGGTAGTATGTTAATCATGACAAATATTGTTTGCAGTATTTATATTGGATTGGTAGTGTAGAACCTGAGATAAATGCCTGGAAACTGACTGAATCCTATACCCAAAACCCTGCTCCCAAGTTTTTCTTTTTTTCCTCTTTTTTGTTGGTCATTTAGCGGTGTTAAAGATGCTCGCCACAGAGTAGATCAGCTCTAACACAACTGTTAATCTCAATTTTTGTTTTCTTTGTGTCCATCCAGATTTTCAATGCATTGCGGATAGCATTAGGGTACGAAACCTAGTTCTACTGTGGTCTCAAGGTACAGAAAGTAAAATAAGAAAAACTGCATCAATGTGTGATATGTCTGAATCCACTGGTGGATGATTCACATGAATAGCTTCAATCTTAGATGCAGTTACTGGATTTGGGGGTTGGGAGACAGAATTAAAAACTGTGAACACTGTTGTGCATCACTATTTTGAACACGACAGTGCTGAACTGTTTCTGATGTTTTCAGAATGACATATATCAAATAATGAAGTGTATTATTGACTAGGTGCAACCAAAAGTGTTACTCTATTACATTAATTGTGGAAGAAAGTAGAGCAACATGGTTCTGACTTTATTGCTTATCTAATTACCCTTCTGCTTTAGAATTCATTGCACCATTTCTCTATTTCAGGGTGAGCCTTGGGTAGATAAAGCAGTTCGGCCTCTAAAGTACAGTTCAGCAGAAGAATCACTCCGACTATTCAGAAGTCACCATTAACGTCATCTACTGTCATGAACTAGGGGGAGGTGATGGAAACCTCTATGTTAACACCCTCCTCCCTGGGGGATCAGGAAATTATTACAGTAGCAGAAGAGATGCATAGTGCAGCCTCAGGCATCCAGTCTCAAACAGGATCTGAGTCACAAGCCAACACAACGCTTTATTCAGCGGGGTTAAGCAAATGCAGCTTGCTCTGGAAGGCTGTTATAGAAGGGAAGACCGACAAAGTGCGCCTGCTGTTGGAACAAGGTGCTGATCTTAATGCAAAAGATAAAAATGGATGGACCCCTCTGCTTCAAGCAGTGCAGCTCGAATGGGATGAGATTATTCATCTTTTGTTGGAAAGGGGTGCAGACCCATTAGTCAAAAAGAATAATGGTGCTACTCCATTCATTATTGCTGGGATTCTGGGAAATGTAGAATACCTGAAACTTTTTCTTTCCAGAGGAGCAAATATCAATGAGCAAGATGATTACGGCTTCACAGCTTTAATGGAAACCGCCTTAAATGGTCATGAGCAAGCAACCAAGTTCCTTTTAGGTGAGGGAGCAGATGTGAATGTGGTGCGGAGTGCAACTGATGAAGGAAAGTCCAGGAGCACTGGTGGACGGACAGCTCTTATGGATGCAGCAAAGAACGGGCATGGAAGCATAGTTAGTATGCTGCTGGCTAAAGGAGCCAATGTGAATCACCAGGACCTTCATGGACGAAGTGCATTGCTTCATGCCCTGCATAGTTCAGACCCCACTGTCATCAGTGTTCTTCTAGATTCTGGTGCAGAGATTAACATGAGAGACAGAGCTGGAAAAACAGCTCTTTTCCTGGCAGTGGAAAACAAAAGACCAGGTTTAGTAAAGGCTTTATTGAGCAAGTGTGGAGGTCAAGCTGATGTTCAGGATAACACCGGAAAGTCCGCATTGCAGGTGGCAGTCAAAAACAAAGATTATGAAACAGCCAAACTCTTGTTGGAAAATGGGGCTGACCCAAAAAATAAGCATTTAATCCGTGAAGCCCTGCCCTTGTATAATCCATTGTTGGTGAAGCTGCTTCTCGAGTATGGTGCAACTGTGGATCCAAATGACATGTCAACAAACTGGACTGTAGCCAGCAAATGCTGGGGGGAGAAACTGAAGGAACTCCATCATATGCAGCGTCCACTCAAAGGAAAACTGGCGATCTTTATCAAGGACGACTACAAGATTAAAAGTACTTCTGGGGTAGGAGTCTATCTAGGCATCTATGATGGTCATGAAGTAGCTGTGAAGATAACCCTGAAAGAAGGCGGGAATGAGAGATTCCTACAGGAGCAGCGGTGTCTGAATTATTTCCAAGGCAGAAGCCATACAATGAAGCTACTTGGAGCAGAAGAAGACGATGCCCGCCATTACTTGTGCCTTATGTTATGTGAAAATAGCATTGAGGGACATGAAGACATGCCTCTATTGAACACCAGAAACATCCTGAAGGATGTATTTCAGGCTCTTGAGGACTTACACCAATCAAACTTTGCCCACCAAGATGTATGTCCTGCCAACATTTTGATAGGTGAGTACTGTCTTCTCACTCTTGCAGTGAGTAAATGTGGTCTGGTGCGTTAGGTATTTCAGATGGAACCAAGGGATATGATTGATCTTATATAGTGTAATGTCTCTTAGATATTTTATTGATACAATGTTTTTTAACTTCTTTTTATCTTTGCATTTTTATGCGTTGAAATAATGTGAAATAAAGTATGTTTTGACTGACTGACTATCACCCTTGGTTGACCACAGGTACAATACAACATTGGGTGAATCACTTTTTGCAGTCTTGCTGCAAACAGTATTGTAACTAATCATTTAACATGTACTAAAAAGCGGTCTTTGTGACTGCCCCTTGCTCATGACTGTCTTCACTGTCTTAGCTCCCTTGGCCTGATTTTTTTGAGTTTGGCTTTCCTCACTATTCTTGTGTTTATACCACCCAGAGCAGCGTGCCAAACTTTGATTGGTTGACTTGTATATTTAAACTACTCATTTCAGGGGACTATTGTTCCTTTGATATGCTTCTATTGCATATCAGTTTTTGCACATACAAAAGGTATGGACTCTTCTCTTTTTTGCCTTTCTTGGTTGACTCCCTGCTCTTTATTTTCTCTCTCTGCATTAGTGGCCCCACTCCCTCTCCTTTGCCTTGCCTTGGTTCACTGTGCCTCCCGCTTGCCTCCCCTCCCGTCTCTGAGTCTGCAGCTTGAGCCTGCTTACAGGTGCTCTCCTGACCTTCCTTCTTTGCTGAAGCTGTGCGTTAACCAAAATAGTGTGGGGGAATTGGTTGCTGCACTACCAGGGTGTTGGGGCGCAGATCCATGTGGATGGATTATATTGGGTTAATGTCTTTGCTCATACCTGCTCTATGTTACTTTGTAAGGGTTGGTTTTCTTTCAAATGCCCTACCCATGCTGCGTGCCAGATACCTTACTTCATCCGCTTTCCTGAAGTAAGAATCTGGTACAGACAAAAGGGCAGTCCAGAACTAGAAATTCCCTTTTTTTGAATGGCAAAAACTGCAGTCTCACCCACCCTTCTCACTTCAGTCCACCCTCCAGGCACAGGAATGCAAGCAATACACTTTCACTATCTGGGGAACTACCCTCACTGTCCATGTTGTTCCAAGCTAAATCAGGAGCATCCAGAATGGATCCTAATGGATTCTGTCTCTCACACAGACACACAGAGTCCTAATACCATACATGTGTCACATGCTTACTGTACACGCACAGGAACTTGACATGTGCACAGAATGTCAGTGTCTGGTTCTCCGTTACAGATAACAGTGGACACTTACATGAGAGGGGTCAGTAGACAGCACCCTCTCTGACACATTTGTCTTTTATTTAATGCCAGTAGTGCAGAGGTACCCCAGCAGTGGATAGACCATTCATCAGTTTCTAGTGCCTGTTGAAACTGCCTTGTAGAGCACTATTTCATATGCTAAAAATGTTTCTTTCTGGGGGGCGCTAGGTGGCGAGAGACCAAGATTGCCGCACACAAGTAAGGCTCTCGCCAGCCGTGCGGATAAATATCTTTTAGTCCTATCCTGAGATGAATTCAGCGTTTTAATTCCAGCTGAATCGCTGCTGGAATCCCTGGAGGTCACATTGGTGAAGTGCGTCGTGCACCAGTGCTGCGATTCAAGCGGCTGAGAGCCGTATATCCCCACGCCTGATCCTGCGATTGGGGCCTGGAGCTGTGTGGCGGCGACAAGATTCAAGCAAGCCCGCGGCCTGACTCGGGAGCGTAGGCCCGGAGGCACCTGCAGCACGAGACACGGCCAACGGCGCCACTGCGATCTCGGAGGCCACAGTGACCCACAAGATTCCAGCAAGCCAGCGGCCTGAAGTGAGATAATGCGGAGGGGGAGAGAGCAACGCGCCTGCTGAGATTATTCCATCGGGTAGCCGCCCTTGAGAACCTGCCCCCGAGCCGATCTGAACTTTTGTGTGGGCTGGAGCCGGAACCTCGCAGAGTCTTGCCGGGCACCCAGGAGCTTACTAGAGGAGCGTGGGTTGTGGAAAGACTCCTGCTTTTACCGTGACGGCTGTGGTGCTGGGGGCTCTGTGCGGGGCAAAGGAGCCAAACATGTGTGCATACTGAAGCCCGGGGTGCTCGAGCGTGCCCTGTTACCTTAAGAGCACTAAATTTTTTGCCGCATACCTGGCCCAGAGGAAGTTGGACATTTTTGCCTGCCAACATATCCCAGAGGAGCGGAGCTGCGGGGCGCCATTTTCCCTAACTCTGCAGGACGAGCAATCACTGCCCACACACGGTGAGCCCAGGCCTGGCACGGGGAAAAGGTGCAGACTTCAAAGCCCATCTCCATACTGTCAGGTCGACTGGCTGTGCTAAACGACTACCCACTCTACCGCAGGTGCTAATGACAGACGCCGGGCCCTTCCCTTCCAACAAAATGAGATCGTGAGGTACAGATCGATGGCAGACATTTTGCAGCACGTCTCTGGCGCCCGGGCGCTCCTGCTTCCAAAGGGTCTGCGACCTGTTTCATTCCTGCCAAGAAGGCCTCCATCAAACTCCAGTGAACGCAATGGGTAGAACCGACACGAAACAAACTAAAATACCCTTCAAGTCATGCAAGCCGTCCAAACCTGGCTCCGCGGACCATGCGGACTCGGACACAGCGGAAAGCCAGGAAGAAGACTGGAATGCTCTACTGCTAAGCATGAAAAACAGTTTGACATCCATTGATGCGAAATTGGACAACATGAATGCGCGCTTGGACTCTGTGGTGCACAAACCAGACCACCATGACCAAAGGCTCAAGGAGTCGGAAACCAGAATCTCTGACCTGGAGGTTGGTACCACGGAGAAAAGGGAGCGGGTCTCGCAAATGGACAAACTCCTCAAGATTATCGCTGACAAAAATGAGGATTTGGAAGCCCGCTCTAGGCAAAACAATGTCTACATCCTAGGCCTTGCGGAGACGACCAACACAGGCCGCATGGAGGATTTCATTGAGCAGCTCCTGGTCGACCTGTTTGGGAGGAACTCTTTGTCAACTCACCTGATGGTAGAACGAGCACATAGGTCCCTGAATGCGCGACCACCTCCAGGTGCACCTCCACGCCCGGTGATAATCCGGTTCCTTAACTACCGGGATCGGGATACGGTCCTGCGCCTAGCCCGTGAGAAGAAGCAAGTCCACTACGAAAACACCACCCTCGCCTTCTATCCGGACTTCACACAAAATGTACAGGAGGCGAGGTGCAAATACGCCGCTGTCAAGAAGAAGCTGCAAGCTCAGGACATCCCATATGCGATGCTGTACCTAGCAAAGCTTCGCATTACTCACGAGAAAAGCAGCATTTTTTCCAAAATCCTCAGCAAGCGGAAGAATACCTGAAGCGTTGCCGCAGGATGTCCCCAACTGATACAGCCGCTCGCTCGCGTTCCAGATCCCAATCTCCAACGTCGGCTCCGGACTGATAATGGGCTGATCACTTAGTTGCTCGGATGGCTTGTTCTATTAGGACCTCCGATGCCATTTGATACTTGATGATAACCAGAGATCTTTTGCATATGAAGAGACTGACCAATGGTCCGCCCGGACACTCACCCTCCTCCCATGCATGCTGCTAGTCTGACGAAGACTTGGTGGCAAGTGGGCGCGACAAAGGAGGGGAGATGGCAAGTCGTGGGCCCCTAGTATCTTCCCCGTGTTTGTGAACCCCCATATAACTTTTTCTGAGCTGTATTGAAAGTTTGTTTTTTTAGGTTGTGTCTGCTCAGGGAGGGTGATAATGCCTGACAAGTCGGGGATGTCGGTGTGGGAGGGGGGAGGTGGGCCTTGCCCTGTAATGTCTGATTTAGTTCAACATTCCAGTCTTCACAGTACGAGAGTTATAAAAACCTATTTATGGTGGGGAAATGACGGATACTCCAGACACCAATAACAAGATGCTCATCCTATCATGGAACGTCCGGGTATTAAATAACCCACGGAAGAAGAGGCAGGTCATAGGCTACCTAGAGAGACACCACATAGCCCTACTGCAGGAAACCCACCTTAACCCCACGACCACGCCTCTGTTTGCTGCAAGATGGGCTTCCCACCGCTGCTTTTCGTCCTATTCCACGTACTCCAGGGGGGTTGCCATCCTTATCAGACGTAATGTGGCTTTTGTTCTGTGAGGGACTGAGGTAGACCCTCAGGATAGATATGTTAATGTTAATGTTAATTTAATTTATATAGCGCGGCTGCTACCCGGAGGTGTCCTGGCGCTTTGTAAATACAGAATCCGTGAGCGAACAACAATGGAGCGCTAGAGAGTAAAAAGCCAGGTTTTGAGGGCCTTCCGGAACATAAGATGATTATCAATCGATCTTAAGCGAAGGGGTAAATCATTCCAAAGTTTGGGGGCTGCAAAGGTGAAGCGCTTGCCGCCCCAAGTAGCCTTACGAATGAAGGGGACCGTAGCCAATTTGGCTTCAGAAGAGCGTAAAGATCTAGCAGGGGAATACCAAGTGATGTTTTGTTGAAGGTGTTGTGGGCCCAGTTTATATAGAGCTCTGTGGACTATGCACAGAGATTTAAATTGAATTCTGCGCCTGACCGGGAGCCAATGAAGCTCTTTGATTTTATCCTTAATGGGCGCAAATTTGGGAGTCTGGGTCAGGAGTCTTGCTGCTGTATTCTGGACCCGCTGTAATTTCCCTAACAGGCCTTCTTGTAAGTTTAGATAAATGCTGTTACAATAATCCAATTTAGGCATAACAAGAGATGTAATGACCGTCTGTTGGCAGGATTTGGGGAGGTAGGGGAGCAACTTCCTGCAAGTCCTAAGCAGATGGGAAGTGGAAGAAACAATGGTATTGATTTGGTCCTTAAAAGACAATTTATCATCAAGATAAATGCCTAAATTTTTTACTTTGGATGTAGGTTCTGGTAGTAAGCCCATGTTATCTGGCCACCAAGATGGATTCCAAAAAAACGGGTTGTTGCCAAAGACAACAACCTCAGTCTTATCAGTGTTCAACTTAAGACTGTTATCAGCCATCCAGGAGCCTACCGCCGCGATGCACTCCTTGAAGCGAAGAGGGGCAGAAGCAACATTCTGGGGTGAGAGAGAAACCACGATCTGTGTATCGTCTGCATATGACGTAAGGGAGAAACCAAATGACTTGATCAGTGGGGCAAGTGAGGTGACATAAACATTAAACAGCGTGGGGCTGATGGAGGAGCCCTGTGGCACCCCACAAGGAAGCCTAAATGGCTTAGACGTAAATTTTCCCAGGGCAACTGAGCTTACTCTCCCCGCTAAAAAGGATGAGAGCAGCTCCAATGCTGAGCCTCCGACACCGATCTCATGCAGTCTAGCAAGAAGAGTGGCATGATTCACGGTGTCGAAGGCTGCAGAGAGGTCAAGCATAATAAGTGCTGCGTGACCACCCTGGTCTAAGGAGGTTTTAATTTCTTCCGTTGATTTTAGCAGGGCCGTTTCTGTACTGTGAGCACTTCGAAAGCCGTATTGAGTGGGGTCAAGGAGATTGTTCGTGCCCAAGAAGGTGCTCAATTGGCTGTTAATGGCCTTCTCCAGTATTTTTGCCGGTAGGGGAAGACGGGAAATTGGCCTAAAATTGTTGGGATTGCCTGGGTCAAGCGAGGGTTTCTTTAGAAGGGGAACTATGGATGCTATTTTCCATATTGATGGAAAGATACCAGTTTGTAAGCAGTTATTGAAAATATCTGTAAGGGCTACGGCAGTTGGCTGAAGAGCCATTTTAATAAAGGCAACAGGACTGGGGTCCAAAGGGGAGCCAGACTTGGCATTAGTGATAAGCTTCATAATTTCTGTGGTGGTCATGGGGGCAAAGGACATAAGTGTAGGGCTGTTTAATTCAGCAGCTGCTGAAAAAGTAGAGCCAAGGGAGACTGGTACGGATATATCATTAGTGAAAGGGGAAAAGGAATTGAAGATGTGGCTAACTTTATTAAAGAAAAACTCGGCTATGCTTGATCTGGGGGCGACTAGCTTCACAAGACGTCACAATTGCTAATTATTATGGTCCCAATGTAGACGACCCACTGTCCCTAAATCTGCTATGGAGTAAGATCCAGTCTCTTGGCTCCACTTACCTGCTATGGGGGGGACGTTAATAGGACGATGTGCCCAATGATGAACAGATCCCAAGCTACTGCATCCCATTATATGGCCACTCAAAAACTGCTAGCAGTCCTGGTGACCACCAACTATCTCCTTGACACATGGCGTTACAAGCATCCTTCACAAAAAGAAGGTACACATTTCTCTGCAGTCCACTCTACATGGTCCAGGCTTGACTACCTGTTCGTCTCAGTGGGTATGGCGCACTGGGTAGATAACGTCACCCACCTAGCACGTACATACTCGGACCACTCGCCCGTCAAATTGGTGTTAACACCCCCAGTGGACCAGACCCTTTATGCCAGATGGCATCTTAACCCCACGCACCTCCTAGACATGGTCTTTAGGACTGAGCTTGAACAGGAAATTCAAGACTTTTTCGTGAACAACTTTGAGTCAGTACCTAGCCTTACTACGGGTTGGAGGCTTTTAAGGTTACGGTCAGGGGACGGTGTATTTCTAAAGGCGGGGGGATACTTAAGGATATCCGAAGGGAACTCAGTCAGCTGGAAGGTGACATCAAAATACTTGAGAGAGACCTTGCTACCATGGAGGAGGGGGAGGAGACCAGTGCCAAACTGTGTGACAAGTTGACAGAGTATACAACCGCAGCGGGATGAGAATATAAATTTTGAGGGAAATATCATGTAGCGAGAGTGTATGGAGAAGAGGATCGCCCGGGGAAGGTCCTGGCAAATTTAGTTCGCCCACCCAAATTCTCCAACTATGTAGCCGAGATCCAGGACTCGGAGGGGGAGATTCACAGGAACCTCCCAGATCAATTGCATACATTCGTGAAGTTCTACAAAGCATTATACACCTCACAGAGGGGGCAGCCGCTTGACCTCCCACAGTACTTTGAAGATACGGCCTTAGCATGGCTTGGTAATACCCAGCTGGAATTCTTGAGTGCCGAATTAGGGATAGACGAAATTACAGAGGCCATAATGCAAATGAAGTCAGGGCAAACACCAGGGTCGGACGGCCTCCCTTTAGAATTTTACAAAGCTTACATGACACAATTGCCCCCCATATTGAAAGAGGTCTTTAATGAAGCCAGAGAAGAGGGTTCCCTCCCGAGAACCATGAGAGAAGCGCAAATAGTCTCAGTACTCAAACCAGACAAGCCCCCACTCCACTGCGAATCCTATCGCTCCCTTTCGCTGCTAAATTGCGATACAAAAATACTTGCGAAGGTACTCTCCAACCGCCTTAATCTCCTGATGGAGCGGCTAGTCCTGCCCGACCAATCTGGGTTCATCCCTAATAGTGCAACATCACACAACCTTATAACACTATTGGTCGTCCTGCAAGACATAGATCACAATAGCTCTGCGGTGGCGGTGTTTCTTGATGCCACCAAGGCCGTTGATTCGATGGAGTGGGACTACTTTGTTGGCACCCTATGGTATATGGGAATGCCCTCTGCTTTTCTGGGCTGGGTGGTGTTGTACAGGCATCCGATTGCCACAGTGCTGCTGAACGGTGCCTGATCCACTAGTTTTGCCATCTCTAGAGGCACAAGGTAGAGCTGCCCCCTCTCCCCCATTTTGTTTGCCCTAGCAATAGAACCCCTGGCTGCGAAAATTAGACCGCATCATAAAGAAAAGGCACTGGTGTATCCCTCTAGACAGCTTATAGTTTCGCTCTATGCAGACGATATTACACTATACATCAAAAACCCCCAGGACAATCTTAATCCTGTTTTGCGAGAAATAACCAAATTTGGCGCTTTTTAAGGTATCCATATTAACTGGGCCAAGTCTGCGGTATTCCCATTAACAGATTTGACTAAGCCGCACCAATTAGACTATCCCTTAGTCTGGAAATGTGATAGATGTTAAATATCTGGGAATCCGCATTACTAGAGATAAAGAGGAGCTGATGCGCAATAATTACGGAGCTACAATAGATAAAGTGACGGACACCATTACCCGGTGGCTGACATTGCCCCTTTCGATGGCCGGGAGAGTCTCGCTAGTTAAAATGGTTCTCTTACCAACATTTCTATATCTTTTTATTAATATCCCATACAACCCCGGGGGGAGGGGTTTAAGACACTAAAATGCAAGTCACCCGGCTTATTTGGGGGGGGAGGCAGGCGCGGCTTAGCTTCACCATGCTGATGCTGCCCTACTCCCTAGGGGGGTTCGATGTCCCCAATTTTGAATACTATTACTACTGTGCCCAGGCACACTTCACAGTGTATTGGTTTCTCCCGCCTCCCTTTATGCCGCATTTAGTGGTAGAAGATGGCCTTATGGCCCCTGTCCCAACCTCGGACTACCTGTTTACGTTAGGAGGGAGCGGGGAACGAGATTCGTCCACAGTTGACTGCACCAATATGGCCTGAAGAAAGATTACAGCCAAACTAGAGGTCCCAATGATGTATTCCCCTAAAATGCCCTTGGTACACCACCCATCATTCTAGGTTACCTATGAGGGGTTATGCCACCGGATGTTAGAAAAACTCAAATACACTACATGGGGAGACCTCTATATAGGAGGCACTTTCCGAATCGGGGTGCAATTTTAGCACTCATGATCCTACTACCATGGACCTATTCATGAACATTAGACTTAGGCAAAGTGTGAAGGCTGTCACCCCAACATTCCCCTTAGAACCACTCACCTTGCCACCGCCACATGCGATTTTGCAACCAAAACCCCCTAGCCATGTCATCTCGCTTCTGTACAAACACACACAAAAGGCACTATTACCTTACACCCCAATTGCCCGGGCAGAATGGGACAAAGACCTAGAGACACCCATAACAGATGAGCAGTGGGAATTCAGCTGCACACAGACAGAAGCTCTCACCGCTAGCAGTCGGCTGCAACTTATTCATTATAAGTTCCTGCATAGATTATACTACACCCCTGCTAAACTCCACAAATTTAAGTTACGGGAGAAGGACAGGTGTGCGCGGTGTGGAAGGGGAGGGGCGGACTTTTATCACTTAGCATGGCAATGCCAACAGATATATGACTACTGGTTACAGGTATTCGAGGGCATGTCACGTATGCTAGAAACAACTACAGCCGACCCCATTGATAGCACTGCTGGGCTGCACCCAAGCCATAGTTACGATACATAAAAAGTTTCTTGCGCTGGGATTCCTCATAGCTAAGCACAGAGTAGCTTGCAAATGGGGATGGGGACGTGCCCCCAAATTTAAGGACTGGATGCAGGATTTGACTACCTGGTAGGAACAATCGTTATGTTATGCCGAGCTGCTTCCATTATCGTCATGGCTGAAAGACATATGGGGCCCACTAACCTCATACCTCCTCTCTCAGAGGGCTGCTGAGGATGCAGAAGAGGACGGGGCGGTTGACCGACCGCGGTCTGAGAGGTGAAGCACCCTACTCTCCTTCC
Organism: Triturus cristatus; assembly: GCF_964204655.1. Classification (NCBI taxonomy): domain Eukaryota; kingdom Metazoa; phylum Chordata; class Amphibia; order Caudata; family Salamandridae; genus Triturus; species Triturus cristatus. Next base: position 345,068,402 of record NC_140586.1, read on the forward strand.
CCCCCCCAGGATGTAGCGGGGAGTACGCAATCTTGGAGACTGGCATACAGGGAGTTGTGTGATAATGTTGGGAAGTGTGGTTTCTGTCCTATATGTGCGGGGCTTCAGCGGTTCCTATCCCTCTATGGTGGGACATTCCTCATGAGTGCTGGGTGTTTCATTCCTCTGGACTGAAGACTTGGTTGTGATGTAACTCATGCTTTTTAAGACAGTACAGGCTTACGGAGTTGGGTGGGGGTGTTTCTGGTTGTTTTGAGTTCATTTGTTACCCCTGTGGGGACGGTTTGATAAATACTGAAACCTCATTGTCTGCATAATAATAACTCTGTTCAGTAAAACTTGACAGTACAATAAAGACATTTAAAAAAAATAAAAAATGTTTCTTTCTGTAGTTGTGCTCCCTCATAATGCCTGCCACCTGAAAATGCCTCCTCTACATTCCTAAACCCCTACACGAAAAATGTACCGACTTAAAAAGTCTGACTGTTCTCTCTCCATGTTTTTTTTTCAAATGACCATTGCCTTACTGTCCATCCTCTGCATGCCTCACAGTACAGCCTACTCTTGTCATCTCCTCTAGTCTTCATGTTAAGCTCACCAGTTATTTTTCATTTATCTTTAATTGTATTTTCAAACTTCAATACCTAACCAGTTCTTGTAAGGTTGAAACAAAAGTTCCAACTTTAAAAGAAGTGCAAAATGTAAATAAAATCACAAAGGCGGTTAATTATACTGTATAATAAATTCATATGATCATAGGTGTACATACAGTTCCTCACCAGCAGGCCACCATCCCTGGGAGAGCCTGTCATTCCCAATGGGCTTGCAAATTGCGAGAGGCTCATTAATATTCATGACCATCGCAATATGCGACCCCATTGGGAATCGCAAACCGTGTTAAACACACTGTTGTACATGCCAAATAGCGCCTCGCAAATTGCGAGTCGCAATGCGACGCAATTTGCAAGGCACCATTTGGCAGGTCGTACATCTGGCCCACTGTCTCTTCAGTCTCCTAAGTGCTTTTTCCCAATCACCTACCCTAAAAGTGTTGGGGATACCATCCATGACACTATTTTCCAGTAATACCGTCTTGCCTTCATGTAGCTGCCAGAAATGTCAAGCTATTGGGTATGTGTTATCTCTGTTATTAATAAGTCTAAGATGTTGTAGCATCCTCTTGTGTATGGGTAATTTGGTGTTCTCAATGCACTTTATCTGGCAAGGGCAATTTCGCCTCTATACCACAAAATCATTCTACCACCCACACTGTTTTCTAATAAGCTTAACTGTATTTGTTGATGGGCTCACCTACTATGAAATTCATGCCATGTTTACAAGGCATACACTTGAAGCATTTGTGGAACCCACACTACTTCCTAAGCCAGAAGGTACATTCCATTCTTCTAAGGTCACTGTGTACCAACCTATCCTTCCTGGATGGAGGCTACCTTCAGTTCATTAGAGATTTATTATTTAGTTAGTTACCTAACACAGAGTCAGATTTTAATAATGGCCAATGTTTTTTCAATATGTGTCTCAGTGACTTGTGTTCTGTGCTATAAGTAGTTATTAATCTCAGGGTATCTCCACGAGTAATTGCTTCTTTTTTCCTTTGGGTTATAGAAGTTCAAAACAATATGTCCCCTCTTTTCTTATTTTTAACGCTCTTAACAGATTGACTTAACGTGTCCACCAAGATTTATGAATCTCTTTCTAGTTTATCAGACCTGGATGCCATGTAGTTGGCCACCATGCTACTATTTCTTCTAGTTCTACAGAGCTCTCCATATGGTATGGGGGGGGGGAGAGGGTGTGTGTGTGTGTGTGTACACACACACGTGTCTCATTCTATTTATACATCTTTCTATATATCTCTCTCTATATATATATAGATAGATATCTCTTTCTCTCTCTATATATATCGATATATTACCTACTGGCGGTCGCCAGTAGGTAGTTATAGTTAGGACCAAGTTTCCATAGGAAGAGATTTTTTTGTTTTGCTTTTAACTTTGGCGTCGTTTGATGAATCTTCATGAAATGTTCCAAAAGAATTCTTTTTTCATACCCGCTCCTATGTTGAAAGTTTGGGGGTGATTCGTCAGGGGGGGCCGAGAAAAAAGGAGAGTCCCAAAACGTATTTTCTCTATGTTAATTTCCATAGGAAACTTTAGACAAGGCTACAGGTCGAACGATTGAACAGAATTATCCCAAATTTGGCAGAGAGAAGGGTCTTGGTCTAGAAAGCACGCTTTTCTTTATTTGGTGTAAATCCGTTCAGTAGTTTTGGAGAAATATCTAAATTCTGCCTTCTGAGGTGTTACGAGCATGAGCTTGCTGCTTATTGGCTGCGAGCGGTGTGAGCGGTTGCAATTAGGAAGTGTTGGTCAGCCATTTTGTGATTCCATTGAAGCGAGTAAGGGGAAAAAAGGGCAAAAAGAGTAGGAAAGAGGGGAGTAGGAGCGCTGTGAGGTCTGTAAGGTCTGTGGGGTGGTTAGGGTGTGCTACACAGGGAGTGTGAAGCGATGTATTCACCCCTACCGGTGTGAAAGTGCTGTTTTGCCCAGAGTGAGATGGTGCTGAGGTGAGGTGCCGGTACACTCTGGGATGAAACCGTGAGCTGATGGCTGTAAACTGATGTGCTGTGGGCGCTGTAGGATACTGGCCGCTGTAGCATAGCTTTACAAGTAGTGTTAGTATGGGTTTAGAGTATAGCAGTGTGAGCTCTGTAGGGTGGTTAGGGTGTGCTATACAGGGAGTGTGAAGTGAAGTATTCACCCCTAGCGGTGTGAAGTGCTTTTTTGAGCAGAGTGAGATGGTGCTGATGTGAGGCGCCAGTACACTCGGGGATGAAACCGTGAGTGGATTGCTGTAAACTGATGTGCTCTGGGCGCTGTTGCATACTGGCCGCTGTAGCATAGCTGTGCAAGTTGTGTTAGTATGGGTTTAGACTATAGCGGGAGTGGGAAGCAGTCTACTGACCCCTACCGGTCTGAAGACTCGAATGGAATGTTTTAGCAAGCAGGAATAAAGAAATAATCGTGAAGAATATAATGCAGAATGTTGCAATGCCACAGAAGACAAATGGTGAATTCAGGTGTGTTTAAGAAAGTGGCTGTGTGGGATAAAGCGATGGAGTCTGCAAGTTATATAAAAAGTGTCTTTATGGAAGTGCCATAAATGGAACCACTGGTCCAAGAGCTAAGGCATCCAGCTGAGGCAAACTCCAACCGCTTCTGCTGTATTCAAACCTAAGCTCCTGCATCAGTCATTCCTTCCACATTACATGTTACAGTTCCATGTGACATAACCAATACCTATTAGACATGAATGACTATAAATTGTAGAATGAAAATAGAGGTAGGATACGATTACCACACTGTGCCAACCAGTCCCTAAACAATGCCGTGTTTTTTTATCTTGATCGCCAGCTTGTGAGCAGAGGCTGAGGATGAGCTAATTTGTGTGAAAGGGCTTCGTGGGTAACAGGCAGGCAGAGAGACGTGTGCACAAAGAATAGATATGGTTTCAAAATGGATGTCGGGTTTAGGCTAATTTAGCAAGTAAATAGCGTTTTTGCATAGGCCATACATCATCCATCCCTGGTTAGTGTGGAGACGTAAGGGCCAATAATGAAAACAGAGTTCAAATGCCTAAGCATACTTAGAAAGTTATTATATGAAAATAGTTCAATTGAAGTGCATAAAAAAATTAAATAGGAAAAAGTTGGAATAAATCAATCCTAGACTAAAGTGAATTTCTTACAAGTCTTGGAGATTGCAGTCCGGAAGTTCTACAGCGGCTTGAAATGCGTAATATTCCAAGAGGTGATTGTTGCCATCGTCTGAGAAAATCGAAGCGATCCAATTCATATCCTCGAAGGGACAGTAATGCTCCTCGAATGTTGAAGCGGCAATTTGAATTGGCTGGCAATCTGCAATGTTGTCAAAGGTCGCATGTTGCAGGAGATCTTTCGCGGCTGCGCAGAAATCCCATTCCGCCAGGATACCTTTTTGCGTTGCATCCACCATTGCTCCACTGCCCGAACAATCAAGTTCATAGTTTTCAAGATACTCCATTACCTGCTGGATATCGGGGGCATTTGCTGGGATGTTGGCAAGGCATAGATCCATTCGCCAGTCGATTGGGCAAGTTTTGCAAATAAATGTCATGTTGTAGCTGGCTCCGATGATAGATAGAGGCAGGCAGCTGAAAAGTTGTTCCATTTTTTTCACGGTATTGATGTAACTTCCCGTAGAGGCGTATTCTGTCAGAGATGCTTGTTACCACAGGAAGCGTAGCCATTTTTAACAAGCTAAAATAGTAGTAGGATGGCCGCAAACAGAGCGAGAATTATGGGCACTGTTGCTGTTATTCCAGAGATGATCGAATGAATGAAGTCTGGTATTAGTCTAAAAACAGGTTGAAAGCCTGTGAGAAGTCCGGGGGAGACAATGTTAAAGTGTGACAGACCTTAAATGTCAAATGTGTTGAAAATTGTGTAACAATTCACGAAGTGTAATGGGAGGTTCGTATTTAAAAGGGAGTGTATTTTACTTGAAGTTCGTGCTATCTGCAGTCTATAAATTACTTTTGGAGAAGTGAGGGACACTTCTGTTTGAAACAAAAGAGCTTTCAGTTTACTCCGTTTAATAAAATCTGTTTTCAAAGTAGGTATTGAAGTCCAAGTTGAACTTTGGGAGTTACTTTGTGTGGGTGGGAATAGAGATTGCCAGAGGAAGTTATCCGGTTTGAAACAGTAAGGACATACGGTATGCCAGCTCATATTGCTTAGCAGTCCATGTTATTAAGAACCAGATAACGGCCGTTGGAAAGCTGTGTGAATGTTGGTCTGATTGTGGGAGTTGGCGTGCTTTTAAGAAAGCATGCAAGATTGGGGGCTGTAAGCTTAGAAGCGTCATGCAGTTGGACATTCTTGCATAGTAATGAATGATTGCCATTGTGGTCTCACTTTTCACCTGTGAGAAAAACTTTGATATCTTTTTTTAAGACTGCGATATGTAAATGGGAGAAACCACTGCTCGTGAATAAACATGCTATCTTATATAATCACATACAACATGGCAAACAACATGTACACCTAGCAGACACAACGACACTACGTACTGTGGGAACCGTGGCTAGCCATGTACACAAACCAAACATAGCACCTCTGCCACACAATGTAGAATGCGGGGAGAGATGGGAGCAAAGTATGTGCGAAGGTGGGAAGTGATTCTCGATTATAAAAGTATACAATGCAAAGTGTTGAGGGGATGTCCCGGGCAGACTTGAGTATGCAGAGCACAGACATGTGCATGTCAACATACACTGATGGTCTATTGAGTGAAGTGAACAGTGGACGCAACCATGATAGTACAGTCAGTAGAGAAGATTACGAAAACATAGCGCGTACGTGGCCCCTCCCCCCCAATCTTTAGCGTAGTGGGCTGGCTCGGCGTACGCAAGGCTAGCGTAGGGGTATGAATAAAAGGCACGTTTCGCTGGGTGTGGTTCTCTTCCGGAAAGGCGAACATGTCTGTCAGGTCTGCGCAGCTTACACCGCCATGAGGCTGATGCTGTGAACGAAGGCGGCCACGGGAATAATGCTCTCAGCCTGCTGCTACCCAGAAACCGTCATGGCCGCTGCGACGCACACATGCCCCACAGTTGACCTTTCGACACCGTCGTATGTGAAAGAGGGCCCATCACGTGCCGGCGGAAGCTCCTGGGCCGAGGTCTGCAAGCAGGGAAGGCTCCTGAGATCAACGCTGGCTACCGCGACACAGGCAGACAGCGCCCAGCCTGAGGCCCAGCACTGTGGAGTGCTCTGTATACTACTAACACAGTAGTCCAACAGGTACCAACAGTGGAACGGTGTCTTGATCCCACAATGGACAATATTAGAACTGCATCTGAGAGTGCAGATGAAGGTACTCCTTTCGACCAGCTGTAACCAACTCTAGGTCCCAACAGTGGAACGGTGTCTTGATCCTACAATGGATGATGTTAGAACTACATCTAAAAGTGGAGATGAAGGTACTCCCTTCGACCAGGTGCAAGCAACTCTAAGTCCCAACAGTGGAACGGTGTCTTGATCCCAGAATGGATGATGTCCGATATTACCTGCTGCTTGGTCTTCACAGAACTCCCTCCGTTGAGGTGCATCAGACTCTGTGCTTCCGTAGCTAATTGCTGCACATGATCATTGGGCTTGGCTGACTGCAGTCGGTGGAGTACACCGCGGTACAGCAGGTCCGAACAGTGGAACGTGGTCTTGATCCCAGAATGGACGATGTTAGAACTGCATCTGAGAGTGCAGATGAAGGTACTCCCTTCGACCAGGTGTAACCAACTCTAGGTCCCAACAGTGGAATGGTATCTTGATCCCAGAATGGATGATGTCCGATATTACCTGCTGCTTGTTGGTTTTCACAGAAGTCCCTCTGTTGACGTGCATCAGACTCTGTGCTTCCGTAGCTAAGTGCTGCACATGATCATTGGGCTTGGCTGACTGCAGTCGCTGGAGTACACCGCGGTACAGCAGGTCCGAAGAGTGAAACGGGGTCTTGATCCCACAATGTACGATGTTAGAACTGCATCTGAGAGTGGAGAGGAAGGTACTCCCTGCGTCCAGGTGCAAGCAACTCAAGGTCCCAACAGTGGAACGGTGTCTTGATCCCAGAATGGACAATGTCCGATATTACTTGCTGCTTGGTTTTGACAGAACTCCCTCCGCTGAGGTACATCAGACTCTGTGCTTCCGTAGCTAACTGCTGCACATGATTATTGGGCTTTGCTGACTGCAGTCGGTGGAGTACACCGTGGTACAGCAGGTCAGAACAGTGAAACGGGGTCTTGATTCTGTGATTGAGGATGTCAGAAGTTAAAGTTTGTGATGATTTGTGTATACTCCCTCCGATCAGGTGCAACCAACTGCGTGCTTCCGAATCCAACGGCACGTGGCTGTGAGGCGTTAATGATCACTGCCTCTGGCCTACACTGCGGTCAGCAGGGCTCACAATTCAGATCAAGTGGTGATTGTTTAATTACAGAATCCAGTAGGCAACTAACTACGTCTATTGAAATATACACAATAGCCTTTTAGTATAATTGCTTGAAGAAGTTTTTTAAGATGACTTCTAGGTCTAGTACAATGACCAAATTATTCTTGTTAGTGGTAAAGAACACTGAATAACAGTGTACACAGTGGACAGCAGAGATCGCAATTTGAATTGTTTTGATTTATTTATTGCAGAGTTTTGTGTAATTTCTGTTGTATTTAATGAAGAGGAAGTGAGAAAAAGTATTCATGGAAGACTGTGCTCACTGCTGCCTTCAATTAACACTGCAGACAGCAGTGTTCACAATTCAGATCGAGTCGCTATTGTAGATGATGCAGTCCTGTAGGCAAAAGACATTGCTCCAGTACGCTCTGTCCGCACCACGCATACGCATCATCACAGGGTTCGCACACGGTTTTTTGTTGCTTTGCGTACGGCAAACTGGGCAGCTCAAGTCAATGCCACTTGGCTGTGGGCCCTTGCTGACCGCTCTCTGGCCTACACTGCAGACAGTAGGGTTTACAATTCTGATCGAGTCGCAATTGCAGATGATGTAGTGTTGTAGGCGACAGACATTGCTCCAGTGTGCGGTGTCCGCCCCACGCATACGCATCATCACAGGGGCCGCACACGGTTTTTGTTGCTTTGGTAATGGCAAACAGGACAGCTCAAGTCAATGCCATGTGGATGTGGGCCCTTGCTGACCGCTCTCTGGCCTACACTGCAGACAGCAGTGTTTACAATTCTGATTGAGTCGCTATTGCAGATGATGAAGTGTTGTAGGCAACAGACATTGCTCCTAGTATGGCCCGCCCGCAGCAAGCATCATCGCTTGGTGTGCACATGCTGAATGCTTTTGATGTGGCTATCGAAGTGCACTAGACCTGATGGACCCTTTATGATACAATCTTTTTGTGTATTATTTCAGATCTACTGCCTGTATCTTAGTATACCACAAGTTATGTTTTTTTTCCTGATAGAATCTTTTCTGTATTATTTCACCTCTAGTGTCCCTACCTTACTGCAGCACAAACTATTGACCCTTTTATTATTGAATCTCTGTGTGTGATCCAATGATTACTGTTGTAGTTGATGCTAGCAGCAACCATTCCCTGAGGGCTGGTTTACACTCACCCCACACGCATCCAGCACAGACGTCACTGGATATGTGACCCTGGTAATAAAAAGGAGTTGAGCGCTTGTGCCCGTACCCACTTCCACTATCTATCTGTGTCCGTGTGTTCATTATCTATGCTTGATACTGTTCCTGGGCCGTACCACATTACATTGTGCTGTGGACAGCGTATGCAACCATGTTACCTCTGGCTGTGGGGAAATGTTCTGTTATGTAGCTTTTAGATGCATGGCTATCACAGGTGGAAAGCTACTGTATAGTGCATGAATATTGATGCAGATGATGGTTGCATGTTGTGTGTAGTGTCAGATATGTGTACATAGTAAAAATCTTTCAAAAAAGCTCTGTAAGCAGAAGAGAAGTCTGTCATCAAACGCTTTAGAGAGAATGACTAAAATGGGTGGGGTCCTCCAACTGTTACAATGGGAAATGTTATGAGCCAATCAAATGCTTTTCTTAAAGGTCACATGGCAATCGCGCACCAAGCGTGTAAGGAGGCCGCACCCGATACGATTTTGAGAAAATATTACCATAATATAAGTTTATTACAGTTAGAAATATATAAATGTTAAAAATATTTTAGCTTATTGCTTGTTCTCATATACACTTTAAACTTATTTAGATATAGTTTTGAGACAAAAAAATGAGGGAATGGCGTTCCCGGTGCGACACCATACGTCTGTGACGTAACACAGGGCCTGGCAGCGTGCACTCGTTGCACATGCAAGGCGCAGCGGGCGTGACCCCATACGCACATGACCTAAGGCACGGCTTGGCACTGCGTACCCGTCGCATACCAAAGTAGTAGCTGGCCTGACCACATACGTATATGATGTTACGCGGGGCGCGGTACCACAAACCCGTCGGATACGAAATGCGCATCCTTTACGAATTTAGCAATATGGCGGATAGAATTCCCATGCTGATTGAGCTTGGTACACTAACGGTATGGGACATCAGTTTTCTAAAAAAAAAAAAACATATACATACTTTTTTTGAAGATATAAACCATTACATATTTTTCAAATAAAAAAAAAAAAGATAATAGAGTTACAAAATATTAGAAAAAAAATTAGGTTTTATAAAAATTAAAATATGAAATTAACATTTAAAAAACCTTTGAAATTCACTGAAAAAACCATAGGTTTCAGGGAAGTTATAGTTAGTTGGACATTGGACTCATATAAAACCAGAGAAATTCGCCCTTTATAGTTAGTTGAGCTAACTATAACTCGCGCGCCCGCAATGCACTGGTGATGACGTCACGTATTACATCACTCATGACATGGTCACCTATCTTTTTTCTGTGTTTTTTAATTATCATCCCATTCTCAACTTGGTGAAAACTGCAAATCTCACCACTCTTCCATCAATACCTTACACCAACAAAATCGCCACAAACAAGAGCCACATCTAACTCTAATGAAATGCACAGTATGCGTTCCCATGCAAAAGAAACACAAAAGCACCACTTCCCCATATTTTCAACGACCAGCCAAATCTGCAATGTGATCCAAAAAGCAGGCGATAAGCCGAGTTAGCAGTAACAAATTAACATCGACCTTTAACTGGTGTAAGGAGGTCGACTATCTACTTCGTTATTTCGACCCAACTCACAGCCACATCTAAAGACCAACACGTGATACAGCTACTGATCATGCAGCTCCGACACCCATCAACACCCAGCCCCACCACCACCAGAACCTCCCCCTCAGACCACCCCACCCCTACTACCACTGAGGCAGCACAAAACAGAACAACGGACCTTCCCAAAACGCCATGCCCCTCAGCCACACAATAGCTGAATGTTGGGAGATGAGCAACCAACTATATATGAAGGAGGCAAGTCACCCATCACTGATAAAGCACACAATGCCAAGTGTAACGCTCATGTGCTGCACAGACCTCACTATGCAAAGCACAAACCTCTCCATGTGGAGATATACTATTGATACTTGTAGTGTAGTGCACAGTGGACGCAACCATGTTACCTCAGTCAGTGGGGGAAGATCTCGGTCAGGTAGCTGTATTGTCCCCCCCAGAAGTGGAAGCGGAGTGGGCTGCTCCAACGTACGCCACTCCAGCGTAGGAGTATGAATAAATAGACCAGGCCCTAGGCGTGGTTCACTTGTGGGAAGACCAACGAGTCTGTCAGAACGGCAGCCCTCAGCCTGGCACGTGGCACCCGCCATAACTGCAGACCTCCTCGACGCAGGGCCCCTGCAAACCCAGCGGCACTGCACTGCAGACTTATGTCTGTACCGACTACTGCCTTCGATCTACTCTATGGACAGCACGGCTCACAATTCAGATGTAGGGGCGATTGCAGATATCGCAGTCTAGTTCGCAAGACACGTTGCTCCCAGTGCAGCCCACCCAGACCACGCATCATCGCAGGGTGCGCACACGCTGTGTGCTTCAGGTACTACTAGCTCACTGCACCATAAGTCATCGTCACATGGCCTTATCAACGCAGAATTCATTAGACAAAACACATTGCTCCCAATGCGGCCCACCGGGACCACGTCTCATCGCAGGGTGCTCACACGCTGAGTACTCTAGGTGCCACTAACTGTGCAGCTCAACTCAACGCCACGTGGCTGTGCGCCCATCCTGACCGCTGCCTCCGCCCTACACTGGAGTTACATGGTTCACAATTCAACATTAGTAGCAACGCAAATTGTGTAAGAGACTATAATGGGTTAAGAAGACCAAATGCTCCCAATCTGTGCAGCTCAAGTCAACGTCACCTGCCTGTGGGCCTTTGCTGACGGCTAGCTCCGGCCTACACTGTGGAAGACCGGCGACTAACCCTGTTCAACACAAGCCGATCCCACATGTGTAACTGTGTCCTGAGTCCTCAATGGCAGCGACCACAGCACCAGACTCCCTTCGATCACCGAGGGGTATTTCCACATGGAATACCAGCGACACGTGGTGCCACTGAACCTGTACTACGCAAGGTTTGTTTGCGTCACCAATGTATGCACGTGGCTGTGGACCCTAGCTCATCGCTACCTCTGCCCAACACTGTGGGCGACCGGTGACAAATGGTACCACTAACCGTCTTCAACACAAGCCGATCCCACATGTGGAACTGAGTCCTGAATGGCAGTGACCCCAACTTCTTGCCAGCGGCCACAGCACCAGACTCCCTTCGATTAGTGTGGCGTATTTGCATATCGAAGTCATCAATGTGGAAAGTATTGCAGACAAAAAGATATCGCAAAAGATACATTTTACACAAACTGTTGATTTCCCTTTTCACGTCCAGTAATTTCCAAAGGAAGAGTGAACAGTTTTATGTCAGCAATGAGACATACCATCACTCGAATATCACCCAAAAATACTTATAATTTAAAAAGAACAGAAGCATCGAAGTACAATAATGATTACAATACGGAGATTTTGAAGATGTGAAATGCAAATATGAACATACAATATGATGCACATAACTCAATTGCTGTTTCTCACTATGTCACGTCATATATTACCAACTCTGAGAAGACAGAATTGAAAGAAATGTGGGAAGAAATTTCACAGGAGAAGACACTTAGGAAAAAAATGTACAGCTACAGTTTGAAGATACTTTCACATCGAGAAATTGGATCCTACCAATGTTCAGATCGATAGACATCTGGAAGTTTATATTCAAAGTCAACAGAAACCATCTGGATAAGTCTAGGTTTTCCTGCGGCACGAAATAGAGTTTTAGTATAAATGTTATAAAACAAATTTGTGATGATATAGACTTACGTTTCTTTGCTAGTCAAGAGAACTGTACAGAAAATAACAGTTGGATATGTCTAGGTGTTGATCAACAAATGGAAGAGAATACTGTTGTGAAGTTTGAAAAAGAAATAACAAAGTTTAAAGTAGTTTCTGGTGAAAATCCCAACTGTGTTTATATTTATTGCCGGCGTACTCATTATAAAATTCAAACTAGAATGTAGATGTACTACCACTAACCCTGTTCAACACAAGTCGATCTCACATGTGTAACTGTGTCCTGAGTCCTGAATGGCTGTCACCCCAAGTCCGTGGCAGCGACCACAGCACCACACTCCCTTCGATCACTGAGGCATATTTCGATATGCCAGGCCAGTGACACGTAGTCCCACTAACCCTCTTTAACACAAGCCGATCCCACATGTGTAACTGTGTCCTGAATGGCAGTGACCCGAAGTCCGTGGCAGCAACCACATCAGCATACTCTCTTTGATCAGTTAGACGTATTTCCATATGCAACGGCGGCGACACGTGGTGCCAATAACTCTGTTTAACACAAGCCGATCCCACATGTGTAACTGTGTCCTGAGTCCTGAATGGCAGTGACCCCAACTCCATACCACCACACTCCCTTTGATCAGTGAGGGGTAGTTCCATATGCAACTTCAGACTCCAGTAGGCAAGTAAGTATCATAGTCCTACACCCTACATATTATCCTTTTAGTATCCTTGCTTCAAGAACTTTTTTTTATATCAGTTATAGCTTTACTACAATGACCAAATTAATCTTCAAATGAAAACTAAAATGGAATAGCAGTCTACACTGCAGGCAGTACAGCTCGCAATTCCATTTTTAAATGCTAATTTCTAACAACAAGATTGTACTCACTTCATCAGTGGATTCTATACTTATTTCATCTTTTCATCATACGTCTACACTGCACTCACTAGGGCTCCCAATGGAAATTATTTCTTCATTCATTAACTACTACAGGCCTCAGATCTACATCATATCCTTTTAGTATCCTTTCTTCTTGAACATTTTTTATATCAGTTAAACCTTTAGTACAATCACCAAATTCATTTTCAAGTACAAACGAACACTCAGCAGTCTACACTGTGGGCAGCAGACCTCGCAATTTGAATTTTGGACACGTGGTGCCAACTAAAACTGTCCAACACAAGCCAATCTCACATGTGTAACTGTGTCCAGAGTCCTAAATGGCAGTGACCCAAAGTCCATGGCAGCCACCACAGCAGCAAACTCTCTTTGATCAGTTAGACATATTTCCATATGTAGTGACCCAAAACTTCATGGCAGCGACCACACCACTACACTCCCTTCGATTAGTGAGGAGTATTTTCATATTGAAGGCTGGTGACAAGTGGTGTCATTGAACCTGCACTACGCAGGCCGGTGAGGCCACCAACGTATGCACGTGGCTGTGGGCCCTTGCTCACCGCTACCTCTGGCCTACACTACGATCAGCAGGCCTCACAATTCAGATAGTCGTGATTCCACATGACGCAGTCCTATAGCCAAGACACATTGCTCCCAGTGTGGCCCGTCCACACCAAGCATCATCACAGGCTCAAACACTCTCAATACTTCTGGTGCCACTAACCCTCTTTAACAGAAGCTGATCCCACATGTATAACTGTGTCCTGAGTCCTGAATGGCAGTGACCCCAAGTACGAGGCAGCAACCACACGACATACTCCCTTCGATTTGTGAGGCATATTTCGATATGCATGGCCGGCGACACGTAGTCCCACTAACCCTCTTTAACACAAACTGATCCCACATGTGTAACTGTGTCCTGAATCCTGAATGGCAGTCAACCCAACTTCATGACAGCGACCACAGCACCAGACTCCCTTCAGTCTTATTTGTTGTTCTTTTCTTTAAATATTTTTTTTTATATCTAAATCTATCCATGTCTAAGAGTCTCCTTTGTCCAACCGCACAGGGACACTTCCAGGCCCAAGAAGGTTGTTGGGGGGTATGATGGTATGGTGGGAAGAGGGTGCGTTACCTGCTGATGTGGGGAGAGGCAGCGTCAAAGGGGTATCTATCGCAGAAAGAACCCCAATATGTTTTCACAAATACCTCGGACAAATGCCAGCTGACGGACTGAATCACAAAATGATTTTTCAATACTTATGTAGTGTGAGTTATGAACAGTTCGCACCCAGGCTCGCAGAGGGACAGCTGCGGCCCGTCCACTCCTCTCACAGACGCAGTACTATGAGCTGTCCGCGCCATTGTAGCTATCCCTGCCCTGTTCCGTCGTATGCCACGCCATGCCACACCACGCCACTCAGATTACGTTCTGACGATGGCCCCACATACCTACCTGTCGCAGGCATACTCGACGCTCCTGTACAGGCCAGTGGTCTAGTTCTCCACATCTACCGCCCACTCGCTTAGGGCAGATTTACCCACACACCACACCCGTCCCGCACATGCGTCACAGGCCATGTGACCACACAAATATAATAGATCAACAACGTCACATCCTTTATTGCCGGTGCTGACTAGATGCCGGACGCTCCATGTGTCACAATCATAAAGAGTCTTTCAAAACTGTATAGCCGGGCCTAACACCCCCTTGGCGCGGACTTCAGATGCACAGGGTTAGTGCCACCCAATGCTCATATGGCCATCAGGGGCCTACCACCACGTGGCACGAACTTAACTTCCACAGGCTTAGCGGCCCCAAAAGCTGATGTGGTCTCTGCCATTCATGACTCAGGACTCCGCGACAACTGTGCGATCCGCCAAGCATCTGATGTGGTCTCTGCCATTCATTACTCAGGACTCAGAGACATATCTGGGATGAGTTTTGACGGGCACACGGAGTGCCCACTGGTGCACACTCCGGTGGCACCAGGTAATTATTTGCTCATGGATGCGCAGGGGAGGCTCTCTCTCTCTCTGTCTGTCTGTCTGTCTGTCTGTCTGTCTGTCTGTCTCTCTCTCTCTCTCTCTCTCTCTCTCTCTCTCTCTCTCTCTCTCTCTCTCTCTCTCTCTCTCTCTCTCTTTCCCTCTATCTCTCTCCCTCTTCCTTCTTTTCCCTCCAACTCTCTCTCTCTTCCTTCTTTTCCCTCCAACTCTCTCTCTCTCTCTCTCTCTCTCTCTCTCTCTCTCTCTCTCCCTTCTTTTCTCTCTCTCTCTCTCTCTCTCTCTCTCTCTCTCTCTCTCTCTCTCTCTCTCTCTCTCTCTCTTTTCTCTCTCCCTCTCCCTCTCTCCTTCTTTTCTCTCTCCCTCTCCCTCTCCCTCTCTCTCTCTCTCTCTCTCTCTCTCTCCCTCTCTCCCTCTCTCCCTCTCTCCCTCTCCTTCTTTTCTCTCTCTCTCTCTCTCCCTCTCTCCCTCTCTCTCTCTCCTTCTTTTCTTTCTCTCTCTCTCTCTCTCTCTCTCTCCCTTCTTTTCCCTCTAACTCTCTCTCTCTCTCTCTCTCTCTCTCTCTCTCTCTCTTCCTTCTTTTCCCTCCAACTCTCTCTCTCTCTCTCTCTCTCTCTCTCTCTCTCTCTCTCTCTCTCTCTTACTTCTTTTCCCTCCAACTCTCTCTCTCTCTCTCTCCCTTCTGTTCTCTCTCTCTCTCTCTCTCTTTCTCTCTCCCTCTCTCTCTCTCCTTCTTTTCTCTCTCTCTCTCTCTCTCTCTCTCTCTCTCTCTCTCTCTCTCTCTCTCTCTCTTCTTTTCTCTCTCTCTCTCTCTCTCTCTCTCTCTCTCTCTTCCTTCTCCCTTTCTCACTCCCTTTCTTTCCTTCCCTCTCTTTTTCTCTGTCTTTTTTTTCCTTCTCTTTTTCTCTATGTCTCTCTCCTTTGATATGCACATTACACACGTCCTTATTTTGTGCTTTATTTTCCAGGCTCTGTCATTCACTTCCATGGTCCCCACAGCAGTGTTCCACCTTGTTATTTTGTATTTTTTTGGATAAATTGTGTTTATTACTTTATTGTTGATATATGTTAATAAAAACATTTCTGGTTGTTTTCTTAACTGCTGTGTAACTCTTTCTTGTTCTTATTACTGTTATTTGATGAAGTCCACCATGGTCTTACATTTTGGAGGACTTATCGCGGGAATACTGGTGATGTCTGCAGTTTCCACCAACTTCTTAATAGTGCGTTAGATTTATCTCAACTTTACTTCCATTAAAGTGCTGATCATTAAATGCAAACTAGCTGTTCCCGTGCAAAAAGACACGAGGTGCACCTTTGCGATTTATTCTAAATACTAAAATCCTGTATTGAATTGCACTGACGTAGTGGCTGCACTCAGTGTACACACAAAATAATTTACGAAACCTCATTGTATTTATATTGATTGGGAATCTGGCGTCAGATGCTGGATCTTGATGAGATACACTGCCCAGTTCGTATATTGTCCTGCACACGCAAAAAATCCCATCACAACTTTCACACCAACTGCAATGCGAAACAAATTCCGGCGATAAGCCACGTTAGCACCAGGGATTTTACACCTGCTTTCCGATGCTTTTAAGCAGGATGACTACCTGCATCATGAAAGAGAACACAGCCAAGAGCCACACCAGAACACCCACAGGTGCCATAGAATAAATGAGCATGATACAGGGATACCCATGAAGGCCACAAGACTCTTCGGAACAACTCCGGGACCGCCAACGCCCCCCAAACCCGCATCTAGGCAAGTGTGTCCTTCTGGTCATTGTGTTAGCATGATAGCACACTGTGATGTTGCATGGCTGGTGCCTATCACCTCAGCGTTGGCAGTGAGCCTGGACATGTAGCTACGCACGCATCCTCCTGCATGCACACCCGACGTATGCTGGTCCAGAGTACACAGGTCAGCGCAGGGGTGTGCCTATCCGACAACGGGAACGGGCTATCTCGGACATCTCCATGTACAGGAAGTGCGGTAAGTGTGTCTCTGTGTTCTGGTGTGGCCTGCCACAAGGGCCGTAGCAGTCGTTGTTGTAAAGTGGCATGCACCACCTACAAACGGCACTGTGATGGTGTAGTTGGACTGCAGCAGCACATGCGCAAATAGGCATTAAAATGGTGTGCCGTACGAGTGCACGAGATACAACAGCGCACTGTACAAAAGTGTGAGAGCTCGTGGGAGGTAGGAGCAGCTGTTTGCAACGTAACAGACAGTGAACTCGCCCACGTGCCACGTGCTGGGCATCTCATCCATGATGACCACGGTCGCAGACATCCCACAACACCAACGACCCGCCTTTGTACACATCCTCTATGAATGCTGCGTGGTTTTCACTTCTATGCTTGTTCACTGGTGTGATGTTGGTGAGTTGTGTGACTTGTGCTCCTTGTTGGTGGGTTCCATTTTGGCCATTGTTTGTCTATACTTGTGCTATACTTAATTGTGCATGTCTGCCATTCTGCCCATCTCCCCCCGTCCTCCCACTCCCTGCTTCTTCCTCTTCCTGGTGCTGTTCTGTCTATAATTTTGTTGCTCCACACATAACTACATGTAAAGAACAAATTAGAATATTTCCTTGATTCTTTTAGGTTTCAAAACTTCTGTCTCTTGGTTTCTTTTTAATTTTCCATAAAATCAGTTTTTTTAATATTCAACAACACATAGAAATCAGAAGTGCAACGTATTCTATCAACACACTTTCTAGAACATTCTACAACACGTGCAGGGTAAAAGTTCATCAATCTTTTTCAACTTAACCATAATTTTTTGCAACATTTTCTCGAACATTTAACGGCACGTGCAGGTTAAAAGTTCACGATTGTTTTAAGTTCGAACAGTGCCTTCCAAATGCAAGTAGCAGGTGTGGTTGAGTTGACAACTTTTATCCTATGATATGCACTCTATGTTGAAACTGCTTTTTCTTAACCAATCACAAAGATGCTTTTCCACAAAACAAATGTGCACCCTACTATTAAAAAAGAATGCTTTTTGTCTCCCAATCACGTATCGTTTTGTATGGCAATAAAAAGTAGTTTCACATCTTTAAACATATCTCTTATTCTACCAAGGAACTGCATGAGCTACAGACATCTTTCCATACCTTCCAGCCATACCTTCAAAATGCTAGTGTGGATCGTAGGACATAGCTATATTTTCTGGTGCAAGAGGTATGCAGAACAGAGACATATTGACTTAGACCAAGGTTTACAAAATGTGGACATTAAAT
Source organism: Triturus cristatus (assembly GCF_964204655.1). Classification (NCBI taxonomy): domain Eukaryota; kingdom Metazoa; phylum Chordata; class Amphibia; order Caudata; family Salamandridae; genus Triturus; species Triturus cristatus. The sequence goes on from NC_140586.1 coordinate 345,086,489, forward strand.
GGTTTGCACAGAGAGGATTGAAGTGGCACCAATTGTTGCTTTTGGTTAAAACCTGTTTGCATCTCCAACACCCTGACCTCATTATTGTGCACTGTGGTGGAAACGACCTAGGCACATTGACTTGGGTAGGTTTGGAAATGCTTATGAAGGACACCTTTGGACAATTGATGTTACTTTTCCCTCAAACCGCCTTTGTATATTCCAATATATGCCAAAGACAGAAGTGAAAATGGTCAAAACAATTTTGTACTCCAATTGAAAAATCTAGGAAGAAACTCAACAAAGCTGTGTCTGCATACCTCAGAGACCACAAAATGAGGTCCATCTACAACAACAACATACGTTTTGATATGGCTGATATCTACAGAAGTGATGGAGTACACTTCACAGATCACGGAAATCAAGTTTTCCTGAATAACTTGAAGCTGTGAATCCGCACTTATATGTAGCTCCAACTAATCAACACAAGGGCTCTTTTTAGAGGCACCCTATAACTGACAACTTAGGCCCGCTATTTTAGGGCCAGGTAACGGCAACTCCCGGACCCTCGCCAAAATGTATTTTCCACACAGCTGTGAACAGCGGGCAGACCATCTGACTTTGCAGCACCAAGCTCTCGCTTTGATCACCACCTCTACTCCCCATAGGGGTGAGTAGTTTGTGCTTTACAAATACCATATTGATTTACCTTCGCACTCCCTGTACAACCCCACCTAAGCACCATATAGAAGTTAGACAAGTGTGGCACAGCACCCAGAGCACATGACTTCACAGCATAGCAAACACAGGCTCACGGTTTCATACCCGAGTCCAGCAGCAGCTCAATTTAGCAGCATGACACTCTAGGCAATACCTCACTTAATTTCCGTACCCATCAATTTCAGACAGTCAGTAGTTCACCGGCTTTACCCCGAGTCCGTCAGCAGCTCAGCTTACGCCCCCAGCGCCATCAGACCCGTAGGAGTGAGTAGTTTGCACTTTACAAATACTGAATTGATTTGATACGTGCGAATTTACCTTCGCACTCCCTGTATAACACCCCCTAAGCACCATACACAAGTTACAATGTTCGAAACAAAAGTTCCTCCGAGTAGGTATAACTACATACTGACACTACTTGGACAGATGTGGCACAGCGGCCAGAGCACATGACTTCACAGCACATGACACACAATTTGGGCTCATGCTTTAATCCCCGGCTCCCGCACCAGCTCACCTTAGCAGCATCAGACTCTAGGCAATACCTCACTTAATGTCCATAGCCCAGCACTTTCACACCGTTAGGGGTGAATACTTCGCTTCACACCCCGCCTATAGCACACCCTAAACACCCCACAGAGTTTATAGTGCTCCTACCCTCCTCTTTCCCACTTTTCTCGCCTTTTTTCCCCTTACTCGCTTCGACGGAATCACAAAGTGGCAGCCAACACTTCCTAGCTGCAACCGCTCACAGGGCTCACAACCAATAAGCAGCACGCTCGTGCTCGTAACGCCTCAGCCAATCAGATGGCAGGATTCCCAAATATCGATATCTGTAAATTTCAATATGTTTCAAAAACTACTGAACCGATTTACACCAAATAAACAAAAGCGTGCTTTCTAGACCACGACCCTTCTCCCTGCCAAATTTGGAGTAATTCCGTTCACCCGTTCGACCTGTAGCCTTGTCTAAAGTTTCCTATGGAAATTAACATGGAGAAAACATGTTTTGGGACCCCCCTTTTTTCTCGGCCCCCCTTGACGAATCACCCCCAAACATCCCACATAGGAACTGATATGAACAAAGAATAAATTTGGAAAATTTCATGAAGATTAATCACATGACGCCAAAGTTATAAGCAAAACAAAAAATGTTCTTCCTATGGAAACTTGGTCCCAACTATAACTACCTACTGGCTACAGGAGCGTTATAGTTAGGCTGACATTTCACTTGTACAAAACCTGAGAAATTCATCCGTTATAGTTAGCTGAGCTGCGGGAGCTGGCATGGATTTTTACCCCCAGGGAGCTGCTGACGTGCAGCTCCCTGGGGGTAAAAAGCAAAGTGTACTCTCTTTGAACAAGCAAGAGAAAAAAGGGGGTCCCAAAAAGTGTTTTCTCCATGTTAATTTCCATAGGAAATTTTATTCCAGGCTACAGCCCGAACTGCTGAACGGAATTACAGCAAATTTGGCAAAAAGGTAAAGCTTGGTTCAGAAAGCGACCTTTTCTTTAAATGGTGTAAATCTGCTCAGTAGTTTCTGAGAAATTCAAAAAATAAAAGTGAAAAAAGCAGTTTCCTATAGGAAACTCTAGCCAAGGCTACAGCCCGAACTGCTGAACGTAATTACAACACATTTGGCAAAAAGATAATGCTGGATTCAGAAAGCGATTTTTTTTTTTAAATGGTGTAAATCCATTCAGTAGTTGCTGAGAAATTAAAAAAATAAAAGTTTGGGTATCTGGGGCAGCGGTGGGTTCGCGCACCCTCCCTACCACGTGCTTCACTGTGATTGGTTGCCACGACCACGAGCTTCACTGTGATTGGCTGCCAACACTCCAAACCAGGAAATATTGGCAGCGAAAAAAGATTAAAAAGCAAGAAAAGGGATCAGTGTAGAAACATCCTGACACCCTAGGTCTGCTCAGGGGGTAGGCACAATTCTTTTTTTTTTTTTAACCTCCGATTGCGCACTGGGTGCGCGAGTCAAGACAATTTGTTTTTTTAAATGAATTGGGGGCTCCCCCACTTCATTTAATTGAGCCCCCGGGTTGGCCAGGTTCCGGGGGCAATGCTATAATTATATTGTGGGGGCCTGTGGGGCCTACGCAACCCCAAGGAACACCACCTCTGCGGGGCTTTGAAAATGGAGGGAGGGGGGCCGCGCAGTCCACCTGCTGGAGCCCTTGATGGCCCTGGGGACCTCCACTACCCAGGGCCGGCTCCTGCAATGTCCCGGGAAGCTCCCCCCGGGACATTGTTTTTTGCTATGAGAGGGTGGAAGCATGTCTCACACACTATCATAGCAAACCCTGGTTTGCTTTGTTGAAGCGAGAGGAAGGAAACCTTCTCTCGCTTCAATGAAGCGCAGCAGGATTGCTTTTGGGCAAGGGGAGCTGTATGTTAGCAGCTCCTGTTGCCCAAAAGCAATGCCGGCTCCCACAGGAGGCGGGGAGCCGGCTGGGAGCGTGGGGGCATTGGGGTTCCCCCCACGGTCCCCAACGAAGAGGCCAGGCCTGGGGGATGGGGTCCCTGGGGCCAGAAGTGGACAAGCGAAGGGGGACCACGCAGCCCCCCTTCCTAATGATTAATAAAAACATTCTAGAATTTGGTATGCTCCGGGTGATGGGGTCCTCGGGGCGAATATTAATTAATGGAATTGGACCTTTTTTTTATTTTTTATTTTTTTGGTAAAATTTGGAGTGGCGATCCTAACGCGGCGCTCAGCACGGCCCCGTAGTGTGAACGTGCCGGGTGCGCGGCTCTCAGCGCGACCCCTCTTGTGTGAACGCGCTGGGTGCATGGCTCTCAGCGTGGCCCCCTAGTGTGAACGCGCTGGGTGCACGGCTCTCAGCGCGGCACTCGAGTAATTCACAGCTCTTTAAAAGACCATTTACCTGTAAATGAGGCTTTGTTGTGATTTCACCTCTTCTTAGAGCCTCAGTATCTCCACTCTGCCTATGACTGGAAGAATTAGCCCTCCCCCATGGAATTTTTATCAGCCTCCCCGAAATTTGGCTCTAGTTGCGCTCCTGACAGGCGTACGCCGGCTCTGCCCACTCCGCTTACAGAATTCCGTAGATTTTATCCGCCATATGTCAATGATCCAGCTGAGAATATCTTGCAGAGAGGATTTTGGGCCTTTCCAGAGGCTTGGTTTGCAATCCTGACGCTCCACCAGGGTTGCCACTGGTTGGCAGCCAATTAGTGCCAAGCTTGTGCTCGGGGTTATGCTCCGCCAACATATGTACTTATCCAATCCCTCCGCCAATCCCCAAGCACTTTTAAATTCACTATACACTCTCCTTGTAGTACTCTAATCATCCAGTCTCTATCCATGTACTCATAGAATGACACAGACAAAGTTACATAACTGAGGTCTTCCAAAACTGCCAGAGGTGACATGGTTGCGTGCGCAGTCAACAGCACAATGTAATGTGGTAGGGACCAGGGCCATCATGCATACATAATGAACACACGGACACAGTTAGATAGATAGTGTAACTGGCTGCGGGCATGTGCGCTCGGCCCCTTATTATTACCAGGGTCACATGTCCAGTGACGTCTGTGCTGGATGTGTGTGGGGTGAGTGTAAACCAGCCCTCAGGGAATGGTTGGTGCTGGCAACAACTACAACTGTGATAATCAGATCACACAAAAGATTGTATCGTAAAGGGTCCATAACTTGTGGTGCACTGAGTTAGTGGCAATAGTGGCACTCGGTGTGTGCACAGGCAGCGATGATGCGTAGTTTAGGCGGGCCGCACTGGGAGCAATATCTTTTGCCTAATTAATTCTGCGTCAATAAGGCCACGTGGCGGTGGCTTGTGATGCACTGAGTTAGTGGCATCAGAAGCATTCAGCGTGTGCGCAGTCAGCGATGATGCATCGTGCGGACGGGCCGCACTGGGAGCAATGTCTGTTAACTACTGGACTGCATCATCTGCAATTGTGACTTGATCTGAATTGTGAGCCCTGCTGTCCGCAGTGTAGATGGAAGGCAGTAGTCAATGCAGACATCGAGGAATGATTTTTGTACTTCCTCTTGACGAAATCTGAGGACATAGAATACAATTCACTCTGCAATTAGTAAATCAAGACTGAATTTGAATTGTGAGCCCTGCTGACCGCAGTGTAGGCATATGGGACAAAAGATGAAATATGTATGGAATACATTGTTGACATTTTTAGGTTTGAGGGACATTATAGTTAGTTGTCTACTGGACTCTGAAATTAATGAATCAAGACTGAATTTGAATTGTGAGCCCTGATGACCGCAGTGTAGGCCGGAGGCAGCGGTCAGCAAAGGTCCACAGCCACGTGGCGTTGACTTGAGCTGCACAGAGTTAGTAGCTCCTGAAGCACTCGGCGTGTGCGCAGCCAGCGATGATGCATGGTCTGGGTGGGCCGCACTGGATGCAATGTCTGTTGCCTACTGGACTGCGTCATCTGCAATCGCGACTCTATCTGAATTGTCAGCCCTGCTAACCGCAGTGTAGGCCGGAGGCAGCGGTCAGCAAGGACAGACAGCCACATGGCATTGACTTGAGCTGCACAGAGTTAGTAGCACCTGATGCACTCAGCATGTGCGCAGCCAGCGATGATGTGTGGTCTGGGCGGGCCGCACTGGTAGCACGGTCTTTTGCCTAATTATTTCTGCCTCAATAAGGCCACGTGGCGGTGACTTGTGGTGCACAGAGTTAGTGGTACCTGAAGCACTCAGCGTGTGCGCAGCCAGCAATGATGCGTGGTCCGAGCGGGCCGCACTGGTAGCAATGTATTTTGCCTAATGACTTCTGCCTTAATAAGGCTATGTGGCGATGACTTGTGGTGCAGTGAAATAGTAGCACCTGAAGCACTCAGCGTGTGCGCAGCCAGCGATGATGCATGGTCCGGGTGGGCCGTACTGGATGCAATGTCTGTTGCCTACTGGAGTGCGTCATCTGCAATCGCAACTCGATCTGAATTGTGAGCCCTGCTGTCCGCAGTTTACATATCGAAGGCAGTAGTCTGTACAGACATAACTCTGCGGTGCTGTGCCGCTGGGTTCGCAGGGGGCCTGTGTCGAGGAGGTCGGCGGTAACGGCGGTGGCCTCTTGGCACGGTGAGGGCTGCCGCTCTGGCAGACGCGTTGGCCTTCCCAGAAGTGAACCATGCCCAGAGCTCCGGCCTATTTATTCACACTTCTATGCTAGAGTGGCGTACGTTGGACCAGCCCACTCCGCTTCCGGTTCTGCTTACAGGAGGGGACGACATGGATCGACCGGGATCTTCCCCACTGCCTGAGGTAACATGCTTGCGTGCACTGTCCACAACAATACAAGCACCAACAGTATATGTACACATGGAGAGAGAGGTCTGTGCTCTGCATAGTGAGGTCTGTCTAGCACAACAATGCTACACTTTGCATTGTGTGCATTGTTATTGATGGGTGACTTGCCTCCTTCACACATACTTGGTTCCCACGTCTCCCAACATTTAGCTATTGTGTGGCTGAGGGGCCATGCCGTTCAGGGAAGGTCCGCTGTTCTGTTCTGCGCTGCCTCGATGGTAGTAGGGGGGTTCTGAGGGGGATGTCCTGGGGGTGGTGGCAATGGGTGTTGTGGCCTTCTTGGGTGTCGGAACTGCATGATCAGTAGTTCATACTGTAGATAGTCGTCCTGCTTTACACCAGTAGAAGGCAGATGTTAAATTCCTACTGCTAACGCGGCTTATCGCCTGTTTTTGGATCGCAGATTTCGCTGGTTGTTGAAAATATCGGAAAGTCTTGTTTTCATAGGTTTTTTGCACGAGAACGCCTATTCTGCATATCATTAGCGTTAGTTTTCGCTCTCATTGGTAGCGATGTTTTTTTGAGGAAGCTATCGCTGGAAAACTGGCGATATCAACAGTTTTCACCAGGTTGAGAATGGGATGATTATTTTGCTGCGGTAAAGTGCCGATAACTCAGCGATAAGTTCTTGAGAATACCCCCCATAGTTTATTTTTATTTTTTCGTCTGGCTTCGTGCACCCAGTCGCTTTAAAAAAATAGTAATAGTTTTCTGGCCCTGGGGCTTTTTGTGGGATCCCCTGAGCAGGCCTAGGGGGATCAGGGTGTTTGTACCCTGCCCACTTTTCTTGATTTTTTTTATTGTGATTCGCATGCCCTAATAAACACAAGGGCTCATTTTAGAGTCCTCCTATAACCCAACAGTTAGGACTTATAGCCGAGTTATCGGCAGTTTAGCACAGCAAAAGTGGCAAAAGAATTAACGCCCCATTCTCAAGTTGGTGCACACTGCCACATTACCCACAGGCTGACGGTACCAACAACAGTGGACAATCAACATCGTTACGCAGACAAAGCTGCTGGCTGTGCTGCACCTGTTGGCCTCTGGTATATTCAACTGCAAGAGTCGGAGGAGTCTCACAGCCAGCCCTATTAAACTTCCTCACACGTCTTAGATGCATGTCTACAAAAGTAACTTAGGGCCCCCGCATCCGCACCACCCGCTCGTCCCAATACGTAGTATTCCTGCACAACCAACCCCGGCCGTTGCTTGACGCCTCTGTGCTCCAGATCCAAGATTGGAGTCACTGAAATGGGGTGCGCCAGGTCATGAAGACTAGTAGTCAACATTAGTGGAAAAACAGTGCTCCATTAGAAAAACATAAATTAACAACACAAAAACATCAAACAACGAGTGACATTGCCAACGGGGAACATTAACTTGTGGATCGAAATAACTGTAGATCCTCCTGGAAATCCCAAAACTCCGTATTCAGAAACCTGTTGGATAAATGAAGATAATGGTCAAGCGTTAGTATGGTCAAAAACGTAATATAGTACAATGTATTGCGCTTGGACAAACCGGAATGCTTACAAGTATGATCAATCTTGCACAAAATAACCGTAACAGAAGCTTGTGTGGTCATAACCTTCGTAGGAAAGAAAAGGAACGTTTCAACCACACAAACTTCTGTTATGGTCTCATTATGCAGGATTTATCAGACCTCTAAGCATCAGGGTTTGTTTCAGCTTGATACACCTGCATGTTCACTTCACCTACACTGCGCAGAAACAACTGGAGACCAAGCAAGGGAACTACACCATAGCAGCCTTCCTGAACGTGTTGGGGGCAACTGACTACACACATGTACTACTTGTGCCCCGTGCCGACACTGCACACAATCACCGCAAAAGAAACCAGGCGCATTCCAACAATGTGCAGGCAAAACTGGACCACCGGGGCCTGTACACTAATGTCGTCGCAAACTTCTCAGGCAGTGTGCATGATTCTTACATCTTTCGCAAGCATCCCAGCCCTGGTCCCCAGACCAGTCCGCTGCCCAGCGATGACTGCCCGACCCTACGCACCCAGACCTCAATGCTCACCTGCCGCCACCAGCATGTGTACAAGAGGGCCTACCACGTGCCGGAGCAATATCCTCAGCCATCGCTGGATTCCGCAGCACAGGCCCCCAGCGCATCCTGCTGCACTGCGCCGAGGAGTCACGTCTGTACAGCCAGCTGCCTTAGGCGTACACGCTGTCCAGCCGAGCTCACAATTCAAATCAGGTCTTGATTGCCAAGATAGCGTATCGAGGCCATGCATCATCGCAGGCTGCACACCCGCTCAGCTCCGGTGGCACTAACTCAGTGTAGCTCAAGTCATAGCCACGTGGCGGGAGGCCTGTGTCGGCCAAAATGCCTCGGCTGCCACCAACTCTGTGCACCTCAACTGATTGCGACGTTGCGGGAGGCCTGTGTCGGTCAAGGTACCTCGGCTGCCACCAACATAATAAGCAGACAGATACACCCAGATACAGAGTGGAAATGGCGTCGAGCACGTGTGCCCAGCCCTTTTTATTGGCAGGGTCACATGCCCTGTGACGCTTGTGCTGCATGGGTGTGGTATTGGTGTAAAGCAGCCGTGAGGGAGTGGCTGTGGCAAACTGACAACTAGACCTGTGTTCAGTAGATCACTACAGGAAAGAACTCGGACATGTAGCATTGTAGTTCCCCTCCTGTAAGGGTATGCGGAGTAGGCTGGCTGAAACGCGCATCCTTCACGACTTTACCAATATGGCGGTTTGAATCCGCACACCCACCGAGATAGGTACACGATGGGTGTGCGACTCCAATTATTTCTCAACAAAAAAATATATATATTAATATTTAAGAAAACAAAAGACATTATATTATTTTAATAACAAACAAAAAAAAGTACAAAAACAATTTTTGGGATATTAAAGTTACAAAATATCACCACAAAAGAAATCCAAAATTAGTGAAAAAACCATAGCTTAAATGAACATTATAATTCGAAATTAGCATTTAAAAAAACCTTTGAAATTCATTGGAAAAAACCATAGGTTTCAGGCACGTTATAGTTAGTTGGACATTTCACTTGTACAAAACCAGAGCAATTCCCCTGTTATAGTTAGTTCAGCTAACTATAACTCGCACCCCCAAAATGCACTGTTGATGATGTCACATATTACATCATTCATGACATGGTCAGTGACATCACTGATGACATCACTGATGACATCTCGCCTGGAGGTAGTTATAGTTAGGACCTAGTTTCCATAGGAAAAACGTTTTTTGTTTTCCCAATATCTTTGGGGCCGGTTGACGAATCTTTGTGAAATTTTCAAAACTAATGGCCCGCTCCGGTCAGCTCCTGTCTTGAAAGTTTTGGGGTGATTCGTTAAGCGGGGGCCGAGAAAAAAGCGGGGGTCCCAAAATGCGTTTTCCCCATGTAATTTTCCATAGGAAACTTTAGACAAAGCTACAGCCCGAACTGTTGAACGGAATTACACCACATTTGGCAAAAAGGTAGCCCTTGGTTCAGAAAGAGTCCTTTTTGTTAAATGGTGTAAATCTGTTGAGTAGTTCCTGAGAAATTTGAAAAAGAAAAAGTTTTGATATTTAGGGACACGGTGGATTTGCGATCCCTTCCGGGCACGAGCTTCATTCTAATTGGCTGCCAACACTCTAATCTGGGAACTGTTGGCAGCCATTTTGTGACTTGGTAGAACCACGTCACAAGAAAACAGTAAAATAAATGTTTAAAAACAGAAAAGGGGGCAGGGTAGAAACACTCTGACCCCTTAGGCCTATTCAGGGGGTCCCACAAGGACCCCCAGATTCCAATAAAGTATTTTAAATTTATAATTTCAGCAGAATGCCCAATGGGGTCGCGAAACGCACCGACATTTTTAAAAAAAATTAAGCGTGGGCCTCCGTACTTGATTTAAATGAGGCCCCCGGGTGGGCCAGGTCCCGAAGGTATTGCCCTATTCATGATTGTGGGGGTCCGCTGGGCTATATAAAGTATATGCAGGAGGGCACGCAGCCCCACTCCCGCAGCCCCGGGGACCGCCCCCTCCCTGGGGCTTTTTCTTATTTAATCTTTGGGGGGGCCTCCAAGGCCCCTCAAGCCCCGGGGACCGCCACCCCCAGGGCTTTTCTTGAATATATGCGGGGGCACACGGCCCCCCCGCTGCCCCAGGGACCGCCACCCCTTGGGGGTTTTTAACCCTTTCGATGCTCATGACGGAATGGGTCTATCATGAGCATCGGTGCCCCTGTGCTCATGACAGAACCATTCTGTCATGAGGACAGGGGCAGGAAATCCCTCTGCTGCAGACAGCAGAGGGATTTCCTTCTCTCCCCCAAAGCCTCGGGAGCTGGGGAAGAGCTTCCCCAGCTCCCGAGGCCCCCTCCCTGGTTTCTGTGCAATGATGAGCAGCGCGCACGTCGCGCTGTCGTCATTGCACAGAAACCGAAACTGAAATGAGTAAAACGGGCATGCCCATGCCCCACACCCTCCCCCGTGAAAATTACAGCCTTCCTGCCCCCCCCCGGGGGGCAGATGGAGCAGTAGCCCCCAATATGCCCCTCCAGGGGGGCAAAAAGCCCTCTAGACGCCAGGGATTTTTTTGGGCACATTTTAATTAGGGTGGGGGCATTGGCATGCCCATTTTGGCCAGCCCCCACCCGAATTAAAATTTGCCCAAAAAAATCCCTGGCATCTAGTAGGCTATCTGCTCCCCCTGGGGGGCAAAAAGCCCACTAGTCGCCAGGGATTTGTTTGGGGCAAATTTGAATTAGGGTGGGGGCATTGGCATGCCCGTTTTGGGCAGCCTCCACCCTAATTAAAATGTGCCTAAACAACTCCCTGGCATCTAGTGGACTTTCTGCCCCCCTAGGGGGCAGATGGGGGCATTCGCCCCCAATCTGCCCCGCCGAGGGGTGCAAAAAGGCCACTAGACACCAGGGATTTTTTGGGGCAAATTTTAATTAGGGTGGGGGCTGCCTGAAACAGGCATTTCAATGCCCCCACCCACAACAATTACAGCCTTTCTGCCCACCCCGGGGAAAGATGGGGGCAGAAGCCCCCAATCTGCCCCCCCCGGGGGGGCAACAAGCCCACTAGATGCCAACGATTAAGCTGGCTTGTTCATGCGTGGGGTGGGGGCTGCCCAGAATAGGCATACCAATGCCCCCCCCCCAAAAAAAATAGCGACAGTGTTTCTGCCCCTTTGGGGGATATCGGGCCCCCCCTCCCGATATCTCCCCCAGGGTAGCAGAAAGCCAACTAGGCACAGAGATGTTTTTAGCAATATGCCTACCTGTGGATTTTGGGCCCTAGCGCAGCCGGCACATAGGGAAACCTAGCAAACCTGTACATTTTTTATAACTAGACACCCAGGGGATTGCAGGATGGGGTGACTTGACTGGCTCTCACCAGGTTCTTTTACCCACAATCCCTTGCAAACCTAAACTGTTGTAAAAAAAACACATGTTCCTCACATTTCTGTGGTGGAAAGTTCTGGTTTCCACCCACCCCGCCTTCTCCAAAGTCTTCCGAGAAAAACGGTACCTCACTTGTGTGGGTAGGGCTAGTGCCCGTGACAGGCAAGGGTCCAAAACCTATTGAGGCGACTTCAAAACTACCTATCACAAAACAACCTGGTTTTGCAAGGGGGTTCCCATGAGTTTTTAGCCCCGGGCTTGGCCACCAGTAAGGGAACCCTACCAAACTTACTCATTTCTGAAAGCTAGACACCCGGGGGAGTCCAGCGAGGTCTGGCTTGCGTGTGTCCCCAAACGTTTTCCTACCCAGAATCCCCTGCAAACCTCAAATTTAGCTAAAAAAATCACTTTCTTCTCAAATTTCTGTGTGGGAAAGTTCTGGAATCTACGCGGATCCACAAATTTCCTCCCACCCAGCGTTCCCCCAGGTCTCCCAATAAAAATGATTCCTCACTTACGTGGGTGGGTCAAGTACCCGCGACAGGCAAGGGCCCAAAACCTATTGAGGCGACATCAACATTTCCTATCACAAAACAACCTGGCATGCAAGGGGGGGGTCCCATGAGTTTTTGGCCACGGGCACGGCGGCCATCTAGGGAAACCTACCAAACCCACACATTTCTGAAAAGTAGACACCCGGGGGAGTCCAGCGAGGTATGGCTTGCGTGGGTCCCCCAACATTTTCCTACCCAGAATCCCCTGCAAACCTCAAATTTAGCTGAAAAAAATTACTTTTTTCTCAAATTTCTGCGTGGGAAAGTTCTGGAATCTACGTGGATCCACAAATTTCCTCCCACCCAGCGTTCCCCCAGGTCTCCCAATAAAAATGGTACCTCACTTGTGTGGGTAGGCAAAGTGGCTGAAACAGGAAATGGCCCAAATCGTATTGTGGAGACTTCATAATTACCTATAACAAAACTACCTTGTTTTGGGGGGGGCGGGTACCGGGTTTTTTGGCCCCAGGCTTGCCGCCATCTAGAGAAACCTACTAAACCCACATGTTTTTGAAAACTAGACACCCTGGGGAGTCCAATGAGGTATGGCTTGTGTGGATTCCCCAACGTTTCCCTACCCAGAATCCCCTGCAAACCTCAAATTTAGCTGAAATAAACATATTTTCCACATATCTTGGCGTGGAATCACCGTGCTGGCACAAATGTCCTACCACCCAGCGTTCTCCTTGTTTTTCCAAGTAAAATGATACCTCACTTGTGTGGGTGTCCAAAGCAGAACTGGCTAAAATATAGCGCTTAGAATTCTCTGTGCTATGCTCTAAATCCCTATGTTTTGGGCTCTTCCTAGTCACGGGCCTTTGGCCCACCCACACAAGTGAGGTATCATTTTACTCGGGAGAACAAGGGGAACACTTGGGCTGGCATGGTGATCCCACGCAAAAATGTATGGAAAAAGTGATTTTTTTTTTTTCAGCTATATTTGAGGTTTGCAGGGGATTCTGGGTAGGCAAAACGTTGGGGGACCCACGCAAGCCATACATCGCTAGTTTTCATAAATGTGTGGGTTTGGTAGGTTTCCCTAGATGGCGGCCAAGCCCGGGGCCAAAAACTCATGAGACCCCCTTGCAAAACCAGGTTGTTTTGTGATCGGTAAATTTGATGTCGCCTCAATAGGTTCTGGGCCCTTGCCTCTCACGGGTACTAGACCCACCCACTCGAGTGAGGTATCATTTTTATCGGGAGACCTGGGGGAATGCTGGGTGGGAGGAAATTTGTTAATCCACGTAGATTCCAGAACTTTCCCACACAGAAATTTCTGAAAAAAGTGATTTTTTTAAAACTAAATTTGAGGTTTGCAGGGGATTATGGGTAGGAAAACATTAGGGGACCCATGCAAGCCATACCTCGCTGGACTCCCCCGGGTGTCTAGTTTCCAGAAATGTGTGGGTTTAGTAGGTTTCCCTATATGGTCGCCGAGCCCAGGGCCAAAAATGCATGGGACCCCCCTTGCAAAACCAGGTTGGTTTGTGATAGGTAATTTTGTTGTCGCCTCAATAGGTTTTGGGCCTTTGCCTGTCGCGGGTACTTGACCCACCCACGCGAGTGAGGTATCATTTTTATCGGGAGACCTGGGGGAATGCTGGGTGGGAGGAAATTTGTGGATCCACATAGATTCCAGAACTTTCCCACACAGAAATTTCTGAAAAAAGTGATTTTTTTTAAGCTAAATTTGAGGTTTGCAGGGGATTATGGGTAGGAAAACATTAGAGGACCCATGCAAGCCATACCTCGCTGGACTCCCCCGGGTGTCTAGTTTCCAGAAATGTGTGTGTTTAGTAGGTTTCCCTATATGGTCGCCGAGCCCAGGGCCAAAAATGCATGGGACCCCCCTTGCAAAACCAGGTTGGTTTGTGATAGGTAATTTTGATGTCGCCTCAATAGGTTTTAGGCCCTTGCCTGTCACGGGTCCTTGACCCACCCATGCAAGTGAGGTACCATTTTTCTCGAAAGACTTTCGGGAACGTGGGGTGAGTGGAAATTTGTGGATACACGCAGATTCCAGAACTTCCCACCACAGAAATGTGAGGAAAATGTGGTTTTTTTGGATAATTTTTTAGGTTTGCAATGGATTCTGGGTAACAGAACCTGGTGAGAGGCAGTCAAGTCACCCCATCCTGTATTCCCCTGGGTGTCTAGTTTTCAAAAATGTATAGGTTTGCTAGGTTTCCCTAGGTGCCGGCAGAGCTAGGGTTAAACTACAGCTAGGCACTTTGCCAAAAAAGGGTCATTTTTCACTGTGAAATTGTGGTGTGTCCACGTTGCGTTTTGCGTCATTTCCTGTTGCGGGCACTAGGCCTACCCACACAAGTGAGGTACCGTTTTTCTCGGAAGACTTTCGGGAACGTGGGGTGAGTGGAAATTTGTGGATCCACGCAGATTCCAGAACTTTCCACCACAGAAATGTGAGGAAAATTTGTTTTTTTGGGACAGTTCTTTAGGTGTGCAAGGGATTCTGGGTAACAGACCCTGGTGGGAGACAGTCTATTCACCCCATCCTGGATTCCTCTGGGTGTCTAGTTTTCAAAAATGTATAGGATTGCTAGGTTTCCCTAGGTGCCGGCAGAGCTAGGGTTAAAAAACTACAGCTAGGCACTTTGCAAAAAAAGGGTTATTTTTCATTGTGAAAATGTGGTGTTTTCACGTTGCGTTGTGAGCCGTTTCCTGTTGTGGGCACTAAGCCTACCCACACAAGTGAGGTACCATTTTTATCGGGAGACTTAGGGTAATTCAGATTTGTAAAGCAACTGTTATTACCTATTGACATTTCTGCCTTCCAAATGAAAGATAATGTATAAAAAAAGAAGTAATTTTGAAAAATGATCGATAATTCTCATGCTAGTATGAGTATTTCCAATTTCGGAAATGTGCAAATATCTACTGTTTCTAAACTCTATATTTTGTTCCCATTTCAGAAATACATAGGTGTCTTTCATACCTATTTTTCCATGTATACATTTTACCAGAATAATTGCTATATACCCGGTACATAATAAACAAGCATTTGCAATGCAATAGGTCTCGCATTCACGCGAGTTTGAGCTATTGGCATTGTAATTGATAATTACTTTTATTTATGTTTTGGTTTTAAAAAAAACATAAATAAAAGGCCTTGTCATTTACAATGCCAATAGCTCTAAATCTTGCAATTGCGAGACCTATTGCATTGCAAATGCGTGTTACAAAATGTGACGTTTACTGCACACATTTTTAACATTCTGCCTCCACCAAATGACGCTGCAGGACGCCCGGGATATAACGTATGCAGTCTGCAGAGACAAAGACATGTGGTTTTTGTGATATGCAACCCAACCCAAGCCTAGCTGAATACAGTGTTGTTTATCAGAGCCATATATTTTAACGTGCGCGGTTCTGCTGCAGTTCGTAATTTGAAGCGGAGGGATGTGCCACTCAAAAATGAACGCAAATGGAAACAAACGTATACACTGCCGAAGAGCGACACAGACAAAATCGCAAACACTCTGGTACTATGTAAAGCTGAAACCAAAGGCATGCGCCTCGCCACAAAGAGAATGCCCATATGCCGTTCACGGCGAAACTACAAAGAATGCAAAACCCCAGGCTAGACAAGTGGCTCACATCTCCTCACCAATGCAAAAAAAAAATAGTAAATAAAAACCACAGAAAGAAGAGCAAGTTGGGCGCGAAGAGACTTACTCAAGTTCGGCAGAAAGGATCGGCGATAAGTTTGATGATGTCTCAAAATTAAAAGACTGCATGTCATGGCTCAATACGTGTTTTTGTTTTTTTAAATCTTAATTTATACTTGTTTTCCATCCAATATAAATATGCCAAAGCTGGTTTAAGATAGTGAGTCGATATCGTAGGCTTCAATTTAAGAAACAAATATTTTATTAAAGTGATGACACCCTACTATACATAGATACTAGTAGCCACTGGGGAATACAAGTCCCTGCAGTTATTTAACAAAGGGGGATTTCTTTTTCAGCGGCTGTGTTGTGAAAAGCTAAATGCAGTCTCTTAAATTGAAGGTATCCAATGTCTGGAGCTGGACGACCCAATATCTTGTACTGTGTGGAGGGAGCATCATTATTTTTTGGGAAAAGCAAAGACCAGCAAGACAGCTAAAGCTATCTTTAGGCCAGATATAAAAAAGCAATCATAAGAGTGAACAGTGTGTTTTGCCATTCTATGAGAAACAAAATACAGTTTTTGACAGCCATCAAATAAGAAATATTCTGTATTTTTTTTTTTTTTTGTAAATTCTTTTTATTAACAAAATTTCTGAAACATTTGGTCACTTCACAGTTTAAAATCAGTAGAGTTACAGTGTTCGGCTGCAAGCCCCTGGTCCGCCTCTCGTGCAATAAGGTTCAACATAACAGGATATGACAGTGTCCATTGTCTTATGGGGATACCATTTCTACTGGGGAAGAGGGGACCGGGGGCTCGCAGATGTTGCCCCGGTATGCATTCCAAGGAGACCAGATCGCCACCCACTTCCCGGGGCACCCCCTCGGACATATACTATCTTTTCCTGCAGCATGCACCAATCCATGTCTTTTTTCCATGCGCCAAGCGACGGCGGCATATCTGCCCCTCAGAGGCGCGCTATATTGCGTTTTGCAACCGTCAGGCCTAGTGTTAGCCATATTCTGCCTTTAACCGGTAGGTCCGTGGGCTCCCAGATGTTTAGGAGGCATCGTTTGGCCTCAGGCCGCGACCTCAGCCCCGACACCTTGCTTATACAGTCGTGTATCTTTGCCCAGTATGTTTGAACCTGCAGGCACTCCCATAGCACATGAAGAAATGTCCCCCTCTCCCCACACCGCCTCCGGCAGAGCCCGTCCACACTCCTCCCCATCAACACCAACCTGGTGACCGAAATATACACCCGGTGCAGTACCTTGAGTTGCACAAGCCGCAGTTTTGCCGATATCGCCACCTCTTTTGGGGACGATAGCGCCTCTCTCCATTCCTCCTCGTCAATTTAAAGGCCATCCGCCTCCCACCTCCCCTGGGGAGTGATGTACTAGTTTTTTGTAGGTGAGGGATATTGCCCTCTCGGGCAAGTGACCGTCCAGCAGCCTGTGCTCTAGGGGGGAGGAATCTGGGAGCGACGTCCCCGGTGGTATATTGGACTGAAGAGAGTGGCGGACCTGCATATACCGGAAGAGCTCCGAGGGCGCTAAATCATGCGATTGCTGAAGTTAGGCAAAGGGTACCACTCCCCCAGCCCCCCAAAGGTCACCTATGCGGGATATACCAATCCAGTCCCAGTTTCGAAAGCCCTTCGAGCGTCCCAGTGATCCGAGCTGCTCCAACACCCACAGTGGGGTTGCTTTTGTCAGTTTGCCAGCCCACCCCAGCCGTCGGGTGACAACATGCCACAGTTGGACCGAGTGTTGTGTGGGTCCCGTGAGGTGGAACTTCGTGGGTCGCGAATAGAGCGCCGCCTCAATATTCCCTCAGGGGAGGAGCCACCTATCCATCCCATAGCCCGGGTCGTCCCCACTGCCGTACGTTCCCTGGTTGATGGCCGCAAGGTGAGCTGCCCAGTAATATGTACGGATCTCCGGAAGGGCAATGCCCCCATCGTACCACCCCAAGGTGAGTTTCTGGAGAGAGATGCGCGGCGCGCCATTCCACAACAGGTCCCTCTGGGCGGCTTCAATCTCTGCAAAATAGTTATGTGGTACTAGATCTGGGTAGTTTTGGAGCGCATACAAAAACCGCGGCAGGGCCATCATTTTGAACAGGGCCGCACGCCCCAGCAATGTCAGAGGGAGCCTCCTCCACACCGAGACATCCCTCTGGAACCACCGCAGAGGCGGCCTAAGGTTGGCCTCAAAACGTGTTCGTGCATCCTTGGAGATATAGATTCCAAGATATCGGAACCCCTCCGCGGCTATCTGGATCAGGCAGTCACGTGGAACCAGCAGTGGGGCCCCATGCAACACGTAGAGCAAAGACTTCCCCCAGTTAATTTGGTAGCCGGAGTTCCTCCTAAAGCTTGTGAGGATGTCCAATGCCACCCGGAGTGGCCTCGCTGGGGAGGCAAGATAAAGCAGGATGTCGTCCGCATACAGCGAGATCCTGTCCTCCCATCCCTCCGCCCATTTCAGCCCTCGGATCGAGGGATCCTGTCTTATCCAGGCAGCAAGAGGCTCTAAGCAGAGCGCAAACAGTAGGGGCGAGAGGGGGCAACCCTGTCTTGTCCCCCTCTCAAGGGTGAAGAACTCAGAACTCCTGTTGTTTACAACTACGTGCGCCAGGGGTTCGGTGTAGAGGAGGCGCACCCACCCGATTAAAGACAGGTCCGAATCCCAGCTTCGTGAGGACCGCCATCATATAGGGCCATTCCAGGGTATCGAAAGCCATGGCAGCATCCAAGGACACCACCACCGCGTCCTCCTGGATCGTGTGGCAGCGTGCCATCACCCCATGAAGCCGCCACAGATTAAGGGCCGTGTTCCGGTGCGGCATGAAGCCTGATTTGGTCGGGATGAACCAGTTTAGTGATTAGTGGTTTGAGCCGGTTCGCCAGAAGCTTAGCCAATATCTTAGGCTCCGCGTTCAGCAGTGATATAGGCCTATAGGGGGAGCAGCGATCCCTGGGTTTCCCTTCCTTGGGGATAGCCATCAAGGTGGCAATGCGCTGCTGGTCTCAGGGTAATATCCCCTGCGCCCTACTCTCTTCAAACATATCTTTGAGGTGTGTGCCCAGGCAGTCAGGCCGAAGCTTGTAAAGCTCAATGGGCAGGTCGTTTGGACCCAAGGCCTTCCCAGTCCGTAGGTCCCCAATAGCTTTGGCCAGTTCGGCGACTGTAAGGTCGCCGTCCAACACCTCGCGATCCACCTCTGAGAGCACCGGCAGTCTAATATCCTTCAGGAGCGCGGCCGAGTCCTGCTCTGACCGGTCCGTGCCTTTGCTGTATACACTCTTGAAATGTGCAGCAAACTCGTCTATTATCGCCTGTGGCTCGGTAAGGGGGAGGTCCCCCGCGGATCGGATTTCAGCCACCACCCTCTGTACCAGTTGTTTTTTGTCGAGCCAAGGGATGAGCTTCCCTGCCTTGTCCCCCTGATCATACAGTCGTCCCCCTGTGTGTCGGGCTAGCATCTTTGCAGCCTCTGTGGCGAGGGCCTTGTATTCGGCTGCCTTCAACAGCATCTGATGCTGGGCCGTCGGGGGTCCCGCGTGCTTGTGCCTCTCCTTCTAATGTGAGAAGGTCCTGCTCCACCCCCAGCATCTGCGCCTCCCTCTCTTTTCGTTGTCCGGCGATTTTTGAGAGGGCCTCCCCCCTCAGCACCGTCTTAAATGCCTCCCAGAGGGTAGTTGGGTCTTCCACCGTCCTGACATTATCAGTAAAGTAGCGATCAATTGCACGCGCCAGAGACTTCTTAAGCTCAGGATTACGCAGCCACCAGGGATTTATGGGCGCAACACAACCCACCCTCTTCTCCCCGAACGTGAGCTGTGCCCATAGCGGAGAGTGGTCCGATATACCCCTGGCCAAATGTTTGACCTCTTGAACCAGAGTATCATGCTGCAGGAGAGTAAGGAGGTAGTCTATTCTGGAGAATGTGTGATGAGGCCCCGAGAAGAACGTGTATTGCAATTGAGTGGGGGTGGCGCAGGCACCACAGATCGACCAGCCCATATGTCTCCAGTAGATTGGCCAGCCACAATTGCCCTGGGGCGATGTCTCGTGGCGGCTGTCTATCCAAGTCCCAAGAAGCTACCGCATTAAAATCCCCCCCAACTAAGAGCCGTCCCTCAGGGAGGGAGAGGAGGAGCACCCCCAGGTCTTGATAAGATTGGTTCTGGAGACCAGGCGGAATGTACACCGTCACCAGATTGAGAGTGTGGCCCTCCCATCTACCCGTGAGTACCGCGAATCGGCCCAACGTGTCAGTGTGCGTATGCTGAATTGCCATCGGGAAGCTACGGCGTACAAGAATGCCCACCCCTCGTGACCCCGACGTGAAGCCCGCGTGTGTGGCTAATGTGTACCCCCACCTGTTAAGCGCCTGGCAGGTATTACCAATAAGGTGCGTCTCCTGCAGTAGGACCACATCCGGGAGATGCCTTTTGAGGAATTGGAGTACGATACTCCTCTTAAGCTTGTCCCCAACCCATTCACATTCCAACTAAGCACTTTGATACTTTTATCCCACTTCATAGCCATTTCCACAGATGATGCAGAGTTGATGCCCTGAGCTCGCGGCCCCCTGACCTCCATTATTGAGATTGAATTTGCGTGACCAGACAACACTCCCACCTCCCATCATAACCTTACTAACAACCTCAAAAACTTCCCACCCCCCCTGCCTCTCACCCCTCCCTGCTACCCTGCTGTGTAGGCTTACAACTTTCCACATCCCCCAACTAGCAGAGCGCCTTTCGCCCTGAACAAGAAGGAGAGATAGCCCCTTCCTTCTGCTAACTTATTGGTGAGGCGTGCGCTGGCGCCCGCTCCAGCCGGTGGACGCCCCCCCCTTTACCAATGTCTATAGTGTTCTACAACCCATGCGAGCCCGCCACCACGGTGGTCACTGTGTCCCCTGCCGCACCTCTCCGCCCCTCCCTCGAGTGGGAAAGCCAATGATCACCGCCAGTGGGGCACAACCCCCTTGTTCAGCCTGCTAGGTGTATCCCAGCGCCTCCCCCACACAAGGCACCCCCCCACAGACACCCCAGCAGGGAGACCCCCACCTCTGTGGAAGCCATCATGGGCACAACCCCCCCCCCCACAATGTCTCAGAGGAAAATCATACATTACAGTGCAGCAGTCAATTAGCAGGGGAGCCCTCCACTCCGAGTCACCCATGTCCCTGCTGTCTTCAGAGGCCAGCCATATCCGGACTGCGGGATCGTGAACGCCACGAGCACTGGCTTGTCTTGTCCAGCTCCGGCCCGCCAACCCGTGGGGGTTGCGAGCCGGTACGGGCAGCTCCTCCCTCGTCTCTCGCCGCACTGCCCGACTGTTGCGACATTCCCCGGTCTAGCCAGTCCTGGACCTCTGTGGGTGTAGTAAAGAAGAGGGATTTGCCGCCAGCGATGAGTTGTACCTTGAGTGTGAAGTCCGGAAAGAACCTGACCGTTGCATTTTCGTACTTTAGGTCTCCTTTTTGTCGAGCCGCCTGCAGAATTGCGTCCCGATCTCTGTAGTTAAGGATCCGCGCTATAATGGTTCGCGGCGGGGCCCCCGGCCTGGGTCTCGGGACCGGCGCACGGTGCGCCCTCTCCACGGAGAACATGGCGGATAGTCGTTTCGGCTTCAGATTGTTAAGGATGAGGTCCTCAAGAAACAGGTCCATGCTCGGCCCCTCCGAACCCTCCGGGACCCCCACTACCCGGACGTTGTTTCTTCGGGCCCTCCCCTCCTGATCCTCCACCTTCAGGGCCACCTGGCGGTGTTGGTGGACAAGATCGTTCACCCTTTGCTCAAGTTTCTTGGAGGAGGCCTTGAGCTCCGCAATCTCAGTCTCGTTGGCCCTGGCTTTATCCGACGTTTTATTGAGGTCCGTGCGCAAAAGGTCCATTTCGATGGACATTTTATCAATTTTGGATTCCAGTGTGGTCCCCATGGTCTGAATGGTAGTCAGGATGGCCGCCAGGGAGGGCTCGGCTGCCATTTCTCGCTCCCCGGACATTGCCTCGGTCTGGGGGGCCTGTCTCGGGACCGCCTACTTGTCCAATTTGTTGGACTGGGCTGCCGCCGCTCCCTTAGGCCTCATGGCTCGATCCCCTAGCGGCTCCCCACTGGCCAGCGTCTGCTGCGACCCTCCGGGTTTGACCTCCGTCCAGGCCCACGATGCTTCCCGGCCCCACAGTTCCAATTGCGCACAGCCACCAGCGGATCTCAGCAGACCGGGGCGCGCTCCGCCACTACACCGCTCCCGGGATGTCTCCAAACCCGGCCAAGGACGGGCAGGGGGGGGAGGTTAGCCCACCGATGAAAGAGGGGAAGGTATCACCCAGTCCAGGAGCCCACTTCACGGATCCTATCAACAGGCAGCCTGAGGACAAAACCAACGGGGGGGCCCTGAGCCGGCTCTCCCCCAGTCCTACTGTGCGTCCGGCCCTCTCCACCGGGTCTCACAGGATCGCCGCTTACCTGTCAGGGGACGGGGGGGGCCCAAAGACGTCTACACGATCTTCGGATCCCGCCGGTCACCCCCCACCTCACATGTGTCGAGCAGGGGAGGAGAGGCAAGTTCCCCAGACACCTCCAGGCAGCTTCTTCTCCGGGTGCCTCCCAATGGCCGCCAGTCTCACTGCCTCACCTCTGCCTCCAAGGATATGCCGCTGTCGTGGTGGGGCGGCTGTGTCGCCACCGGGAGGGTCGCCCCTCGATCTCCGGGCCAGTCTCTTCCCGCGACCCTCAAGGGCACCGCCCCCGCCGCCGATGGCAGATCCAGGGATGCAGCCCCTTAGCGCGAGCCGCAGGCCTCCAAGCCGCCGCGGCGCCGGGGCGTCGCGCAACCTCCTCCGTCCGACCTCAAACCGCTCACCAGCGTCGCTAGACCCGGCCGCTGTAACTCCGCGGCGGAGGCGTCCCCAGCTCTCGGGGTTAGAACATCACGGAGCTCTGGTCACAGGCAGGGTCCCCGCACCTCGTGGCCGCCATGCATGGGCGATTGTGAGCGGATATTTGCGGGAAGGGACGCCGCTTCGGCGGAGCCTCGAACTAAGTAGCCATTTTCGCCGGCTCTTAGCCACGCCCCCCATATTCTGTATTTTTAAAAGAGCAACAATTTGGTTCCAGGGTGACAGGTGTGGTAAGATGAAGGCAAACTCTTTAAGCTTTCTCCGAGTTTTAAGTAGATTTCGTATTTCACAACTAACTCAAGCCACATCTAGGAGTGTTTTTGGGCTAAAAGATGCTGATGGATTTACCCCCTTATCCCTAACAGAAGACATCCTGGTGAGTCTAAAACCCGGACCAGCACGTCTGTAAGCAGATATTGCTTCTAGGTGAAATAGTCCAACCATATGTCCTCATTTTCCGAAGTAGTTTTTTATTGTAGCGTATCACTCTTGCTTTATCTTTCTAAAACGGGAGAGGAGTTGGCCTAACGGCTACGGCGGTCGACCTCGAATCGGGGAACCGAGTTCGAGTCTCGGCAATGACGCTGAACATCCTGTGATTTTGGGCAAATCACTTAATCTCTCTGTGCCAAACAAAAATGAATGTGTTCTCATGTAACGCAACTGGTGCTATGTAAAGCGCTCTGGTACCAGATACCGGGTCAAGTTCGCGCTATATAAAAGTACTAAAAAGTTATCTCTTCAAGAGTTTGCAAGATGTTATGCTGTTGTGTTTACATCTATGCCAACGTTGTTTTGCAGAGTTAAACATTGTTCGTTACTAAGTTATATGTTGTCTTTGGGGCTAAAAATGAAAGTGATATTGAGTGGCGAAGAGGCTTGCAGGGCCTTGCTGATGCTCCGATACTTTGTGATATCGAAAATATCCTGGTGAGGATGCAACATGCAACAAGGCGCTATCTGTCTCGAAGGCAACCTGGAATCTGTATTTTAGTCGCTTGTTCTCTTCCCTGGAAAGGCTGGCTCCCCTTTGACCCTGGTGACCTATCGCGTCCTTAGTGTCTGTAGGGGCTTATCTGATCCCCTACCCCCTTGTACAGATGGAGGGAGGGGGGCCGGTAGAGCAGGGGGTGCGGGGAAAGCGGAGACACACAATGGAGAAGAGGGGGCTAAATAAGACGGAGAGAGAGAGGTGGACAGCGAGACAGACACAGCACATAGAAGAAAGAACAATATACACAGAAGAAGAAATATGTGCAGACAGACAGCTGGGGAGGAAATGGAAAGAATGAGTAAAAGAAAAAAAGAAGTAGAATTAATAGACAGTGGTTGGGAGAAACAGAGAGATGGAGACAGAAAGATTGAGATAGAAAGAAATGGAGGGAAATATGAAAAAAAAGCTGTGAGAGATAGAGAGGCCAGAGAACGAGGCAGGGGAGAGCGAATAGTACAAACAAACAGAAAGTGGAACGAGAGGAAGAAGAGGGCAATGCATGTAATGGAATACGTGGCAGGAGGGAGGGAATGGGAGAATGGGAGAATGGGAGAGGATGTGGTCCGTCGGCTGCGCTGCCGCCTCCTGAATTTGTAATGTAAATACGGTGCTATGTAAAGCGCTCCAATACCTTCGGGTCGAGTTGGCGCTATATAAATATGCAACAAAAAAAACAAGACAAGCCCGGCGGAGCGTGGCGCGAGCGCTTGGCTTGGGGGCGGGGGAGCGCATTCCAGGCGGGGGAGCGGACCCTTTGAAGTTAGATTGCCAAACGGATTGCATGGCGGCACAATGCACGTGGTTGTGCACGTGCTCTCCATGCAATCCGCTTTTGGGAGCACTTTTGGGAGCCCCTTACTAAAGTCTCGCTGGGCGATCGCTTACGCGATAGCCAGCGAGACCTAAAAACCATTGCAAGTCGCTGCTCAGTTTTTGGCTCTTGGTTCGTCGGGTTCTTGGTGAACCTACAAGTCCTATATATCCCCACAACCAGTAAGGTCCAGTGGATGTAACAGTATATTACTTTCAAAGAGTTGTCATAATTAGAAGAAGTTACATGTGAAAATATTGACACAAAATGCTGTTTTTTTTTCAACTAATTTTCAATTTTTCCTATATTTAACTGTTAGTTACTATAAAGAAATCTTGAAGGATCTACTCAAATGACCCCATGTTGAATTCAGAATTTTGTCTACTTTTCCAAAATGTATAGCTTTCCTGGATCCATTATTGCTTTCATACCCATTTCTACCATTAACTGGAAGGAGGTTGAAAGCACAAAAAATGGCAAAAATAGTCAATTTCCCAGAAAAATGCCAAAACTGTGTAAAAAAAATGTTGTTTTTCTGAGAAAAAGTCTGCTTGTCCCTGCAAGCTGGGAAGATGGTGATTTCAGCAAAACAACCCCTTTTTTGATACCATTTGCAGGAAAAAAAAAGACACTTTCATCTGTAGCCCTTTTGCCCCAAAAAACCAAAATTTTGCTGTATTTTGGCTAATTTCTGGGTTCCCTCCAGGGGAATCCACAAACCCTGGGTACCTTGAGAATCCTCATGATATTGGAAAAAAAGGACGCAAATTTGGCGTGGATACTATATGTGGTCAAAACGTTACAGGGGCCTAAGCGCGAACTACCCCAAATAGCCAAAAAAACGCTTAGCACAGGGGGGGGGAAAGGCCTAGCAGCGAAGGGCTTAAAAAATAAAAAAAATAAAAAATTAAACCTGGCTTGAGCCTGCACCACACACCCCGGGGACCACCACCCCCCCGAGGCATTAATAATGCAAATTAGGGGGTCCGTTACAGACCCCGAGCCCTGGGGACCATCACCTCCCCCCGTTGTGCACTAATAGGGAGGGGGGCCACGCGTCCCCCTTCCAGGAGCCCTCCATGGCCCTCCATGGCCCTGGGTACCACTACCCTCCTGCAGTGTCCCGGAGTGCCCACCCCCGGGACACTGCTGTTTGCTATGACAGGGCGGGAGCCATGCGCTCCCGCCCTGTCATAGCAAACACTTCTTTGGATTTTGGAAGCGAGAGCAGGTTTTCTGCTCTCGCTTCCAAAATCCAAAGCAGATTGCTTTTCCACACGGGGAGCTGCATGTTAGCAGTTCCCCTTGTGGAAAAGCAATGCCGGCTCCCGCAGGAGATGGGGAGCCGGCGGGACCGTGGGGGGATTGGGGCTCCCCCACGGACCCTAACCATGAGGCCAGGTCCCAGGGGATGGGGTCCCCGGGGCCCAAAATGGCCCGGGAGGGAAGTGGCAGTCCCCCCCCCCCCCCCCTCCTCAGTTTAATAAAAAAAAAAAAATATTTTTGGGCATGCCCTGGAGCCGAATGTAAATGAATATAAATAGATGTTTAAAAAAAAAAAAAGAATTGGAGTCGTGACCCTAGCGTGGCTCTCAATGCGGCCCCCTAGTGTGAACGCGATGGGTGCGTGGCGCTCAGCGCAGCCCCTAGTGTGAACGCGGTGGGTGCGCGGTGCTGAGCGCGGCCCCTGGTGTGAATGCGGTGGGTGTGCGGCGCTCAGCACGGCCCCCACTGTGAACGCAATAGGTGCGCGGCGCTCAGCACGGCCCCCTAGTGTGAACGTGATGGGTGCGCGGTGCTCATGGCACCCCCTAGTGTGAACGGGCTGGGTGCGTGACTCCAAGCAAAAATAATTAAGATTTTTTTTATATATAAACCTAGGTTATATGTTGGGTTATTGCGTGGCTCTAAAAAGAGACCTTGTGTTTATTATGAGTTTCTTGCAGCTACATGTAAGTGCGGATGCAGAGCTTTAGGTTGTTGAGAAACACTCTGTTCCCTTCATCAGTGAAGTGTACTCCGTCACTCCTGTAGATGCTCTCCATATGGAAACGTAGATTGTTGTTATATATGGAGCCCATTCTATGGTCTCTGAGGTAAGCAGAAATAGCTTTATTGACATTTTTTCTAGCTTTCTCAATCTGAGGACAAAATTGATTGGACCACTTCCATGTCTGTCTTTGGCATTGGGGGACAAGCAACATCAATTCTGCAAAGGTGTCCCTCATTAGCATTTCCAGACCTACCCCAGTCAATGTGCCTAGGTCATTGCCACCACAGTGCACAATCATGAGGTCAGGGGTTTGGAGATGCAAAAAGGTTTTAGCCACAGGCATCAACTGGTGCCACTTTAATCCTCTCAGTCCAATCCAGTTAATGTCTACATTTTGCAAAGCTAGGTCTTTGTCAATATCTCTGCGTTCAGCATACCTTTTGCACCAGAAAACATAGCTGTGCCCAACAATCCACGCTGAAAGCATCTTGAAGTGATGACTGTAGGTAATGAAAAGATGTCTGTAGCTGAGGTAGTCAGTTGGTAGAATGAGAGATATCTAAAATGGTGGACAAGATTCTATTTGAAAGAAAGTAGAGAATTCATTGGCTGTTTCAGAACATTATACATTCAAAAATAGGGTGCATTATAGTTTGTTTAAAAAGCAAGTTTCTTATTGGCTAATAGAAAATGTTTGAAAGGTACAGCAGAATGGATAAGGTCATGTTTTGCAACGCCAACCACACCTGCTGTTCTCATTTGCAACATTGTGTGGTGAATTTGTGACCTATGAGTTAAGTTGAATTTTGCATGACCTGTTACTATGGAAACTGACATTAGGCAGAAGGGGTGAGGAAGTCAGTTGATAAGGGTTATTATCTGTGACTAATGGAATTGAGTTTTACAATTTAAAAAACTCTGGGAAGCAATGTCATTTGTTGCTTATGTGTATTTGTATGGAAAAAGAGAGTGAAACATTGCCATTACTGGTTTTACCTTGCTGAGTCTGGTGATTTATATTGATTGTGTGCAAAAGAAAATCCTGTCTGAGTGTGTGAGATTTTTCATTCCACAGATTTATTTGCAAGGTGAGTTATATATTTTTGATGTTTATTTAAAAAATATTTCACATTATTCTAAAACGGTGTTGTTTGAAACATATTATTAAATGTAGAGATGTATATTGGAATTAGTTTCATTGTACTTGAAGTTTCTTTAACAAACTGTCTGTACAATAATATATATATTTTTTAAGTCTAATCAAAGGTATAGCTGAATGATGCTTCATATTTTTAGATAGTTCTTTGAAGATGCAGTACAAATGTGTATTTTGAAAGATACTCGTATAAGGGGCAGTTTATTAGGCATCATTTTTATTCTCTCTACAAAGGTATAGCTTAATGATACTGCATAATTATAGATACTTTGGTAAAGATGCAGCACAGCTGTGGTGTTTGAAAGATGATCATATAAGGTGTTATTAATTAAGTTTCTGTTATTAGTTTGTCCAGAAGGTAAAGTTACAATATGGCATATAATTACAGATAGAATGGTGAAATAAGGTGCTGTTAATTAGGTTTCTTTTTGTAGTTTAAGCAAAGGTATAGTTGAATGATGCCACCCTGGGGGAAGCATTCTTACCTGGCAGCAGCACAGCAGGCATTGCGGGCAGTTCCTGGGTGCGGCGCGGTGCCTCAGAGACTGGGTGGCAACGCTGTCGGTCTTCCCTGCCGCCTAACTTCAGCATCGGCCGCAGTCGGGGGAGACTACACCTCCCGTGAGGCCTTGCGCTCCCTGCCCACTTCCGCCTTCCGTCCACCTGCGCGCCCGGAGGCGCTTCAAAAGGACAGGCTCCCTCGGTGGAGCGGGGGAAGCATTCTTACCTGGCAGCAGCACAGCAGACATTGCGGGCAGTTCCTGGGTGCGGCGCGGTGCCTCAGAGACGGGGTGGCAACGCTGTCGGTCTCCCCTGCCGCCTAACTTCAGCATCGGCCGCAGTCGGGGGAGACTACAGCTCCCGTGAGGCCTTGCGCTCCCTGCCCACTTCCACCTTCCATCCACCTGCGCGCCCGGAGGCGCTTCAAAAGGACAGGCTCCCTCGGTGGAGCGGGGGAAGCATTCTTACCTGGCAGCAGCACAGCAGACATTGCGGGCAGTTCCTGGGTGCGGCGTGGTGCCTCAGAGACGGGTTGGCAACGCTGTCGGTCTCCCCTGCCGCCTAACTTCAGCATCGGCCGCAGTCGGGGGAGACTACAGCTCCTGTGAGGCCTTGCGCTCCCTGCCCACTTCCGCCTTCCGTCCACCTGCGCGCCCGGAGGCGCTTCAAAAGGACAGGCGCCGGGCTGAGCCCGGGCAGAGGGCGGGCCGTCTGTGGCCGTCAGGGGCCAAAGGAGGCCGGGCCGGGCCATTCCTCTTGGTTCCCATACCTGGAGTTATGACTGAGCATCAAGTCTAATGTGACACAGGGTGCGTAAAAAGCTTTATATTGCCCTACTATCCAAGACTTTGCCTTTGGGATTTGCTATTTTGCCAGTACTGTTTTATGTGATTGTGGTGACAGGGGCGGTGGGGTAAAAACGGGTGATATTCCACATTGGGTGCGGTGAAGGTCGGGGCTGGAGGAGGGTGATCAAATCCCCCCACGATACCTCTAAGGGCAGGGTCAAATTGGCGCTGGGAGTATGGCAGGTAAAACGGTTACACGCTCGACTAGGACAAAGTTGACATCCCCACCTGTCCCTCAGGCGCATAAAGCTGTTACTAGCTCACCATTCCCCGTCATCAAGCAGCCTACAGCCATCGATCGCATGCTCAAAAGAGCGCTAGGGGTGGTGTCCAGTGAAATCGAGCGCACAGAAAGGCGTCTTTCCATTACCCCAATACCTGACCCACTTGTAGGCACCCATGATGATGATCAGGAGGTCATGTTAATTACATCTCCCAGACCTCCAGAGCCAAGTGAGCAGGATATCCCTTGTGCCCAACCGCCCATCATTAGGATTAGGGAGGTCGTAGGCCCAGCTAAAAGTGCCATCACGCTAAAGAAGAAGAAAGGCTGCCCAAGGAAGCGGAAGACTAAAAACAGTATAGATAGCCCCTCCTATCCTGTGAGCAGCATGAACGCTGGGGTCGAGCGAGCAGTACAGACAATCTCTCAAATTGAGCCACCAATATGGTTGTCGCAAATTACGTCTGATTTACAAGCCCAACTAGAAATTTTTATTATAAATCAGTTAAAACCACTGGCAAGCCGGTTGGATAAGATTATGAGTGAACTAAAAAATAGGGAGAAAAAAGCTTGTAGAGGAGGGGAACCAAGTATCCCCACTAGTACCCCAGTCACTAATTTAGTTCCTCAAAGGGAGATGAATACCAGCAATAAAGGGGCTGCCCATATAACAACTGCACAGATTCATAAAGCCCCGGTTTCGCACCAACAAGGGGAGAAGATTACTGACCCTAGAGACAGGAAAGGCAATCCCAACTCCCTGTGGATCCCACAACACGACCAGCACACAATATAGAGAGGGCTTCCACATCAAACCCCATCAATGTACTCCCCATAATAAACCTGCCACCTGAGTCATGTCCACTTGTGGTAGTGTTCGCTGGGACCCCGGAATTAAAACACGGTCAGAGCGAAACACACCAGGAGTTAAAAAACAAACTCATTCACTGGTTGACTCAAAATAGACCATTAGCACCTAATCAAGATGGGGAAATTTTATTGGTTAGGAGAGTGAACTGGATAGGACGTAGACCCAAAAATATAGAAGGCAACTATATTATCGCCAATTTCAGGGACAGGGGGGTGGTTGAGCATATTATTAGACAGGGGCCACCTGGGCGTGCGAGTGGTATAAAGCCGCTGTCTCTCAGCTATTTTTATCCAAGGCAGCAGGAAATCTACGAGGGACAGTGTAACATATGGAGAAGTGGGGAGGGTTCATACCCGACCTTAAGAGGGCCCCAAATGATACACGAGGAACGGTAGAGATCTGGGAAGGTGGACACCCATGCTGGGTAAACAGGTTCAGCCAATTAAGGTCTCTAGATGAGAATGACTGACTAATGACCCCATATATCCCGTTAAAGCAGGTTGTCACCGATTACGCAAATGTTGACCCGGACACATTGATTGGGGGAGGTTCGGAAAACAGAGGGGGGACACTATGTACTCTTCTTTTGGCCAATGAGGATAGTCAGGCATCACCAGAGGTGGGCAGGCGCAGGAGCCTAGTAAAGACTCCGGAAGCCTCTAATCACTCCCCCAAGGGAAGCCCGTATGTACTCCTAGGAGCAGGAGCTTTAGTCCCAAATCCAATACAGCAGGGCAAGGATTTACAGAGGCCACCTTATAGGACTCTAGTTGGGTCGCCTAATGTCCCTCAAGGTGTGACTGTGCCAGGGCCTGATAACAGTATGGAAGAGGGAGTGAGAATCATTTCATGGAATATAGCTGGTTTGGCAGGCAAATTTGATAATGTGGACTGGCGGCAATATATGGCCCATTTCCACATAATCTGCCTGCAAGAAACTTGGGTAACAGACAATTCCCAACTTCACATGGCAGGATACAAATGTTTTTTCATTCCAGCACAAAAAAACTCCTCAGGTCGAGCCAAGGGAGGCCTGTCCATATACGTAGATTTAAAAATACAAGGCAAATGGTCCAGTGTGGACTGGTTCGCTTGGAATATCCAGGCTTTGAGGCTCAGGAACAAAGGGTGAAGGCTAGTGCTGTTTAACGTGTATAACACTGGCCCTTCAGGAAACGATAATTCCACCCTGGGGGAACTAGACCACAGATTGAGCCAAGAGCTGGCGCCTGTTAATGGTGCCCTGACCCCATTGACAATAGTAGTAGGTGACCTGAACTGCCACTTATGCCCCCTATTGTTTCCGATTAATGCGAGCTGGTCACAATGCCCAGTGAAAAAAGGTCCCCACTTTAGCCACTCACCAAGTGGTGCAGAACTGGGAAAGCTCCTCCAATCTTACGATTTGGAACACACGATTGATATGATATCATTGGGGCCAGACGGCACTCTCCTCCCCACTTTTAAAGGGAGAGGGTGCTCCTCTTACATAGATTATATCTTTGTCTCTAGATGCTTAAAGCACCGGATCACTGAAGTAGGAATTGAGTGGAGTCCCTTTAGTGACCATAACCCCTTGGTTATGGAGTTTTTGTACTTGGCAAAACAAAAGCCGACCCCAGCTGGGGGTATCTCCGAGAGGGTAACGGACCAAGGCAGAAGACTTAGGTGGGCGAAACTAGACGGTGAAAGATTTTACCGGTCCTTAATGGAAAAAGGCAAACCACTCATTGATAAGTGTCTTGATTTCTCAGCCGAAGGGGCCCGCTTAACACACGTTTTTGGCCAAATAACTAATCTGGTGGAGGGGCTATTGCGGACTAAGGCTCCAAAAAAAAAACAACTCGAATCTTCCGAGATGGTTTGATGGGGACTGCACACGAGCCCTGAGGAAGTTAAAAAAAGCCCTTAGTAGCAAACCTAGGGACCCAATAAAAGTCCACACGCATAGATTAAAATATAGGAGGGAGATAAAAAGAAGGAAAGCAGGCCTGCAGGGGGAAGCGTGGGCGGCTTTGAGGGAGGCCTCCGAAAAAAGGGATATAACGGAATTTTGGAGAATAATAAATACCCCTTGTTTTCAAGATAAAAACTCCCCCGCGGCTGCCACAAACATTTTACCGGAGCAGTGGACAGCCCACTTTGAGGGCTTGTACAACCACGGGGAGGTGGACAGGACAGAGGAGCGGAGGGTGATCACGCAGGGACAGGTATTGGAGTTCACTATGGAAGAAATAGTCTTGGGCATCGAGGGATTAACCAAAAACAAAGCCCCGGGCCCAGATGGGACCCCTCCGGACCTGTTTTTGAGTAATCTGGAATTATGGGCTCCCATTTTAACCAGAGTAATAAATGCGGCCATCGTGGTAGGCCTGCCTCGGTCTTGGTCGCTGGCCATTTTTAAAAAGGGCAATAGAGACAACCCCCAATGTTATTGTCCAATCTCTTTGATAGATGTCTCAGCCAAAATTTTAGGGAGAGTTATCTTGAATCGACTGACTGACTGGGCCGAGGACAACAACATCATCTCGGACGTTCAGTACGGTTTCCGGACCGGTAGGTCCACTAGTGACCAATGCTTGAACCTCTATATGTTGGTCGCCAAGTACACCAAAACCAGTAACAAAGCTATTTACTTGGGGTTCATGGACTTGGCCGCGGCATTCGACCACGTAAACAGGAACAAGCTTTGGGCGATGATGAGTCACCTAGGAATTGACCCAGGTATAATTTGTACTCTGAGGGAATTGCACAGAGAGACCTCTGCCAGAGTACGTTACAACATGGAAGGGGGGTTGACTGATTCTTTTAGATGCACCAGCGGTGTGAGGCAAGGCTGCATATTGGCCCCTTTTTTATTCTCGTTATATATTAATAACTTAGAACAGTCCCTGACCAACCTAAAAACAGACTGCCCAAGGGTAGGAACACGCAATATCCCAGTGCTGCTGTACGCAGATGATGCGGTTCTCTTGGCGCGCACCCCCAAAAGCTTGCAGATTTTAATTGACGGGTTTGTCAAATTCATGGATGCGCTAGATCTCTCTGTCAACTTAAAAAAATCTTATGTAATGACAGCAGGTCATAAACCACGGACTAGCTTCCTATACAAAATTGGGAATCATACACTAGAAAGGGTGCAATCCTTTTCGTATTTAGGTGTGCTCTTTGATGAGTCCCTGAAATTTGCCCCTCTGGTACAGGAAAGGTGTGGCAAATTGGTGGCATCAACTGGGGCCATAGCAGGCTTTGGAAGGAGAGTTGGTCGATGGTCCCCGGAACAATCAATGAACCTTTATGGTTCTATGTGCTGCCCCAAAGCCATGTATGGTTCAGAAGTGTGGGGTTTCATAAATCTTGACTTACTGCAAAGGGAAGAAAACAAAATCTTTCGCTCAATATTGAAAGTCCCCAATTGCACCCCAGCCGTCATAGCCCATAGAGAACTAGGACGACCTTATTTAGAGGATTTGATTAAATTCAGACCAATCCTGGCCTGGTTGAAAATTTGGCTTAACCCTGAAGCTGGGTTGAGTAGGCAGATCCTAATAGATTGCCTTGGGAGAGATAAAAGCTTGAATATCCCATGGCTTATTTATGTTAAAACCATTTTGGAAAGTATGGGTCAAAAGGAGTTGTACTCAAACCCTTCAGGGATCACCTCACAGGATAAGCTTATTCTCAAGAGAATTTTTCTGGACCAAAGATCTCTTGCCAGATCCACAGTGGAAGGGGTCAAACCCTCAGTGAGTGTTTATAGCAGGCTTGAAACCACTGATGGGATGGAACGTTATCTTTGTGTCGTGTATAACGCCCAAGAAAGGTTTTTAATGTCATGTTTTAGGCTCAATTTTTTACCTTATTTGTTAGCTGAACCAGCTGGTTTTAGTCATTCAATTGAGCAGAAGGGTGCCTGCGGCTGCGACAATAAGTCTCCGCAGGACACCCTTCATTTTGTACTTCTATGTCCTCTATATGCAATCCCAAGACGTAGATTTTTAAAGGAAATTTAAAAAAAGGCCAGGTTCACTCGTGCCAAAGAAGCACTGACCTTCCTACAAAGGGCCAGTGACCCGTTAACCTTGTGCTCTGTTATAAGTTTCCTGAAATTTGCACTAAGATTAAGGGTAACCAGAGGATAGAATTACTTGCGAATCCTGCAGGATCCCCCACCCGTCATTGCGATTAAGCTTTCATGGTGGCTTCACTGTGAATAATGAATTATTTTATGTATATAGATTCAGTCAATGTTCTTGTTTAATTTAATATTATTTTAAATTGTATATATGTGTACTCTTTTATGATGGTTTTTAACCACCGAATAAAGAATTATTGAATTGAATTGAATTGAATGATGCCACATAATTTTAGATAAAAAGCTGAAGATCTATGTGGTTTTAAAAAAGATCACTAAATGTGTTGTTAATTGCTTTTCTTTCTTAAGTCTGTTGTGAGGTATAGTTTAATGATGTTGCATATTTGTAGATTGAATGGTCAAGATGTAACTCAAAAATAAACCAACATATATTACCCTTTGTGGTATGTTGAACTTATCTACTTAACTAGATAGTATGTAATGAGTGTGTTCAGATACTATTTATACAGTTGCATGTATGCTTAGTGTACTCATGGAATGACCCAGGCACTAACTCATGCACTTCTACAATCCCTAGAGCACTACATATACAATTCAGTAATTTCCCTGTTACTAGTTATGCACTCCTCCAATCACCCAGACAGTCCCATGTCCGTATCTAATTATTCCGCCAAAACCCAAGCACTTATAAATTCACCATGCAGTCAACTTGCAGCACTGTAAGTATCCAGTCACTATCCATGTACTCATGCAATGGCCCAGGCACTAACACATGCAATGCTACAATCACATATGCACGATCCATGCAGTCCTCTAACCACCTACAGACTACTGATTCACTCCTCCAATTACCCAGGTAGTACCCATGCAGTCCAGCAGTTACACTGTCACTCCCTGTGCATTTTTCCAATCGCCCAGACAGTTGCATGTCCTTATCTAATTATTCCAGCAAATCCCAAACACTTATAAATTCACCATGCACTCTCCTTGCAGTACTCTAATCATCCAGTCAGTACCCATGTACTCATGCAATTACCCAGGCACTAACACATGCACATCTACAATCCTTTGAGTGCTACCTATGTATCCCATATATATTTCATCTTTTGTTTGAAAGTGACTTGTCTGGAATTTCATATGCAGTAAACCACATATTAAAAACGGGAGTTAATCTTCAAAATGTTTCTGCAAAGGAACTCATGGACAAAGTACATGACAGAGTTGATAATTTAGAATCTCAATTGATTAATTTGATGGCTTGTCAGCGTAGTACTAATGAGTATTGGTATCGTCGTCATGGAGAACTTAAATACATGATAAGGACCATAGGAACTCCTACGTGGTTTGTTACGCTAAGCTGTGCTGAATACGCATGGGACAATTTACTTGAATTTCTTCGAGAAGCAAATACAAATATTAAAAACATTCAATTCAAGACACCTAGAGAACTGTGTTCCTTGTATGTTCTTAAAGAGAGTATTCTTTTTGAGGAAAAGTTTAACTACCACTGACAAATTTTAACCTCTGATCGAATGGTCTTTAACTTTTTATGTAATAACATTTCACACTCTATGAAAGCATTTTGCACAACATGATAGCTGCTAGTTTGTAATCTCCATTTTTATTGAATATAAATGTGAACATATTTTTTAATTTGTGCTTTTATGATTGTAAATTTGTAACAATCAAATAAAGTTTTATGATGATGATAGTGTTCCTTGGATCCTGTAAATGTGTGCAGATATTTTAATCATAGGTTCAAGCTATGATGGCTTTTATTTGCAATAAAAACAATCCTCCTCTTGGAGAAGTTATTGATTTCTTTTGGAGAAAAGAGTATCAAGCTAGAGGTGCACCTCCATATACGTATGCTTTTATGGATCAAGGATGCACCCAAATTTGGAACTGATTTGGATGAGACTGTTTTACCTTTTATTGAAGACTGTTAAATGTGCTATACCAAAAACAAGAGAAGAAAACACCTTAAGGCAACAAGTGTTACAGTTTCAAACTCATTGATGTGCAAATTCTGTCGACGGAAATACAAGTCAAAGGTAAGGTTTTATACCAAATGTCGTTTTGAATTTTCACGTCCAGTAATATCCAAAGGAAGAATGAACAATTTCATGTCAGCAGTGAGACATATCGTCACTAGAAAATCTCCTAAAAAAATACAATTTAAAAAGAAGTAAACAATCAAAGTATATTAATGATTATAATCCAGTTATTTTGTCGATGTGGAATGCTAATATGAATATCCAGTATGTTGCAGATAATTCCATTGCTGTTGCTTGGTATGTAACGTCATATATAACAAAATCAGAAAAGATGGAGTTGAAAGAAATGTGCGAAGAATGTGGGAAGAAATTTCCCATGACAAGAGTCTTAGTAAGAAATTTTACAGCTTTAGTTTGAAGATGCTGTCCCATCGAGAGATTGGATCCTGTGAATGTTCGCATCGGTTGTACTCTGCAAGTTTATATTCAAAGTCAAGAGGAATAATTTGGGTTAGCCTAGGTCTTGCTGCAACAAGAAATCGAGTACTTAAATCTATACAAGAAATCTAATATTTAGCACTAAATGAACCGGAAAGCACAGATATTGTTATCTGATTACATACTATCCAAATAGAAGTCCTCAACTTGAAAACATATGTCTCTATGAAGTGCTGCAACATTACAGTTTTAAGAGAGATATTACAGAGAACATAAAGGAAGAAAAATATGCAGTGATTGGTTCAGAAGGATGTTTGGTGAAACATAGTAAAGGAAATCTGATTAATCATAAGAAACTGAGTTGCGATGCTCCTGATAAAAGAGAATTTTACTATTTAGCACTTCTGCAACACTTCAAGCCTTGGCGTACAGAACTGGAATTACTTTGAGATTTTTCAGTGCTATGAAGATTCTTTTAATGCATGTAAAGATAGCATTGAATGCACAGTTTTTCCAAATTATCTCAAAATGTTGAATGAAGAAATTGATCAAGGAGCTACTATTGCAGCTGATATTGCTAGAGACCGTTCTCAACACAGTCAAAAGTTCTGCTCCACTGAGTCAAGATCCACTAGGACAACCAATTCTTGAAAATGATGCAGTAATCACCATGAATGAAGTGGAAACGGCAATGCATCAAGCTCAACATGATGTTATGGACTCAGGAAACTTGGAAGAACAACTAAATATTGAACAGAAAGAAATATATCCGCAAGTGAGACAACAGATCGACCATGGTTTTCTTCATGAAAAAAAAGAATGCACATCATTTCAACCTATCCGAATGTATGTCAGTGGTCAAACTGGCACAGGAAAAAGTTTCTTCATTAAAGTTTTGACCAGTTATCTACAGAAAACCACTGAATCACATTTATCTTGTGTTGTAACCTCTCCAACTGGGTTAGCAGCACACAACATTCAAGGAATTACATTACATCGCTTACTAATGCTACCTGTTGAACATGAAAACAAATTGGAATATCACAAGCTATCTGGAGAAGCTTGTTATGAAGTTTCAAGAGTACTAAATAAAATGAAACTTCTGATTATTGATGAGGTGAGCATGGTCTCAAACTTAAGGGCCTATTACGGTGGCGGGCAGACTTTTCCACCCGCCACTGTACAGGTAAACGGGACCGACCGCCAGAGGTGCGGCGGTCCCGCAATAGCAACTAGGATGCGACCGCCACCCTGACGGTCGCATCCCGGATATTCAACATTGTGGCGGACGGTGCTGTAAGCAGCACCTGCCACAATGTTGAATGTGCACGTTGTGCATTGGCATGCACAACGTGACAGGCACCGCGCGGTGCCTGCCACCTTGAGTATGCCAATGCAGGGGGGTACCATAGGTACCCCCCATGTGCACCCCCCACACCCCCAACACCAAGGGGGCCCACAACGGGCCTCACAGCTAAAGCCTGCATGCCGATGCCGCCATGGAAAGGCCAAAATCTGCACATATCCTAATATGGCGGGCAGTGCCTGCTAGGCACCGCCACCATATTAAGGCCCAGGACCACACGGCAGGCAATCGTAACAATTGCCTGCCTGGGGTAAAGCAGCAGACTGTCTTT
Organism: Triturus cristatus; assembly: GCF_964204655.1. Classification (NCBI taxonomy): domain Eukaryota; kingdom Metazoa; phylum Chordata; class Amphibia; order Caudata; family Salamandridae; genus Triturus; species Triturus cristatus. The sequence continues at coordinate 345,124,612 of NC_140586.1, forward strand.
CCGTCTGCCGCTGTACCACCTGCCATTGTAATATGGCGGGGGTAATTAAAGTGTGGGCGGGTAAAGATGTCAGGCGGATCGCCACCGCCGTTGCGGCGGTGGCGATCCGCCCGACATCATAATGGGGCCCTTAATACTTGCCTTTGTGCATTTAAGAATGCAGCACAGGGGGAGGAGCCTAGCGCTTGACCATGATGGCCGCGTGAGCTTAGAGCTCCCTCGCGCCCTCCGTCGACTATCCTGTCTCTAATCCTGACGGTATGCATGGCACCGTGTTGCTGAGTTGTCAGGGAGGCGATTGACACTATCCGCGGTCGGATCGCCCATCGGGAACCGGACTTACGACGGGCGAAAGATTGCGGCCTAACTCCCGGAGATGCCAGGGGCTAGAGTTGGCAGGATGCCCGACTCCTAGTTGATCAACAACGGCCTGGTGAGGTGTGAACTGCCGGACGGAGGCCCTCGCTCTTTCACTTTCGGTTTCGTTCCCTTTGTCTGCCCGGACACTGAAGAGCTCTGGGCGGCTTTACAACCCCAGGGACGCTCGGCGGGCTACTCTAGCAGCACAAGGCGGACTTGCTCACTCCTTATTCCTCTCTCTGAGAGGGAGCGGTCTTCACTGCATCGGACTGCCTGGAGTCCATTATGTCGGGCAAGGCAGAAGGGGATCGGTTGAAGACTAAGTCCACCAGGCGGGGAACGTATTCCCAAGTCAACAGTATGGACCGCTACGCCCTCCTGAAAACATCGCCGAGTGGACCGAGCCAGGCGCCGGATGCCCAGAAGGAGGACTCGCCTGGGACACCGGAGCTATCCCTGCAGGATGTCATGGGCGCGCTTGACGGGATGCAGACCTCGATGGGGAGGCAATTCGAGGCCCTGGCGCATAAGGTGGATGCCATCCTGGTGGATGTCAATTTGATCCGCTCGGACCTGGGCAAGACAAACGAACGAGTTAAGAACCTGGACCACAAGACCACGGGCCTCGCTGATGATGTCGCGGATTTGCAGAACGAGGTCCGGAAGCTGAGGGCCGAGAGCGACCTCGCCGCCCGCCGGCTGGAGGACTTCGAGAGCCGGTCCAGGCGCAATAACGTGCGCGTCATCGGGGTCCCGGAGTCCTCGGATGAGGCTTCGACGGACCTGCTTGTGGAAGATTTGGTCCTCAATTATCTTAAGCCTAAGGGCCTTGGAAAGTTTTTTGCGGTGGAAAGGGCCCATAGGGTGCCGGGCGGGCGGCCCAAGGCGGGGGCCCCGCCGCGGCCGATTGTCGCCCGGCTCTTTCACTTTCGAGATCGGGACGCTATCCTGCAAGCTTCGAGGGTGACGGGCCCAGTCCCCTTCCAGAATGCGTCGGTGAATTTTTATCCGGACTTCACCCAGCATGTGCAGAGACAGAGGCAGAGCTTCCTGGGGGTGAAGCGGAGACTTCGGGAAATGGACCTGAAGTATGCCATGCTTTTCCCCGCCAGACTACGGGTGGTGCATGAAGATCGGACATTCCTTTTTGACTCTCCTGTTATGGCCGACGAATGGCTGGACGCTTTGCCCCGGCGACGGACCGGGGACGACACAGCCGAGCATGGAGACAGTGGCCGGAATGGACAGGGCTGATATCTCAAAGCCGACCTGACTTGATTTAACCATACTTGAAGATTTGAACAGAGTGCAGTAACTGTGGAGGGTTGCGGGAGGACGAGGGGTGCTCTTTTCCTCCCTTAGGGTACTTTTTGTAGATTTTTGTTTTTGTAGGGCGACAGGCACACTGCAAGTTGGGGGGGCTTTTTAAGCTGCAGCAGGGGTGCAGGGTGGGGGGAGTTTTTGGGATTTTGAGTTTGTTGTTGGGGGGTTTATTTCTGCAAGGCATGATGATTATCCTCAGGGCTGTTCCATGGTGGCGCCTCGGGTGTGGGGTGGGCCTCTTTCCGTTTGAGGATGGGGGGTAGAGGCTTAGGTGTTATAAGCTGGAATGTTAATGGTTTGGGGGATCGCATCAAGAGGGGGATTGTGTTGCAATTTTTGAAACGCTCAACGCCAGATGTTGTCCTGCTGCAGGAGACGCATCTCATAGGCAATACGTGCTATGCCCTGAATAGGAAGGGGTATAAATTCATCACACACTCGGGATTCTCTTCTGGGTCCAGGGGTGTGGGCATCCTCGTTAGAGCATCGCTGCCTTTTGAGGTGGACTCCACCATTGTTGACGATAGGGGGAGGTTTGTGGCGGTGGCGGGGCGGTGGGAAGGAAGGACTTTGGTTTTGGTTTCAGTTTATGTCCCGCCGGCCCTGCAGGCCTCCACATTTGCTGAACTGGGAAGGGCTTTGCTGACTCTCCCGGGGGGAATGCTGGTAGTGGGAGGGGATTTCAACGCTGTGGGTTCCGGACTGTTGGATAGATACCCTCCCAGGGACACAGGGGGGGCTCAGAAATGGCTTCCAGACTTCCTGGATACATTTGGTCTGATAGATTGCTGGAGGCTCCGGCACCCCACACAGAGTCAATACACGTTTCACTCCGGGGCGCATGGTAGCCTCTCCAGGATTGACTACCTGCTCACTCTGGCCGCGCATGCCTCGTTGATATCCGAGGCGAGGCACATGGCACGCGGTATCTCTGATCACTCGCCAGTGTGGATCCGGCTGGATCTAGGTCGGGAGGGAGGAGGGAGGGTGGCCCCCATCAACCCATGGTATTTTCGAGACCCCAAGATGCGCAGCGCCCTGGTAAAGAAGGTAGATAATTACTTTAAGGACAATCTGGGAACCGTGGACTCGGCGGTGTCGCTGTGGGAAGCTTTTAAGACCGTGCTTCGGGGGGAAGCCCTTTCCCGTGTGGTGGCTGCCAAGAACCGGAGGGATGGCGAGGTGCGGCGGGTGGAGGAGGAGATTGCGGCCCTTGAGGGGGATATGGAGGAGGAGGTTACAGAGTCCTCATTGCATGAGCTTTGCCTGAAGCAGGCGGAGTATAGGGACCTGGTGACGAACGCCGCTAAGACCCTCAGCAGGGAACAACAGGGCCGCCTGTATGACGTTGGGGATAAGGCAGGGAAACTCCTGGCGTGGCTGGACAGGAAAGAGCGGGTCAATAGAGTGGTGCCAGAGTTGATTGGAGAGGGGGGAGAGGCGATCGTGGAACCTGAGGGGATTGTGAAGTGTTTCGCGGAATATTTTCATAGGGTTTATTCCTCTGTGTCGGACAGGCCGCCCGAGGACTCGTCTGATCTCCTCCGAGATATCGAGTTGCCCTGCCTCTCTGACATAGATAGGGACGATTTGGATGGTGATATCACGGTTGACGAGGTGGCGGGGGCGATTCGCGCGTTGAACTCGGGTAAGGCCTCTGGACCGAATGGACTGCCGATCGACCTGTACAAACTGTTCCCGGATAGGGTCGCCCCTCATCTGCGCGCCATGTTTTTGGAGGCGCGGGGGGATGGGATCCTTCCGTTGGACCAGCGGCTGGCGTCGATCGTGGTCATTCATAAAGAGGGTAAACCCCGAGATAGATGCTCCTCCTACCGGCCCATTTCACTCCTCAACGCTGAGCCGAAAATTCTGGCCAAACTCCTGGCTACCCGTTTGATTAGGGTACTTGGCGATTTGGTCCACCCGGATCAATCTGGCTTTATCCCGCACCGAAATACAGCATTGAACCTTAGGCGTCTTCATGGCGTCATCGCCAGGGCGGGCACGCTGCGGGAACCGGCTGTTGTGGCATCTCTTGATGCCACGATGGCCTTTGACACGGTGGAGTGGGCATATCTGTGGGCCGTGCTGGCCAAGTTTGGTTTCGGTCGCGGTTTTGTGAGTTGGGTTCGGTTGCTGTACGAGGGGCCACTAGCGAATGTGGTGGTGAATGGACGGGCATCTACTCCGTTTCAGCTTGGTAGGGGTACCCGCCAGGGCTGCCCCCTGTCGCCTTTGTTGTTCGCCCTCGCCCTTGAACCGTTGGCTGCGTGGATACGTTGGCACCCGGATATACGGGGCCTTCGGTGGTCGTCGGATCATGAGGACCGTATTTCGCTCTATGCCGATGATATCCTCCTGTATCTTGCCTCACCTAAGAAGTCACTTATAGTGGTCTGTGACGTACTCGCATCGTTCGGTAGGAACTCGGGGCTTGTGATTAATTGGGGCAAATCGTACTTGTACGTCCTTAGTGGCGAGGTCCCACCGATCCCTAGAACATGTTCGATACAGGTTGCCCAGCAGGGTTTTGTGTATTTGGGGATTTTTATATCCTTGGATCCTGCTGTGCGCTATGAGAGGAATCTGCTCCCCCCCTTGGCACGCTTGCGGCGAGATGTGGAAGGTTGGCGGAGGCTGCCGCTCTCCCTCGTTGGGCGAGCGGCCCTGTTTAAAATGATGTCTCTTCCCCGCTTCCTCTACGCTCTCCAGAACACCCTGGACTGGGTACCGGCCAAATACTTTCGGGAGGTCGAAGGCCTCCAAAGGACGTTGCTGTGGGATGGGCGGCCGCGAATAGCTATTTCAAAGTTGACGCTCCCATGGTACGATGGGGGCATCACGCTCCCAGACATCCGACGGTACTATTGGGCCACGCAGCTGAGTGCGATCAACCATGGGTTTTATGGCCCTGCCCTCAGCCCTGGGTATGCCATGGATAGGTGGCTGCTGCGCGGCGGCAACTACTACAGGGCGTTGTATTCGCGGTCCTTAGACTCGTTCCTCACGGGGCCCACAGGTGTGGCTGTGCGCGTATGGAAGATGGCGACTGACTCGTTGGGCTGGAAGGATAGGCTAACCCTCGCTACCCCATTGTTTGAATCGGAAAGATTGGGAAGACTCTGGCACACGAAGGGCTTTGATAAGTGGGACCTGATAGGTATATCCAAGGTGGGAGATGTACTGCATAAGGGGAGGGTGAAGTCTTTCGAGGAGTTGCAGACTGAGTTTGAGCTAGGGCCCTCAGAGTATTTCAGGTATATCCAGCTGCGTCACGCCCTCCGATCAGTCCTTGTTGAGGGTGAGAAGGTGCTGGAGTCCTCTCCCCTGGAGGACCGAGTTCTTGATGGTCATATGCCCGAGAGCACGATCTCGCTCATATATAAGAAGTTGATAAACGTCCGGGCAGACTTGCTGTTGGGGCTGAGAGAACAGTGGACCAGGGATGGTCTTGAGTTGGATAATGAGGACTGGCAGTCAGCGGTTTCTTCGCCTAAGGAGGTTGCGATCCCGTCGCGTCTGAGGCTGGTGCAGCTTAAAATACTGCACCGGGTGTATGTGACGGGGACAAGGCTGGTCCGCATGGGATTCTCGGAGGACGGCCTGTGCAGAAGGGGATGTGGTATGGTGGGCACTTTCCTGCACATCATTTGGTAATGTGGTGTCATTGTGGAGTTCTGGAGGAGAGTCCATGCAGTTATGGGGAGGTGACGGGCATTGTGGTACAGCCGGAGGCGCGGTGCTGCCTCCTGAACGTCTGGGGGCCCACTGACCTCGATGAGGCGCAGACCCAATGGGTGACTCTGGGTAACATGGTAGCAAAAAGGGATATCGCGCGGCTATGGGGCTCCTCGGGACCCCCTACATTGACCGCGTGGAAGGAAAACATGGATTGGAGCATGTTTAGGGAGAAGACGGTCTACTGCTCTAGAGGTCGCCCCCGGAAGTGGCACGCCATCTGGGAGCGGTGGAACCAATACAGGGGGGGAATATGTCTAGCCCCGGATCTGGAACCTCCCGAGGAACAGCTTTCCCCCGACCTACTTTCCAGCACAGCTTGGTTTTAGTAACTGTTCTGGGCCTCTGCTGTTCCCCTTCTTCCTCCGTACACAGTCTTGTACTTAGTAGACGAGTGGGGTCCGGTCTCCCCTGGGGGCCTCCGCCATGGGCTCACAATGTCCTTGCCTTGCTGGGGTTTGTTGTTAGTTCTTATGTGTGTATTTAAAATTGAACCTTTTGCATCATTCTTTGAACTGCATTGGGGACACATCACTGTATCTAACTTGTTATGCTGCCGAACCTTCGGGCTGTCGGCTGAATAGCTGTGTCCTGAATCTTGAAATAAAGGTTTTCAAAAAAAAAAAAAAAAAAAAAAAAAAGAATGCAGCACATTTTAAAAACAGATTCGATGTCTTATTTGCAGGAAAACATGTGATAGTTTTTGGCGATCTACTGCAACTTACTCCTGTAAAAGGGCAACCAGTATTTAAAACACTTGTGCATGAAGACACCAAAAAGTCTGGCAAGTGATGAAGACTGTGGAAGTATTCTTCAAGATATAAGAATTGGTGTATTGACAGAACATGGTAAAGAAGCTTTGCGAAGTCGGCTACTTACAAACTTGTTTCCAAATGAAAATGTTGCTCCAGAAAAAATATGCAAAAAAATTTGAGAAAATAAATCTATAATCTGCCTAATGCCAACACTGCGAGAGTGTTCTACATTCAATGAAGAACTTTTAAAGCTGGAAAAACAACAAATAATAAAAATGGAAGCCATTGATAAAATAGGGCACAAAGGTATTACTATTATTTTGACAGAAAAATTAAAAACAAAATTGGATTAATTGGAAAAATCTGTATCTAACACTGCTGGTTTAGAAAAGAATTTATATGCATGTCAAAACTGTCGGGTAATTTTACGGCGTAATTTGGATGTGGAAAAAGTTTAGTAAATGGAGCAATGGGAAAAGTTGTTGATTTTGCTAATTATCAAAATCGAGATGGAATTGAATTTTTAAAGATTACATTTGATCAGATTGAAAAAGTAAAACAGATTGGACGTTGTTCTGTTCGTTTTTTGCTTGTAAAAGATTTATATGTTCATAGAAAACAGTTTCCTCTCTCTTTATCATATGCGGTGACCATTCATAAATCTCGAGGTTTAAGTGTAGACAGAGCTTTGGTAAACATTGGAAATACCGTGTTTAAAGAGGGAATGGCGTATGTTGCATTGTCCCGAGTCAGGAATTTATCTGGATTGTATTTGATTGATTTTGATGAGAGAAAGATTAGTGCAGATGCAAATTGTGTTAGAGAGTATAATCGGTTAAGAAGACTATGCTACACATTTAGGTGAATATACTCTCCTTGCACTACTGTAATCATCCACTCAGTACCCATGTCCTCATGCAATGACCCAGTCACAAACACATGTACTGCTGCAAATCCTATGCACTACCCATGCAGTCCTTTAACCACTTACATATTTCTCATTCACTCCTCCAATTCCCCAGGTAGGACCCATGCAGTCCAGCAATCACCCTGTCACTCCCCATGCACTCCTACAGTCACTCAGCCACTACCATGTACTAATCCAATCACTCCGCCAATACCCAAGCACTTATAAATTCGCCATGCACTCACCTTGCAGTACTCTAATCTTTCAGTCAGTAACCATGTACTCATGCAATTACCCAGGCACTAACTCATGCACTTCTACAATCCTTTGAGTGATTACCCAGACACTAACTCATGCACTTCTACATTCCTTTGAGTGCTACCAATACAGTTTAGAAATCTCCCTGTTACTACCTATGCACTCCTCCAATTACCTAGCCACTCCTATGTCCTTATCCAATCACTCAGCCAAAAGCCAAGCACTTATAAATTCACCATGCACTCTCCTTGTAGCACTCTAGGTATCCAGTCACTTTCCATGTAGTCATGCAATGACCCAGGCACTAACACATGCAATGCTACAATCACATGTGTACTATCCATGCAGTCCTCTAACCACCTACACACTACTGATTCACTCCTCCAATTACCCAGGTAGTATGCATGCAGTCCAGCAATCACACTATCACTCCCTGTGTATTCCTCCAATCACCCAGACAGTCCCATGTCCTTATCTAATTATTTCGGCAAAACCCAAGCACTTATAAATTCACCATGCACTCTCCTTGCAGTACTCTAATCATCCAGTCAGTACCCATGTACTCATGCATTTACCCAGACACTAGATCATGCACTTCTACAATCCTTTGACTGCTACCTATACAGTTTAGTAATCTCCCTGTTACTACCTATGCGCTCCTCCAAATACCCAGCCAGTACCAAGTCCTTATCCAATCACTCTGCCAAAACCCAAGCACTTATAAATTCACCATGCACTCTCCTTGCAGCACTCTAAATATACAGTAACTATCCATGTACTCATGCAATGACCCAGGCACTAATACATGCAGTGCTACAATCACATGTGCACTATCCATGCAGTCCTCTAACCACCTACACACTACTGATTCACTCTTCCAATTACCCAGGTAGTACCCATGCAGTCCAGCAATCACACTGTCACTTCCAGTGCATTCCTCCAATCACCCAGCTAGTACCATGTACTAATCCAATCACTCCGCCAAAACCCAAGCACTCACAAATTCACCATGCACTCACATTGCAGTACTCTAATTCATTTATTTATTTATTTATTTGGTGCTTTCTATAGCGCGAACATGACCCTGCGTAGGGTATCAGAGCGCTTTACAATTGCATTTCCAAAACCAAAACCATTTATGTTTCCAAGTCATCTGTTATTGTACCATGATTAGAACTAAACATGAATTATTAATATACATATATACAATCCCACAAAGGGTTAATGATCGATGAGAGGTCGCTAGAATACTATCATGACCGGTCCGTAGACAATAGCTAGACTGTTGAAAATTAAGGGAGATATTTCCTCATATAGAACGATTTTGCTTCCTATTTGAATGCCACGATGGATGGGATTCTGCTAATGTTAGGCGGGAGAGCGTTCCAGATTCTAGGAGCTGCACCGGAGAACACTCTGTCATAAGTTCTTTTCTTACAAAAGCGAGACGGTTTCAGTAGTAGATCTGCGTGGCTCCTGGAGAACCAGCACCCTCCTGATAGAGTGAGTTTCTGGGCTAGGTAACCTGGTGTTTTGTAATTTATCACTTTGTGAGTGATGCATGCCAACTTGAATTGAACTCTTGCTTCGAAGGGCAACCAGTTTAGTGCTTTCAAATGAGGGGAGATATGGTCGAATTTTTTGGATCCAGATATTAGTCTTGTGGCTGCATTAAGACTAGGCCTGGGCAAAAATTTCGTTCCGTTCGCGGAAATTGCGATAATTTGACATTTTTGCGTTCCGCGGAGAGCGCGAAAATGTCAAAAATTCCGGTTTCCGCAGCTTGGCGATAATTTGTTTCTTGCTCGCGCTGTAAAATAATACATTCTCGCGCGCGCGCGATCGCCTTACCTGAATCCCTGCGTTCGCCGACAAGTTTTCTTGATCCGGTCGCGTTCTCCATGAGATGTTGTATTGTTTTTAGCCATTTGCGCTGTCTCGCGACAGTTCGCGCCCGCAGTGACGTCATGCGTCGCGCGATAACGTCTTTCTTCTCGCGATCATGCACCGCGAGAACAACTCAAAACAAGATGGCCGCGCCCGCAAGCAACCACATGGGTAAGTTGGCGACCCGCAACCATGCAGAAAATCTCGCGAACATGCCGGAAAAAAACTTCCGCATCTTCGCGATATTTCTGCTTGTTTGCGATAATTTTAAACATTCTCGCGATAATTTGCGAAGGTTAATTCCGCAAATTCCGCCCACCCCTAATTAAGACCAGCTTTCAGTGGGGCCGTTGATATCTTGGGGAGACCGGCCAGAGTTGTGCATCCATACTCTATCCTTGATATGACCAATGCCTGAACTGCGGTTTTGAGATCTGTCTTATTTAAGAAATGGTTTTAGTTTTCTAAGGTAGCTTAAATGGAACCGGGCATGTTTTGCCATCGTGTTGATATGTGATAACATGTTCATATTTTTGTCCAATATAATTCCCAATGATTTAGTAGAGTCAACAATCTTCGGAATACACTTTAAAGCTGTGATAAGATTGGTCCATTCTACTATATTTGATGTGCTTCTCTGGGGTGTAATCAGCAGGAATTCGGTTTTATGAGGGTTAAGCTTCAGGTGGTTAGTGGTAATCATCCAGTCAGTACCCATGTACTCATGCAATTACCCAGGCACTTATTCATGCACTTCTACATTGCTTTGACTGCTATCTATACAGTTTAGTAATCTCCCTGTTTCTACCTATGCACTCCTCCAATTACCCAGCCAGTTCCATGTCCTTATCCAATCACTCTGCCAAAACCCAAGCACTTATAAAATCACCATGCACTGTCCTTGCAGCACTGTAAGTATCCAGTCACTATCCATGTACTCATGCAATGACCCGGGCACTAACACATGCAGTGCTACAATCACATGTGCACTATCCATGCAGTCCTTTAACCACCTACACACTACTGATTCACTCCTCCAATTACCCAGGTAATTCCCATGCAGTCCTCCAATCATACTGTCACTCCCCGTGCACTCCTCCAATCACCCAGCCAGTACCATGTACTAATCCAATCACTCTGCCAAAACCCAAGCTCTTATAAACTCACCATGCACTGTCGTTGCAGCACTGTAAGTATCCAGTCACTATCCATGTACTCATGCAATGACCCAGGTACTAACACATGCAGACCTACAATTCCCTGTGCATTACTCATGCAGTCCAGCAATCTCCCTGTCACTACCCATGTGCTCTTATAATCAATCATGCTCTACACATGTACTTAAGCAATCACCCAGATATTAGAAGAGAACAGTTTTTTTCTTTTTTGTTTTTAATTTTTTGGGTGTTTTTTAAACTATTTTGTGATTTATTTTGGTGTTTTTAGGAAAATGGAAAAACAAACAGACAAAACTTTATACTTTTGGAATTATATTGTCATTCCAACAGAAAAAAAATGAACAGCGATGGTTTCTTGCTGCTGAACACACAGCGTCAACTGGCTGCTCCCCACAACATAAAATGGCATGCATTTTATACAATGCTGTTTGAGCTTCGCAAACTCTGGACGAATGTCCGGACCGCCAGATGCAGAGGTTGAGCCTCCAGAAGTGCTGGGACCAGCTCCCTGGTCAGTTTGTGGTGTGGCCTCTTTAGCACGTTGCAGTTGTTCTCGTACAAGTTGTCTCGGATGTATAGTCTGTAGATGCTTATACATACTGGAAGTGCCACACAAGTACTTCTTCTCGCTGCCTCTTGATAGAACTCTGGGACAGAGCGTGCAGCTCACCTTCCTTTCATTCATTTTTCTTTCACCCTCTGGGATTGTGAAAATTTTCCCAACAATAGACTCCGGCCTTTTTTTGGGAGGTGGTACCAAATCTTTATCATCAGATGGAAGGTCTATTGGTGGATTTGAAGAAGTCATTGTAGACGTTTTCCAAGTAAACACCAAAAACAAATCACAATTTTGCTCCGAAAAAAACAACAGGTGTCTCTCCTGTGATGCAGCAGAGAGAATGACTAAAAAGGGTGGGGTCCTTCAAGTTCTATAATGGAAAACCTTGTAAACCAATGAAATGGTTTCTTTTAAAGCCACATGGGAGTCGGGCACCCAACGCGACTTCGCGAAAATATGTTTAAGAATAATATAAGTTTATTACAAGTACAAATATATTATCTTTATAAATAGTTTAGCTAATCTCTTGGCCTGATTTGTACATTAAAGTTATATACATATAGTTTTAAAACATAATTTTTTTTACGGGAGTCGCGCACCCGGCACGACCCGGCACCGCGCACATGTCGCATATGAAACGCGCACATGACGGAAACCCATACGTATATGGCGCTACGCGGGGCCATGCACCGCGCACCCGTCGCTTACTAATCATGCACATGACGCGATCCTATACGTATATGACATTACGCAGGCAACGCACCGCTCACCGGTCACAAACCAAAAACAACTTTACGAATATGGCGGCTTGAATTTGTGCGCCCACCGTGTTAGGTACAAGATGGGTACGCAACTCCAGAATGTTTTGGGGAAAAAAATATACATATATTTTAAAAGACATAGGACATTACATATTTAAATTAAAATGGAAAAAATAAGAGAAAATTATTATAGGATATTAGAGTTATAAAATAACTTTTTTTTTAAACTTATAATTTACAGAAAAAAAGGCTTTATAAATATTAAATTTACAAATTAGCATTTAAAAAAACATTGAAATTCATTGAAAAAAACCATAGGTTTCAGGGACGTTATAGTTAGTTGGACATTTCACTCGTACAAAACCATAGAAATTCGGCCATTATAGTTAGTTCAGCTAACTATCTCTTGCACCCCCGCAATGCACTGCTGATGATGTCACATATTACTTCATTCATGACATGGTCAGTGACATCACTGATGACATCACTGATGACATCTCAAATGACATCACTGATGACATCACTGATGACATCATCCAGTTACTGTGTGTTTCTATAAAGTTTAAATATGTCTTATATATATGCCAAGGTGTATTGAAAAATGAGAGGGTATATAAGTGTCTGGATGGATGATTTAGTAGGTGCATGACTGACTGTATAAGTGAGTGATTAAATGTGTCTTACTGAATGCCTGGGTTAGTGACTAAACTGTGTTAATGTCTGTATCAGTCTGTCTGTTGTTGTATAAGCTGCTGCATGGGTTGGTCAGTTGCTACATGAGTGTCTATATGGGTTATTGATTGGTTGTCTGAGTATCTGTATGGGTGCCTGTGTGTGTGGGGGTGGGTGGGAGCTGTGTGACTCTGCATAGATGTGTGAGTGGTTGATTCACTGAGTGTATGGGTTCAAGAGTGCATGTGGAAACAGCTGTATGGATGGGTGTGTGTGTGGGTGTATTGGTGAGTGAATGGATGTCTCAGTGGTACATGTCCAAGTAACTACATATGTAAAAGGCAGTGTATGGGAGAGTTGGAGTATATAAATGACTATACTTGAGAGTCAGTGATTGTGAGAGTGGCTGTATGGATGAATGTGTACTTGTATCAGTGATTATATAAGAGAGTAAGTATGCGTTAGTATCTGTATCAATAAGTGAGGTGGTGTGTGTATACCTGTATAGGTGAGTAAATGGGAGTGTGATTGATTCTTTGCATTACTGACTAGGTGTGTGAGTAAGTCCATGGATGAGTCGCGGTGTGTGAGTGTCTGTATAGGTGTATGAGTGCATACGATAGTGTTGTATTGATGAATGACTGCATGTACGAGTGATTGTATTGGTGAATGCGTAGATGTGTGTGTAGACCTATGAATCAATGAGTGCGTATGTAGTAACTGGTATTGGTGTGTCAATGGTTTAGAAAATGGTAGTCTGTATTTTATAGTGGGTGTATCAAAGGTTATATTAGACTGTGAGGAGGTGCATCAGATTTTCACATGGATGATGTCATCAGTGATGTCACTGAGCATATCATGAATGATGTAATATGTGAAGTCATCAGCAGTGCATTGCGGGGGCGCGAGTTATAGTTAGCTGAACTAACTATAACGGCCGAATTTCTATAGTTTTGTACGAGTGAAATGTCCAACTAACTATAACGTCCCTGAAACCTATGTTTTAAAAAAAATATATATATATATATATATATATATATTTCATTGGAATATATATATATATATATATATTCCAACGAAATCCCAGAGCATAAACAGCCGCAATGGCGCAACACCAGGGCACAGACTCCGAAAGCCGGTATGAAACAGTTTATTCACACATCAGAAGAGGTCCAAATGATGCGTTTCGGCTGCCAGACATGCAGCCTTGATCACAATATAAATATATATATATATATATGTATGTATCTCTTTATTTATATATATATAGATCTTTTTATATCTTTATATATATATATATATATATCTCTTTATATCTCTTTATATATATATATATATATATATATATATATATATATATATCTTCAATCCCTGCGGGTGGCCAACCCCATGTAGTGCATGGACAAATGCTATGTGCAGCATGGAGTTGGATGCAGAGCCTGCGACCAACCCTTTGGCCCTCTTCGTAAGCCACTTTTGGCACCGGAGACCCCATCCCCTGTGACCTTTTTTGTTATTAAGGGGAGGGAGGCACTTTAGGCCCCAACCCCAAACTACTAAGGGCCCGGGGACCCAAGCCACCAGTCCCTTATTCCTTTAATAAGAATACGAGGGTGCGTGTTCCCTCTTCCCATGTCTTAATAGGCCCCAGAGACCCCATCACCTGGGGCCGAATTCCATTAATAAGGGGAGAAGGTCTACAGCTTGAACAAGTCAACAAGTGCAATATAAATGTCTGCTTTGTTTATTAAACTTAATAAAATAGATTCAAACAAAAAAAAAAGGGAGGAGGAAACTCAGGCCTGTTAAGGCTTAAAAAGGAGGCCGCATGACGTACGGCATATTCGTACCGGTGTTTAAAGGGTATGTGACTGGTAAAAGAACAGGTGTCATCATGCAGCCTTTATTCAGCATTGTTGTTATCAAAGTCATTGCACACTGGTTGCGTTGCCCTGTACTTTTAAAAAAATGTTTAAAGCTTTGTTTATATTTTCCTTAAAACCAAGCAATACAATTTAGGTCCATATGTGTATATAGCAGCCAAAACTGTATACATATTTTTCTGCCCTGAGTCCATGGGTAAAACAATTGTCCATAAGTTACAAACAGCAATATACACTTAGTGTCCCCACAGTTCATTCGATGCAATTCCCTGATGAGGAGGCCTGTTCAGTTTGTGAGCTCACCGATGTTTGTGCTAATAAGTAGGATCTAAAGGGTTGCCATATGTCAAGTGGCCTTGAAGCTGGGTATATAATTCACTGTTAGTATTGCAGTATGACATGCTAAACATCTACCCTTTCAATATGGGTGAGTATTTACTCCCCCAGTGTATTGCGAGTTCTCTCTTGGCCAATAATAATGCTAATGCGCCGAAGCGCCGGGAGGATTTGGGGAGATCCTTAACATATCCCAGCAGTGCCATTAGGGGCATAGGGCAAATGGGCGAGCAGGTCATATGTGAGAGTTCTTCGAACACCCTTGTCCAGAATTGGGCCACCTTGTCATATGTCCATGTCATGTGTGCGAAATCTGCCATTAGGATGCTGCACCGAGGGCATATGTGTGGTCGTGAGGGATCCATGCGGTGAACCCTAACAGGGGTAATATAAGCCCGCCGCAAGTACTTAAAGTGTAGTATCTTATGTTTGTGATTAAAGGAGACTCTACGTGTTGTCGCTCACAACAGAAACGCCATTGTATGTCCGTGAGGGGTTCACCCACATCCTCTTCGCACACCTGTCGTACCCCTTCATCCCTAGCTGGGAGCAGTGAAATTGTGGCCTTGGACATTTTAGACATTAGGGGCTCCCCGCCTCTATCCTTGATGAGGAGTGTCAGCGGTGGGAAGTCTGGTGGTTCTATGGGGTATCTGGCGACCTGCGATCTTAGTGCTATTTGCAGACGGCAGAGTATGAACTGATCCATAAATGTAGCCTCTCAGAATCGGGCGTCTTCGCTACGAGAATAGATGTGGCCATTGGGGTACATATCCCTGAATGTTGCCAGTTCAAATTTAGTTGGGGTGCGTTGCACGGTTGCCTCCTGTGTAATAGGGATCCATAGGTTCTCCGTTAACGGAGGGACGAGGAGTATAGTAGCGGCGCCCCGGTTGCCGGGGTCAATTGCTTCCAGGCCCAACTGGTCGTGGATGACGTTTGCAGGTCAAGTGGGTCTCGGGCCAGGTCAATCGGCAGGAGTGACGACAGGGAGGGTAGGATGAGAGAGATCGACTTCTGGCCGGAGATAAGAGTTCTGGGAGTCAGAGTGAAAACAGTGTCTTGAGAAGCTGCATTGTGCTATTAAATGATAGACTCGAAAATTCGGGATCCCAAACTCCCTTGTTCATTCGGTAATGGCATCCCAGCTGACCCTGGGCTGTACGCCCCCCTATACCAGCCGTATTAGCTGGGAGCGGAGTGTGGCAAAGAAGCTCTTGTACAACGGTATTGGTATGTTCTGGAAGAGGTACAAGAACTGAGGGAGAACAACCATTTTAATCAAGGCAATTCTCCCGGCCATTGACAGGGGTAGTTGCAGTCAGCGCCCAATTTTATCATTTAGTTTCTCCATAGCCGGGCCATAGTTAAGTTGGATTAATATGAATGCCTAAATATTTGACGTCACACCATTTTAGTGGGTATTCCGTACTCCGACTACTGTGGGCCTCGGTTAAAGGGAAAACCTTGGACTTGCCCCAATTAATTTGCAAACCTGGCAGGACACTGTAGCGAGTTATCTCTCGGAGAATCGTTCCTAGGTTTTCATCTGGGTATCTCACATAAAGGATGATGTTGTCCGCGTATAATGCAATCAGTAAGGGGCCCGTCTTATACTGTATACCCTGGTGGAAATGATTATCTTGGAGGTGGCGTACGAGGGTCCATCGCTATTATAAACAGCAGCGGGAAGAGGGGGCTCCCCTGTCCGGTCCCCCTCGACAGCATGAGAGGGGCTGTCAGGGAGCTATCCAACCGTACACGGGTAGAAGGGCGAGTATATAGCAGGGATATCACTGATATACATCTGGGTGGCAGCCCTAATCGCACCAATGTGGCATTGAGAAAGGGCCATTCCAACGAGTGAAAGGTTTTTCGGGATCCAAGAGGATCGCCGCCAGCGGAAGCAAGGGGTCGACCCTATGAAGGGTAGCAAACAGGATACCCAGGTTCAGCGCAGTGGATCTGTGCAGAATAAAGACCGCCTGGGCCGGTGATATCATCTGATCGAATATCAGGGACAGAGTATTGACCAGCATGTAGCAAAATTCAGTTGTGAGAGGGTTCTATAGGAGCAAGCACGTTGCGGATCCTTGCCTGATTTGGGGAGGAGTGTGATAACCGCCTCCCGCAGTGTCGGTGGGAGTTCGCGTACATCCATGGCTTCCTGGTACACGTCAATGAGATGCAGGGCCAGTGTTTTCTTGAACACCTTATAAAAACAACCCGGGAACCTGTCAAGGCCTGGCGCTTTTGAGTCGTCCATGTCTTCTATTGCTTGGATCACTTGGATTCTGTGAAGTGATTCACAAGGAAGTTCCTGTGTGTATCTTTCATCCAGCCCATGGCCACCTCATCTAAATACCTATTACCGGCCAAGGAGCCCGGGTGACCTTTGGTCGTATATATCACCTGGCTATCGCTTGTTTCCCCAAAAGTGTGCTTCCAGTTTCGGCGCCTCCTGAAACCGGTACAGCAGTGCCGCCCTCTGTCTCAGACCAGAGGCAGTCCGGGACGCCTCTTGGTCCGCATCTATTGTCGGAAGTTGGGCCTCGATTCCTGCCAATGTACGCCGCAAATCCCTTAGTATGCCAGCACTCTTGGAGATGCAAACCCCTCTTATGTAAGCTTTGAGCTCCTCCCATAGTGTGGCCTTGATCTTTACCGTGTCAAAGTATCCCTCTACTTCTAAATATAATTCCACCTTTTCCAAGTAAACACCAAAAACAAATCACAATTTGGCTCCCAAAAACACAACAGGTGTCTCTCCTGTGATGCAGCAGAGAGAATGACTAAAAAGGGTGGGGTCCTTCAAGTTCTATAATGGAAAACCTTGTAAACCAATGAAATGGTTTCTTTTAAAGTCACATGGGAGTCGGGCACCCAACGCGACTTCGCGAAAATATGTTTAAGAATAATATAAGTTTATTACAAGTACAAATATATTATCTTTATAAATAGTTTAGCTAATCTCTTGGCCTGATTTGTACATTAAAGTTATATACATATAGTTTTAAAACATACATTTTTTTACGGGAGTCGCGCACCTGGCACGACCCGGCACCGCGCACATGTCGCATATGAAACGCGCACATGACGGAAACCCATACGTATATGGCGCTACGCGGGGCCATGCACCGCGCACCCGTCGCTTACTAATCTTGCACATGACGCGATCCTATACATATATGACGTTACGCAGGGCAACGCACCGCTCACCGGTCGCAAACCAAAAACGACTTTACGAATATGGCGGCTTGAATTTGTGTGCCCACCGTGTTAGGTACAAGATGGGTACGCGGCTCCAGAATGTTTTGGGGAAAAAAATATACATATATTTTAAAAGACATAGGACATTACATATTTAAATTAAAATAAAAGAAATAAGAGAAAATTATTATAGGATATTAGAGTTACAATCTAACTTTTTTTTTAAACTTATAATTTACAGAAAAAAAGGCTTTATGAATATTAAATTTACAAATTGGCATTTAAAAAAACATTGAAATTCACTGAAAAAAACCATAGGTTTCAGGGACGTTATAGTTAGTTGGACATTTCACTCGTACAAAACCATAGAAATTCGGCCATTATAGTTAGTTCAGCTAACTATCTCTCGCACCCCCGCAATGCACTGCTGATGACGTCACATATTACTTCATTCATGACATGGTCAGTGACATCACTGATGACATCACTGATGACATCTCAAATGACATCACTGATGACATCATCCAGTTACTGTGTGTTTCTATAAAGTTTAAATATGTCTTATGTATATATGCCAAGGTGTATTGAAGAATGAGAGGGTGTATAAGTGTCTGGATGGATGATTTAGTAGGTGCATGACTGACTTTATAAGTGAGTGATTAAATGTGTCTTACTGAATACCTGGGTTAGTGACTAAACTGTGTTAATGTCTGTATCAGTCTGTCTGTTGTTGTATATGCTGCTGCATGGGTTGGTCAGTAGCTACATGAGTGTCTATATGGGTTATTGATTGGTTGTCTGAGTATCTGTATGGGTGCCTGAGTGTGTGTGTGGGTGGGTGGGAGCTGTGTGACTCTGCATAGATGTGTGAGTGGTTGATTCACTGGGTGTATGGGTTCAAGAGTGCATGTGGAAACAGCTGTATGGATGGGTGTGTGTATGGGTGTATTGGTGAGTGAATGGATGTCTCAGTGGTACATGTCCAAGTAACTACATATGTAAAAGGCAGTGTATGGGAGAGTTGGAGTATATAAATGACTATACTTGAGTCAGTAATTGTGAGAGTGGCTGTATGGATGAGTGTGTACTTGTATCAGTGATTATATAAGAGAGTAAGTATGCGTTAGTATCTATATCAATAAGTGAGGTGGTGTGTGTATACCTGTATAGGTGAGTAAATGGGAGTGTGATTGATTCTTTGCATTACTGACTAGGTGTGTGAGTAAGTCCATGGATGAGTGGCGGTGTGTGAGTGTCTGTATAGGTGTATGAGTGCATATGATAGTGTTGTATTGATGAGTGACTGCATGTATGAGTGATTGTATCGGTGAATGCGTAGATGTGTGTGTAGACCTAGGAATCAATGAGTGCGTATGTAGTAACTGGTATTGGTGTGTCAATGGTTTAGAAAATGGTAGTCTGTATTTTACAGTGGGTGTATCAAAGGTTATATTAGACTGTGAGGAGGTGCATCAGATTTTCACCTGGATGATGTCATCAGTGATGTCACTGAGCATGTCATGAATGATGTAATACGTGAAGTCATCAGCAGTTCATTGCGGGGGCGTGAGTTATAGTTAGCTGAACTAACTATAACGGCCGAATTTCTATGGTATTGTACGAGTGAAATGTCCATCTAACTATAACGTCCCTGAAACCTATGTTTTTTAATATAAATATATAAATATATATATATATATATATATATATATATATATATATATATATATATTCAAACGAAATCCCAGAGCATAAACAGCCGCAATGGCGCAACACCAGGGCACAGACTCCGAAAGCCGGTATGAAACAGTTTATTCACACATCAGAAGAGGTCCAAATGATGCCTTTCGGCTGCCAGACATGCAGCCTTGATCACAAAATATATATATATATATATATATATATATATATATATATATATATATATATCCCCCGTTATAGTTAGTTCAGCTAACTATAACTCGCGCACCCGCAATGCACTGCTGATTACGTCACATATTACATCACTCATGACATGGTCAGTGACATCACTCATGACATCACTCAGTGGCGCTTACTGGAAGCACTTGGTGGGCTAGTTAGCCCCCAGGGGCCCTCAGTATTGAAGGAAAATTATATCCCCAATTTAAAACGTGCCATAGTGCGTGTTTGCACACGTCACCTCAGGCCCCGTCCCCTCCCTTCACCACTGTGTAAACGCGCCCTGTGGCTGTTCTAAGTTGAGAGATTAGGTCCCCTTGAATTCTAAGGGTCCCTAGGGTCAAACTAGACCACTAGGTACCTCCAGTAAGCGCCACAGAGCTGCGTTGCAGAGAGGTGTAAAAAGGGGCTTGGCCTCAGAACACCTGTCTGCAGCGCAGCTCTCTGGCGCATACTGGAGATGCCTGTTGGGCTAGTTGGCCCTCAGGGACCCTCAGTATTGAAGAGGAATTAATTCCCCAACTTACAACTCGCCAGGGGGTGCGTTTGCAGAGTGCTGGAAGGAGGGGGTGTGGCCTCCGGCACGATGCCAGTCTTTTATTTATTTTAATTTTTTAAGAAGGGGGGCTGTGTGGTTCTCCTTCTTATTCTAATTTATTGGCCCTGATGACCCCATCCCCCAGGGCCTGTCTCCTAATTATATTTTTTTGACCGCAATCCCCAGGGCCAGCCACTGTTTTTTATTATTTTTAAAAAATATATATTTATAGACACACCTAGGACATGCTGGACAAACCGTACGTACCGATCACCATGACGATTTGCGTGATATTCATTAAAAGGCGACTATGCATACAATGAATCCATGTGGAATGTATTTACATCTCTAGGGAAGCTCTGACATGTCTGATGCCCTACCATGCCTAATCCCGGTAGACACCCTTGTCGTTTATTTATACAAACATGGGTACAATAAGAAAATGACAAAGCTGTTCCTAGGAAGAGGACGCACCATGTAAGGGGAGGACTGTTATGGATATTGGAGCCCTCACACAGCCATCAGGATATTGTGAATCACATACCCTTCAGGATGTAATGTAACATCATCGGGCTGCTCCTACGTCGAGTCGGCTGGTGCAATACCCGACGGGCTCTTGTTTAGAGAGCACTCTTATGGAGATCTTTTATATCCAAGATAGCCGATAGTTCAAATGGAAAGGTGGGGCTCGATGAAGATGTAGATGAATGTTAAAAATAGGAGAGGAAGTACTATCTCAACAATTTTATTACGATGTCTCCTCGCCTAATTAAAAATATGAGGTAAAAGTGTTAGTGACTCAGATCTATGTTCTGGGTTGCCTACACTGCCTCGTCATGGTCAAGCTATTGACGGGCACATTTAATACACATGCACACCAAGCCATTCAAAGGGGATTCGACAAAAATTCGACCAAAACTATGGAAGAAACCCCCCTCACGGTTAATAAAACACACATCCACTGCCGGATGTTTAATACTTTTTATTTTACTCTCTGGAAAGGGGACGAACATCACTTGAGAGTCACAGCGCGCTCCTTGGAAGAACCCAATGCTGTGTTACACCCACCGTTGCCTGCTGAGTGCCACACACCTCTGTGTTGTATTCCACTAGCTAGTGCATATGCTATGACACTCTCTAGCCCATGTGCACTGTAACACCACCCCGTGAATATGTCATGCCACACTTGTCTTCGCACGGGTTATATTGCCCCATCTAACGTGCCTTCCTCGATGCCTATGTTATAACGCACAGTGCTATGCCATACATATTACAATCTGGGATCCATATCTTTGTCACAGTGCATATGCAACGTTACACTCCCCAGCACATATTTTATATTACAACTTTAGAGACTAGTTAGGTTATACAACACTGCCCTGTGCATATTACACTCCAAGGCGCATATCGCATAGCACGCGCTAGTGCCTGTGCTATCTCGCGCTCTCCAATGAATCTGTCATTGCGCACAATGTATTGCATATTATATTTCACGTCCGGTTCATCTTATATCACACTTTTTGGTGCATAGTTTATACCATACACTATATCTAGTTTTCATTTTCAATCGTTCTCTCAGGACTATGTTCTATATAACACTGTGTTCACCTACCCTTTTCACGGGCATTACATTTTGCGATAGGGGGTGGAGGGTCAGGGGGTGTTTCTGCCAAGTGAGCCCGGAGTCACAGTCACAAACGTCCTCTTCTTCCTGAATAAAAGTGAGATTATGCTGCATACTTGTTCATATTTTAAGTAGTTCGCACAGACACACGTTTTAAAAACAATAAAGTTCCTAATACTCGCCTTCTCTGAACAGTTAGCTTGCTGCCCCATCCCCCTCCTCCCTATCCTCTGTTGTGTGAATCCATGGACTAGCCTCCTCCCTCCTGCCATGCATGGTCTGATGTGCTGCCACTGCCCTCAATTTAGTATGATGTACCAGTCCACTCCTCCTGCCCTCCATTGCCCAATTCTATGCCCCATCATTGCCCTCCTGCTTAAACTCTGTGCTTAGCTTGCTGCCCCTATTCTCCTTCCCCCTGCCCTCCGAGGTCTTTGTGCATGCCCCTGCTACATCCTTTTTGCCCACCATGTCCCATGGACCTGCCACTCCTATCTACTCTGAGTGTTCTGTTGAGCTGCCACTCCCCTCCCACCTGCCTAGCATTGTCAGATGACTGTAACCTGTCCCTGCCACCTCCACCCTGCCTGTCCACATGCCATGCCCCTATCCTCTTCCTCCTGTCCTACATGGTCCATTGTACTGCCACACCCTTCTGCCTTCCCTGGTCTGTTGTTCTGCAACTGCTCCTCCTGCCTGCCCCGTGCGGTCTGTTGTGAGGCCCCTTCCCTGAACTTTCTTGTCTGTGCACAGGTCCTGACCCTCCCTTCTATCCTCCATCGTCCTTTGTGCATGCCCCTGAACCCTCCTTCTTGCCCATCATAGCCATTGTGCTGCCACTAACCCTCCCACTTGCCATGCATGGTCTTCTGTGCTGCCATGGCCCCTCCCACCTTCCCTGTAGGGTCAGTTAGCTGCCCCTGACCCCCTCCCACCTTTCCTCCATGGTCTGTGTGTATGCCATCACAGTCTCACTGTTGCTCTTCATGGTGTGTCTTGCTTCTAGTGCCCATCCTGCCTGACCTCCATGGCTATCTTGCTGCTCCTGCCCTGCCCCCTTGCCCCCAGCCCTCTGTTTACATGTGCAGACCCCTACGCCCTCCCTCCTGGCTTGTCTGTTCCATTGTAATGCCCCTGATCCGTCCCTCCTGTCCTTTATGGTCTGTTATGCTGCAGCTTTCTCTCCTGGCTGTCCATTATGGTCAGCTAGCTACCATTGCCTCTTGCCCCTCTGTTCTCTGTTGTCCATGTGCATGGTCCTGTCCCCTCCCTCTTGCTTTCTATGGATTGTTGTGCTGCACTCCCGTCCCGCATGCCCTGTGTGGTGTATTGTGCTGCTGCAAACCCTGATGCCTGCCATAGCAGGGTCTGTTTGGTACACCTCTCCATGTCCCTCCTGTCCTCTGTTATCCAAGTCCATGTCCCTACCCCATTTCCTTCCATGATCCAATGTACCATACTTGCGAACATTTTGAACTTGGTAAGAGGGAGATTTTGAAAAAAAACTGGGGTATTGATTTTCCCCTTTGAGTTGCATTGAAAAAGAGGAGATTGTAGACAGGAGACAGATCAAATAAAGCCCATTTAAGCTTAAAAACATTGGACGTTTCCTGGCTGAATCGGGTCTGTTGGCATGTATGGTTGTACTACCATTGCCTCTTCCTTCTGCCCACAATGGTCTATTACATCACCACAGCCTCTCTTGCAAGTCCTGTATTGTTGGTTTGTTGCCCCTGCCCCCCTTTCCACTGCCCTCCATAGTCTGTTGTGCTGCCACGGCCCTTCCTGCCTGCTCAGTGTGGTTAAATTGTTGCCTTTGCACCCTCCTACCTGCCTTCAATTTTCAGAGTCCGTGCCCCTGGCCTCTGCCTCTCAACAGTATTCTAATGAACAACTAGATTGCTAACATTCTATATTTATTACAAAAGTGTGGAACGCCTGACGTCATCTTGATGTAATCAAAACTGTAATACCTAGAGCATTTCCTTTAGAAATTACATATATGAGAGGGTCTTATTGGCATCAAAATTATGGTTAGTGCTCTAAAAGACTAAAATAAGGACATATTTTCTGAGTTTTCAAATAGCGACAAAGCACTTTTAAATTATTTGTTACCTTTATGTTTTTTTATCCAGTGGACCACTTGATTAAATGTTGCACTTAGGGGAGAGGATGTGGTGTTACTTCCAGAACTGCAGACTTTGCAACTGGGGAACCAGGGGAGTTTCTGCTTCAGCTCGACATTTTGTGATTCTGGTCAAATCACTTAGTCTCCCCATGTCTACAACCAAAATGAATTTGTTCTTGTGTGATGTAACCAATGCTCATGTAAAGCACTCCAATACCTGACAAGTCTGCACTATATAACACTGCAAAAACACAAAATAATAAGTGTTTTGCACACTTCTGTCATTGGGCTATATTTGGGCTACATCTGGGTGATATTTGGGCTACATTTGGGCTCTTTTGTCTCTGGTGGCCATCTTGGGAGACTTATTTGTTATGAAGTTTCCTAATTTCCTCATTTACTGCAGTCTCCTCAGTAGGAAATACTTTCAGGTTTTTACTTTGATTCCATCAAGAAGGCATTCAGATGTGTCACACATTTGCCATAAATTCAGAATGTTAGCACTCTTTTTGCTCATTGGATCACTGTAGTAAAGCTACTCCTCACCAGGGGAAACTGCTGCTGGTATTGAAAGTGCATGTTTCAGTCTGCATGTCAGAATTTTTTAATGAAATAGAAGAGGATTTGAGAAGTCACTCAAAATGTGCCCTAATTTTTCTTTCTGCAGCACTAATCATACTTTTTATGGAAAAATGAACCCCCTCATTTTGTTCCTTTTTAAATTAAATGTTTTAAGAGTTACCACTTTAATCCAAGCAAGATGGCTTCAGGTGTGCCATACGTTTATCATAAGTAGGACTGTTAGCACTCTAGTTGTTCTTTGGAACACTCTGGGAAGCTGCAGTAGAACACAAAGGAATCAACTGACAGTCTCTGCCCTTGTTGGATGTACATGTTTTACTGAGAATGTCAGAATTCATTCTCACATGACTGAGAAAGATAATGTGAATTTACAGAAAATAAGCTCTCAGTTTAGCTTATAGATCACCTTCCAAACCTCTGTGGGAAAAGCATGAGAAAATATTTTTCTTTCAATCATGATATCCCAGCAGAAGGCTTTTTCACATGGTGAAATCACCTTAGAACATACCACAATTCCTAAAATGAGTATGGTACCATCAACAAATGATTTATAATGTAACTAAAGTCTTAAAACCTTCTATTAACTGCAATGCTTTTTAATGAGGTGCTATCATGTATATTGGTCCCAAGATGGCTGCCAACACTTCTTGGATGAAGTGCTGATAGCCAATCAGATCTCAGGATGAGATGTGTGGTTAGGCTCCGCCCACATATATATATGATTTTACTTTTGATTTTCTCAGGAACTACTGAACAGATTGACACCACACATGCAAAAGGCACTTCCCTGACCTGAGGACTACCTCTCTGCCAAATTTCAAGTAATTCTGTTCAGCCGTTCGGGCTGTACCTTCGACTAAAGGTCCTATGGAAAAATGCATGGGGAAAACGTGTTTTGGGACCCCCTTTTTTCTCGGCCCACGCTTGACGAATCACCCCGAGACTTTCAGGGTAGGAGCGGAGCGGAGAGCCCCACCTATTTTGAAAATTTTGCGAGGATTCGTCAACCGGCGCCAAAGTTATTCCAAATAGAATGTTGCGGATTTCCTATGGAAACACGGTCCTAACTATAACTATCTACTGGCGACCGCCAGTAGATAATATATATATATATATATATATATATATATATATATATATATCTCTTCAATCCCCGCGGGTGGCCAACCCCATGTAGTGCATGGACAAATGCTATGTGCAGCATGGAGTTGGACGCACAGCCTGCGACCAACCCTTTGGCCCTCTTCGTAAGCCACTTTTGGCACCGGAGACCCCATCCCCTGTGACCTTTTTTGTTATTAAGGGGAGGGAGGCACTTTAGGCCCCAACCCCAAACTACTAAGGGCCCGGGGACCCAAGCCACCAGTCCCTTATTCCTTTAATAAGAATACAAGGGTGCGTGTTCCCTCTTCCCATGTCTCAATAGGCCCCAGAGACCCCATCACCTGGGGCCGAATTTCATTAATAAGGGGAGAAGGTCTACAGCTTGAACAAGTCAACAAGTGCAAAATAAATGTCTGCTTTGTTTATTAAACTTAATAAAATAGATTCAAACAAAAAAAAAGGGAGGAGGATCTCAGGCCTGTTAAGGCTTAAAAAGGGGGCCGCATGACGTACGGCATATTCGTACCGGTGTTTACAGGGTATGTGACTGGTGAAAGAGCAGGTGTCATCATGCAGCCTTTATTCAGCATTGTTGTTATCGAAGTCAGTGCACACTGGTTGCGTTGCCCTGTACTTTTAAAAAAAATGTTTAAAGCTTTGTTTATATTTTCCTTAAAACCAAGCAATACATTTTAGGTCCATATGTGTATATAGCAGCCAAAACTGTATACATATTTTTCTGCCCTGAGTCCATGGGTAAAACAATTGTACATAAGTTACAAACAGCAATATACACTTAGTGAGAGTGTCCCCACAGTTTATTCAATGCAATGCCCTGATGAGGAGGCCTGTTCAGTTTGTGAGCTCACCGATGTTTGTGCTAATAAGTAGGATCTAAAGGGTTGCCATATGTCAAGTGGCCTTGAAGCTGGGTATATAATTCACTGTTAGTATTGCAGTATGACATGCTAAACATCTACCCTTTCAATATGGGTGAGTATTTACTCCCCCAGTGTATTGCGAGTTCTCTCTTGGCCAATAATAATGCTAATGCGCCGAAGAGCCGGGAGGATTTGGGGAGATCCTTAACATATCCCAGCAGTGCCATTAGGGTCATAGGGCAAATGGGCGAGCAGGTCGTATGTGAGAGTTCTTCGAACACCCTTGTCCAGAATTGGGCCACCTTGTCATATGTCCATGTCATGTGTGCAAAATCTGCGATTAGGATGCTGCACCGAGGGCATATGTGTGGTCGGGAGGGATCCATGTGGTGAACCCTAACAGGGGTAATATAAGCCCGCCGCAAGTATTTAAAGTGTAGTATCTTATGTTTGTGATTAAAGGAGACTCTACGTGTTGTCGCTCACAACAGAAACGCCATTGTATGTCCGTGAGGGGTTCACCCACATCCTCTTCCCACACCTGTTGTACCCCTTCATCCTTAGCTGGGAGCAGTGAAATAGTGGCCTTGGACATTTCAGACATTAGGTGCTCCCCGCCTTTATCCTTGATGAGGAGTGTCAGCGGTGGGAAGTCTGGTGGTTCTATGGGGTATCTGGCGACCTGCGATCTTAGTGCTATTTGCAGACGGCATAGTATGAACTGATCCATAAATGTAGCCTCCCAGAATCGGGCGTCTTCGCTACGAGAATAGATGTGGCCATTGGGGTACATATCCCTGAATGTTGCCAGTTCAAATTTAGTTGGGGTGCGTTGCACTGTTGCCTCCCGTGTAATAGGGATCCATAGGTTCTCCGTTAACAGAGGGACGAGGAGTATAGTAGCGGCGCCCCGGTTGCCGGGGTCAATTGCTTCCAGGCCCAACTGGTCGTGGATGACGTTTGCAGGTCAAGTGGGTCTCGGGCCAGGTCAATCGGCAGGAGTGCCGACAGGGAGGGTAGGATGAGAGAGATCGACTTCTGGCCGGAGATAAGAGATCTGGGAGTCAGAGTGCAACCAGTGTCTTGAGAAGCTGCATTGTGCTATTAAATGATAGACTCGAAAATTCGGGATCCCAAACTCCCTTGTTCATACGGTAATGGCGTCCCAGCTGACCCTGGGCTGTACGCCCACCTATACCAGCCGTATTAGCTGGGAGTGGAGTGTGGCAAAGAAGCTCTTGTACAACGGTATTGGTATGTTCTGGAAGAGGTACAAGAACTAAGGGAGAACAACCATTTTAATCAAGGCAATTCTCCCGGCCATTGACAGGGGTAGTTGCAGTCAGCGCCCAATTTTATCATTTAGTTTCTCCATAGCCGGGCCATAGTTAAGTTGGATTAATATGAATGCCTAAATATTTGACGTCACACCATTTTAGTGGGTATTCCGTACTCCGACTACTGTGGGCCTCGGTTAAAGGGAAAACCTTGGACTTGCCCCAATTAATTTGCAAACCTGGCAGGACACTGTAGCGAGTGATCACTCGGAGAATCGTTCCTAGGTTTTCATCTGGGTATCTCACATAAAGGATGATGTTGTCTGCGTATAATGCAATCAGTAAGGGGCCTGTCTTATACTGTATACCCCGGTGGGAATGATTATCTTGGAGGTGGCGTACGAGGGTCCATCGCTATTATAAACAGCAGCGGGGAGAGGGGGCTCCCCTGTCAGGTCCCCCTCGACAGCATGAGAGGGGCTGTCAGGGAGCTATTCAACTGTACACCGGCCTAAGGGCGAGTATATAGCAGGGATATCACTGATATACATCTGGGTGGCAGCCCTAATCGCACCAATGTGGCATTGAGAAAGGGCCATTCCAACGAGTGAAAGGTTTTTCGGGATCCAAGAGGATCACCGCCAGCGGAAGCAAGGGGTCGACCCTATGAAGGGTAGCAAACAGGATACCCAGGTTCAGCGCAGTGGATCTGTGCAGAATAAAGACCGCCTGGGCCGGTGATATCATCTGATCGAATATCAGGGACAGAGTATTGACCAGCATGTAGCAAAATTCAGTTGTGAGAGGGTTCTATAGGAGCAAGCACTTTGCGGATCGTTGCCTGATTTGGGAGGAGTGTGATAACCGCCTCCCGCAGTGTCGGTGGGAGTTCGCCTATATCCATGGCTTCCTGGTACACGTCAAGGAGATGCAGGGCCAGTGTTTTCTTGAACACCTTATAAAAACAACCCGGGAACCTGTCAAGGCCTGGCGATTTTGAGTCGTCCATGTCTTCTATTGCTTGGATCACTTGGATTTTGTGAAGTGATTCACAAGGAAGTTCCTGTGTGTATCTTTCAGCCAGCCCATGGCCACCTCATCTAAATAACTATTACCGGCCAAGGAGCCCGAGTGACCTTGGTCGTATATATCACCTGGCTATCGCTTGTTTCCCCAAAAAGTGTGCTTCCAGTTTCGGCGCCTCCTGAAACCGGTACAGCAGTGCCGCCCTCTGTCTCAGACCAGAGGCAGTCCGGGACGCCTCTTGGTCCGCATCTATTGTCGGAAGTTGGGCCTCGATTCCTGCCAATGTACGCCGCAAATCCCTTAGTATGCCAGCACTCTTGGAGATGCAAACCCCTCTTATGTAAGCTTTGAGCTCCTCCCATAGTGTGGCCTTGATATTTACCGTGTCAAAGTATCCATCTACTTCTAAATGTAATTCCACCTTGAAGACCGAATCTCGGAGGGCCATCCCTGGGAATCTCCACTGTTTCACCCTGTCTCCCGCCCCAGGGACCCGTAACCGGAGCACTACTGGGGCATGATCTGAAAGAGTATGTGGAAGGTGGGTAAATGTGTTCAACCACGCTGTTATGCTCGGGTGAGAAATCAATAATCCAAGTGGGTCCATGTGTTATGAGGGGCTGAGTAGTGAGTGTAAGCAGGTTTATCTAGATTTGTGTCGCACCAGACGACAGTTGATATGCGTCTATCAAATTGGTTAGTGTTTGCCTGGCCCTGGGTTTCGTATCTGGTGTTCTAGCCGTGCTATCTAACCTAGGGTTCAATAAGATGTTGAAGTCACCCCCCCATGCAAATGTGATCAGCCCCCATTCCGTCCATGCGGCAGTGGAGTTCCACAAAAAAGTCTGGGTTGTCCCTATTGGGTACATAAACGTTAACCAAAAGGATCGTATTCCCAAGGAGCCATCCTTTCACCAGTAAGTATCTACCCGCCTGATCTGTACATACCTCTACTGTCTTAAATGGTAGTCGCTTATGTATGAGTATCAAAACCCCCCTTGCATATGTACTATAGCCAGCAAATTATCAGTTTGAACCCCCAACTGGCGGCAAAGCCCGGGGATGCATGTGGGGGTAGATGCGTCTCCTGGAGGAGTGCAATATCTAGCTGGTGGCGTTGTAAATAGTGCAGAACCTGTTTGCATGTACGTGTGTCATTGAGCCCTCGTACATTCCAGGACATCAGGGTAATGTCCTCCAGGAGATTAGCTTTGTATCAACTGTAGGTTGCACCACCTTACAAAAGAGTCCAAAGAGAAGTAAATATACGAATGTCCGTCTAGTGTTGAGAAAAATCAAAAGTTCTTTATTCTTCTTAATAGTGATGACAATTGTACAGCAAACAGCCAACGCGTTTCGTTCTATACCAAGAACTTCATTAGGGCAAGTCTAATTGATGTCTTCAATTTTTGACCAAAATGAACATATGTGTTCATCTAGTGTACTCCACTGATCAGTCACCATGGCCTGCCGCTTTTCATCAAAAATAACAGCAGGCAAGGACTAAATAAGTCCAGCCTTTTAAAAGAACTATATCCAGCCCCAATCCGACTCGGAAGAAGAAGTATATAAATGGCTGAAGTGCCAAAAAGTGTCCGATACCACGTTACACAGCTAACAGGTTGTTTAGTAAATGCGCGAATGTTCTCCAGGAGATTAGCTCTACGTGCCATGAAAGGAATTTGAGACTATTCTACTTCGTGGACCAGTGGTGAAATTGTACATCATTACCATGAGTCTTTGAAAGGAAAACAGTGATATCAACCAAACTCCTCCCACATGCCCCCCAACCATCCCCTTATCCTCAACATAGGGGAAATCCCAAATCCCGCACAGAATCATAAACAGTTGTTACAGTTATTCTAAGTGATCGAACCTTAGACAGGAGGCTAAGCAAGAGGGAGGCAACGCTATGCCTCGTCCCAGGCTACATTAAATATATAAATGAAAAAATCAGAACTACCGTTAACCTGCCAGTCAACATGTTAACTGTTATAGCGTAACATGAAACACAGGCAATACTTATTGACATATTGCAATACAGTGAGTCCATCAGCTGGCGGAGAACAGTTCAACACCGGTGCCGGAGTCTGACCCCCGGGGGGGGGGGGGGGCAGGTCTAGCAAGGGTGATTTCCTTGGCAGCCCAGTAGTTGCTCGAGTTCTAACGTAGTCCTGTACAGCTGCTGGTGAGTCAAAGATCCAAGATCTGCCATCAACATCCACCCTCAGATGTGCTGGATATAACATCCCATATTTCAGGCCGGCCTCGCGTAGTGTAGCCTTGACCATTGCGAAATGTCGTCGGGCCTCTTGCACCATCCCGGTGAAATCAGGGTACAGGGAGATGAAGAAACCCTGCCATTCCAGTGACCCCCTTTCCCATGCCATCCATAGGGCTGTGTTCCTATCTTTGAAGTTCAGAAGCCGTGCCATCATTGGTCAGGAGGGACAGCTGGGGTTAGGCTGGGGTCCAAGGGTCCGCTGCACTCATTCGACAAAGGTGGCAGTGAATGAGTCCCGTCCGAATAAGTCAATCAAGAGGCCCTCCATGAATCCATCTAGCAGCCCTGTGTTCGTTGACTCTGGGGCACCCAGGATACGAATGTATTGCGTCTCCCTCTGGCCTCCAAATCCTCATTTTTTTATAGCGATGGTTTTGAGCACCTTTTCCATTCTCTCCAGTCGTTTGGGTGCTTGTGTAAATTGTCCTCTAGGTCCGAGATCCTACCCTCAGCGGTGTCCAGCCTCTTGCTGTGTTGGTCTAACCTGGCCCCCATCTGATCCAGCCTTTTGTCCAGCGCATCGAAGCGGATGTCCGGGGCCTTGAAACCAGCCCTAAGTTCAGTCATGAGTGCCTCGTTGCCTTGCAAGGGCAGCTGGGGTGGGGCGGTGGCATGTTGCTGCCAGTTGAGTCTGTTCCGCCGCCTATCTTTTCGAAGGGTAACTTTCTTTGACTGGGCTACCCTCTGCCCATGTCTAATAGGGAGGTGATCTGCCACGTTCTCTTTGCTGATGGCGTTACCCAAGGCCAGTTAGGCCCAACCGCCCAGTGTCTACCCCCTCAAGGGTCCTGTGTTGGTAGGGAGAGTCAGTCCCCCGGTGCCGTGTGTTTTCCTGTAGAGCACTCTTCATCATGTTGCCGCTGTGTGCAGTGTGTACATCTCTCTTGTGGCCTTAGCACTATAGCTGCCCAGAAAGAAGGCAGAGGAGCCAACTCAAATCAGGCCTCAGGGCGTGTCAGGTGTCTGCCATTATGCCATCGGGTGCTGCCACAAGTGCCACAGTGATGGTGCAGCGAGCGCAGGGACAGGGGGGCCGGTCAAGTGCAGAAGGTCACTGTATCGGCCCAACTAGACGGCCGGTCCCCAGGCTCTCCCCAGGACCATTTCTCCATGGGGCCTCCGGGGACACCGAGCGGGCGTACCTGTGGGTTGTGAGGCTGTCCTCCGGGCCCTCCGTCTCTCGCTCGCCCCAGGTCGGTATGGTCGGTATGGTCGGTATGGTCTTTGTGCCACCTCAGGAGTCCGTTGTGATGCCCTTGTTGCTCAGCCCGCAGGCCGCCAGGGTCCCGATTCCGAGGAAGCGGAGTCTCTGCTCCCGATGGCGGCAGTGCAAAACTTGAGCCCCCGGCTGAGCCTCGCGCCCCAGGCCTTCCATGCACTTTGGCGTTGCTGCGGTTCCCGGGGCTGGAAATTAGTTTGAAAGGGGTCGCTGGGCGTACGGGGGGCATAGTCGTCCCGCTGCAGCCTTTCATCATAGGCTGTAGCCGCCGGGATGGCCAGTTGTACTGGGGAGCGAAGCTCCTCAGCTACATGGCCATCTTGGTCTGCAGCTCGGCCACGCCCCCCTTGCCCTGTACCTTTCATCTTAGATCTGGATGCATTGGTTGTATAACAACACTTCACTCGGGCTTCATGTCCCTCTTTCTTTAGATTTTGCCTTTTTAAGTTTAGAGTGTAGTGAAATGCTGATAAATGTTTTACCATATCAACCATTTCACAAGCATGTAAAATAATCCATGGTCAGTTATGCAGGATTTTACTTGGGGAAACAATCGGCACATCTCATTTAGATAAGGTTTTCAATCAAGTGGAAAAGAAACCTCTGCCTTACCTCAAGTCTTAACTGTATAATTGTGTAATGTGTTTATGGTGTCGCTATATGAGAAAAGCCTATCGAAACTGCTATAATTTCTAAACAGATGAATGGTATTTATGAAAGTGTTCTCACTGTCCTTAGATTACAGGGGGAAGTGTTATCTCTCAGACTTTGACAAGAGCCTGCGATTTGAAGCCAGCGCCGATAATGTAAAGCGAGAGCTGATCAAGAATGACATGAAGGTAAGCACTAGAGGCTTCCAGCTTCATAAATTTCTCCACAAAATGCTTTGTGTCCTTTCAGATGCAAAAACAAAGCATGAAGCAGACAGTTAACCAGACTAGTTTTCATGATGCCTATCTTTTTAGACAAGCCACTAGCGAAGTCTCTCTTTGCCGCGATGAGCCGTGCATGCTTCTGGAGAAACCCACAGTGCCGGTGGAAAATAGATTGTGTGACCTGTAGTCTGTATGACCTCTTAGATGACCACCCATACCATGTAATGCCCACAAATGCCATTTGATGTATTTCAATCTTGTTTGCAATCAGTGGGTGGTCCGAGCATGCCCATTCTTTTCAGCAGTGCATTTGTGTTAGAGCTGTAAAGGAGAGAGGAGAGGAGTTAGCCTAACGGCTAGGGCGGTCTACCTCGAATCTGGGGAACTGGGTTCGAGTCTCGGCAATGGCGCTGAACATCCTGTGATTTTGGGCAAATCACTTAATCTCACTGTGCCTAAAAAAATGAATGTGTCCTCATGTAACGCAACTGATGCTATGTAAAGCGCTCTGATACCCGATTCGGATCACGTTCGCGCTATATAAAACTCCGTGAAAGAAAAAGAAAGTTGTCTCAGGTTTCTCTACAGATAGTGCTGCCCAGGCATTTGCTGTCCTCTGTTTCTTTGTAGAAAATGGTGTCTGTCCTTACACCCTCCATGTTGGTGCTTCTACTGCTAAATAGCAAAGCAGATGATGGTGTCTTTTCTTCCTTCACAATGTGATTCTTTCTGCTGGTAGTAGTGTCTGTCCTTTGCTCCCAAGGAATGGATCACGCACCGACAGTAGCGGTGCGTCCATAAAGGCATTGGGGCGTAGCCCCCCCACCCGTAGCGTCGGCGTCTTTGAACTTAAGTAAACAGAATCCATTTACTTAAGTTCAAAGAAGCAGAGGGAGAACTGACAATCATGTCAGTCAGCATCACGTCGGACCGCCCACCCCCTTCAGAGTCTGAAGGGGGTGGGTGGACCGGCGTCATGTTGACTGACATGATTGTCAGACGGACCAGGCAGGGGCAACAGGCAGCAGCACAAGTGCGCATGATTGGGGAAGGTGAGCGGATTTTCGCTCCGTGCCCAGTCATGCGCACTAGTGTCTGCTCTGGCTGGCGCATGCCCATTAGGAGACCGAGGGTTGAGCAAAGGCTCAAACCTCGGTCTCCTAATGGGCAGGCGGGCAAGCAGTAACCGTGCCTCAGGATTGGCTGAGAGCCTGAGAGGGGCTGTAGGCGCCGACGGACCCGAGGCGGCGTGGACATGCTCAGGACCTCAGGTAGGATAAGGATTTTTTCAAATTTATTTTAACACTCGCCCCGCGCGACATCCCCCTCCCCCCCCACTCCTCCCTCTCCCTCTCCCCCCCTCCCTCTCCCCCCCTCCCTCTCTCCCCCTCCCTCTCCCCGCGAGCCACGACTGGTTTTGAGTAAACAAATTTATCCAGACCCTGGGGTCAGAGACTGCAACATAGGTAGGCCAGCGGGCATTGCCAGGAGATGGAAACCTTGTTCCGTTTGTACCACGGGTTAGCAGGGCCGGGTCAAACACAAAGGTGCCACAGTTCAGATGGGCAAAGATGAGAAGAGACCGCAATGGGGTGCCACAGGAGTAAAGCACGGGTAATTGGAGAACGGATGAGATCGCGAGAGACGAGAAGTTATCTCGGGTGTAGAGGGGGCACTAGAATGACTGTTTCCAGGGTAAATGTCCTCAGGTGGGGGGGGCGCTAAAAAGAGGGTATCGTATGATACTGGCATAAACGGACGTACGCATACAATATTATTTCTGGTGGCTAGGCCAGGTAGTTGTAGTCCAAGGACTGATGCCACATGGAGGACTAGGCGGGAGCTTATGATCAAGTATTTGAGACGTATAACATTTCACCTCTTGCAGCATCGGATGCTGAAACCAGGGTATGCCGCGAGATTGTGTCACAGTTGTTATATACGGGAAATGGGAGTCCATTCAGACCCCCACCCTGTTTCTGTCTGAATGTACCTTGCGTTTTGACTGCAGACCCCCGGTCTCCTGTCTGGGCTGAGCCTGCAGTAACACCTCTGCCTGACCCATGTGTGTCATTCCCTGCTAGGTGGCTGCACACAATTTGCTCCTGCATGGTGAATCCTCACTGTGTCAAAAGCCTTTTACATGCGCTAAACAAAGTCCTTTTAACGTTCACCTCCAAGGGCTGTGAGCAGCCCTGTAACATTTTCACTTTGGCAATCAGCGTATACTAAGTGTTTTAAATAACATGCGCGCAGTGGGAGCAAAGCCTATTTGCATGCTTTATTCTCTGTGTTTTGCCTGAATCTGTAACTCGGTCCTAAAACACACCTAGTAGTTGTCGAAAATGGAGGTTATGCTAAGATAAATGACAGTAGTAACCAATGTTGTAGCAGGGCCGGAAGTCCTAAGGTGCCAATTAAACCCTGTCTATTGTTGTATTTTTTTACTAATCTAACTGCTATAACGGTGGGAGGGGGGGTATTTTCCTTGCCTGCACCGTGTCCCCTGGCATCCCTGCTATGCTTTTGCTGGACTGTTTACATGCTACGTTTTAAAAGAATCTTTATTTCGGCAAATGGTCTGAAGAAATCTGTCTGATTAATACTTATGTTACTGTAAAGGTGGCCAAATAGTGCAGAAATACAAGCCATTAAATACCTCTGGTTTATTACAAAGACAGCATTAACATGTAGCTGACTAGTTGACAGCTGTATTTCCCTACTATAAAAGGCAAGTATATCACTAACTTGTGCAAGAGTCTCTGGGTAGGTCAATAAAAGCTTAAAATATTCATATGAGTTGATATATACAGCTCACACTTAAAAAAAAAAAACACTCTCAGTGTTACAGAACAATAACAGTCAAACAAATTTGGTTGCATGATTTGGTAACATATTACATTTTATAGCCTAAAAATTAACTATACTTTAATGCATCATGTACTTTCATCCATAATTGTGTAGAGTCTGCTTGGCGGTCAAGTTGTGAAATCATGGCCTGTCCCAGAGAGGGCATCAAGTATAGAGGTAGGGTGCCAGGGGTATTATCTAGGACAGAACACTACTGCAGCGTGGACTGAGGCATTCATCATGTCTGTAATGTCTAATACAGAATCTGGGGGAATGTAGTAAAACAAGGTTGAGCTAGGGCTCCATGCGTGAGATGGGCTGTTTTATCTTGTAGACCAGGCTGGGCATCTTGGCAGGCTCCAGACACTGCCAAAGGCATTGAGAGTTTGAGATAAATGTGGCATGCCATGAGTTAGCAAAGTACTGGGATGAGTTTTAGCACTCTTTAGCCATGGATTTTATTCCAGTCATGAATGAAAAAGATAAGTCTTTGTGTGTGGATATTGCTGGTAATATTTTTGAAGGATTTTAATGAGAGCTGCATGCTGTGGAGAATCCCTGTTCTCTTCAGCACTATCATGACTTCAAGTTGCATATTGTTATGCTGCCAACAGTGACTATTTGCTTTTTATGTTGTGCGTTTTTTGCAAAATTGAAAATAAAACAATTAAAAAGAAATCCCTGATCGCCAGACTCCTCAAGACCCCTGGTGCAGTTATTGCTATCCATCATGCCTCAGAGAGTTGTGTCTGTGGTTAAAAAGCCATATTGTTGTAAATTTTGTAAACTGGCACTATGGGTTAAATACCTACACTGACAATGGTTAAAACTTGGAAAGACCAACGGAACCTACTCAATCCTTCATCATTTCATGGTAGATAGTCTGAATACTATTTGTTTACATAATAATACCAGTTATTTGGTGCATAATCACATTTCAGGTTGTGGTATTCATTACTATCCTTAAATGTTTGGTACGAAAGATGAATTGATCTTGAAATCTCAGAGAGCGGACATTGGGTTTCCTTATGTAAATGCCAAATAGCTAGAAAGATGCAGCAACGGTTCCTGCATTCGGGCGTTGAGCCTTCTTGTTTCCTCTAATTTGTATGAAAATGCCCCATTTGCCCACTCTTTTTTTTTTAATTCAGAGGGAGAACCCCTCCGAACCATCCTTATGGGGGATGAGCTCACTCGCTACGCTCGCACGCCACCAGGCACTCATCCAGAACTTTTACGCCCTATCGCTTAAAAATGTCGCTAGCCGCCCCTGCGCACCGATGCAGTAAACAAGGGAATCATAATCCAGAGGTGAAATCACACAAGTATCAGCACAAGTTGAACACGATTTTTAAGGATATTTTGGTTTATGAAGCTTGCTCAGCTAACAGGTTTGGCAATAGAGAAGCGCAACACCTTACAATTCTGCGGAAAATTTCATTTTTTCACAGCCTTGATCTCTTTACAGCATGTAAGCAATGTCCATTTGTGAAATAGTAGATGTCTCATCATGCAAAGGAATATCTATGTATGGACAACAATATCGTCTTTCCTGTGTTGCTGTTTTACTTTTGAGGAAGGAACCAATACAGTTGCAGGTTTGTTTTTCTTGCTCTATAATATCCACTAATAGATTAACCTGCCCTGTGTGTGCCGGGATCTGGAAGCTTCCACTGGCTGATGATGAAGCACTTGCTGTGAGATCATCTGAAGTAGGGACTTTTGTTGATGTGGTCTGAGGGGAGATATGAGAGGAAAGACATGGACCTGAAAATAACATTGCATGGAACTGAAACATACAATACTTCTCTCACCTGGTACCTCCCCGATTTACATATTCTGATAATAACGATGGAGTGGAAAGGAATGGGAAATGGTAGAGAGCTCTGTCATAAAGGCACAAAAATGGCAACAGAGATGGGTGATTGACAACAATCTCTTAGTCTTAGTCTTAGACGTGACACATTGCAGCATTTTCCTGAGCAACTGTTAAGATGTTCAAAATACCAAGTTGACCCCCTGATTGAGCCCTTTGGGATCTCAAAGTAGAGAGCAGGGTAGTAGATGGTGTGGGGTGAACTAAACATTGTGTACTGTATGTGTGAAGAGATGAAATGTAATTTAACTGAGCCCAGAGCAAAGAATACCCTAGGGGATAAGAGACTACTAATTTGGGCATTTTGGTTGCCCAGAGCAGGATTAAAACTGCATGGAAATTCCTACCAGGCAGTCAATCTGCTGGGGTTGTGGCATCTGACCAGGTGTCCGTCATTCTTAAGTGGTCACCTCTCAGTGAGGACTGTTGCTTTTTTGAATGGTGACTCGGAGAGTTCTGTGACTGTGAATGTAGCAACGTGGAAATATTATGTGGTATGGCTGGGGGTCTTACCATGTAATATTAACACAGCACCAATAAATGGACCTTAGATTCACGCTAGTAATCCTCTCAGTCCTGGTAGAGTGGCAAACAGCAGACAGGCTTACTTGGAGGTCAAGTATAAGCATTTTACAGTACCAACAGTGACGATAAGTAATTGACATGACTCTAAAGAAATCCAACACCTATTTATAAAAGTAGAGAATATTTTTATATAAATTTAGACACCAGAATTGAGCATGTACAGTTCGTATAACTGGAGTTATAGAATTTACAGTGATAATCAATCCATAGCTGTCAAACTTTACCATTCAAGTCAATGGGAGAAATACAGAGTTAAGGTCTTGCGAGTCCTCTGAACAAGCTCTGACAGTTTGAAGAATTCTAACTTGCCCAGGGAGTCCAGGTGAAGAGGTGACATGGCTGTCCATGGTGCTGAACGGGATCCATTGCAGCTGTATAATACACAGCACTTTACAAAACGCTACTTGCAGGTTGAGTTCAGAGGAGACCCTTGGAGGTGAAGCTTGCATGTGCCCCTGGACCGGGAATCACCAGTCGGAACAGCTCTTCCTAGCTCAGGCCTTTCAGGTGAAGAGGTATACCTGGCTATCCAAGGTGCTGAATGTGCCTGCGGAAACTGGCGTTACCAGGTGTGCCAACGAAGCAGTCTTTGGGATGCTAGGGCACAACAACAGTGTCACAGAAGAGGAGGGGGATGATGCCAGATGTTTCCTCTGTGTGGTGCGTCAAGT
Organism: Triturus cristatus; assembly: GCF_964204655.1. NCBI lineage: Eukaryota > Metazoa > Chordata > Amphibia > Caudata > Salamandridae > Triturus > Triturus cristatus. The sequence goes on from NC_140586.1 coordinate 345,163,882, forward strand.
TAAGCAGGTAGTAGTCAGCAAAAAAAACCACCAACAAGCTTCTTTCAGAGGTCCGAGGAACGCTGTAGAGGGTTGAGACTCAAAGAGGTTCAGGACTACACTTCCTAGAAGGCATGTGGGCAGTTACTTTTGGGCTGGTCCGCGACGGGGCCCGGTGGTCGGTCCTCCTTTGGAGCGTGGAAATGCCGGTTATGCCTGCTGACTGCTGGGGACTAGTACCTCTAGCCCTAGGGAGTCCTGATGAAGTCTTTGGCTTACAGAGGGGTTCACCTTCCTTTTGGAACCGGTTTGTGGTCCTGGCCGAGTAGTGGTCCGGTGGGGTGCAGGGGAGCTGCCACAGGCGCAGTACTTCACGCCTTTTCTTTGTGGAGTCCTGTCTTATGCTGACACAAGTCTCTTCTTTGTCCTCCTTCTTCAGAGCAGATCTGGAGTTCTGCTGTGAGGGGTTCCCCCTTAAATCCTGTATTTAGGGGGTGTTTAGGGGAGTGAGGGCTAGTAGCCAATGGGCCAATAGTCCTGCAGCTAATCTGCCCCTAAAATGACAACACCCGGTGGGTGTATGTCACCAAACTACCCGGGGCCCGCTGTTATAGTGACTTTTCAAGATGGTACGGGCCATCCTCAGCTGTACAGACCGACATGCCCACCCTAGAGGTGTGGCTAGCCTCCGGGTGTTGTACACCTCCTGCATACCTAACTTCCCGGCTGCTCGCAAACATGAGAGCTTGGGTTCAGGGGGTTGCCTTTGTCTCCACCGGGAGACAAATTATTTACTTATCAGAGGCAGTGAAGCCCTTGAGGCTCGCTGCCTTGAATGGTCTTTTACTAGCCATCCTGGGAGGGCATAGGTGTGACCTCCTTCCTGCCCAGGCCTTTTGTCCCATGTTCTCTGGCAGTGATAGCATGAGGTCAGACTTCTGTCTTGGCAGCATCCAGCTCTAAAAGCCCTCTAAGGGTGGCACCGGGGTGCATGGCAGTTCCTCCTCAACACAAGAATCCTGTCCGGGGTGAAAAAGCACGGTGGTTGATAGCAAAGACGACTAAATTCAATAATGCCATTGTGGAGCTGGGTATCTCGATTTAGTATGGTAGACAGTCCACGTTAACCTATGGATTGCTTTTCACTTACAGTAAACTTGAATAGCATGATTACTGTCGAGGTATATGTGTCTGTACATCTATACCTGCACCATTAATATAATGCACCCTGCCTCCTGGGCTTTAGTAGGCCTACCTTAGAAATGACTTGTATATAGTAAGGCAGTGAGGGGGCTCTGTCTGACATGGTGTGTGCAGAGTCACACTCGAGCAGGCTGCAGTAGCAGACCTTACTTTTACTCGGATCACTCAGGGTGGCACAAAAGGCGCTTCAGCCATGGTGACCGCTTTAACTCCTTTGTCCTGGGTACCACGGATACCATATACTAGGGAATTATGGGCGGGAGGGGGGTTAAAGCAACTTGCCAATTAAGTGTACCAATTCACATACAATTTGAGGGAAAGAGCACTGGCACTGGGGCCTGTTTAGCAGGTTCCAGTGCACTTTCAGTTCTAATACCACAGCATTCAAAGCAAAAAGAGCTCTTTCCTATATGACCCCCCAGATGAAAGGTGATGAGCTCTAACATCCCGCTAGATAGTCCTCATCATCTAAGTGGAAGAACCTGGAAAGGCCTGGTCAGTCTCTGGTCTGTGTTCCACTGCAAAGTCCATCCCCTGTAGGGAAATGGACCACCTCAACAATTGGACGTTCTCTCCTCTCATCTGCATTAACTGCCTGAGAGGCATGTGGTCGATTTGAACCTTGAAGTGAGTCCCAAATAAGGTATGGTCTCATCTTCTTATGAGACCAAACAACAGCAAAGGCTTCCCTCTCAAAGGCACTCTAACGCTGCTCTCTGGGGAGGAGTAGCCTTATAATGTAGTCTACTGGCTGGTCCTGACCCTTATTGTTGGTGTGTGACAACACTGCCCCAATCTCGGGGGTCATAGCCAGCAAGATGCCGGAATGACTGATGTGATCCTGCATCCCTGCTCCCCATCGGCCCATATCTACACCCTGAGCACACACCCCGGCTGCAGACAACTTCTTCAATGCGGTTTTGGATTCCCTCATATTAGTTAGGTGGAGGGAAGCGCCAACGGGATGATCAGTCCCCTCACCTAAGATGGCCGCCTCCCCGACACATACCTACGACAGGTGCCCTGAGGAGCCAGCGAAGTCCGGGGGAGTGACTGAGCACGCTGTGGGCATTGAGGTGCAGGTGTCGCTCCCCCCACACCCTGCAACTCCTGCCTCTTTTGCTGTTTTCTCTGCCACCACGGTCTGACATGCAGGCTTCTGCCCGCTTGGAGAGAAGTGTGAAGCATTGACGGCAGGGAGAGAGAGCCCCGGCGTATTGGCTCCCAGGACCACCGGGAAACTGTGGAACGGCACGGCATGGTGCAGCTGCTACTTGGACAGATAAGGGTTCTGTGGCCAGCTGCGGTCGGAATTGTGTGTAGCGCCGAGGACAGAAGAGGTGAGAGACTCCCCAGGGCCACCCCCTGATGACGGACTGCACAGAGCCCTGGCAGTATATCAGCGATGAAGATCTGCAATACAGGACCCCACAGGAGGCAACGAAAGGGTCGATTCAGGCCAAGACTGTTTTGGTGCTGGTGCAGAGCACAGACCCCTCTCAACGGCAGTAAGTCCTGGGCAGTCCAGGGGTGAGCAGGGACTAGAGACATCGTGGGCATAGAGGCACAAATGCAACAGTGATCCAACTGCCTGACTCACAACGTATAAGTTGGGACCCATGTGAGTAGGACCCCACTCCCTTTATAAAGAGCAGCTGACTGCCCAAGACTGGGAGAGGTGTTCTTGCTGCCTACTGCGTCAGAGGCATAGCCACATACTAGGTTGGATGCCTCCTTGCTGGAAGGGCCTCTGCTGAGAGGGAGAGAGAAAGGCCCAGCGTAACTGAAGGCACACAGTGACGAGCCCCAAGACTGTTCCCCACACCACGGTTTGGCCCTGACCCCCTGAGTGGCCTGCGTGGGGCACATAGCTGACACTGGCAGAGTGAGCAATCTGATAACGGTCTGATAATAGTGAGTTGGCACTAGGATTCAAGAGAGCTGCGACTCTTGATGGGACTGATGCGCAGTGGGGAGCGAGCAGCTTGTGTGGGGAGATCCCTGCAGTGACGGTGAGGGGTCTGGTTTTAATCCTGAGCTTCCCAAGAGAACTATCAGCAGTGACTAAATTGAAAAAAGCTGGGGCCGTGTACTGTCACAGTGGTCAGTGTGAGGAAATCATCATTGTGTGCACGACCGACAAGTATGAGAGTCTCAACAGGCCTTAACCTGCTGACAAGTGTATGGTGGTGAGTCCCCCTTCCCTTCAGGGATGGCAAAAGATAAAGACCTGAAACAGACCTGTCAGGGGAAGATAGATAACTATTTCAGACAGGTGGACCCTCCCTTATAACCTCCCTTAGATGCAAATGATGCCCACTCAGACAACATGGCGCTAATGGCAGCAATCCACCAGTCCAGGTTGATGTTAGAAGCTAAAATAGGCACGGTGGGCATGGAGGTCACCCTCCTAAGACAGTATCTCCGTAAGGTCGCGGACAGATTTACGGCAATGGAGGAAAGGATATCTGAGCTGCAGGATACAACACACTGCCATGGAAAAGACCTAGCAGTGGTGAAAACACTTACCAGAGACTTGCTAAGGAGTGTTGAAGATGCAGAAAATCGCGCAAGGTGCAATAATCTTATGTGTGGGATTTCTGTAGGGAGTGGAGGGCAACAACTTACCTACTTTCTTAGAATACTAGCTCCAAAACACCTTCACCTCTAGCATCTACTCCATTTGCTTAGTCATCGAGCATGCTCGCAGAAAATTGGCCTCTTAGCTTATACTGGGTGCACCCCACCCAAGGTCACTAATTAGGCGCTTTTTGAAGTTTCACATCTACAAATCGATTCTGAGTGAGGCGAGACAGCTTGGAACTCTCAAATATGACTCCCCCACCAATATATTGTTTCCTGACTACTCTAGAGAAGTGCATGAACACAGACGCTCCTTTGATGCAGTGAAAGCCAAGCTCCGATCGATGCACATTCATTATATGCTCCTCTTCTCTGCCAAACTCAAAGTAATTTTCCTTGACAAAAAGCACTTCTTTGAAACTCCAGAAGAGGCCTGGAAATGGATAGAGGAGAGACCGACCCTTCGTCCTTCGGGCGTGACCCCGCAGAGGCCATCTGGAGGAGCAGACCCAGGGTTCAGGTCCAAACTTTAGACTTTGAAACGCAAGCGCTGGAAAAGATCATGGCATAGCAGAACTAGGTAGAGAGGGAGGACTGACGGAAGAGACTTGCTAGCTGAGTGCTCCTCCGACTCAGACTATGTAGTAATGAGACAGGAGAAGTTACAACATGGGTGTGAAGATATTGAACACTCGCCTCATCTACCATCGGAGGGAGACTGGTATGACACTCCAAATGAACTTATACCGAATACTGGAACTAAACTATGCTAAGGGACCTAACCCTCTAAAAAGTTGTCTTGTGCTTGGAGGGCCTGATGGGCTGCAAGGATGATGCCTGGGCATCAGGGAGAGTGGAGGAGGCCTACCGGTTGGCCTAGCAAGGATGCAGTGCATTTATGTGTACGAGCATCCTGTGAATGCCTTCTTTCCCTCTATCCCCCCCTCCTCCTTTTTGTATTTTATTAGTTCTGATTGATTGTGTGAGTGTACAATGTGTTTGACCCACTTTCCAAAGGTGAAAGTGGGTAATGTGTGTGGAGTGTGTGGAGTGTGTGGAGTGTGTGGAGTGTGTGGATGGTGACTGGGGTGGTGAATAGAACGGGGACCTCAACCTTACCCTGGATTGTGTTTGCAGCCTGAGTGGTGAGTGTGTACGAGAGTGATTTTGAAACCTACTATACCTTGTTGGTATTTTTGTTAGTGGGGTAAGAGAGGGGTGGGCTACAGACCTCACAGGCCTGTTCCTGTGACACATTTGCCTAAATTTGACGAGTTCATGTATGCATGCGGGGGAGAAAGGTGGGGAGGGAAGATGCAAATGTTTTATTTGAATTGCTGTTGGTTTCTCCTTTACACCAGATGCAGGTGAGATGATGGAATTGGGGCAAGATTTGTTGCAGTGGGCTGAAAGACACATTTGCTACATAGGGCAGGCATGACACAATCCCATGTGCCTGACCAGCTGAGTTGTTCCTTGCTTACCTGGAACGTCAATGGTTTAGACAACAAGATTAAGAGAGGGCTAGTTATATCCTACATTAGTCTTCACAAACTGAACGTTGTTCTATTACAGGAGACCCATTTGAGGGGAGACTCAATGTCATTTCTTAGCTCGGGGGAATATACCACGCTGGCACATGCAGGCTTCAATTCTGGTTCATGGGGAGTAGCAATTCTATGTCGGGACCGGAGGCTTCGGATTATGCAATCACTTTCTATGCTTTATTTGCACAGCAGCCATTTTAAAACTCAAATGTGGACCATCTTTCCCAAACACCCTCGGTGAAAGTGGTCAAACAAAACAAAGAAGGGACAACATATTCCTCAGTCCATAGCAACCAATTACAGTCCGGGACCCTCTCCTAGTCCCTCTTCACTGCTCTGGTCCTCCTCTTTCTTTGCTGCTCAGCAGCCGGAGATAAGTGTTTTTCCGTTCTCTGTTGTTATTGCTGTGTTGGTATTGCTGTGATAATACCGGAGGTCGCGGAATTGACTTTGGCATCCTGCGCCCGTTAATATTGTTTATGGGCTGTTTTTACTGTTTCACACTTTGTGTTGTGGCCCTCAGCGTCGGCGCATTCCAGGGCTCACCTCGGGCTTGGTGTGACAGACTAGTCCGCTGGTGAGCGCCGCAACGCGCTTCCGCTGTCTCCCCGCTGAGGTTCTCTTTGTGTGGGAGTGTGGCATTGGGACGGAGCTTCGGCTCCTTGTTTGCAGGTGCGGTGGCCCGCGGGTCCAGTTTCTGGGCTTACGCGGTCCGGCTGACGTGACAGTTGAAGAGGCGCGGTCAAGACCCCCAACCGCTAGGGGCGCTGCTGTGTCTCTCAGACGCGACGGCCCTCTCGCTGGCAGCGCGGTGCGTGGAATTTTCGATTGGCATTCTTCGCATTCTGCCGCTGCTGCCAGCCTGCCTCACGCCCCTGGAGACTAACGCCCTCTTTGAGGGTCTGTAGCGCTTCGCTCCCGCCTGCCCGACGCTCGTTTTCACGAGCAGTAGAGTCTTTGTTGTTTGGACGCCCGCTGGGTGTATTTTGGTGCTTACAGCACGCAGGCATTTCCCAGGTGAATTGAGGCCTGGAGGGGACAGTCCCAGGGTGTTTGGTGTGCCCTTCTCCCTCACTCGTTTTGTGTCCCTCAGGTCTATGACCGTGTTGCATTCAATAAAGGGTTCTACCCTGTGAATCTGGCTGGTCCCCAACATATTGACTTCAGACAGACTGTTTGGGGGTTCCCACTGGTTTCTTTCTCATCCATCCAGTGGTCAGTTGGGTTGTTCAGCATGTCCCAACAGGGAGACAATAACTGGGGAGAGGATCCCCTCAATCAGCTACTGTGGGATGATGATTTCTACGACACGGATGATTCTTCTATCTACCGCGGCGTAGAAGAGGCCATGGGCCCTATGGAAGAGCGCCTTTGTAGATGTTTGGAACAGTTCTGTCGTCTGTGGGCTCCTCCTACACCCTCTAGTCAGCAAGCGGTCCCTTTGGGCGACCCGGTACCTGCGAAACGCCCCAAAGTGGACGGTGTGAATCAGGATGCCTTGGACAGGCTGCGGGATGCTTTTTTGGCCCACAATGCTTCGCAGCGCCCTCCTGTGATCCCTTCTCCGCCGGCGCCGCCCACTGATCTATCCAGTCCGGCTCCGGACACAGGTGATGATGTCAATGGGGATACGGATGAAGAGCCGGGACCTTCTAGACCATGGCGGCACGCTTCTTCACCGCCCCCATCGGACCCTCGAGTTCCCTCCGTTAGCTCTGATATGCTGGACCCTGAACTGGTGGTACATCCTCGTTCCTCTGAATGGACGCCTTCGGCCAAGGTGGCCGCTTACGTGGCCAGTAGGATTCGCACCCCTATGGGGAAGGAGGCGCATAGCCGACTTCGTTCGGAGTGTCCCCGCCCCTCCCTTGATGGGAAAGTCGCACAGACCCCTGAGCCGGATGGCGACTTTTCTCGCTAAGTTTATCAAAGATCCCAAGAAAGGGATAGATCGTTCCTGGAGGGCATGCCAGGATAAGCTCCTGGATGCCCTCGGGCCCATGACGATGGTGTTGGATATGGCGGAGGATGCCAAGGCTTCAGGTGCCTTGATTTCGCCAGAGGACCTCTCGGGATGGGCGCAGAGGGCGATAGTCTTCTTAGGAAATGCGAACTGCGTGCTTTCCACAGAGCATCGTCGTTCTTTCCTTATTCAGGTGGACCCTAAGTTGGGGGACTTGGCGGATTCGGAGGCCGTAGCCCAAGGGGGTTTGTTCGGGGAACCCTTTATCAAAGAATTAGGAAAATTCGTAAATACATTCACCTTCTTAGATCGGGCCCATTCGTCTATTAAAAAAGTCTTTCCCTCATGGGTTTTCCGTGGGGCTGGTCGAGGCAGGGGCCACTCGACCGGCCAGGTCCCCGCTATCAGCACCAATAACTCTAGGGAACAAGGCTCCAGGCAAGGGCAGTACCAAATGCAGGCACGATATTCCAATTTCTACTCGTCCCACGGCAGACGTTCCAGAGGCAGAGGTTTCCGCGGAGGGGACAACGCTAATAACACCGGTAAGTGTTTCTTGTGCTTCCCAGGTGGGAGTGGGTGGACGTTTGACTCGCTTTCTGGGTGTGTGGAGGATGATCCCGTCCGATGCCTGGGTCCTCCAGATGGTGCAGGGGTTTCGAATAGAATTCTGCGGCGAACCCGGCAAAGCTTCCCGCCAAATCCCATACGTTTTTCGCGGTCAGAAGAGGCCCTGATAGGCGCGGAAATCTCTGCTCTCTTAGACAAAGGCGCGATTTGACGCACAGACTTAGATCCTCTCGGTTTCATCAGCAGCATGTTTGTAGTGGACAAGTCGGATGGGGGACAACGTCCGATCCACAACCTGCGGGATTTCAACGTTTGGTTGGTTTACCGTCATTTCAAAATGGAGGGTATTCACCTCCTCAGGGATGTGCTCCGTTCAGCGGATTGGATGGTCCTGTTGGATTTAAAGGATGCTTACTTGGCCATCCCTATTTTTCCGCCTCACAGTAAGTTTCTTCAATTCCTTTGGAAGGGTCAAGGTTATCACTTCACTACACTTCCCTTCGGGCTGGCCTCCGCCCCTTGGTTCTTCACAAAGGTTCTCAAACCAGTGGTGGAGTACCTCAGGGCAAGAGGAACACGTCTCATTGTTTACCTGGACGATATGTTCTTGCTGGCCCAAGACCCGGTTTGTCTTCGGGATCAGTTGCAACAGGCCGTGAGTCTGTTGGAGGGCTTGGGTTTTGTCATAAATGTCAAAAAGTCCCTCTTGGTACCGGCCCAGCGTGTCACGTTTATGGGTTTCGCGGTCGATTCCACGAAAGCAACTCTTAGTCTTCCATCGCGGAAAATAGCAAAAATTTGTCACGAGCTCAGACAGACGCTTGCCAAGGGCACGGTTCCCCTGCGTCAGATAGCCCGCATCGTGGGCTTACGGTCAGCCTCGATCCAGGCTATCTTTCTGGGGCCCCTTCACTATCGGGTGTTGCAACGACTCAAAGCCAAGTTCTTGTGTCAAGGTCTCCTGTACTCTCATCCGGTAACCCTGTCAGGGGAAGCGGTGGAGGAAGTTTGTTGGTAGCTCTCCCACATGGAAGCATGGAACGGGAGAGCGATCTTTGGCTCCGCCCCAGACCTGGTCAGAGAGTCAGACCCAAGCAGGTCAGGCTGGGGCGCTCGGTGTGGAGATTTGTCCACAGGAGGTTTGTGGTCCCCACAGGAACAGGAGCTTCACATCAACTGTCTGGAGCTTTTGGCAGGCTCCTTCGCTGTGCGTTGTTGGACCAAGGACAGAGTTCAGTTTTGCGTCCTATTGAAGATGGACAACGTTTCAGCGGTCAGGTATATAAATCCCCTGGGCGGTATTAGCTCAAAGGTGCTTTCGGACCTGGCTGCGAATTTGCGGCAGTTTTGCCTCGACAATCACATTTCATTGATGGCGGAGTATCTCCCGGGTCGTCAGAATTTGGTGGCCGACTGGCATTCACGTCATTTCAGGGATTCCAGTCTGTGGAAACTGCATCCGGACGTGTTTCGTCGGGTGCAGGACTTTTGGGGTCCTTTTTCTATGGATCTTTTTGCCTTCATGTTGGACCAACAGCTGCCTCGTTTCTTCAGCTGGAGGCCGGACCCCCTGGCGGCGGCCACGGATGCGTTCCTGCAAGACTGGAAGCAGGAAACGGATTACGCGTTCCCGACATTCGCCATGATCACTTAAGTTTCCGCTCTGATTCGACGGCAGCGAGCCAGCATGGTTCTCATTACACCAATTTGGAGGTCTCAAGTTTGGTTTCCGGTTCTTCCGGAACTTTCTTGGGATTTTCCAATCCCACTCCCCCACTTTCCAGAGCTTCTCCTTAATCCGGACGGTGTTCACCATCAAATGGTTCTCGAGGGCTCTCTCCACCTCATGGCGTGGAGGATTACAGGGGACGATGGATGCTCCCGGGCCTTTCACAGTTCGCTGAGAGCCTCCTGTCCAGGGCTTGGTCAGACAGCACGGTCAAATGTTATCGCTCCACCTGGACAAGGTGGTGTTGGTGTGTGCGACGGGGTTGTGATCCCGTGGTCGCAGACGTGGTCGAGATCTTGAATTTTTTGGCGCACCTCGCTCAGCAAGGCCTGGCTTATCGGTCGGTCAACACCTTCCGTTCGGCAATTTCGGCAGGTCATTCCCCGCTGGGGGGCAAACCGGTGGGAGAGCATCCTTTTGTTTGAAGGCTCTTGAGGGGCCTCCGGTTATCCTTTCCTCCGGAACCCCGATACTCGGAGCTTTGGGATGTTAATAGAGTGCTTAATCTTTTTCTGTCATGGCAACACAACGAGTTTCTCTCCCGTAAAGAATTATCAGCGAAGCTTGCGATGCTTCTTTGTTTGATTTCCTGTCACAGAGTTTCGGACGTGCGAGCTCTAGACGTCACGGGGAGTGTCTTTCACTATCTGTCACAGAACTAAGACTCATATTCGGATTATTGAGTACCCAGCGTTCCCGGACTCTCCTAAACTGTGTGTAGTCCGATGCTTGAACGCGTATGAGGAGATGTCTGAGGAACTTCGTTCTCCGGGAGAGCGGCAGCTCTTAATTGCACTCAAGAAGCCTCACAAGGCAGTTTCATCCCCTACTATCGCACGTTGGGTGCGTTGGGTCATGCAGGAGGCAGGCATTAGCCTGCGGCAGTTTGGGGCTCACTCGGCACAGGGGGGCGATGGCTTTTAAAGCTTTTTCTCTGGGTGCCCGTTTAGAGGACATAATGAATGCAGCTGACTGGTCCTCCGATTCGACTTTTAAGAGGTTTTATTTTAAACCGGTCATTGATATGGCCATTTGGTGGTAAGTAAGCTTTGAAGCAGCTTAATCCGAAGCCTCCGGTCCTGACATAGAATAAAAAATTTCCTAGCTAACGTAGCGGAAAGTTTCAATTCTATTAAGGACTCGGAGGCAAGGATTATCCCACCGCAGATTGGCGCAGCGATTCCCACCCTTCGTTGGGAGTAAGTATCAATTGGATTTTTCTTGATCTGGTTTGTGGGACAATGTTCGTGATTTAGCATGTTCTTCTTTGGGTCGAATTTGAACAAGTCAGAATCTTGTATTTGATTGATGATGCTTATCTCGCAGTTTCTTGCATTGTGCTCGTTTTATTGCGCAGGCCTTCCTTCTCAGACTGGGTACTGACGTTTTTTCTCTTTGGTTTCCAGGATCGGATTCCGGAAAGCAGGACACTTGATGGAGGTTGAGACGCTTCCCAGCAAAGAAAGAGGAGGAACAGAGCAGTGAAGAGGGACTAGGAGAGGGTCCCGGACTGGGATTGGTTGCTATGGACTGAGGGATATGTTGTCCCTTCTTTGTTTTGTTTGACCACTTTCACCGAGGGTGTTTGGGAAAGATGGTCCAGATTTGAGTTTTAAAATGGCTGCTATGCAAATAAAGCATGGAAAGTGATAGCATAATCCTCGTCTCCGAGTCCTTAATAGAACTGAAACTTTCCGTTACGTTAGCTAGGAAATTTTTCATTCTTGTCCGTAAGTCTCACCCTTTAAATGTGCAGAGTTCGTGGGGAGACCTACATGGCACTTGTGTAGCAGTGAGGGGCCTTTGGGGTAGACTAGATGTTACACTCATAGGTGTCTATGCGCCTCTCCGACTTCGGTAAACTACACTTGATAAGTAATGGGCATATTACTAGACACAGACTCGTCGCTCCATTTTGTTGGAGGGATTTAATGATGTCATGCCCACTGCAGTGGATAGGACCAGGACCTCCCCAAGGGTCACTGGGGAGATGCCTCTGGCCTGTTTTGCCGCAACACTTGGACTTACTGACCTGTGGCATCATCACCACCCAACAACTAGGTACTACTCCTACCACTCTGGTGTGCATAGAGTGTCTTGCCGGTTAGATTATGTACTTACCCCAGTGGGTGAAGTATGTGTGATTCATACAGCTAAATACTTAGCTAGAGGGTTGTCAGATCGCGCCTCCATCTGAATCACCCGAAGCCGGAATCCCTGGGGTAACAGGCTGGGATGGAAACTGAATGCATGGGATTTGCGAGATGAGACTATAGTACATGCACTCAGCATGGAAACTAAACTCTATTTCTCGGAGAATAAGGATTCAGTGGTGTCAGTTGTGATCTTGTGGGAGGCTAATAGATAGTGTTGCAAGACCAAGCTCAAAACATTGCTTTCAAGAAAAAGAAGGCAGTGCGATAGGTGGTAGCTTTAGAATCTGGACTGAAGCAAGTGGAATTGACAAACGCAGCTTCCTCAGACCCCCTTCATTTGAGAAAGATGTTAGCTGTGCGCGCTGAATATAAAGCGCTGGTACAGAACAAGGAGCGTAACCAAATCTTGGCCACCCAGTGCCACCTCTATAACACCAGGGACAATGCGGGTAAACAGTTGGCATGTTTGGGCCGTCTGGAGATAGAAGTTAGATGGGTGCACCAGATAGAGGGAGCGGATGGCGGCTCTTATACTATGGATAAGGACATAGCGGATGCATTTTCTACCTTCTACGAGGCCCTGTATACTGTGCATATACTGGAAACTCAGCCTGAAATAGAGAAGTATCTGCATGAAGTGTCGCTGCCATCCCTGGCAGCGAAAGACCAAGATGCCCTTAGCAAGCAAATCTCCCTTGCTGAGGTACAGGCTGCCATAGACGAGCTCAACTCTGGTAAAACACTGGGGGACCAAATGGTATCCTGGTGGAGTTTTTTAAGAAAAATGTGACAGAACTTGCTCCTCACCTCCTCAATATGTATTTGAGAGCCCGAGACAGGGAGATACTTCTATTGGATTTAAGCAAAGCCACAATAGTGGTTATACCTAAAGTGAGAAAACCGGCCTCTAAATGTGGGTCATACTACCCCATCTCATTGCTAAATATGGAAACTAAGTTCCTGGCTACGGTACTGGCAATGAGACTTTCCAGTGTTATAACCCCCCTCGTACACAGATATCAGTCTGGCTTCATTCTCGGACAATAACTAGGTATAACCTTGCAGGCTCCACAACTGGTTAGTGGAGGCTCAGGCGCGACTTTACCACCACAGTTAATGCAGAAAAAGCATGCTATGCAGTTCATTGGCCTTTTCAGATGCAGAGTCTATGGAACTTCAGATTTGGCCCCCAATTTCAGAAATGGGTAGCGCTCTTATATCATGCCCCTTTGGCAGCAGTATGTGTGAATGTTTTTTTTACGCAGACTTCCCTATATGGAGGGGAAATAGGTAGAATTGCCTTCTGTCGCCCCTCCAGTTTGCTTCAGTATTGGAGTCATTAGCGTGTTTAGTTCAAGCACACCAAACTATCACAGGCTTCCATGCCCCCGGGTCACCGATCGATGAGGAAAAGATTTTGTTATATGCAAACGACATTCTCTTATACCTCGCCCATCCAGGAGAGTCGATCCTTGCAACATTCCTGACATTTGACAGATATAGTGCCCACTCAGGATACACCATACACTGGGATAGATCAGTTCTATTCCGTGATAGTGGCTGTCTGGACCCCTCGGTACTCTTTCGGAAACTGCGGATTGTCTGGGAGGTATTTTGATATCTGGGAATATACGTGACACTGAATATAGAGAGGGCCCTAGAACGGACCTTCTTAAAATACAAATAGCATTCTGGGCTGATGCGGAACATTGGAAGACATTTTCCCTAACTCTACTTGGAAGGGCTGCCATGTTCAAGATGGTCACACTCCCGAAATACATATACACCCTGCAGAATACATACTATAGAGTCCCTGAGGAACTCTTCACAAAGATTGATAAAGAACTCAGGAAGTTGCTGTGGGATGCCTGTCGTCCTAGAGTAGCCCTCAAAACACTGCTATGGAACCAATATAATGGGGGTATTGCTCTCCCAGATGTGCAAGCTTACTATTGGGCTTCCCACCTTATTGTTATCAATTATTGGAGTCACTCCCTAAGGGATCATCTCAAGTTTGCGTGGACTCAATTCCACAGGCTTCCCTTTCAACATTATCTATATGGAGGCAAGGGGGCGAGTCAATTCTTACCTGTGACTCAAGTATGTTTGAATCATGGGTTAGAATGAATAAATTCATTGGGTGGGCCCGTGGAGTTACTCAAGAGACCCCATTATGGATGGGAGTGTACGAGAAAAGGAGAACCTCTGGGGGCTTTAATTCCTTGGACTTAATCAGTATTTCCAAAGAGGGTGACCTCATTCAGAATGGAAGCTTTATCTCCTTTCAATCTCTCCAGAGGGATCGTCAACTCCAGGGCAGATGGTGTAGTGTCAAATCTTCCAAAATATACACTTCTGGAAGGTAGGCTCCTGATGGGAGAACTGACCGAGAAAGGTGTTTCCTCTGTCATTAAAATGGTCAATAATAATGCGCTGGACAGCCTTAAAAATCTGAGGTCTAAGTGGGAATCGGAACTGGAGGACTTGGATGATCTTGATTGGGAGTCAGTCTTAATGCACCCGAAAGAAGTGGCGATCAAGTTTAGATTGAAACGTATTCAATTTAAAATCCTTCACCGGATCTATTTTGATCTGCGCATGATTCCATAAAGTCAGAAGGGTGATGTCCCCACAATGTCTGAGGTGTAGAGCCCAAGGGGAAACTTCCTACATACCCTGTGGACCTGTCCGATCATACGTTCTTACTGGGAGAAAAGGATATACGAACTAGGTAAGGTTGCAGGAGCAACACTCAGCAAAGACCCCAAGTTTGTCCTTTTGGGCATCCCCAACGATGTTGATATTCCCCGAGCGAAGCTACTTTTCTGTAATCTGAGACTAGTAGTAGCAAAGAGAAATGTGGCAAAATACTGGGGAGCCCCTGAACTGCCAATTATGTTGGAATGGAGACGGGGGATGGACCTCTACATGCCCTGAGAAAGTGGCCTATAACAATACAGGGTGCCCACGTATGTTCCATAAAGTCTGGTGCGGGTGGATTGCATACGACAATCTCAAGGTTTCAGATGAGGTATCTGGATCTCTATCTGCACAGGTCTGATGCTTGGTGTACCCACATTGATTGTAAAAGCCTATAGTTTGACAAATCTTTACCTGCTCCTATTGTACTATTGCTGTAAAACGTAATGATTGTTGCCTGGAATGATCTCGCCTGCAATGTTCATTTGTTAATCATGGGCACATGTTGGTGCCCGTTTGTACTGCTTTTCAAAAATCAAATAAAAATATTTTACACACAAAAAAAACACTGCCCCAATACCATGTTACGATGAACTATTACCCATAGTCTGGTGCTTTTACTACAGGTGCTGAGTACATGATTGCTTTCAGGGTGTCAAAGGCATTCTGACAGCCTGTGACTTAAATGACCTTCTTTGGCGGCTTCTTAGTGGTAGGCTCAGTGAGAAGGACCACAATGGTACCATACCCCATCACAAATCTCCTATAATATCCAGCCTTGCCAATGCTGACCTGGGTCTTGCGAGGTTCCCAGTCCAGAATGGTCTGGATCTTGGGTTGGAGATGTCTCACTTGGCCTCCACTTATAAGGTGGCCCAAGCAGACCGCAGTAGTCTGCCCAATCTGGCACTTACTGGCCTTGATTGTGAGCGCTGCCCACTGCAGGGCCTGCAAAACATCTCGCTGGTGGACCAGTTGATCCTCCCAGGTGGAGCTAAAGACAGCAATATCATCCAGGTATGCTGCACTAAAGTCATCCAGGCCTGAAAGAACTGGATTCACCTGCATTTGAAAAGTGGCAGGTGCATTCTTTAATCCAAAGGGAATCACTTTGAACTGAAAGTATCCCTCTGGGGTGGAGAGAGCAAATCTCTCCTTGGCTCCCTGAGTCAGTCCAATCTGCCAGTACCCTGTTGTAAAACAAAGGTACTAAGGAACCTGGCTGCCCCTAGCTTATCAATAGGCTCATCTGCTCCTGTATGGGGTGTGCATCAGTCTTTGTCACAGCACTCAACTCCCTGTAGTCCACGCAAAATCTAATCTCAGTCTTCCCACCTTTTGAGAGACGTTTGCGGACCAGTACCACTAGGCGGGCTCAGGAACTGACAGAAGGTTCAATTACACCAAGCTCTAACATCTTGCTTGCTTCTGCTTTGATACAGGCTTTGACTTGGTCAGACAATCTATACATCTTTTTCTTGACAGGGAGGCTGTCTCAAGTGTCCACATCATGGGTACGCCAGGTTGTCTGTCCAGCAGTCGAAGAAAAGAGCTCTGCAAACTGGCTGAGGTCTTGCCTACAGACAGTCTGCTGCTATACAGTGAGAGTGTCAGACAAGACTACACCCTCCACTGTACTATATTGTGGATTGGTCGATAACAGGTAAGGGAAGGGTTCACATTCTTCCTCCTGTCGTGCATCAGTGACCATCAACATGGTCATGTTAGCCCTGTCTTGGTGTGGCTTTAGGCAATTTAAATTGACTACTCTGTGAGGACTCCTGGTAGTTGACTTCCCCCTTCTTCTCCAAAATGGGATAGGGCCCAGTCCACTAATCTTGGAGGGCCTTGGGAACCACAGGCTCCAGTACCTACACCAATGACCTGGTTGGTACTCAACCATGGCTGACTTTTGGCCATACCAGTACTTGCCAGGTTTCTGGCTGGCCTGCAAATTCTTGTTTGCCTTCTTAATGTACTCTGCAATACGTGAACATGAGCCTAGCACATAATCCTCTATGTCCTGTTTGGGTTGGATTGAGAAGCTTCTCCAACCCTTCCCCCACTAGACTTAGGGGACCCCTTACAGTATGGCCCAGCATAACTTCAAAGGGGCTAAATGCAACCCCCTTCTGAGGCATCTCTCTGTATACAAACAAGAGGCATGGCAGCAGAACATCCCATCTCCTTCTGAGCTTCTCTGGGAGTCCTATGATCATGCCCTTAATGGTCTTGTTGAATCTCTCCACCAAGCCATTAGTCTGCAGGTGATAGGGGGTATTGACTTTTTTTTAACTCTCTCCACATTCATCCCAAATATATTTTAAGTATGCAAATAAGAAGTGTGTCCCTCTATCACTGCCCACCTCTTTAGGAAACCCAACGCTGCTGAAGATTCCAAGGAGGGCCTATGCCACTGCAGGAGCAGTTGCAGTCCAGAGGGGAATTGCCTCTTAATATCTAATGGCATGGTCCACTACCACCAGGACAAATCTGTTTCCAGGTGCAGTGTTGGGGGGAGGGGGCATAGTCTTGACCCCTCAATATACCGCAGTAAAAAATTGTTGTCCAGACATTTTCATTTTTGATTTGTTTTTTGTATCATTAGACAAGTAATTTAGCTTGGGTAGACATTGCTAATCTGTACTGAATTTTTCTGCTCGACATTTTAAAAAATGGCGGATGTGTTGCAGTGATGACATAATATTTCAGGAACCATGAGACCAATATACTTTATTTTGGTTTCTAAACATAGGGTTGGGGGGTCAAGTAGTCTAATAGAGACAGAAAATAATTCCTCAGAGCAACCCTTCTGCCATTTTCCAAAATGGCGGCTCAATAATGATGTGTTTTAGCCATCATATTGGTAATTTATTTTAATATTGTATTTGTTTCAGGTTTTTCTGTTGATTCAAATTTGTAAACATGAGCGAAGCAGGTGGTAGCAGAGGATCTTTACCTCCTCACAGAGTGTTGCTAACTACAAAATTTGAGACTCCTTCAACAAAGAAAAATGTGTCATATGTCAAACTAATCCGAAAGAAAAGCCAACATCTACTGCGGCTGGACCGAAGAGAGTTCGAGATGCTGCAGAAATACGGCAAGACGAAGTTCACAAAAGATTAAAACTGATGGGTGAAGAGGATAAAATATTTTATCATTGTAACAACAAGTGCTACAGGACGTATACAATGGAAAAAAGCCTGGAAAAAAATTGACAAAAAATAGCAGAAACCAGTGAATCACAACAAGAATCCAAGTCTTCTGAGACAACGATGACAACTAAACCCAATACCCATCCACTTAAAAGATCGATGGCTACCCCTCGTCTTTCTTTCTTTTGGGTGATAGTCACATATTATAACAACATTGTATGTTTAGCGCTGTGTGATCCAACACTAATTCACATCTTGCATTATTATTTTTAAAAATGTGTGTGCTCTTCTGCTAACATTGGCACAGATATCATATCTATGAAGCATGCATTGCTCACATTTTTATCAAGACCATTGTCTCAGGCTTAGAGTGCTTTTGTATGTTTTATATTGTGTCTATTTTACACGGTCATAGAGAAAGATAAGACGGTTCCCCTGACAAAGGCTTACACGCCGAAATGCGTGTCGTGTTTTCAGCGACCGCCAGCCTCTGAATTGTTCGCCAACACATCATTTCTTTATCATATTTTTAATCTTGTGTATAGTAATGTCAATTGTTGTCTCTGTTATAATTTTAGATTTTTATATTTGGTTCTTGTACATGTGTGCTTGTGTCTATGTGGATGTATATGTTTTGTATATATTAGTGACTTTGTATTAATTACACTATATGTGAAAGTAAAAATATCAAAATATAAAGGGGAAAAAAAAAAAAAAGTAAGGAAAAATATGATATAAGAATACAAAAAAAAATAGTTTGTAAGAAAAAAAATCTTTTCCAGTCATGTGTACATTTTTATCTTATATGCACTCTGATTTTCTATTTGCAAGTGTTAGTTATGATTTATCACCGGCAGCACTGGAGGTAGGGTAGGTTTCCCGTTTCCTGAGGAAGGAGACTTATTTCCTTTCCCCTGCGGTATCGCTGAAGGAGCCCATCTTTGACCGTGAGGAGGGCTATGAACAGGAGTCACGTATAAGAACGTGTCCCGTAGACAGAACGTGTCAAGCAGAACCTATAAGAAGGTTATTCATGGTAATATAGGGTGTCTTTTCCCTGATTGCCATTATTTCTCCTAGGTCCTGATGAAGCGCTCTAGGATCCATTTGGGACCCACCCACAGCGCGAAACATGTCGACCCCTTTCTAACACCTCACACTTTAGATACTCACTACACGGGTTGAGAGCAGTGGGATCTTATTTGTTTGGTTTCCCCTCTCAATGTGGCACTATTGTGCGTCTCCATCCCTGTGATCTTTTTATTCTAATCTAGGGGACCTCCTAATAAATTGTCTAGGCCCCCCTGGGTTATTTTATCTTGCACTCACTATCACCTCCCATCCCACACACCCTCATACACAAATGCGGCAACTCCTAAAAAGATCTCCGCCAGAGAGCCCTTGAATAGGGCCCGTGAGGGACTGCAGCGCCACCCCCACGAGGAGCTTTCGCCCGATGATGATGCTATACACTCGCAAGGGTGTGTGAGGGCACCACAATTGACACATAGGAGTACACTCTCTCTCCTCTTTGCACACTCACATATCCTTCGGAGACACCCCTATCCATCTACAATGTATCTGGTTGTTGTAGAATCTCTCCCTCCCTTTAAGGAACTGATACCATCCACATTGGTAAAGTTAGGATTTAAGCCTGACATAGTTTTGTGATTAATTATCATAGATCTTGTGTCTAGCCTTTCTCTTTACCCCTTATAGCCCTCGTCCACCTCCAACATCTGATCAGAAAGCAGAGGATCTTCAATGTGTTATCTGTGGTTTAGCCAGAACAAGAGCCAAAGGGGTTGACCCAAGAACAACGTACAGAGTATGTGAGGCTCAAAGGGCAAACATGTTTTTATCTGCAGGTAGATTCTTTCAAGATGAAGTTTTCAGCCGAGTAGCTGATCAAAACAGCGAGGTGAATGTATTTGCAGCGGATTTGTATGCCCAACCAAGCTCCATGCATGCATATATTCGAAAATATGGATGTACATTGAGCTCCAGCAGCAACATAACCGCCAGCCTTCAGTTAAGTTTGCACATTTTGAAAAAGCAAATGAAGTTTTAAAGCCACTCTTGAGTGCTGGCTACAGGTTCACACTCAGTGAGATAATGGTTAACATTGATGAAACTGTAACGATCCATAATAATGAAATTAAGATTTTTCTGGTGAGAATGTACAATGACCGAATTCGTTTTTGTCAGTCTAACAAAAAGAATGAGTTGCTTATGGTGTTCTCAGGTGATTTGACTCCTGAAGTTCTTGCTGCCAAAATAAGATCACAGGATGCAGAAAAATCAGCATGAACCATTTTAGGAAACATCTGAAAAGATTTAGATTTTGGACTTAATGACAATCTTGTGATGCCCCAGAACTCCGCAAATCATGGGAGCAAACAAGAATGCCTGTTGTTTTTGAGTTCGGAACAGAAGCCGACATCATTGATGATGACTTTGAAGATATAAGCGAAGAAGTGGAGCCAATCCCATGAACCGACAGTCTTATGCTGTGCAAATGTACTGTATTTTCCAAATCATGTTTTATTAATTACATCATGGCAAAAAGTAAACTCCGCTACACATGGTGACTGCCCACGCAAACAATGAAAAGTGCAAAAGTGGAGAGCTAATCGCTTCAATGAATAGGGTTGGTATTTCAACAAGTTATAATGACATAGTACGGAGCAGGAACTTGTTAGCAGCTCATGCTGTAAAATCTTGTGAATCCGACTGCACACCACTTCCAAGTCACTTTACCAGGAAAGGATTCACAATTGCTGCTCTTGATAATTTCGATTTTGAAGACAGCTCTTCTTTGTCTGATAATTCCAGCACACATGATACTGCTATGGTGCTTTTTCTAGACGGTACCAATGAAGTAGATGCTGGAAAACAAGCTGTTTCAGCTGTAGGCATAAACAAACAAAACTTCAAACTTATAAGCCAACTGCCTCGCAAAATCACACAAGCCATCAACACGTCCCAGACTACCAGAATGTTTCAAAGTGGCTGATGACATAGATCTTCTTCTACCTGATGCTGTGGTCCGCATAGCTTATTTATTTGAATTTATCATATTACTTATTCGGTGCTGACTGAAGGATGAAGAAAAGCCAGTTCCTCTGTGGGATGAAATTCATGCTCTGATCGCCAAGAATACCGTCCCACTGAAGAAGTTTTTTATTTTTTTACCAGTAATACTATCTCCAGTCACAAACTACGCAACAGTATACACAGCTCTAAAACATTGCCCAAATGTGTGTGCTCAGCTTGAATACAAGCTTATCCTACCAATTTTCTGCAATGAAGGTGTTTTCCGTACATTTTTATAAGCAATCCAGTAGATTTTGATGATCTTTATCCAATGATAAGCATTTCCCACATGGCAGAAGTTGCTTTGCAGTGTGCAGGAATGTATCCCAGTGGATGTGGCATAGACCATGCACTTATTGAGGCTGAAATCTTTTGAAGCAAAACTGTCCAGTCAGTATTGAGCGGAATTCATTATTTTTGTTCAATACAAGGTATGCTCATCATATCTAAGGCTATAGAAACATTGTGTCGGAATGCTTTCTGGAACAAGAATGCCTAAATATGTTTTGCATATCTTTTCTCAGAAGTGAACAAGGCACATGGTGCACTTCATGCAAAATACATAATGGAAAGCCAGGTAATGTTCAATAAACTCAGTTCTAAAATCAGAAAATCTGAAAATCATGTTTGTAGGGTTTGTGTAAGGATGTGAAGAGAAATCAGAACTTTGCAAGTTCTGGGGAAATGTTTTACACAAGATAGCTCTAGTGAACAACTTGGTACATGCTGATCTGGAACGTGATTGGGAGCTGCACATGAAGACTGTGGAGTCACTGAATACTGTGTTTCACAAATTCAATTGCGTAAACTACCTGAGACACAGGTCCTGGCATTTGAAAAGAGTGAAAAAGCTAGAGATCGAAAAACCATACCACTACAGAATATTCATCCAAAGACATTTTGTGGTGAAAGACAGAGAGGGAAGGTTTAATGCTGTGCCTCCAGATATGAATCCGGAACAGATGATCCAGAGATCACAGAAAAGCTCCAAGGGAATTGTTGGTTAGACACATAAAAGTGAATATGTTGCTCAATGGCAGCTAGTTTACCATGAAGTCCTTTTGTATTTGCAATGTTTTCAGAGAGATGACAAATTCAAAATTAATGGACCATTGTGAAACTGTTCCTCACCACAAACTTGTGGGAAAGAGTGGGCAACGTTTTAATAAACCTGTTGACAGCCTTCTTCATTTCATGCAGCAGCAAGGAAACCCCTTTGAAATGACTGAGCCTTTGCGACTACACAACTTCGTGACCAAACAATATGTGGATAATGCTATAAAGATACGTCTACTAGATGTCCTGGAACATGGATCGAAACTATACGCAGAACTGAAGCAGGAGAAATTTGTATTAAAAGACAAAATAGCCGTTTGACATAATCTAAACTTCCACGCTTTAATTGCGATAGTATGAGTTTCAGCCAACCAGCCAGTACAAAACAGGTTACAAAAAAACAACTTCTGTAAGCACATAGAGAGATTAATGTAGGAAAAGAAAGGGGTGAATTTATCAAGGCCATTCCATTGCATGATCTTTTTTCAGCAAACGCATTATTTGATGGGGATGCTGCAACCAAATCAGTGAAACACAAACCCGTACAAGAGATCGAAAAAAAACCTTTCACCTGAAGAATTTCAATTCAAAAAGGTGTCCTTGTTGAAAACTGCTTTTGTTGTGGACTATGTCACCATTGTGGGAGCTAATTCAGACTGTTCTACAGATATCAAAGTCAGTGTGCACCTTGCAAGAACTGTACGTTGCCTTTGACAGTTATCTTGAACTATTTGTCAAAGAATATGAGAAAATCAGACGAATGTCTACAAGTGGAACAATTGACCTTGCCTGCATCAAAAACTGGACTCATGAACTTGGAGATGTTAACTCGTCAAAACATTGCTGATGCTTCAGTGAACACTGAGGGGCTTATTTACAAGCCCCTTGCACTGCCGGTGCCTCACTTTTTATGTGATAAAAAGTGATGCACCAACAGCGCAAGGACTTGTAAATAAGCCCCTGAATTTCCAATTATTGCAAGTGGAATGATTTTCAATGAGGAGTTGGTGCCTGCAGAGAGATATTCAAAAGGTATGGGCCATATTCTTCAAGAACTTAACAGCAAAATAAAGGAAGCTGACCTTCGTGTTGTGTCACATGTTGAGTGGGCTGTTCTAAATGGTTCAAATTGAGTCATTGTACTGTCTAATGACAAAGATGTTATTATTGTCAGCTTAACTTTGTTGCTAAATTCATAAGTCAGGAATTGTCAGAGTTATGGATACGTTATGGAACAGGCGAGAAAAGACACTTAATCCCGCTTCATATTCTGTACCAGTTAACTTGACCAAGAGATGCCCACTATTCTTATCAAGGCACATATTCTTACAGGTGATGACACTATGATCAAAATTGGAACAAAGCTTGGAGCTTAAACTGCTGAACCTGTGAAGTTTCTAAAAGGATTTGCTGAGACATAAGAAGATTGTTACTTTAAAGACGTACAAAAATACCTTGTGCGTGTGTGAAAAACAAGTTCTGACTGTCACACATTTGAGGATCTTCGGTACAGTGAGTTCAAGAGATCAGTCCTGCTAAGTGATCTTCTACAAATGTCATATTCTGTCCTTGGACACAATAAAAAAGCGTTCTACTTGATTAGAACACGTGTAAATGTTTTGCATCATGCATATGTAGAGAAAGATCCATGTGAATTTGGTTGGGAAGATATTGATGGGGTGCTAAAACGTACAAAATGTCTAAAGCCTCTATCCACAGAGCTTACACGTACATGTACTTGCAAAACCTGTGCTACAAAAAGATGTCCCTGTCGATATGCTCTTCTCAAATGTTCAACATTCTGCGAATGTGCCACGATCAATTGCCAAAACAAATAAATTAAGTGAACTATGAAGACGTGTCTAAAACAGAGTGATAAACATTATTTTTTTTTATATATTCAGATCATAAACATTGTCTGGTGTATACGTAAAAGGATCAAAAATCATTATTTGTTTCATGTCTCTTCTTCCCCTATAATAGCCTCCTTTTTGGAAAATGGCGGAAGGTTTGCTCTGGGGAGTTATTTTCTGTCTCTATAAGACTACTTGACCCCCAAAAACCTGTGTTCTGACATCAATGTGAAGTATATAGGTCTCATGGTTCCTCAAATATTACATCATCACTGCAATACATCCACCATTTTTAAAAATGTTGTCGAGAAAAATTCAACCCGGATCAACAATGTCTACCCAAGCTAAATTACTTCTCTAATGATCCAAAAGCACAAACAAAAATGAATATCTCTGGACAACAATTCTTTAACGGAGGTAGATCAGTGGAGTGGGATTATCAAGTGGATCAATTAAAATGGGCAACCAAGCTGTCCCAGGTTTTGGTCTGTGCTAGATGTCCAGCAAGATGGATTTCATGGGCTAAAGTTAAAATGAACTCTCTCTACACCTGGGGGACCACCACTCTTCTGGATGCCCATTGTTTGGGGTGCCTTGCCTCAGTATACAGGAGCCCATCCTCACAATAAACCCGGTGAGTGCCACTGGCATTTCCCTCTTCTTGCCTGGTAGCCTACTGCCTTAGGCCCTCAAGAGTAGGGCATCTCTTTTTCTCTTGGCACAGGTCCTCTCCGGAGGGTACCTCTGCATCAGGAATCTCTGCCAGGTCAGGCTCAAGCTCTTTAGCTGCAGTTCGCTTGTGAGGCATCTGGGAATCTCCCTGGGGAGACTTCTCCTCCTAATCCTCGACCTCTTAGTAGCCGTGTCAACAGTCTTGCCCTTCCTCTTGTTTCTGATGGTTTGAAGCCAGACCTTCAGGCTCCAAGGCCTTCTGACACCCCCGATATGCAGTCTGTGCCCTAGTTGTCTCACAGACCCACTCAGGGAGGTCCAGCATTTCTGCATGAGCCTTCCGCTTTACTTCTGCCCACGCAGAAGTCTCCAGATCATTGCCTAACAGGCGCACTACTGGAAAGGCAGGAGGCACAACCACCTCTTTCTGCCTATTAACTCCTCCCCACTCTAGGTTCACTTAAGCCATTGGATGAAGCCTACTCTCATTGTCAGCATAGGTAATCTAGGGGCATATGCATCAACATTAGCATTTGCGATTCCTTATTAGCGAAAAATAAGGAATCGCTAATAAGGAATAGCAAAAGGCTATGCATGTAGGAATCGCTATTCAAATAGCGATTCCTTAACATTCCTTATTACCGAATCGGTAATACCGAATCGGTAATAAGGAATACCTACCCATTCATTCCTATGGGCTTGGAGGCCCATAGCAATGAATGTAAAGCCATTCTGTATTAGCGATTCGGTATTACCGAAACGCTAATAGCTGGAGCACTTTCAAGGGTGCCAGGGTGTCAAAAGGACACCCTGTTGCACCCCTGAAAATGATATGTGCACATATGTTGCACACACACATGCTCTAAGGGCATGTGTGTGCGCAACATGAAACTTTGAAAAATGCACAAAAGTGCATTTTTCAAAGTTTTTGCAAATTACCATGCAGTTCATCTTCATGGTAATTTGCTCCCCTTATTAGCGAAATCGCTAATTTTTTAACTTTGATGCATTGCATTTAAGGAATCTCACTTTGGGATTCCTTAAATGCAATCGCTATTTAAGGAATCGGTATTTAAGGAATCCCTATTTAAAGAATCGCTATTTAAGGATTCCTTAAATACCGATTTCTGCTTTTGGGTTGATGCATTGGGATTGGGTATTTTTTACTTAATACCGGGAGCTAATAAGGATTCGGTATTTTACCGACTGGATTTTGGCTTGATGCATAAGGGTGAGAGTGACTTACATCCGGGGTCATTTGGTCTGGGGAAACCAGTATGGCTGCCACCATGGTGACACTGGCACCTATATCCCTCAAAGCCTCAACTTCAATCCCATTGATGGTTTGCCTTTGTTTGTACTTCTCCAGTCTTGGAGATAAAACTGCTAAGGCTCCAAGGCCCACCCCTCCTAGGGACACTAAAGTAGCCTCAGTGTAGCCTCTGGCCTCTTTAGATTACACTTACACTCCCATCCCAACACTTACTATTTCCTTGGACTGTCCACCAGTGGGGGACTTCTTGGTGCATA
This sequence comes from Triturus cristatus, assembly GCF_964204655.1. Classification (NCBI taxonomy): domain Eukaryota; kingdom Metazoa; phylum Chordata; class Amphibia; order Caudata; family Salamandridae; genus Triturus; species Triturus cristatus. Next base: position 345,189,674 of record NC_140586.1, read on the forward strand.
TTGCTTCACCCTTCTTGTGCCCTGGCTGATAACAGTCAAAGCACATCCCAGTCTTCTTGGGATCCCAATTTTTTTCCTTGATATCTCTTTCCTTTGGACTGGGAAGAGTCATGGGAGAAGTATGTTGGGGGCCTTTAGAGAACTCCTACTTTTTGCCCCTGTCAGTGATCACCTCCTACCCCTATTGTGAAGTCTGAGCACCCTTCTTGGGGTCACCACCACCTCGGGTCTTTTTCTTGGATACCCTGGATCTGACCCATTTATCTGCCTTCCTCCCCAGCTCCCTGGGAGAGGACAGTTCCGAATCTACTAGATGCTGCTGTAATAATGTGGTACAGTTAGTCAGGATGTGCTCTTTCATTAACAAATTATACAGCCCTTTGTAAGTGTCCACCTTATTACCTTTCACCCAGCCCTCTAGTGACTTGACCGAGGAGTCAATAAAGTCTGCCCAAGTTTGCTTTGGACCTTTTTGGGTCTCAATAATCTAGACTCTGTACTCCTCTGTGGTGAGTCCAAACCCTTCTATGAGTGTCTCCTTCATGTGCTGCTAGGACTCAACCACTTCCTCTTTAAGGGTCAGAAGTCTATATCCGCCCTGTATTGAGAATAACTCCCAAAGTAGAGAGCCCCAATGTTGGCGACCTATCCTCCTCATTTTGCAGGCCCTCTCAAAGACTGCAAATCATTTATCGATGTCGTCTCGATCACTGTACTTGGGGACAATCCATTTGGGGATCTTAGGGTCAAAAGAATCCTTTTTTTCCCTATCTGAATTGCTGCCACCATATTTGGGAACAAGACCCCACTTAAACCGTTTCACCTCAAGGGCTAGTCTCTTCTCCTCAAATTCAAGTATTCTCTCCTCCAGGAAGAGTTGGGCTAGCATGTCCACAAGCTTTCCTAGCACCCAAACAACAGAGGAGTGTTCTTCGTCACTTTCTGCTGGTGAGGGGGGTCTGGGAAACAGTGCAGAGCTTTGGTTGTCACAGCCTCTCCCATTGTCTGTTCGGGATAGGAAGTCATCCTCCTCATCTATCATGACTTCAGAGGTATGACTCTCCTTGTCCTGCTCTTCCTCGTAGGCACCGAGTGCCTTCTCGACAGCCTCTTTCTTTGCAGTAGCTCTAAAGCTAATGCATCTAACTGTGCATAGGGCTCTCTAATAGTTCATCTTGAGAGTGGAGAAGATGGGCATATCGGGGTTCTGTAAATCCTCCATTGTGCTTCATGTATCCAGAAGTAGGGATTCTTCTAAACAAAAATTACTGGTAACTTTTAAACACACATTTATCCTAACTTTCTGGAATCTCAGATCTTGATTTTGCTTTTGGAATGGGGGTCTACACAGGGCCCTAACACTTCCACTCATACTTGTTTTAAAAAGATTTATCAAAAATAACTTTCTAAAGACAATTGCTAGGATTTCTTTGTGTACACAAAAAAAGTAAGGTGAAGGGGTACTGCGAAACACAAGTTCAAGATCTCAACCGTTGTAACACCAATGTAGCAAATTGGAAATATTACGTAGTGTGGCTGGGGGCCTTACCATGTAATAACCAGGGGTGGGTGGAATTTGCATAGTCTCACTACGCAAAGCTCTGCAAAATGGTAAAAAATCTCCCCGAGCATGCAAAAGTTCCACGAACATGCGGAATTGCTTGTTCCGCCCGTTCGCGATGCTTTTTTCTTGTTCACGAATGCTGTTTGCGTGCTCAGGGAGAAATATCTCACGAACACGCATTTTGAAAGCGCGAACAAGCAACAAATTCCGCGAAGCCACGGATCGCAGAATTATTGTCATTTCCACGTTCTCCGCGGAACGTAAAATTACCCACATTCTGCAAATTCCGCGAGCGGAATGGAATTTACTGCCCAGGCCTAGTAATAACACAGTACCCAAAAGTGGACCTCATTTTGACACTAGTAATCCTTCTCACAGTCCTGGTACAGTGGCAATGTCAGGGTGTGGAATTTAATAAAATATCTACTTTTCCATGGGGCAAGATGCTTCATAAATCTACTTGTCCTGTAACAAAATCCACTTGTCCCTTTTGCGCCATGTAATGCAACGACAAATTATGGCAGCAATCTCGTTAAATAAGAGCTCTGATATAGCCTGTCTGATTATGCCAAGACCCTTACCATATTAGGGTTTGAATACTTTGCAACTCCCTTATTTTGCCATGTTTCCGCAGATCTTCGTAGTAGGCCTGAATGTAGTGGTAAGCAATAGTTCCAGGGTTGGAATGCCTATTTGAGTCTCTGAAAACCTACTAACTTGCATGTTTTAAGGGTTTTCACCAATTCTTCTTCTCTAGTCTGTTCCCATACTGAGAAAAGTTGAAAATTTACTCCTGACAATGGCAGACTTAAAACTTCTTCAAGGGCTGAGAAAAAAAGTGGTTGGAGGAATAGTGAACTTGCAAACACTCAACAGACATTTGCAAGAGCAAATCTGCACATGCATATTTGCTCATGCTTAAATGCAGTTGACAAATATTTTCTTGGAGTACTATTTCTTGGCCTACTTCTGTAAATTTTTTTGAAATCACGAACGCTGTAAATCTGCACTTAATGCAAGGACATATACTATGGATGCACTTTTTGAGACTTTCGTTAATAATTGGGCCCCTAATTAGGTCTGATGTTTTGAGTTTATTAAAATTACGTCTCTCTCTCTGTCTATTGGCTGGCTTCACTGTGAGTGACCGTATTCTGCTCTTTCACAAGGAGCATATCGGCACACAAAGTAGTTTTGTTCAGTGCCAGGAACTACTGAGGCATAGTGTGATTTTTGAGACCAAAAACCAGTTTTGCTTTTGTCAATGTAATGGTGAAGGCCCGGCAGCTCCCACACCAATAAGGTTTTTACAAAAACCATGCCAAAACAAGACACACCTTGACAAACCCAAGAGGCTGACCACCAATTTCAGATCTACTGGCTTTGCCAATGCTTGTTTATTTTTATGTTTCCCATAATCTTATTGAAACTTTGTTTCACTGATTTTCCATTAGGAATATTTTTGGGAAATGCTAGCATACATCAACACATTTTACTAAATAATGCTGCAAAAAAAACGGTACGAAATATGTTACAGTAGTTTATCAATTTTTTTTTTGCTATTTGCAGTTTTTTGTGAACATTTATTTTGAAAGCAAAGAATCATCAATCTACTTTCAAGCTTCTGCAAATATTTGCATCTAATCAGAGAGCATCCTGGGAGCGTTATACATAGCCTCATATTGCTAAACTTTGAAATCGTGTGTACACATTTTAATACTGGAATCACTGTCAGTAGTGCGGTCTGAGCTTACAACATTTACTTCGAGCACTCACCCTAATAATAAAGACTTTGCATTAATGAACCATAAATACAAGTTTGAACCGCATAAACACAAGGACACAAATATTAGCTTAACTGCAGACAGTGCCCTTCCCTGATGCATAATTTGATACTGTAAACTGGCAACAAAAGTGTTTGTGCTGTAGGGGGTTGGGCCTACTTGTCCCAAGGACAAAATACACCTGAAAACTTGTTGCCCTTGACCCCGAACAATATGTCCGGGGCGTCGGGCTATAGGAATTCCACATCCCCAGCAGACAGGCTTCCTTAGAGGAACATGTTAAAGCATTTTACAGTACCAATAGTGACAATAAGTAATTGGCAGGACTCAAAAGAAATCTGACACCAATTTATAAAAATAGAGCTTATTTTTTTTAAATAAATTTAGACACCAGAATGAAGCATGTACAGGTCACTTGACCTATAGAATTTACAGTGATAATTAAATTGATACTTTGTAGAGCTGTCAAACTTTACCATTCAAGTCCATGGGAGAAATACAAGGTGGCACTTGGTCACTTGCAGGGTGAGTTTAACGGAACCCACTCAGAGTTAAGGTCTTGTGGGTCCTCTGACCGAGCTCTGACAGTCACAACAATTTTACCTTGCCCAGAGAGTCCAGGTGCAGAGGTGCCCTGGCTGTACTTGGAGCTGAACAGAATCCACAGGAGATGTCAAAAAGATAGCACTTTACAAAACAATACTTGCAGGTTGAGTTCAGAGGAGCCCCTTGGAAGTGAACCTTGGAGGGGCACCTGGACCCGGAATCAACAGACAGACAGCTCTTCCTAGCTCAATCGCCTTGGGTGCAGAAGTGTACTTGTCCATCCATGATGCTGAATGGGACTGCAGGAACTGGGTTTACCAGGTGTGCCAACAAACCAGTCTTTGGGATGCAAGAGCTTAACAACTGTGCCACAGAAGAGGAGGGGGGATGATGCCAGATATTCACTCCATGTGGGGTATCGTGTGAAGAACGTAGAAGTAAGTAAGACCCCAAAGAAGGCTTGGTTCCGGCACGGGTTACGACAAGGTCAATCTTCATCCAGAGGTCTGGGGAATGTTTTAGAGGGCAGAGACTTGGAGGTTCAGGACTACGCTTCCAAGAAGGCACCTGGCCAGTTACTTTTGGGCTGGTCCACGACAGGGCCCGGTGGTCGGTCCTTCTTTGGATCTTGGAAGTGCGGTTTGTACCTGTCGACTGCATGGGACTAGTACCTCTAAACCTAGGGAGTCCTGATTAAGTCTTTGGCTTGCAGAGGAGTTCACCTTCCTTCTGGAACTGGTCTCTGGACCTGGACGAGTTGTGGTCCAGCGGGTGCAGGGGGACTGCCACAGTTGCAGTATATTGTGCCTCTTATTTGGGGAGTCCTGTCTTGAGCTGAAATGGGTCTCTCCTTTGTCCTTCTTCTTCAGACCAGATCTGGAATTCTGGTGTCAGGGGTGCCCCTTAAATCCTGAATTTAGGGGGTGTTTAGGGGAGTGAAGGCTAGTAACAAATGGGCTACTAGAACTGCTGCTAATCTGATTCTGAAGTGTCAACATCCGCTAGGTGTATGTCACCAAACTACCTAGAACCCACTATTCTAGTGACTTTTCAAGATGGCACGGGCCATCCTCAACTGTACAGACCAACTAGCCCACCTTAGAGGTGTGGTTAATCTTTGGAGGTTGTACGCCCTCAAACACGAGTGCCTGAGGGCAGGAAGGGCCTTTGTCTCCACTAGGAGACAAGTAACTTGCAGATCAGAGGCGGTGAAGTCTTTGAGGCTCACCGCCCCGATGGGTCTTTCACTAGCCATCCTGAGAGGGGCGGAGGTGTGAGCTCCTTTCTGCCCAGTGATAGCAGGAGGTCAAACTTCTTGGTGGCAACCAGCTCTAAAAGCCCGTCAAGGCCCAGGGAACTCAATAACTCGGTGGGCACCCTATAAGGTTGGCGCCTGGGTACATGCCAGTTCATTCTCGACACGAGAATCATGTCAGGGTGAAAAAACACGCTATTTGATACCAAACACTACTAAATTCGATGGCGCTGGCTATCTCAGTTTGGTTCGTTAGCCAGTCCACGTTAACTTATGTACTGCTGTTCACTTACAGAAAACTTGAATGGCAAGGTTACTGTAGAGGTATATGTGTCTGTACATATGTACCTGCACCATTAATATAATACACCCTGCTTCCTGGGCTTTAGGAGGCCTACCTTAGGAGTGACTTATAGATATTAAAGCAGTGAGGTAGCTCTGTCATGCATGGTGTGTGCAGTCGCACTCGAGCAGAGATGGTCATGCAGGCTGCAGTAGCAGACCTTACTTTTACTCTGTCCCTCAGGGAGGCACAAATAGTGCTGCAGTCCTAGTGATCCCTGTACGTCCCTCGCCCTAGGTACCACAGGTTCCATATACTAAGGACTTTTATAGGGAGTTAAAGCATCTTGCAAATTGGGGGTACCAATTCACATACAATTTGAGGGAAAGAGCAGTGGCACTGGGGCCTGGCTACAGGTCCCAGTGCACCTTCAGTTCTAATACCACATTATCCAGAGCAGAAAGTGGGGGGTGACCATCCAAAGAGAGCACTTTCCTACAATGAAGTAAAAACCTTCCCTGGAAGGCTGTCGTGTTAATGCCGGCGAGGGAAGCTATGGTATGAAAAATGGATTTAGGTGGTACAGACAACGCTGGGTCCTCGAACACATTTATAAGTGGGTTGCGTTTAGGAAGTGAAACAACTATTAATTTGCAAAATAAAATTTTGTTTTTAAAATGTGAATCTGTTTTCACTTTGCTATGACGAGTGCTTTAATATTCAATTGAAACAATGATTATTGAACATACAAGAGTCTATTGTGCCTTGGTAATATAACATGCTTCCTCCTGTTCCAGGGCCTAGCAGACGTGGTCCAGTACATGACTGGAGCAGTGGGACAGGATTTGGATGGATTACCTCCAGATGTGGTGGACAGTTCCTTGGAGGCGGGGGACTTGATCCAAAAGCTTCAGAACCCAGATGAGGAGCACCAGTCAATAAAAGACTTCTTTAAGCACCCTTTCTTCTGGAGCCGCGAGAGGTGAGAAAAGACACGTGTGACACAATAGGGAGGGGAGTCTGTTCAATCACTTCTTTATATTGCCAATGTATGTTCATGTTAGTCAATTACACATATATACAATGTGTAACATAGAAAAGTACACTGATTTACCCAGACTCCCATGATTAATTCTCATGCCCAGGTAATATTGCAGTTACGCCACATCTCCTCCTACTGTGAATGTGTAGCCCTTGTTTCTCTGTTTCTGAGACCTCAGCCACTTGGGAGGGTTTCTTGGTTGCCACTAACGTGCAGAGGTACAAGCTCACACCCTGAACCGTTGTATGCACGTTTATGCAGTACATCATTGACTTTCCAACACTCTTTTCATTACTCTTGCAAAAGTGTGACTCAGTCTTGTTATTGTTGGTGTCCAGAGAGGGCCTTTTATAAAGAAATTACTAACACAAAGCTGCAAACATGCCAAACTGTAATATTTACTCAAAATAGGTTCCAACTATGGGGCCCATTAGGATGGTGGGCGGATCGCCCCCGCCTGGCCGGCAGTAGTCACCGCTGGCCCGGCAGGGGCGATCCGCCCACCATCCACACCTCAAAGCCCCCCGCCATATTAGGATGGCTGGGGGATCCGCGGTGGGTGGACAGACCGTCCACCGCTTTTCCGCTGGCCGACTCGTCAACCGGGTGGACAACGTGGTTAATATGGTGGCGGTGTCTTCAAGACACCGCCATCCATATTATGATTACGGCGGTGATCAGCCTGTCCATGGCGGCAACGCTGCCATGGACAGGCATGCAGTCTTTACTATTGAGGGCCCGTAGCAGGCCCCCAGGAGGTTGGGGGGGTCGGGGTGCACATGGGGGGTTCCTATGGTACCCCCTGCATTGGCATGGACAAGGTGGCAGGTGCCTATCACCTTGTGCATGGCAATGCACAACGTGCATTCCCAGCATTATGGCGGGCGGTGCTGTGAGCACCACCCGCCACAATGCTGGGAATAGGGGATGCCCCGCCACGGTGGCATCCTAATTGCAGGTGCGGGACCGCCGCACCCCTGGCGGACGGTACCACATTCCGTTACGGTGGCGTCGTAATAGACCTCTATGTTCACTGCTGCAACCATTAGAGTGTCATATGCAGGAACAGCTCACTCATCGCAGAGATCCTAACAGGATAAACTCTTATACTCGTTTCAGAAATTGCAGGTGGCTTACTCTCTGTCACGGGGCCGCGGGATCCCCTGTGACGTCCGATACACATTCACCTGGCCGATACCCTGTCTTTTCCCAACAGCCTCACGAGGAGGAATATGACCCCAATATATCCGAAGATCCGCTGAGCAGGACAGGCGCCTTTAAGATTCCCGGGAATGATGCAGAACCCGCCCCCAACTATCATGTGACCTGCCCTCTACCACTGAAAAGGGAGCAGCCTCTCTACGTCGGGGGAACCAAACCTCGAGGACGAGAAGCAGACGTGAAGGACCTTGCATCGGTAACCAAGGACTCGGAGAGCTTCGTAGATGCAGCGGCGGACGGAGAGTCGAGGAGACCCACGGACGAAAGCGGAGGCGGAAGACGAAAGCCAGTAGGCCAACCGGAAGGTGTTTCGCCCAGCCACGTACCTGGAGGCGCGTGGCTCACCCAGGTACGCGGGCGTATGGCAGGGTGGTTCGGGAGGCGGGAGAAGGTGTAGTCGGCTCTCCCTTCTGTGTACCCACGTCCTATCCAGGATCACTGCACTTCTTGTACATATGAGCACCGGTGTCCCTCACACCCTTCCCCAGCAATACATATAGAAGCAGGCGATTACATTGCTCTTCTTGTTTCTCTTGCCTTACATGCTCCACCGATGGCCCGGCCTTGAACCAAGAGCCAAGAGAACCTTCCAGGCACCCTAGCAGCATACCGACCCGCCCAAGGAACCACGAGGAGGAACGCCCATAGAAAGACTCTGTAGTTTATTGTATATACCTCTTGACTGAACCGTAAAGGTTGTTTGCCGTTAAGGTGCTACTACGCTGCAGAAGAGAAATAAACCACCTTTAGTCTCGCACAATCTGTCTCCACGTGTCTGCCTATAGAACGGTCCCCCGCAAAACGTAGTCCCGAAGGCCAGCCCAGAGTTACATACATGACATTTGGTGGAGAATGCCGGCATTGTAACCATTAGCACCGCAATAATGGAAACCGTCATCCAACATCTAATAAAAGGGCAGGATGAACTTAAATGGGCAGTGGAACGGCAGATGGCGTCTGCTCAGGCAGATAGGGACGTCTTTAAAGATTCCTTTGCGGCACAACTGGATCATTTAGTCAGATACTCCAGTGACAAAACAGAGGGGGGACAGAGGTACCCCGGTCCTTTCCCACAGGCCCCACAGGCATCGCGGTCCAGAAATATGTACCGGGTGAAGATCCAGACTCCTATTGAACTTTGAGAGAGCCGCAAGGGCTTGTAAGTGGCCAGTGGAACAATGGCCTTTTGTACTAGCTCCCCTACTCACAGGGACCGCTCAGGCGGCATATCAGGTGGCGAACCCGAACGGGACCACACCGTATGAAGCCATTAAAACTGTCATTCTTGACCACCTTGGCATGGACTGCGAGGCATATCGCTTACGTTTCCGTAAAGAGAAGGGAGTCCCGGGAGAGAACCCCAAGACCCTTTTCTATCGTTTGAAGAACGAGGCAGATAAGTGGCTGCGCTCACAAGAGAGTACGAAGGAGGAAATCCTCGATAAAATATACCTAGAACAATTCTTAGAGGCCCTCCCCTATAATACTCAACGCTGGCTACGCCAACACTCAGGTCTCACCACTGCTGATGCCATCGAAATGGCCTCCACGTTTGCACGAGCCCAACCACGAATACCCCAACTGGAAACGGAGCGTGGGTCACGACTACAAAATCAAAAGCCGGAAAAAAAAACAGTAAAACCCCCTACGGACTCTATACGATTACCTTCACGCCGTATGGAAGGGGGACCTCCGAAGGGGCCGCAGTGCTATGACTGTGGTGACTGGGGTCACATTGCTAGAGCCTGCCCCAAGAGGCGATCTCCGGAAGAACCCATGGAGATCGGGTATTTACCGAAGACAGTGTTATACACGGCCGAGCTCGGGAATGCCTTTTATGTGAGTGTCCTGGTGAACGGACTATCGGTAAAGGCCTTGTTAGATTCCGGGTGTAGGCAGTCGGTGGTGAAAAGGGAATTAGTGAGGCCCAACCAGCTAGTGACCGGGGAACAGGTACACATTAGATGTGTACACGGTGACATTAAGCCATACCCTGTAGCCCTCTTGGATATCACATACCCTGGGAAAACCCCACACTCCATCAGGGTTGGTGTCATGACAGGACTCCCTGAAGCTTTAATAATAGGAACAGATAACCCCGACTTCCTCGACCAGTTTCAACACATCCTCCGAGCACAGGCTCTAAACCCAGACAGAACCACAGCAGGGTCGACAGTCACACACAACCTACTTACCCAAGAACCTTGGCTTCTGGACAGAAGCTTCAAGTTTGCACAAATTCACTGCGATACTCTACGTAACGCTTGGGAGTGCGCCCGGAGAAGGGACAAAACAGACACCACCAGCCACCCCTATTTTTTCATTGATAGGGAAATGTTGTACAGAAAGCAGGCTCCAGAAGAAGAGGCTCAATTGTTGGTACCTAGGGCCTTCCGTGCTCAGATTATGTTCTTCTCACACTCTCACCTAACTGCTGGGCATACCGGTGTAGAGAGAACCTTAAAAAACGTGCTAAGACACTTTTATTGGCCCAGGATATACCAAGAGTTGAAACAATATTGTCAGGAGTGTGCCACATGCCAAAAGCGCAATCCCTATCAACCACCCCATGTACCGTTGCAACCACTTCCAATTGTTGGTACACCATTCACCAGGGTAGGGATGGATATAATAGGTCCTCTCCCTAAGACCCGAAAAGGACATGAATATGTACTCGTGGTGGTCGACTATGCCACCCGGTTCCCCGAAGCCTTTCCCTTAAGAACTACGACCACCCAAAACGTAGCCAATTGCCTGGTGGAATTATTTGCGAGAGTAGGGTTTCCCAAGGAGATCCTTACGGATCAGGGCACCCCTTTTATGGCCCGTACTATGAAAGAGGTGTGTACCCTCCTCGATATGTCTCACATTTGTACCTCAGTATACCATCCACAAATGGATGGTCTGGTTGAGAGGTACAATGGGACATTAAAACTCATCCTCAAAAAAATGCTGACGGTAGAGGGTAGGGAATGGGACCGTCTCCTACCCCTCGCTCTCAATGTTATCCGGAGCCAATACCAGAGTAGCCTCGGTTGCTCGTCCTTCGAGTTACTCTATGTACGGCAACCTCGGTCGCTGTTGGACATGACAAGGGAGGCATGGGAGCAGGAAGAGGAGATAGGCACCAAGGAAATGCTTGAGTATACACGGGATCTCAAGTCCCGCTTAGGGAAGTTACGAGACCTTGCATACTCACACCTAGAAAAGAAACAGAAGGAACAGGCATACCACTATAACAAGGGGAAAAAGTGGAGACTCCTAAAGGTAGGTGACTGGGTACTCGTCATGATGCCATCCTCCACATGCAAGTTCAGGGCCGAAAAACTGGGTCTCTATAAAATCGTAGGGACTGTGGGGAAAACCAGCTATAAACTCCAAATAAAGCCCAACAGAGTACAAACGTACCACATTAACCTCCTTCGCAAGTGGTTAGGCCCGATCCCCCAAACGGTGGGCTTTACCTTACCCTCTCTACAGACATCCGACACTACATTAGAGCAATTGGTAGTCAACGCAGAGCTAGACAGCCCACTCAGGGAATAGCTCAATACCCTCCTACAGCAATATGCCCATCTGTTCTCTGACTTGCCTGGTAGAACCACACTCACCGAGCACAGGATACACACTCTCCCGGGTCAGGTGGTTAAAAAAAAAAAAACTTATAGAATTCCTGCGGCCAGACAGGAAGCCGTACGGCAGGAGGTGAGGGACATGTTAAAGATAGGGGTCATACAACCCTCCAGAAGCTAATGGAATTCACCCATAGTGATGGTGCAAACGCCCGATGGATCCATTCGCTTCTGCATGGACTTCAGGGCCCTCAACGAAATATCGAAATTTGACTCATATCCCATACCCAGGGTGGATGACTTAATTGAAAAATTAGGGGAGGCCCGCTTTATCACAACATTAGACCTTACCAAGGGCTATTGGCAGGTCCCCTTGCATCCATCAGACAGAGAAAAGACCGCCTTCTCCACCCCAGACGGGTTGTATGAGTTTCTGGTGCTTCCCTTTGGTCTTCATGGGGCGCCGGCAACATTTCAACGCCTCATGAATGAGGTACTGAAAGAAGTCCGGCATTGCGCATCAGCATACCTCGACGATATAGTCGTGTTTAGTTCAACCTGGGAGGAACACCTGCACCACCTCAACCTGGTCTTGGGCGCTTTACGGGAGGCGGGCCTACATATCAATGCCAAGAAATCCAGAGTAGGTTACCACTCTGTCAAATATCTAGGATATGTGTTAGGTCACGGGATGATCGCTCCTCAAGAAGAGAAGGTACGAGCTATCCGAGAGACCCCTTTTCCTAGCACTAAAAGAGAGGTACGCGCCTTCCTGGGCCTCCTCGGATACTATAGAAGGTTTATCCCCTCATATTCAGAGATAGCCGGACCTCTCACTGATGTGCTAAAAAAGGATGTAAAGGTCAAAGCTCTCCAGCAGCCTTCTGAGACCCTAAAAAGAGCCTTCAAAAACCTCAAACTTGCCGTCACTACTAGCCCCGTACTGGTGTCACCCGACTTCACACGACCCTTCATGTTGCAAACAGACGCCTCCGGGTGTGGGATTGGAGCCGTACTATCACAATTATCGAGGGAGGGGATAGAACATCCAGTTCTCTTTATAAGTCGAAAACTGTTCCCCAGGGAAATGAAATATCCGACCATCGAAAAAGAGTGCCTAGCTGTAAAATGGGCTGTAGATAAGTTAAGATTCTATTTGGAAGGAACACACTTCACTCTATATACAGACCATGCCCCTCTACAATGGTTAAGCAGAAACCAAGGACACAACCCTAGAGTCTTTAGATGGTTCCTGACCTTACAACCCTTCTCCTTTACCGTCAAACACAAAAAAGGCAGTGAGAACGGGAATGCGGACTTCTTATCACGCATTCTGCCTCTCCCCGATCGGGAGAGTCCTAGGGGGGAGGTATGTCACGGTGCCGCGGGATCCCCTGTGACGTCCGATACACATTCACCTGGCCGATACCCTGTCTTTTCCCAACAGCCTCACGAGGAGGAATATGACCCCAATATATCCGAAGATCCGCTGAGCAGGACAGGCGCCTTTAAGATTCCCGGGAATGATGCAGAACCCGCCCCCAACTATCATGTGACCTACCCTCTACCACTGAAAAGGGAGCAGCCTCTCTACGTCGGGGGAACCAAACCTCGAGGACGAGAAGCAGACGTGAAGGACCTTGCATCGGTAACCAAGGAGTCGGAGAGCTTCGTAGACGCAGCGGCGGACGGAGAGTCGAGGAGACCCACGGACGAAAGCGGAGGCGGAAGACGAAAGCCAGGAGGCCAACCGGAAGGTGTTTCGCCCAGCCACGTACCTGGAGGCGCTTGGCTCACCCAGGTATGCGGGCGTATGGCAGGGTGGTTCGGGAGGCGGGAGAAGGTGTAGTCGGCTCTCCCTTCTGTGTACCCATGTCCTATCCGGGATCACTGCACTTCTTGTACATATGAGCACCGGTGTCCCTCACACCCTTCCCCAGTAATACATATGGAAGCAGGCGATTACATTGCTCTTCTTGTTTTTCTTGCCTTACATGCTCCACCGATGGCCCGGCCTTGAACCAAGAGCCAAAAGAACCCTCCAGGCACCCTAGCAGCATACCGACCCGCCCAAGGAACCACGAGGAGGAACGCCCATAGAAAGACTGTAGTTTATTGTATATACCTCTTGACTGAACCGTAAAGGTTGTTTGCCGTTAAGGTGCTACTACACTGCAGAAGAGAAATAAACCACCTTTAGTCTCGCACAATCTGCCTCCACGTGTCTGCCTATAGAACGGTCCCCCGCAAAACGTAGTCCCGAAGGCCAGCCCAGGGTTACATACGTGACACTCTCTTAACAGGTATTTGGTAGGGCTGTACATACCTGTTATGGCACTAGATTAATTTTTGTAGATCCTGATTATTCGGCTACCTGTAGGTCATGAAACCTCCTGCTTATGTAATGCTTCTGCTGACTGCATAGGTTTTCTAGGAAGAGAGTTGCTTTGAGCAGAAATATCTTACACAGTAGACAGTTGTGAGGGAGAGGTATGCTAAACAATTAACTCTCATGAGCACATAGTGAAAATCGGTCATGTGATGAAAATATGGCAAAAGTCCCAATTTTCGAGCACACGTGCACCCTTATGTGGCCCATCTTAAATCTGTAGTTCTCACAAGTATTATGCATGGTACTTCAGAAAAAAAGCTATGCATGTTTGTCCAACTCTGGTAAAGATATATCTTGTTGGATTTCTTCTTCCTTGCTAAGGCTGGGTCATCTCTACATATCCCAGTGGTAGACTAAAGGTTGCACACACATTCTCTGAGCTGCGGTGATGGCTTCTTTTTCCTGAGTCTACTAAGGATACATGCGAAATTGGGTTGTGCTTTGATTTCCAGTGATCATATCCCCCTTATTCTGTCTATTCATAATCTCTGGGTTGGTATTGGGAGCGAGCCCCCGACACCATTAACCACAAATATTCTAACCCCCACAAACGACAAGCGCCGACTTAAATGGCCTGTGGTACTGGCGGATGAATCAAAGATCAAATCGATTAAGGACGCCCTAACTAAGCAGTTGGCGATTCTAACTTCTGCGACCATGGATTCGCCCAAACAGAGTAGTTGTAGTACCCTCCATAGGGAATTCTTTGTTTGTCTGGCCCATTTTTTTCATGCCCCGATTAATAAGACCAGGTTATCTCTGGGAAGACATTCATGGTTCAATAAAGAGTGTAGGACCCCGAGAGGGAAACTGACTGTTGCTATTAAGAACAGAGAGCCAGCCAGTTTTCGCAAAGCTAGGAAGGAATATAAACAGATGCAGGGCAAAGCCAAAAAGGAATGGGATGAGAGGAGATAGGAGGAGCTAGGAGAGGCCATTAGGCATCCTGATACTCTGATGTTTTGGTCCCTGGTGTCCAAAAGAAACTTCGAACGCACACCGCCCATGACAACTAACATTCCGGCCATAGAATGGCATAAACATTTTAGTGAGTTGTATTCCAGTGGTCCCACTATTGACAGTTTCCAGATGCTCCACGACTGGGCAACTTACTTCATGAGATTGGCCAATGATATTACTGGCGGGGGAGCATCCCGGACACCTGGAATGGGGCAGAAGTAATACCCATTTTTAAGAAAAGGGACAGGTCGAAGCTCGCCAACTACCGTCCAATTAGCTTGATAGACTGTGACCAGAAGGTCTTCTGCCGTTCGCTCCTTGTTAAAATCCAGACCTGGATGGAGGAGAATGACATCCTCTCTCCTCTCCAGACGGGCTTTCGATGGAAGACCGGCACAGTCGACCAGGCATTCGCCTGGTTCTGCTGTATTGGAAGTTAGTTGTGCTTGGCAAAGGCAGTTTATATCTTGCCTTTATTGATCTCAAAACAGCCTTCGACCTAGTCCCCAGGGATTTACTTTGGCAAGTCCTTCGGGACATGGGTATGTCTTTGGAACTCCTTGAACAACTTATCAGGCTTCATGAGAATAATTTTGCATGTGTAAGGTGGGGAAATCAGGGGCAAACTACCGAGCCATTCAAGATGCGGCGGGGGTACGCCAAGGGTGTGTCTTGGCTCCCACCCTTTTCTCCCTCTATATAAATCAGGTGGCCGATCTCTTGTGCTCTACTCCGGCTAATGCCCCCTCGTTGGCAAACCACAAAATAGCTAAATTATTGTTTGCAGACGACACCCTCTTAGTGTCCAAAACTCCCATGGGCCTACAAAAACTTTTAAATCGTTTTAAGACCTTTTGTGATGAGAGGGGTTTGGTCATCAACACTACTAAAACCAAGTTGATGATGCTAAACCCCCACAAATCCTTTAAAGGTACCCTGGTCCTTGACAATGTCCCGCTCGAACGAATGAGTTCCTTTGACTACCTTGGAATTAAGCTGTCCGAGGGAATGGCTTGGAAAAAACATCAAGAGAGTGCGTCCCTGAAGTTCTGCCAGTTAACTGGAGCCTTGCGATTGGAGCACTGCCTCTCTTATACCAAGCCTGTAGCCCCCGTACTTAAGTTGTATAGTTGCAAGGTAGTGAGTAGTGTGCTCTACGGGGCAGAGCTGTGGGGTTGCATAAACGTTAACATCCTTTCAACAATAGAAAACAAGTTTCTTAGGAGCCTGATATCACTCCCACAGAGCACCCCCTTCCTCCCCTTAAAACTTGACATGGGTGTCAAGTCTGTCAATGAACAGGTGAGGTTACGTCCATTGATCTTCTGGCATAGATTGGTTACAACCCCCGATCTGGCCCCATACGCCGCTGCTTTTCCTGAAGTTTCTGCCTTGGATCCAAATCATAAAATTGGGTGGATCAAATACATGAATACCATCCGGGCAGATATAGGTGTGCCTAAGGAGCTAGAAGGTCTTCCGCCCACATACTCTAGGGACCAATTAAAATCATAGTTTTTGGCATGGGTAGAACAGAAGAATTTCCTGAAAATACACCAAGGCTGTTTAACTGATGTGTTCACTGATATTAAATCCATCAGCCAGCTTGAAAACTACCTCGATTTTATAAAAGTGCCGGCAGACAGAAAATGTTATATTCAGTTCAGATATGGCTGTCTACTGAAGTACTGGGTATTTTAGACCCAGCGGTGCAGGGGCACACACCCTATGACTTCTGCGTTTCACCCTGTTCCGGACCTACAGAAACACAGAGTCCTCTGGGTGAAGTCAAAGATTTGTTTATTGGCTGCAGACCAATGACAGGTATCCTAGAAGTACAACAGCGTGTATGTTCTCAGGAGACTGCTGAAAATCATAGGAACGGACTTCATCTTAAATACGCTTTTTCCTGCCTCAAGCATACATTCCTAGGTTTTATGATACGGCAATATGCAAGTGTACATTACAAAGAAAAGGCAGAGTCATGATGACCATCCCACATTCCAGTTCGGCCAGCCCACAATGATTTACACAGTAAGGTTCAGATCCCACGTTTGATGTAAAGAGACCCCCCCAATAAACATGGGCATCTCCTGTTTTGGGAAACAAGTCATAAAGCAGGAACAAGCAGGTGTGGAAGAGATTAGCCGGGGGATTGTGTAGAATGAAAGGGCTTTATGACGGGTCAAACCCTGATGCTAATCACAGGTGGACGGAGGAAGGGGAGCTCGTGAGACCGGTTTGACCCGGGGCAGCAGAGCCAGCTGCCCAGGTCACAGAGAAGTCAGAGGGAAAGCCCATGTACTGTGAGGCCCGTATTAACTCCATCATAGCCTATGTGAGGGCAATGACAAGATGGCCACTGCTTCCAAAATGGAACCCGCGTAGTGAAGCTGAATAACGTGTACACAGTGCATTCATAGCTAGAACGATATATAAAGCACTCGTACATGCCGCATTTACCATTTGCGGTTCGCTAATACCAAGATAGACAGGGGTAGGGCCCTGTCCCCTACGCGGTCCCGAATATTAAAGTACGACAGACCCTCCTTTTGCCCTTACATAGGCAATCACTATACTCATCTTAATCCGAGTCTAGGTCAATGTTCACGAAGTCATGGAGATGTTGCTGTAGCATCATCCTATTACTTAGCTCGTCCCTCGATACAGGTTTCCTTATACATAAGGTAGTACAGAGACCACATATCGCGGGAGCACACTGTATACACAGACAGAATAGGAAAAGAATGGCTAAGATCATTCCAATGACCATCAGAACTTTCCAACCCCAGGCAGATATCAATTCCCAGAACCACCCCACCAGTGACCAGTCTCCCTTATCCACGTGTATGGCTTCAGATATTTTATGGAGTTTGGAGATGGCTTGATACACTGTTGGAGCATTATCTGGTATGAAAATGCAGCAACTGGATTGGATGACCTTGCATACCCCACCGCGGTCTGCAAGAATAACGTCTAGAACCATGCGGTTCTGCAAAGTCATAAGGCGATCCGCTTGGAGCTCAGCTGTCAGATTACTAAGGGCACCAGCCGTTACATTGACAGTGGATTCAACCACACGTGTCAGCTGTCTCAGGTTCCTACTATTGACCATAGGTCCCCAAAACGGCAGGAAACCCAAGAAGAAGTCTCCTGCTTCCTGACCGGCAGTATCCTCCTTACTAATCACACCTCTCACAACTCTGGTCTTGTGATAGTCAGAGGCAGCAGTAAATGTCGGCGGTAGCAAGTTCGCAATATAACATGTGCCCGAGAAATCAGGGGGTAGCCATGTATATGCTCGGTCATGACAGATGAAATATGTGCCCTTAGCAGCCAAAAACGCAGGGGAAAACTGCGACGGGAAAGTGTACGTTTCAGTACAGTCACTCCGTCCCAGTTGAGCTCTAGGATTCTGACCATTACCCTGTAAGCAGAACCGACCCATGTGGGGTACGACCCAGATTGGAGATGAGATTTTCCGCTGTCTTTCACCCAGACTAATACTATACCCCGTCGCGTTCCATCCTACATAAGGTCTCAACTCTTCTTGGGGAATAGATGAGTACGCATTGATATCCCTACTCATATCGGCAACTCCTTTCATCAAAGCCTTATTATTGGTGATGGGTCTGATGGAACGCGGTTGGCGAGGGGAGTATGTATCTAGAGCATAGAGAAACATGGTTTGGAATGCCCATGACGATCCATTGTAACTGTACGGCAGCACCAGGTAGGGAATACCCTTGTTAATGGTATGGGGCATTAACCCACACACCCAGCAATTGGTCGTATTCATTACCAGTTGGTGCTGGTGCAAGAGCTGGATAAACGAGTTATTTACGAACTCTGATCGTCTGGTCTGTTCGTGCTCAGGCAAAGGGTGAAAAGAGTGAGAGGAGGCAGTAGAAGGAGATATAGGCTGTTGAGTGGGTGCAATGGGCTTTTGAGCGGAGAAGAACACAAATCCTACAATAAACATTATTATGCTACACAGTGTAAAAAGGCACAAAAAGACAAAACATTTACTTTTTACAATTCTACACATCCTTGCGTTAAAGTTCATTTCCTCAATCGGTCTCTCCATCTTAAAAAACTCCATCCTCTACTCGGGCCGCTCGCGGTGGATGAGTTTCTTCTGCTAAGGAGTACGCCTGTCAGTCCAGGGAAACGCCCTAGACTAACCAGAACCGTCGACCTAGCGTCTTCGGCCTGTACCCCAAAGTCTTGGCACCGCGACCCTGCGGCAGAACCCGGATGGTGGTTCGAAAAACAAAAATCAAGAAAGTCCTTCAGATGGGAGAGCAAAAATGTCAAAAGGGAAATAATGAGGACATCTTTATTTGTCCATGGGCCTAGGTCTCAAATTATAGCGGAGACGGCCAGGTGCTGTTTGGTCTTGAAACAAAAGTTCAGGCTCAGTGGTGTCCAGTCGACTCGATGGTGGCACAGCTTCCTGCAGAATATTGTCACTCTCTTGGTCTGAAACTGTGCCTCTTAAGCGTGCGTCACTGAATGTTACAAAACGAGGTACAGTGTCTGTCTCTGAGTCGGCGATACCCTCCTTGACCCACTGGTCATATGGCAGAGGCAAGGGGACTACTTTGCAGTGAGTACCATGAATCCAGTGCTTCTTCCCTTTCACTCGCACTGCTGATCTTGTTGAAAGAAGAACAAGATGAGGGCCGATCCAGCGAGGCTCGTCGTTGCTCTTGCGCTGGAAATTTCGGACCAGGACCCACGTACCAGGGTTGATAGGGTGTCCAGGAGGTTCAGAGGCTTGGGGAAGGGTATCATGTACCTGTTGGTGCAAAACACGCAGTTTAACAGTCAAATCATACAGGTAATCGAGCAGTACTGGATGCTCTATTTCGCTAAATTTCGCCGGTCTTGGCACACCCCATACATTAGCCGGGCGGCCAAAGACGACCTCATAAGGGCTAAGTCCCACTCGTGAGTGTATGGTCATTCTGGTGGACAGGAGTGCTAGAGGTAGAGCGTCAGGCCATTTAAGACCGGTGCTCGCCTGGATTTTGGCCAGCTTGAGCTTTAAGGCTCCATTGTAGCGTTCTACTAATCCAGCTGATTGGGGGTGATTTGCAGCGTGGAACTTCTGCTTTATCCCTAGCCCTTCACATACATTCTTCATCACTTTACCCACAAACTCACTTCCGTTATCACACCACACCATTCTTGGCATCCCAAACCTAGGGAAGAATTCCTTCACAAGGGCTTTGGCTGTGGATAGGGCAGTGTTATCTTTCAGAGGATAAGCCTCAATCCATTTTGAGAAAGCACAAACAACCACCAATACATATTTCAGGTTGTTGCATCTTTCCATGTGAATAAAGTCCAGCTGCAAAACTTCAAATGGACATGATGGGGGTGCAAAGTGACCAGCCGGAGTTGGGGTTCCCCTACCAGGGTTGTACTTCAAGCATACTATGCAATTCTTGACCACGTTCTCTGCACACTTGGGAATCCCAGCATTCTGCCATACTGGAGCCAACAACTTGCATATACCTTTCGTACTGATATGTGCCATTCCATGTGCCATAGTAACCACTGGAAGCACATATGCATCAGGCAACAACCATCGCCTATGTTCTGTCAGATCAATCCAACAACCATTCTCATCCAACTTACCCATACTTTCTCTCCACTTGCTTAACTCTTCCTCTGTGGCTTCAGCTTGAAGCGACTTCACACTCTCTATTGTGTTCTCACACATTCCCACATCATTAACCCATCTTGCGGGGCCTGCAACATACATTCTAGTCTTCACATTCTGTGCAGTTTCTCTCGCGGTCTCATCAGCAAACGCATTCCCACGTCCAACATCATCTGTGACTTTCCTGTGCGCACTACATTTCATGATCGCAACTTGCAACGGTAGGGTCAGTGACTCAAGGAGATCATTCACCAACTTGCCATTCTGAATTTTAGCTCCATGTGACGTCAGGAACCCACGTTCCTTCCACAGTCGCCCAAAATTATGAGCCACGCCAAAGGCGTACTGGCTATCTGTGTATATATTCACTCTCATTCCTTCAGACAACACACATGCTCTCGTGAGGGCGATTAATTCTGCTGCTTGGGCCGAATTATGTGGCACTCGTGCAGTTTCCACGACCGTGTGCAAAGTCGTGATAGCATATGCAGCAGTAGTGTCACCATTAGGGAGCTTAAAACATGACCCATCTACCCATAAAGTGCCATCACACTCAGTCAGGGGAGTATCTTTCAGATCTACTCTCCCTTTCGTTTCTTCTTCTGTTCTGAACAGACAGTCATGTTGCTCAATCTCATCTGAGTCTGCCGGAATTGGCAACAATGTAGCTGGATTCAGCGTATTGCATCTCTTTATGTGTATGTGATTAGCTAACAGTGTAAGTTCGTAGCCCGATAATCGTGCACTGGTCAAGTGTTGTGTCTTGGTTCTATTTAATAATGTGTCTACAGCATGTGGAACCATAACAATCAATGTGTTGTCCATTACCAAACCAGACGATTGTCGGATAGACATCGCTGCAGCAGCTGTCGCACTCAGACAGCTTGGCAATGCCCTTGCTACAGGGTCCAAGGTAGATGAAAAATATGTGCATGGGCGCGGTCTGTCGCCAAAAGGCTGTGTTAACACTGACAACGCACATCCATCTTTCTCGTGAACATACAGTGTAAAAGGCTTACTGTAGTCGGGAGTACCCAACACAGGTGCTGAACATAATGCATTACGCAATTCCACAAAACTTTTCTGGCACTCTTCAGACCATGGGATAGGATTCGGTGTGTCTTTGCATGTTAAGGCTAACAAAGGTTTTGCCAATAAGGAAAAACTAGGGATCCAATGCCTACAGTATGAAGTGATGCCCAAGAACGCACGCACTTCTCTCTGTGTTTTCGGCACACTTAACTGTGCAATAGCTTGAATTCTTTCTGGGGTCAGTTTCCTTCCCTCCTTCGATAAGAGATGACCTAAGTAGGTCACTTCTTGTCGACAATATTGCAGCTTAGAGAGAGACACTTTGTGATGGAAAGCGGATAAATGGTGCAACAGTGACAATGTGGCTTCGTTACAAATCTTCTCGGTATCCGCAGCGATCAGTAAATCGTCCACATATTGAATCAGGATAGCGCCACTAGGTAAAACAAGTGCATCAAGCTGCGCTTTCAGAGCCTGACTGTATATGGATGGACTCTCACAGTAGCCCTGGGGAGCGCGTTTGAAGCGGAAGCTTCGGCCTCCCAGACTAAAACCAAAAATATCTCTGCTCTCTTCTGCAATTGGGATACTAAAGAAAGCATTCTTTAAATCGATCACTGAAAACCATGCAGCAGAGGCTGGAATCATCGTTAACAAGGCAGTTATATCGGGGACAACCGGAAACTGTGGCACAACAATCTTATTAACCTCTCTGAGATCAATCACAAATCTGTAAACAGGTGGCTGTGAAGGGTCCGTTCGTTTTAAGACAGGTAAAATCGGACTATTGCAAACGTTGCCTCTTGTTTCCTCTATCACACCCTTATTAATCAAGTCGCTGACAATGTCTAACAATGCTTTCTGCCCTTCATTAGAGATCTTGTACTGAGGAATACGTGGCAGTCTGACATTAGCCTTTAGAGTCACCACATATGGCGGTATTTCCAAGAGGCCCACATCATTGGGACCAGTAGCCCAAAGGGCATCCGGAAGGGATGACAATTCAGGTGGCATCGTGTTTTTAGACAAATACATTGGGGAAACCACTTTCTTGCCTAATGTAAGTTGTACTCCCGAAGGAGAACAATACAGTGTAGCGTGCAATCTTTTCAACAAATCTAACCCCAGCAAATTCTCACCACAACCTGTTGTCAGGATCAGGGGTGCTTTCAGCTCGCAAGGTCCAACAGAAAGTGACATGGGACTGGAAATCGGGTTCCTAACTGGGGCGCCAGAAAAACCTACTGAAACATTTATATCGCCAGACAAAGGTGCGCCAGGGAGTTTTGAATGCATGATTGAACTCTTTGCAGCACCAGTGTCTAGCAGAAAAGGCTCCGTTACATTTGCTGTAGTCACCTCAACATATGGTCCACTCTGATCCACTGGCACTGAAACAACTCCCTCTCTCTGTCTATGGCTATCCTAGTAATCATTACTTTCCGCATCACCGTCCTCTGCATAATAATCATTATTATAATACTGTGCCGTATTGCTAATCGCGTTAGCTTGCTGATCAAAGCTATTGATGGTATTTTGAGGCGGCAGAGGACGCGCGTTCTGGGGAACACTTCCACGCCCTCGGCCTCCAGGAGCTTGCTGACCACCCCTACCTCTTGCGCCATACGCATTACCGTTCCGCTGCATTAATTTAGGGCAACTGTATTTAAAATGACCTTCCTCTTTACAGTATGAACATTGGTTGGGACCTACAGGGACACGTGGTTGGTAATACCCGTTCATTTGCTGGTTTGCCTGAAACTGTTGGGGTTGGTGATAGACACCTTGGGGTTGCCTATAATTATTACCATCTCCACGTGGCGGATAGGCCTGCTGTAAAAGGACCTTTGTCTTTAGTTCCTTCGTTTTCTTCTCCGTTCTATCTTTCTCGTCTTTATCTCTATTTTCATAATACTGTGCAGTAGCCAGTATTTGCGCTGAAGAAGAAACAGCCCAAGAACTTTCTGAATCTTTTAACTTTTTACACAGGTCAGGAAGTAAATTCTGCACAAACTTATCCACAAACAGCCGTTGTCCACCCTCAGTACTCATATCTTGCCCATTGTGATCAATAAACGTTTCTTCAAACCTAGTAAAGAAGTCTGACACTGTCTCATCTTTCTTCTGCTTGCATGCAGATAACTTATCCCAATTTACGCGCATCGCAGGCATTATTGTCTTCATATACGTGATGATTCTACCAGGCAATTCAGCTACTAAAGGTTCTGGTTTCGCACCACCCGTTTGTCTAGCGTCAGCAGCAATAATGTTAGTCCATGTATCACCTAGTTCTGCATTGTGATCTACATTACGAATTGATCCCCATAGAGGCTGTGGAACAACATTACCAAACAACATGTCTATATCGGCCAGATTCATAATGCATGACCCTGCCGTCTGTGACAACTCTTTATAATAACCTGCTGGGTTTTTACGGGGATCAGGCAAGGACTGCTTAAGCGCTAACACCTCAGAGCGCTTCCATGGAACATGCACCCAAACACGCTGGAAATGCGCTGCCACAGCGGGGTTACCACCGGCAGCTGCAACCGCTTCCTTCCATACCGGGGGAACTTCTCTCATAGGGTATTGTCGCGCCTTTGCCTTTTTCCCCACAAGGACCTCTTGTTCAAACAATGACTGTTGGCAATCGTCATTCCTTAAGGACAATACAACCGCAACTGCTTTATCTACTTCGCGGTCCACAATTATACCAGTTCCAAAATCAAACCTCACTCTACACAATTCCTGCTGGTTCGGATTTCTACCACTATCCTCCAATTCTTCACAGAGAATTTCGCACATTTTCTCAAACACATATCTCTGTTTAGGGGCATCCCATTGATGGAAGGTGTTAACAACTGATTCCACATCATACTGTGAAGGGAAAACGATCCATCTACGCGCCATGTGATCTATTACCTTTTTCTCATCGGGGTTAGGCAATTGGCTGCGCAACTGTTTACGCTGTACACCTGGAGTTGAACCAGATGACCCAAAGAGAGGAGACATTAATGTAGTAACCACATTAGCTAAGCGCCGTCGCGCTGAAGGAGAAGCTGAGGCGAGAACAGGGGGAAAAACAGAGGGAAGAAAAGAGGATGTAGAGACAGGTACTAGAGTGGTGGAAGGAAGAGTGTTAGGGGAGGCAGTTACTGGATTAGGCAAAGTCGCAGGAAGTGCGGGGGCCGTTGGAAGCACAACTGGCAGCACTTGAGAGGACTGCGCTACAGGAATAGGAACTGGCTGCAAAGCAACTGGCGGTAGCGGCAAGGCTTGCAGTATATGCACTGGAGGCGGCATATTTACAAGCTGGGGAGGCGCCGTGGCAGTTTGAGCATACGGGGGTGGCGAACTCAACAAATGTGACATCAAAGGATCTTACTCCTTTTCTTCTGACTCATCCTGCTTAGAATGTGGCAAAGCTGGGTAACATTTGTCAATCCCTAACTTACGCTGCCTGTGCAATTGCTCATTCATTTGCTCCTCTTCATTGTCTTTAAATTGTACAGCTGCTTGCATTACTGACATACCTCTCTCTCTCTTATTCTTTTTCGCTAACTTGATTTCCTTCTGTTTGGCTTCCTTTCGCCATAAGCGGAAAGAGTCAAACATCGCCGGCCGGGCTTTCTTCTTAAACAATTTAATTTCCAGATTATCTAAAATATCAGTATCAAAACTACCATTTTGGGGCCATTTTAAAACACCATCTTTCCTAGTGTAGTGGATCCACACTTCGTTATATGCAATGGGGCCTACGCCATGTTTCACATAGAGCTCATAAGTTGGAGTTCCAACCGGAGGAACCGGACATGATTCCTCTAGCTGGAAATCTTTTCCACAACCCAAACAGAATAATCTACCAAATAGTCCAGAACCAGGCATCTTCGCTCACTAGTCTAGATCCAAACGTTAAAGGATTATCGATTACGATAGCCTCGTGAATACACGAGTCCTCTGGTTTTGGCGTTTGCAAACTCCAAAGTACTAATTCAAATGATCCCGAAGGATACCAAAACAAATGGGAGACGCTCCACTTATACTTAACTGAATTTTGCTGATCGATGGCGTCACCAGAAGACTCTCTCGATTGTTTCGCTCTCTCAAACTCGTCAAGGGTCCAAAACAGGTCGATTAATCAGGGCAGCAGTCCTTCGTAGCCGTCGGGACGTGGAGAACCTCGCAGAAAAGACTTTCGGACCACGTCGACATGCAGGGGTCGATGAAGTGGCGGCCTTCCTCCGGAATTTCCACACGAAGCTCCTCACGAACCTCTGGCTTGGACTGGTACCGCTGAAATGGCTCCACGTTGGGCGCCAAACTGAAGTACTGGGTATTTTAGACCCAGCGGTGCAGGGGCACACACCCTATGACTTCTGGGTTTCACCCTGTTCCGGACCTACAGAAACACAGAGTCCTCTGGGTGAAGTCAAAGATTTGTTTATTGGCTGCAGACCAATGACAGGTATCCTAGAAGTACAACAGCGTGTATGCTCTCAGGAGACTGCTGAAAATCATAGGAACGGACTTCATCTTAAATACGCTTTTTCCTGCCTCAAGCATACATTCCTAGGTTTTATGATACGGCAATATGCAAGTGTACATTACAAAGAAAAGGCAGAGTCATGATGACCATCCCACATTCCAGTTCGGCCAGCCCACAATGATTTACACAGTAAGGTTCAGATCCCACGTTTGATGTAAAGAGACCCCCCAATAAACATGGGCATCTCCTGTTTTGGGAAACAAGTCATAAAGCAGGAACAAGCAGGTGTGGAAGAGATTAGCCGGGGGATTGTGTAGAATGAAAGGGCTTTATGACGGGTCAAACCCTGATGCTAATCACAGGTGGACGGAGGAAGGGGAGCTCGTGAGACCGGTTTGACCCGGGGCAGCAGAGCCAGCTGCCCAGGTCACAGAGAAGTCAGAGGGAAAGCCCATGTACTGTGAGGCCCGTATTAACTCCATCATAGCCTATGTGAGGGCAATGACAAGATGGCCACTGCTTCCAAAATGGAACCCGCGTAGTGAAGCTGAATAACGTGTACACAGTGCATTCATAGCTAGAACGATATATAAAGCACTCGTACATGCCGCATTTACCATTTGCGGTTCGCTAATACCAAGATAGACAGGGGTAGGGCCCTGTCCCCTACGCGGTCCCGAATATTAAAGTACGACACTACCCATTACGCTTTTACCAACACTTGGCTGACAAATACACCACAACCCAAGGGCTGCCCCTCTTGTCCATGCCCTTATGAAACAATAGGCCATGTATTCTTTGCCTGTGCTGCTTATGCCAGACCTAGAAGGAACTGGCTAACTCTGGTATGTAGAAAATTTGGGTCACATAGCCATAAAGATGCCCTATGTATTTTAAAGTCAGATGTGAGACCACTCTATGCTTGTGCAACTGCAACATTTCTGGGCCATTAGAAGGAGGGCTCTATCTACTTCGCCGACTTGCATGAACAAAACAAACTGAAATCTAAATGATCAGACAAGTCGGGCGCGTACCCTGCACTAGCACTTTGGCTTGTAAATAACTGGTTTTAATGCTACTATTTTTAAACTTTTATCCTTTTACTGGTTATTTGGGGCACGGGATTAAAATGGGTGTTACTGTGTAATCGTGCCGTATATTTGTAAACTTGAGATAAAAACAAAATATAAATAGGCACTAGCACTTTAGCTCTGTTCCGATAGGATAAATCACTTAAATAATGAAATTGTTTACCTTTGTACCCTTTTTGTACTTGTATCTTTGTGTCATGATCTTGTTAAATTTTTATTCTTTTTTCTTAATTTTCCAGAGTGTGTATAAGGAGTATTTTATAGTACCTTTTACTTTGTTCATTGCTATTTAAGATTCATGTGCTTATCTCTTTTATGGTACTGTAAAACCGAAATAAAGACTTTTGATGATTATTTCCATGCCAAGAAAATACGTATATGAGAGCTAGGTTTTAGCTAGGTCCCAACCCCTAATCTGAAGGTAGCTTCTACCTAAAATATCTTTCAAACCTGGGGGCCCATTAGGATGGCGGGCGGATCTCCCCCCACCATCCACGCAGCAAAGAACCCCCGCCATATTATAATGGCTGGGGTGTCCGCGGTGGACGGAAAGACCGTCCACCGCTTTTCCGCCGGTCGACTCGTCGACCGGCGGAAAAAGTGCCTGCTTATGGTGGCGATGTCTGAAAGACACCGCCATCCATATTACAATGCTGACGGTCGTATGCCTTTCCACGGCGGCGTTGCTGCCGTGGGAAGGCATATGGTCTTTGCTTTGTGGGCCCGTTGTGGGCCCCCAGGGTGAAGGGGGTGGGGGGTGCACATGGGGAGTACCTATGGTACCCCCCTCATTGCCATGCACTACGTGGCAGGCACCATGTGGTGCCTGCCATGTAGTGCATGGCAATGATGTGCACAGTCCTTTTCCATTGCAGGTGGGTCTGCAGCCAGCAGATCCACCCGCAATGGAAAAGGCACAGGATACGCCCTCCAGTGTGGCGGGCGCTTCCTAATGTGCATGACATGACCGCTGCAGCTTCAGCGGGCGGTCCCTCGCTCCGTTATGTAGGCCCCTTAGTTTGGTAGTCCTAAGAATAGTGACTCGCATTCAGTAGTCCACTTATTGCCCACAAACAAAAGTATCCAGTTCCGGGTTCCACCAAGTCCTCTCTAGCTCCTGTGTTTAGCACCTCTTAAAGATGGCCTGGGTATCGGGATGGCCGCAGGGGATGTACCTGTTGGTGGCTCAGACCTGTCGGGGATTTACTCATCAGATGCTAACCTATACCTTCCCTACTTTCCTGCCGTGATGATTTTTACAAGCAAACAGCAGAGGAAGGATGTGGGGGGTAAAATATGGGAGGCGTCCGGGGAGAGAATCATTGCAGCTTCCCCTTCCATTTGGTCGAGCACTGGATAGAGGCTCCTTCACTGATTCAGATAATCATAAGTTGGCATACTGGGGCACCCTCTGAAGTACTACAAGGCAAAACTCATAAGGGAACAATGGTCTCAGACATGTTACATTGACAAGGCACAGGAAAAATAAATGACCAGCTTAAAAAAAAAAAAAGCAATAGTGATGGCGAGTCAGCAAGGAGGACCTGACTTCCGACCCTGGAGTCTGATAAACCAGTTTCTGATGGGGAAGTCAGGATGCAGCATAGAGGGGAGAAGCTTATGGAATGCCTGAACGCGAGTAATGAAGGAAAACTTGCCTGCACTGGTAAGGAGAGGGGACATCCACTTGGAGGGGCATACATGGGTGCAGGCCAGGCACCGCAGGGACAGGATCAGGGCTCAGCAGAAGGAGGCAGTGAAGGGGTGGTGGATGCAGGAGAGTCACTGGCAACTGCAGTGGAGGTGTTTGACATAGTGGGTGCAGTCACAACTGTGGGGCACAAGTCAGATGGGGTGGGTGCTGGCACAACTGCAGTGGGCAGGTCAGATGGAGTGGACTGGGTCCCCACTCCAGTGCCCAAGTCATACGGGTTGGTCGTGGACTCCACTGCAGTGCCCAACTCCATGGGAGCGGAATGGGGTTCAGGTGAGGTCGGCAGGATGGGGGGGGGGGCCCACGGTCCCCACACCAGTGGCACAAACAGTCTGACCGGGGGGGTGGGGGTGGAAGAGCAAGTGATGGGGGGAGGGCCTGAGCATTTTGGGGATGGTGTATCTGTGGGTGGGGGAACCTGGGGCAGGGTGTGGCGGGCGAAACTGTGGAGTGGTGGCCTGGGGGATGGAGGACAAAGACTGTGTCGTGGCGCTGCGGGGCAGGGGTGGGGTCTTGCTCTTCCGGCTCTGGGGGGACTTGCGGGTGGGGGCCTCAGTCTGACTGCGCCTGGGGGAGGGTGTCTGGGTGTGAGGGGCACTTCCCTATGTGTGTGGGGACTTCCTCATAAGATGGATCTGCTGGATCAGTGGGGAAGAGGCCAAGGTCACAGAGGAAGAGCTCCTTGGGAGATTGGGTTGCAGGTGAGGCAAGGGAAGGGGTCTTGGAGGGAGAGGTATCGGAGGACTGCTGAGTGGTTGTGGATGTCTGTGTGTGTGTGTTTGAAAACCATCCCCTGTGAGTGTGGTATCAGTCCCCTGAGGGTTCTTGTGTGCACGTCTAGACCTTGGTTTGGGTGGTTGTGTGCTGTCCGTGTCTGTGGGTTTGGGTGAATGTGCTGGTGTGTGTGTGCTTGGGACAGGTAGGGTGCTAGGAATCGTGGATGGGGCAGGGGTAGGAGGGGTGAGGGACTGTTGGAGGAGGGACACTGCTGCCGTCAGGGAGAAGGCCATGAACTGATTGGTCCTCTGTAGGGCAGACATGCCCGATGAAATGCCCTCCATGAACGACACCAGTTGTGTCAACAGACTGGTGTGTGCATGGAGGACACTAAGCATTGATGTCTGCCCTACATGGATCTGTCGAAGCAAGTCCACAGACAACACACTCAGGGCAGCAGGAGACACAGGGGTACGGGGTGCAGTGCCTGGCACAAAGGAGACATGCTCCCGAACAAGGGAGCCTCCACGGACCTCTGGGATGGGAGCCGATGGGAGGGTGTTGGTGGTGGTGGTGGTGGTGGCGGGGACAGCCTCACTAGCTGGGGTTTGGTGGATGCTGACACCTGCCTCCACAAGGGAGTCATCCTCCGAGCTGCTGTGGCCCTCAGCTGGGGTGGATGGTGCTGAGGACTCCTCGGGGTGGCTCCACTTGTCCTCCGTGCCACTGGGTCCCTCCAAATCCTCGCTTTCTGTCCCAGTCTGGCTCTGTGGCTCCTCCTGGTCCTTGGCGCTGTCCCATCCTGTGGCCGTGGATGTATCTGGATAGAATTAGGAAAAACAGAACAACATCAGTCACCTGCACTGACCACACACACACCACAGTGAGTACAGCACATCACAGGGCAAGCCCTGGCATCATCAGCTGAACACTACTCAAATTGCTCACACTGTTTTGAATAAGCCAATTGTCAGTCTCACCATCATCCATGGCACTCGTATCCCTCCTGGACATGCACCCATATGTCTGTTGCATGATGGATGCTAATACCCCAATGTGCAGACATGCACCACCTACACATTTGTTGGACATGCAAGTGAACGTGTAGGAGTATGTCACTATACACACATCATATCTCTTGCCACTGACTCAGTACAGGTGTCAGGAAGAAGGGATGCTTGTGATGCATACCAGCAACACACACTATGATGTTCTCATGTCCTGATAGTCAATGCCACAATGGGGTGCATGGAGCACATTTGACCCCAATGCAGGATCACTCATAGCAAGTTAAATGCCATGGCACAGGCATGCCTGGAAAGTCAGTCATCACTGTCTCCTGTCACAGGGGCAGGGCATCCAGACAACAACAGTATGCACTGTGTCACAATTATAGGTCATGTGTAAAGCAAACTCTGCAGCTGACAAGTGAACTTGTCCATCACCTGCAAACAACATATCCCGGACCCAGATGACCCCACATCATACAAAACAGACATGTGAGTGTCTGCGAACACAACTCCCTGAACATGAGCACCTCACAGTCTGCTGTGCATGAAACACAGCTGCCTGAACTTCACAGTTGCATACACCATTGTGCACTGTCAAGTGATCACACACCTCTATGTCACACAGGTCTCGTCTCCTATAGTCACATTTCAGATGTCCTGCTGACCCTCAAACTCATGAACACCCCTGTTGTCCTGAAAAGGAAGCCACACCACAATGACAGAGGCAGACACCTGAAGGCACATGTCACTAAGCACAACCTGTAAGTTGATACACGGGAGTACAGAGTGTTTCTAAATGCCCTGGAGTAGGCATGACTGCCCAGGTCTGCGTGAAACAGTGTATAGCCCTGGACAGTAGTTAGGTGGCTAAGCAAGTGTGACACACTTGATATGCATACTCCTGAGGCCCAAAATCTGGAGTCCCCTGCTGCATGGTTGTGTTTGAAATACCCCAGGCACATGTGGCGAGTCAGACCAGCAATTGGAACACATTTCAAGGGCACACACAGATCACATGTCCGATCTCAGGCATTGTGTAAACAATTGACCCACCCATGAAATACACAACAGAGTCACGGTAACAGATGCTGTCCGGAACCTGAAGCATAGCTGACTGCAGGGACACAGTGCCCTAGTGACACAAGCCAAAGACTGTAGGGTCCACACCTGTGGATCAGATGAGGAGGGTGCATCACACAATTGAGGGACATGAGTCCTGGACTACAAGACCTACGTAATGTGGAAGTGCGACCAGGCCAAAAGACTGCAAATAGCATGTCAGACATAGTACACAGATTAGGCATGGACTTACCTCCTCCTTGCTGCTGTCTGGCCTTCAGCTGCCCACCCAGGTCCGGGAAGACCACCGCCATAATCCTGTGCATGTGGGGGGTCAGGGTCCGGTGTCTGCCCCTCCTGCGAGGAGACAACAGCTTCAGCTGGACCCTTGTGATCCTCCGGGTCCAGCCCCGAAGGTCCTGCCACCTCTTCTGGCAGTTGCGGATCCGGCGCTTGTAGAACCCCACCGATCTAACTGCCCGGGCGATGGTCAGCCAGATCTCCTGCTTCTGGTGGGCATCAACCTGTGAGGATGACAAAGTTAAAAGTCCTTTACCACACATGCCACATATATGTGCTGCACACAGTTGGATATACATGTAGTCATCACAAAGGAAAATGAGGTCCACAGGTAGTGCACCCATGGAAATGGACAAAAGCCCTGCATGTCTGACAAGTTAACATTGCCTGGGAAGTTAAAGCATGCACAAATGCACTTTTACTGCAGAACACCTGTTCATCACATGTACCTACACACTTTGGGGGTTGAAGGTACTCAGTGAGTACGCTTGCCACTGGTGTACACACTGCTAGTATTGCTAGTCAGAAAACATGCACAATTAGGAAGGCAGTGGACTGCACACTCACCTGCTCCCCTCGTTTCCCATACAGCTTGCAGTACTGTGGAAGGAGCCCGTCCAGCAGGGCCCGGTTCTCCTCCTCAGTGAAGGCTGGGGCCCTCTGCAGAGTATGTGCCATAGCAGTAGCCAGAGGATGCAGAGACCGCAGCAGTGGTAGCAGAGATGTGGTCCAGTAGCATGTAGTGCAGGTAAGTGAACTCCCTGGGGGCCAGCCAGCCTTATATCTGTGCTGCAGAGGCAGAATCTGTGCCATATGTCCCAAGTGATGGGTCCAACACGGTCGCATTCTATGAATCTGACCAATCCGTGGAATTGTACGACTCGTACACGTATTCCGCATCGTTCAAATCTTCACCTTCATGACATCCTAGAAATTGCAACATTGTTGTAGGCATTAAACTGAATTTCCGGCGCATGACTCGTACAAGTTTTGAATCCGCGCCCGTCTCCATGACAGTCCAGAGCCAATGGGTCTCCATACAATTCAATGACCAAGGAGTGCGCAGGGCTCGGTCCATGCCTGCACGACGCGTATGCATGATAGTCACCCGCATCGGTTCTCATTGCAGTCAATGGCTAAGCGTGCGCACGGCTCGGTCCAGAACTGTGCAATGCGTATGCATGATAGTCAACCGCATCGGTTCACATTGCAGTCAATGGCCAAGGCGTGGGCAAGGTTCCGTCCATGCCTGCACAGCACGTATGCATGATAGTCACCCGCATCGGTTCTCATTGCAGTCAATGGCTAAGAGTGCGCACGGCTCGGTTCAGAACTGTGCAATGCGTATGCATGATAGTCACCCGCATCGGTTCGCATTGCAGTCAATGGCTAAGCGTGCGCACGGCTCGGTCCTGAACTGTGCAAAGCGTCTCTGTAAAAGTCACCCGCGTCGGTTGACATTGGTGTGACTTTTTGACAGATTCCACACACAATTACTTGCCAGGGACTCAGGTGCACACCTACCACACTACAGCATGTGCCACACTGTGTCCCATGGTATGTAAGGCTGCATTACCTGTGTGTGTAGGGGGGGCAACATTTGGTTTGTTGTGTGGCACTTTGGTGCAGCCACTCCCAGGCTGCACACGTGTTCATGGGGACAGAATCCTTTGTGTGTTGTGCACATTACCACTGTGATGTGCAACTGTACAGTTATGGGCATGAGTCATGGACACAGTTGCAGGTTGGATATGTTTAGGACATGTCACATACACCCAGAGTCGTGGGTGGGATGGTATGTACGTCACAGTGAGACCCATAGCCACAATTTTGATGTACACCCACAGTCTGTGTGCATGTTGTGTCTCAAATGTGTCTGATCAAATGTGCCCAATGGGAGACAGTCTCCACATCCATGTGGTTTGTGCATCAACATTGATGTTGTGTGTGTCTACGAGACGTCCATGTAGGGCCTGCAGAGAAAACAGAGGTCACTACCTGTGGGACTCATGGTTGTTTTGTGGCGTGTACATGATACGCCATGTCACGCCAGTGTCCATGTGGCAATACAGGGATCCTGGGTATCTGCCTGTCAAAGAGCTGTGATGCCTGGGAGACATCAGGCCTCACTTGTCACTGTGGTGTGTGTTTGGAACGTGACAGCAGTACATAGGTACTGTGACACAGCCCAATGATTGGCCATTGCACTACATGGAACTTATGTAGACATGTAGACTTGAGATGTGAGGTGATGCGCATGTAGGTGACATATGTGTCCATACCCAACAGCACACACCTCAGTACATTGTGTATTATCATGATGTATCATGTGATATTTTGCTTGGTCATAGCCACATGGTTGGATGAATCGTCAATCTTCCTTTGTTCATCTCTGTACTGCAGGGCACCAGCTGTCCATAGACCATTCCCAGACCTTGAAACCATGCAGGAACCTGACTGCATCCGACAGTACCGCTTCACCAGGCCTCTGATTGAGGAGTTGGCAGAGCAGTTGGCACCACATCTGCTACCTGACCGGACATACCCTATAGCACTGACCCCAGAGGTGAAGATGATGGCAGCCCTGCACTTCTTTGCTACTGGTACCTTCCAGTACACTATGGCTACTGCTGGTGGTATGTCGCAAACTATGTTCAGTCGTGTGCTACGCGATGTCTTGGAGGGGATGTTGCATTTCCTTGACGTGTACATCAAGTTTCCTAGCCCAGGTCAACTCACTGACATAAAGGATGCTTTTTATACACTGGGGAGGATGCCGAACGTCATCGGATCTATTGATGGTACACATGTGGCCCTGGTACCACCACAGGCACATGAGCAGACATACCGGAACAGGAAACATTTCCACTCCATCAATGCTCTGGTGGTATGTCTTGCGGACATGTGTATCACACATGTGTGTGCACGTTTCCCCGGTTCTGCGCACGACGCCTACATCATGAGCATTGCAACGCTGATGTCACAAATGCCAAACCAGCGTGCCTGGCTTGTCGGTCTGTACGGACTGTTTACCATTGTATGTGTTTGGCAATGTTGTATTCCATCGTAGTACAAATGGAGTGGGGGACCGGGAGCATAATTAGAGAAAGGTCCAGTACCCGTGCTCCCTCAGAATACAGTATATATACTAGGAGGGTAACTGTTCCTAAGAGAATGGGAAAAGTACCAAGAAGTTGGTACGTGTGCTTCTCACGCGGTCGGGTCAAAGTGAGTGTGGGGGAATTTCTCCTTTAGAATATAGTGCCCTCACACACCCTTTCGAGTGTCATGCTTCATCATCGGACATTGCTCCTCGTGTGGGTGGCGCTGCAGTCCCTCACGGGCCCCACGAGAGGGCTCTTTATCGGAGATCTTTTATGGAGATGCCGCAGTTGTGCATGGGGGTGTGTGGGCCTATAAAAAGGGAAGTGAATTAGTGAGTTAAAAATGCTATATGGAGCCCAGAACCAAAGTTTTTATTCACGGTTCCGTGTGGCAAAAGTTAAAAATAATCCTGGAGCTCCTCTTTGGAAAAAATGGTTGAGGGCAGATGTTTAACTTACTGCTACTCTCAGGATCGGTGTAGTGTAGGTGAGTGGAAGTCCTACAGAAATGGGGTCAACATGCTTTGCGCTTTAATGCTGGTCCATAAGGGATCCATTAGCGCTTCGTCAGGACCGGAACTAAGGTGAGAGGAAATGTTCATGAGACCAGGTTCCAGGGAAGAACAGAACTGTGAACCTGTAGTACCTTAATATTAAAGGGATCAAGCATCCACGCGCTGATAGGAACTCCTTCTTTTAGGAACCTATACCCAACCCTTCTAGTTCAGGGGATGGGCTCCATCGGCGCCTCGGTGGTGGCAAGTCGAGAAAAAGTGCTCGTCTGCCCAGGGTGTGGAAACCTACCCCTCCTCCGTAGTGAGCCGGGAATGATTCTGGGCTCCGTATAGCATTTTTAACTCACTAATTCACTTCCCTTTTTATAAGCCCACACACCCCCATGCACAACTGCGGCGTCTCCATAAAAGATCTCCGATAAAGAGCCCTCTCGCGGGGCCCTTGAAGGACTTACTGCGCCACCCCCACGAGGAGCAACGCCCGATGATGAAGCATGACACTCGACAGGGTGTGTGAGGGCACTATAGTCAAAAGGAGAAATTCCCCCATACTCACTTTGACCCGACCGCGTGAGAAGCACACGTACCAACTTCTTGGTACTTTTCTCATTCTCTTAGGAACAGTTACCCTCCTAGTATATATAATGTTGTATTCCACCCTCTTTGAAAGCTCAGCTAATTGTTCAATTGTTTGTATGTAGGTGACTTAGTATACCCCAACATGTCATGGTTGCGAACACCCCTCAGGAACTCTGTGACACCAGCCAAGATGCGCTACAATGAGGCACATGGTCGGACCAGGAGGGTGATTGAGCGGACATTTGGTCTCCTGAAAAGCCGCTTTCGCTGCCTGGGCCCTCCCATATGACCCTGCAAAGGTGTGCAAAATTATCCTTGTATGCTGCATGCTACACAACATGGCAGTGCGGAAGAAGTTGCCTCTCATCCAGGATGACGATGACCTACATCCGCCACCTATGGAGGATCCAGGCCTGGGCCACGATGCCAGTGATGATGATGATGAGGGTGACGTCCGCACACAGCTCATCAACAACTTCTTCACCGGAATGCGAGTTTACAGGGTTGTTATGTCAATGTATAGCCTGAAATGTGTTGGGGCTGCTCTGTTGCTGTTTGACTGTGTCTGTGTGCTACTTGACTGGATGCGTGCAGTGATGTGTCCTTTCAGGTAGTCTGTACTCCACAATAGTGTCGACATGCTAACTTGTTTCTGTGTAGGTTTCTTGTGACATGTTTTGTGCATGTGTATTGCATTTCTCTCCTGTTCTGCTGTGCTTTTGACTGTGTCTTATGTCTGTCCTTCCCAGGGTACTTTGCCTGTTGTTTGGTCAATACTGACCCCCCAACACCCAGAATCCAACCCCAGGGTGGAAGTTGTCGATTCCCATCAAGTGATGTACCACACACCCCTGGACTTCAATTCTCCAACACTTTGTGACCGTGTGTCCACTGTCACGTAGAATTACCTTGCAACCTGTGTGGAATAAACATGTTGCTGATGTGTGATGAACCTATGCTACGCTTTGTTATGTGCGTTGTCTGTCTTCCCACATCTGACTGACATTTGCTTACCTCATCTCTGCAAGCCGCGACCTCTGCCTACCACCCCTCCCACCAGCCCTAGCCACACGGCAGGACCTGCGGCGGCACGCACAGGTGACACTGGGCCATCTTGGGTGTTGTTACTGGTGGTGTTGTCCATAGCTTCCTGGGGGGCCTGTATCCCTGTGCTATCGGTAATCTGTGTCGTTGGTATGTCTGTGTTGGCGGGGGTGCCCTGTCTGTTGCCAGATGTTGGAGGCGTGGGTACACGGGGTGCAGATGTTTGTACTGCTGGTGCTGCATGATGACTCACACTGGAGGTGCCAGGTTGTTCTTCGTCATCCGAAGAGGACAGAGTCTGATCCACACCAGAGAGCTGAGGGTCCACCGGAGTCTGGGACAGGGACTCCTGTTCATTTGCTGCTGTCCCCCGCACCACCTGTGTTTGGAAGAGACACACAATGTAAGTTATGTTTCTACAGGCATCAATGGTTCACATACATGACATTTGCTACTGTACGTCAGGATGCGTGCATGTACACTGCTTTGTCCAAAGTTGTCACGGACAGAGATTGATTGTCCAGCCAACATGAAGCATTTCAATGTGCATGTCGAAGTGTGTACATGACCAGCTCATGTATAGATTTGACTGTACATGGCCATTACTACTCAAGGGCCATCACGTTGCTGACACAGGTGTGTCATCCCTGAACACATTTGACCTTTAACAAGGACATGCGTGCAATTTCACTGAGGATATGTTGTAAGATTGGGGCATGTGTGGTAGCAGATTTTGCTAGTCTTTGTGTGTCACATTGGTGTATTGGTACGACATGGTCACAGTCCGGTATGCCTGTGATCTCTTGGGAGAAAGTGAGTTCCTAGTTCCCACCTCATTTCAAGTGATGATGTCATCATAATTAATTAGTCTGGTGCTGAGTTTTGTACGTACATATGTGATTTGACTTGTCAATGTTCTCCATGGTTTTTCAATGCTCATGACAGTGAGAGCAGGTGTTGTGTGTGCTGCGGTTTGGCTGCTGTGAGTAGCATGTCTCCTCCAATGCAATCCAGGTTAGACCTTGTGTCTACAGTGTCTATGACAGTGAGTGGTGTGTTGTGTGAAGGATGCATATGTTGCACAACAATGTAGGAGTGGAATGCAGCTCACAACAGCACCGAGTGTGAATGAGACCATGCTACGGTGTCGGCTATATTGGTGTGTCCATTCCATTCACTGTCAGATGTCCCCTGTCAATGATGTATATGTGAGTTCCTTTGTGTTTTGTGCAATGTACTATATATGGATCTCCACACTTGTCATCTGCCAGACACACCTCCACAGCCAGGCCAGGGGGCACCCCTGGACACTGCATCCCCAGACAGTGAGTTTGAACATATGGTTGCAACGGCTGTGTGTGCAAACGCGTTTGGTTTGGCCAGTGCATATGTGTGATTTTCAGCCACATAATTTATCAGGCCCATGTGTCAGACATCTTGCCTGGGCATATTCTTTGTGAGTGACTGGTACCAAGTGTGCAATGTGTTTTAGCATAGAAGTTGTGTGTATGGCCAGCATCGGTGTTATTTGTTTTCAAGTCAGGACCTCCTTCTCCCCCAGGCCAGTTATCCCATCATGAAGTGTGACACCATTGCAGTGGGTGCAGGTTAACTTTCAGGATGTCAATCAGTGAAGTCCTGGTGTTTTTTGGTTCGCAGTTCTCAGCAGGGCCTTGTGCTCCCTACAACAGAGCCTAGTGTCAGACATTTTGCCAGTCCATTTCCATTCCCTGTGAGTTGAGCATGGTTCAGTGTGAGCTTGTTGGGCATGTGGATGGGTGGGGATTGTCTGTGATTGCAACTCCCATCATGCTTTTGACTACACCCCCCTTCCCAGCATGCCCATACTGCCTTCCTTTTGACTCTGCTTTCCTGTGAGGGAGTGTGACAGCAATGGCAAGATGGCTGACTGTGCAGTCCTGGTGTTTGTTTGGCTACAAGTCCAAAGAGAGCCCGTGTGCTTCACACAGCAGAACCCAGTGCGGTGTATCTTTGAGTGATATTTCACTAGAGTGTGAGTCAATGCATTATACCCAGTGAGTTGTGTGGGGTTTGTGTTGAGGGGTATGTGTGTCTACACATGCTGGTAAGTATGGTCAGAGCTGTCAGTCCTCCTTCCCACCCGGCCAGACATTCCACCATGAAACGAGCTTCCATTGGAGGGCGTGCAAGTTGGCTTTCAGGATGTCAGGCAGTGGTGTCCTGCTTCTGATTTGCAAAGAAAAGGGAGTAACCCTATTGCAGAGCAAAGGGACAGGATAAAAGTAATATTACTAAAGAAAATAATGTCCCTATCGTTTTCTTAAAAAGGGGAAAATTCTCTCCAGGAACAAATTATCTATTAGGTTATTGCACAAAAGTCACAGTCCTAGTCAGTAAGAACAAAGTAAGCAATGGACTAAATATGTATAAAAGATATCACAATACAATTTATTAATAATGAACGTATATTGAATAATGTACATTCTAAACCACTTTTGGTTTAGATAAATGCCATATCATTCCTCCTATTATAGGTTACAATCTAAATTCCAGTTCATAAAACAATTTTTAAAAAACATTTACTAGATTTGATATAATCAATACAAATATTAAAAACAATAAAATCAATACGGTTATTAAAAGACAATCTTATCAGTAGAGTTGTTAAAAAACAGTCGACGCAGCGTTTCGGTGACTTCTGTATGCTTAGCACCTTCCTCAGGACTAACAACTTTATACAAAAATCTTTATGTCTATAAAATCTCCTGGAGTCAGCGTTTATAGGCTGTTTCTAATTTTCCAGGCTCCATATATATCTTGGTCTTACATCCCAGTGGTGCGTACTTGTATTCGTTAGAGCCACCGTATAAGCTTCTTCTAAAAATAGTTGTTTAGGTTTAATAACCTCTTTTCTTCCTTTCTTTGTAGACTCAAGTTTGATCCTTCTATATGAATTGCCACTTGAGCTTGTATGTAAACGCTTTTTCAATTGGCGCTTTTATACTCTCGTTGTCGGAGGTTCCATGTATAGACAGTCGGAATGAAATTCTGCGGCCTCCCTGCTCTAACGAATTTCCGGGTTCGTGCGTATCGAACCCGGAAATTTGTTTTTATTATTGTTATTATTGGAACTCGTAGAGCGCACGGCTACCTCCAACGGAAGTGTCCCAGTGCTAGCAGCGCGTAATCTGTAGAGAGTGAAACCGGACTAGACAGTGAGCATTAGGATAGGCCGAAAAGCCAAGTTTTTAAAGCTTTCCTAAATATGGCTTCTGAATTAGTCTTCCTCAGATGCTCAGGCATAGAGTTTCATAGTGTAGCGGTATTCACCGTGAAGGCACGGCTGCCGATCCTAGCCTTTGAAAAATGAGGAATCACCAGAAGATTCTGGTCGTTTGATCTGAGTACTCTGGCCTGGCTGTATTTCTGAAGTCTCCGCTTCAGGTAATGGGGACCAATACCTCTGACTGCTCTGTGCACTAAGGTCAATGCCTTATATTCTATTC
Organism: Triturus cristatus; assembly: GCF_964204655.1. Taxonomy (NCBI): domain Eukaryota; kingdom Metazoa; phylum Chordata; class Amphibia; order Caudata; family Salamandridae; genus Triturus; species Triturus cristatus. The sequence continues at coordinate 345,230,103 of NC_140586.1, forward strand.
TTCTTTTTACCGGAAACCAGTGTAAACTGCGCAAGTGGGGGCTAATGTGGTGTCGCAGTGGCAAATTCCTAATTAGCCGGCTGCCGCGTTTTTAATGATCTGTAGCCTCCTGAGCAAATACTCAGGGAGACCAAGGAAGAGGCTATTAGCATAGTTGAGTTGAGAGGTGACTAATGCATGCACTACTGTCTTTCTACAGTCCATAGGCAGGAAGTGAAGGAACCTCCGCAGAGCCTTCAATTTCCAAAAACACAGTGAGGAAACATGAGCAATTTGTTCCTTGCCCGTAAGTTGAGAATCAAACTTAAACCCTAGATTCCTGGCCGAGGCAACTGGCAGCGGAGGTGGGATTAGCTCAGTCGGCCACCAGAGTCCCGACCGAGGGGGCATGGGTTGATTAAAAAAACAGGACCTCCGTTTTGTCAGTGTTTAGGTTTTAGCAACGATCCGTCATCCACGGCGAGATATTTAGAAGACACTGCTTAAAATTGTCTAAAGCTGCCTCGTTGTGTTCTCTAAAAGCGAACACCAGTTGTGTGTCGTCGGCATACGAGACAACTTTCACCCCACATTGCTCAACCATTGCTGCTAGGGGAGTGAGATAAACATTAAAAAGCGTTGGGCTCAGAGCCGAGCCCTGAGGGATACCACATGTGAGGGGACTGGAACTGGAGACATGGGGGTGGAGAATCACTTGTTGAGAGCGACCTTCAAGAAATGATTGGAACCATGCCAGAACAGTTCCCGTCACTCCTAGATGGTTAAGCCTACGCAGGAGAATCATGTGTGACACCGTATCAAAGGCTGCGGACAAGTCCAGCAGCACCATCATCGTGCAGCTGCCCTGATCTAAGGTTTCACAAATCTACTCTGCGACTTCAACCAGAGCTGTCTCTGTACTGTAGCCCGATCTAAATCCAGACTGGGAGTCATGCAAAAAGTTGTTTGACTCCAGGAAGTCCGAAAGTTGTCTCTGGACTTCCTTTTCCAGAATTTTAGCCGGGACCGGAAGAAGAGAAATTGGCCTAAATCTTTTTAGCTCTGCTGGCTCAGCCTCCTCTTTCTTAAGGATTGGCTGGACATATGCTTTTTTCCAGTTGGTTGGGTAGACCCCAGTCTCTAATGAGGCGTTCCAGATAGAGTTAGTATAGGATTGAACCAGGGGGCTAATAGCTTAAAAAATCTGGCTGGGCAGGGGTTCACCGGAGAGCCTGATTTTGTTTTGTTTAGTTCCACCAGGGAGGCTTCCAGACAAAAAGAGCAGAAAGCTGACCACATGCCCAGATAATGTGGGGTATGTGTTACCAGATCGGATAGTCCCAAGGATGTAAAAGAGGAATAGATAGCTAGAATTTTGTTCTGAAAGAAAGTGACTAGATCTTCACAAAAACCATTGAGGGGGGATAGTACTCTTCAGGGCTTGTGGTTTAATAAAACCTTGGACTATCTTAAAAATTTATTTTGCAGACTTGTCAGAGGACTTGATCTGCTTTGCGACGTAGTCGCTGATGAGCTTACGTTTTAGGCTATGAAATTTCCTCACTGCTGCTTTGTATGCGTCCCTGGCCAATGGTTCATAATTTTTTCGCCAGGCACGCTCCAGCCTCTTACATAGACTTTTCTCTGTGCGGAGCTCCATAGAAAACCAAGGGGCCAAAGGTTTATGCCTGGCCATTTTCATGGTCTTAATTGGGGCTATTTTGTCAAGGACTGAATCTACCCACCCATTGATGACTGAAGCATCCTGGCACAGATCACCTGTAAGCTTAGGGGGGGGTGTTATTAAGCGCGCAACCTATGGCTTCAGGTGAAATCTTTCTCCAATTTCTCCTGTCCTCCTATCTTGATCGAACCTGATTACTGTGGGCATCCCAAGTTAGTTTGAAAGGGACTAGCCAGTAATCCGACCAAGTCACAGGTGAGGGATCCTCTACCTGTAATGTATGATAATTAGTAAAGAGTAGATCAAGCGTGTGGCCAGCCACATGCGTAGGCAATAATAATTTTTGAGACAGGTTTAACCCTTTAAGAGTGTCAGCCAGTTGAACCGCTATAGAGCAGTTCTTGTTGTCCATGTGGACATTAAAATTGCCGAGAACTGTGAAGTTAGTATGTTTGAGTGAGAGATCAGTAATGGTGTCATACAACTTCTGCCAGTGAGCAGTTAATGCATTCGGGGGTCTATAGACCAGAAGTCCGGCCATAGAGGAGGTTGTAGAGAATTTAATACAGAAGGACATGGTCTCAATCAGTCCCGTATCTTCAATTCTCTTGTGTGAGATTTCCCAGCCTTCTTTCATAATCATGGCAAGGCCGCCGCCTAATCTGTTACCAACCCTATCTGCCTTAGTTATTCTATATCCTGCAGGAATGGCCAGTGAAATGTCCGGGTTTGAGCTCTCTCTCAGCCATGTTTCAGTTAGAAACACATCGTCCCAGGCAATAGTCTTTAGGGTGAACCAAATTTCACTCGCCTGTTTAGGGAGGGATCTGCAGTTGATCAGGCATGCCCTGATAGGGAGCCTGGAGATAGATTTGGATGTGGACACTGAGGTTAACACAATCGCAGTATTATCGATATCCCCACCTTCTTGCGAATGCACCATATCCAGTCTGAAAGTACAGGTCTTACAGTGAACTCATGATGGCAGAGCCCCTTATCCCCCACCAGACCGAGATCCAGACACGTAGGCCTATAGCAATCTGATGTTGATATAGCAAGTAGCTGCTCCCTGGTCCAGACAATCCTGGCTTGAGAAAAGCCATGAGCAGCATGGCTGGCGCTGGGCACGACCCGGACGCAGACGGGCTTGCCTTTTGGAAAGCCCACTGCGCGTATCCGCTGGGTGCTCACACCAGCCTCCCCATTTCCACTAGTCCGCTAACCGCACCTCCCAAAATGGCGGCCCGCTGTACACCTGTTTTGGCTATTACTGCCTTCCTAGTTACTTGCATTCTACCCAATTTGAGGACTGCTTTTTTTACCAAAGGAAACCCCCAATTGCACAAAACCGCACAAAAACAATAGCACTTAGAAAACAGGTAGCAACAACGTGTACAGTCCGGAAAGCCACCAGGGGAGCCAGGAGAACCAGTTCGCTAATCACTCCTACTCATGAGCACCTCCCTCCTCGTGTATGTCTCTTTGCAAACGTTGCTGTGCTTGGATGGCAAGAGTCAGTTTCCCATTATCAAGGTCATTCCCTGGGGTGAACGTGCAGCAGGGCCACCAATCTTGGCACACACCCCACTCTCCATTGCTGTCAATAAGTCTAACATATATCGATGTTGCATCACCATGAGGCGGATGGCTCTCAGTTCTCCCTTGGCCAAATTAAGGCAGAACTCAGTACTGTTTATCATCTTGAGCATTTTCCACCTGGTTATTTGTAGCCAGTGGGCATTCACTTTCATCTGCACGATGAAGAAGGGTATGGACCCTCCCACTGATACTTGTGCATCAGAGAACATTCTGAACTCTTCTGGATTGTCCATCTACTGAGCCCAGCCAAAATAATCAGTAATTCTCTTTTCACAAGCCTGATGCAACAGAGTCATCCTTAGCCAGTGTTGGTACAAATCTGATGGTTCTTGTGTGGAATGACCTGGGTCGGGTGTGTATAGTCATGAGGGAACAAATGCCACGCCATCCGGGGACGAGCTGAGTGTAGGCAAACTCGCTGCACTGCCAGTATGTATCCATCAGTGTGGTGGTGCCCCATTTCAATTTACACAATTGTGCCACAGTTTTCATTCATGCTAAGTGGAATTATTCCTTTACCTCTGAAACACAAGGAATACAGTGTACGTTTCCATACAGTTAGGGGTTGCCCCTTACCATCTAGCCAAGTGTATCCACTTACCTCGGTATCCCAGATTTCCTGACATGGGTTGTCTATGCTGTTGTTCAACCCTCCCTTGTGAGACTTGTTTCCCTTTGTATTATTGAGATGGATGGCCCTACACTGGAACTTCATGTCTGGGGTGCATTTGTTATTAAAGAAGATTGCCCCAGATATACTAAGGGCCACCCTGGGACCACAGATGGAAGGGTTAGTGGACGTGTTCGTGCATTGGTTTGGTGGTTTTGCTACCTCTTAGAATCTTTTCTCTGGGAAGTCTCGAGGTCAAACAGTATCCTCCCCTATGGTGCTCTTCCTGTGCATTCTATCTAGTTCAGTTTGAATATCGCTAGGCTCTGTGAAAAACTACAGTGCTGTTGGATTGGGCTTGTATCGGGTCAGATTCACTACTTCTCTATGGGGTTCTACCTTGTTGGGTTGTATTTTAGCCCTAATCCTACATAGGTATAGATGGAAAAGGCATTTTGCTTTTTTGGGGGCTACCTCTTGAGTCAAGTAAAGTCTGTCTGCTTCTATTGCATGACGTACGCAAGTGCTGTGGTAGTTTCTAGGTAGACTCCATTTTACTACGCAGTTCTTTGGCAATGAATGAATGCGGTAGCACCCATAGTAAAACGAGGGTACATAGAAGTGCAATTACACATAAGTTATTGAACATTGCAGGTCTTTGGATGAATCCGGGGGAGGTGTCTGTAGTCCTCTGGTGATTGGAGGTTTCTTATTTAACAGTTCAAGACAAAGAATTTGCGATGCACTTCATGGGGGGTTTGCCATGGAAGGTTTCAGTCGTATGTTGGAGAGATGGACCCACAGATTTTGCCCCTCCACCTTGAAGGCAGTTGGCGTTGCAAAGACCATTTTGTAGGGTCCTTCAAACTTGGCTTGCTTCCATTTCCTTACAAAATTTCAAATGTATACTTTTTCTCCGGGCTGAGGTGTCTGATATGGTAGCTTGGTGACTGGGCACTTAGAGTTCTGGTGGTTGACTTTTTTGGATAGAAACTTAGCGGTTTTGGGTAGTTCTGAGAGATACTCAAGTAATTTGTCTCCCAGTGCTTGAGATCTAGCCTCGGCTCTTTATTTGATCCTGGTTTTTGGATGGGTGTCCCATCAATCTACCAGTCGTGACCTGTGTTGTGTGAGATGTGATCGCTGTTGCGTGTGTTCCTTAGTGCAAACAAGGCTACGGGCAGACATGGAGCAGCTTCCTATTAAGGCTGGTGTAATTTTGGCTTATTTCATTTTTTAACAGGCTATTGAGTCTATCAACAACGCCGTTGTTTTGGGGATGATACACTGAGGGTAGTTTGTGTTATTCCTAAAAGGGTGCAGATGTGATCGAGCATAGAGTTGATGAAGTACTTTCCATTGTCTGACCGAATGATGTCTGGTACCCCCCCACCTTGATATTACTTCTGTGACCAGGAACGTTGCTGCTGCCTTGGCGTCGCAGTGCACAAAAGGTCCATCTTCAATCCTCCTAGAGTATGGGAAGCCTACTACAATCGGGTATCGAAAGTTAGCATATCAATTGATCATGTCGATAAAGTTGAGGTGTAACGCCCTGAAGGGCCGCGTTGGTCTTGGGATAGCTGATGACACGACCTTGAGTGTAGGTTTGGTTGAGTATAGTTGGAAGATGGTGTATCTGTTTAAATACATAGCCACGGTTTTGGCAAGGTTAGGGATAATCCAACAACCTGCAAGACCTGGCAGTAATCGGCATTTTCAATCAATTTTTAAGTGTAAATAGGTAGGATTACTCATAGGGTAATATATATATCTATTTCCCCTAAATCAGTAGTTCTTTTCATGAACTCTGAAAAAATCCCCTGTGCCATGCAAATTAATATTTAGTAAAAATACCAGCCACAAGTTAAGTCACTCAAACAGCACCCATCAATCTTGAAAAGTATATATATCATAAGGATGGTGAGGTACAAGGAAAAAGTGTAGAGAAATGAGAAAGTATCTCACGTGGGCACCACCAGAGGGGCTGCTGGCAGGTACTCATCAGCTTGCCTACGTTCTTATCATCATTGATAACTTTCTCATAAAAAGAAAATTGTGTCCAGTGCAAAAGAAGTGTTAATTTTTTTTAACAAAAAATGTATATAAGCAAAACCCCAAAGAAAAAAGAGACAAGTGAAGTCTCAAGTAAAATTGGGTCTAACTCACGTATATACTTCCAATTTCTTTATTTCATTGCGTGAATTATCCCAAGGTTAAAAACACAGTCATGTTGTTTAACCACATCAAGGATGGCCAACATGTTGCATTGCCTTTTTCAAAGATAACGGCAAATTCATCAGGGCATCTGAGTTTAGCATTCACTTCCCTGGACCTTTCTACTTAAAAAAGAGTGACTGCAAAACAAACAAAAGAGACATGGCTGGTAATTCATGAGAGGCACCACCCATTCCCATCCAATAATTCAAGATAAGTAGTCATAACAACATCAACTGAGTTAAACTAGCAACCACATGACATGAGGTTACAAAAGATATTTACCTAGTGAGAGCCACGGGCCCGTATACCAGCTCTCACTTAGTTGCTGGGGTGTGTGTTATATACACTATTCTCCCCATCTGCAAGCACCTCTGTTGCTCACACCTTCATCTGCGGAGACAGACGCATACAATGAAATAATTAATGCATCAAACTAACATTCTGTACCAACATCACCAATCCATCTTATATGCCCTTCATTATAATAAAGCATAGGATTGAGTTTGAAAATAGTTAGACATCAGGAAGTTAATATCCATCCCTGACTCGTTAAAAATCCCATTCATTTCATCCCTTCTGAAACCAAGAGCGTGTTTGCACCTTTTCCCTTTTCATTTCTTTCACCAGGGTCCTCAATCATTCAACTCCGTCGATGTGGCAGTAAACTGCACACACAGGCCCTGTAGTGGCTGGCCTGAGACAGGTTTGAAAGGCTACTTGTGTGAGTGGCACACTCAGTTCTGTAGATCCACTAATAGCATTTAATGATTTACAGGTTCTGGGTAGATGGTATACCACTTTACAAGGGACTTACAAGTAAATTAAATATGCCAATTGTGTATACACCAATGTTACCATGTTTAGAGGAGAGGCTCATGTACTGTAGCACTGGCCAGCAGTGGTAAAGTGCTCGGAGTCCTATGGCCAACAAAAAGAATCAATAAAAAGAGGAGGTAAACAGGCAAAAGGTTGGGGCGAAGACCACCCTAAGGATGACCGGTATAATATGTGGCATCTAGCTATGCCAGAGTGCTCTATTCTGCCCATTCCCAAAATGGCTAAATCCTTCTCTTGGTGTGTGGGGCTCAGTAGCCTGCCCTAAGGGTGTGGCTACCCTGGGACTACATGCTCATGGAAAAACTGGTTTGGCCAGTGATTCCCACACTCTGTCCCCAATGTCAATCTGTCCTACCCAGAACAAACACCAGCCCCTCTAGAGCGTGCTCACTATTTGCCCTTCAATGGTGGCTTCTCCTTTGAAGCTTGCTTTTTGGGCTAACACCCTGTGTGGCTTCCATCTAGGAGGATGTAACACCTCATCCAGCTGTCATGCACCTATTATTACCAGTCCTGTTAGCTGTTTGTACGTCTACCCAGGTGGGCAGAAGGCTGTGTTGTGGCTAGCATCTGCGGATGGCCACTGTAAAACCTAGGCAACAGAGTGGCAACTTTCTAAAAGTTACACGCAGCAACAAGTTATTTAAATTTCAAACGTGGGCATCAAGTCGGTCTTAATGTTATGTCTTGATTGATATCTAGAAGCATCAACTTTAGTAGTTCCATTCTGAATTCAGCACAGCTGAGTTGTCAGTGTGTAACCTTGTACTGGCTATTGGGGCTACTAGCCTCTCTCACAGTAAAAACAGTTGTGAGTTTTTACTGTCAGAACATGTGAAACTGTAAAACACATTCACATTTTCTACTTTTTATTTTGCTGCACCCTGCCTTAGGACTTTATAGGCCTGCTGTATGGGTGACTTAAATATATATTAAAAAAGAAGTTTGGGCTTTGCCACTATTTAAAATGGTAAATTGAGTTAACTGCTCTATTAGTCTGCAGAAGCAGGCTCAGATACATGTTTTAACTTTTCGTTCTCATGGTGGCACAACAGGTGGTGCAGCCCCTGAGGGAACACTTTTATTTACAGGGCCTGGGTACCCCTAGTACTATATTCTAGGGACTTCTAAGTAAGTTAGCTTATGGATCAGGGCACTGAGGTCTGCTTCGCCGTCCCCAGTGCACTCTGAGTAGAGACAGCAGCAGCATCAGTTCAGAAGTTCATATATATCCAACAAACACACATAGAGCTTACCGCAATATCAAAGGTCCTGTCCTGTGGGCTAGTAATCTCCATTACAGGTGCGCCGAAATAACTCAATAACTGATTGTCCAGTCTGTACTTTGCTTTATAAAAGTAAGAGTACATTTATTAAACACACACTCTGCTCAATACTATGCACCAATTTACAAATATACATAAGCTGTTGGAATTACTTTGTGACATTGCATAACATCTCCACCCCTCCCGCAGGGGAGGTGGGGTCTAGCACCACCACTCCCATGTATGCACATCATCTTGCCCCCTAATACAGTTAGTTGAACATAACCTGGAGCGAGGGCCCTGCGCACTGGCACCATCCCAGTGGCGACTCACCCCATTACCTCAACAAGCATTTAAAATGGGCCCACCTGCTATGGTGACACATAGCCCTAGCTGAGCATCTCCTACTGACCAAGAAGTATACATCTCTACATCTGAGGGGCTAACAGTCTGGGTTGTTCTTTACTTAAGCGCAGCAGCAAGAATACATGTTTAAGCATCACTTTAGAATGACAGTACTCATCACATTTGTTGATCATTAGAATGCATTGCAATTACAGCCCCTAAAGGCATCACAGATGAAATCACAGGATTAAGCATCTACAGCCAGATACCCTAGCAGGAATGTCGAGCAACATAAGCCCATTTGGCTTATGACGTCACCTTACACAGGTACTTCACGTAACACATCTGACTTTCAGTCCCTCTAAAAGAAATAGCGTTAGTAAATGCTTGTCTGGTGCAATTACACCTTTTCACCTCCTGGGAATGCCCTTCTCCAGAAATACCCAACTCAGCCCTTCACTCCTTGAGGCAGTCCCTAAGGCACCCCCAGCTGTAGAACAAAAGTTCCAGCCATGGGGATGCAGATGACTCGTGGCTGAGCCCTTGAGGGGTTATTCTTTTGAGTCCCCATGAGACTCAGGGAGGGACATCCATTTTCATGCTGGGGGAGACTGGGTTGCTCCTGCAGCTCCCCTGGCACCTTTACACACACCTTGTGGTGACCCCGTCCTCCTGGGATCACCACACGCAGTAGACCAGGCATTTTCCTGCAGGCCAGCTTGGTCCTGCAAAGCATTATGGGGCGAGGTGCTCTGGCACGTGAATATTATAGCAGCGGCTCTCCCGTTGCATCGGGGAGAGCCACGATCTATGCCCCCAGCCGTGTCTGCTCCTCGTTGGGGGGCCCGGTCCCACCCGGGCCCCCTGGTGAGTTTATGCGGCTCAGGGAGCCAACCCCCGGCTGCTTTGCTTATTTTCAGGGGCCCGGTCCCACCCGGGCCCCTGACACCTTCCCGCTGTTCTCCTCGGGGTCCTGGTCCCACCTGGGAACTCCGTACTGCATACTCGCTGGTTAGGCTCCCTGCCCGGCCAGCACCTTCGCGTGCTGCTGCGGGAGCCGGAACTCCTCTTCTGGTCTGCCCGCTCCTGCGGGCAGACACGGAGATTCCTGCTGTTGCAGGTGGACCTCGGGGGAGTGCAACGGCACTCCCCCGCTTCCTTCCAGCTTTGAGGGAGTGCAGCAGCACTCCCCGATCTTCCTCATCTCTTTGGGGCCCGGGGATGGGGTCCCGAGCCCCTGGGCCACTTTTCACAGGGAACGTGAAGGCGTTCCCCAACTTAGCTTCTCCGGCGGAGGCCAGGGAGGGCTCCTGGCCCCCCCGCTTCACTGATCTTCATGGGGAGCGCGACAGTGCTCCCTGGCTTCGGCGGGGCCCGGAGTTGGGATCCCGGGCCCCAGAGTCTTCTTCGCAGGGGCTCGACGGCGCTCCCTGCCTCCTTCCACCTCACACGGGGCCCGGAGTTGGGATCCCGGGCCCCTCCCCGAATCCTCACGGGGAGTCCCCAGTGTAATTTTCGGCGGAGGCCAGGGCGGGCTCCTGGCAACCTGCTAGGGCACCTTCACTTCTTCTGGGGGTAGCTCCCGGGACCTGACCCACCCCGGGGGCATATCCAAGACACGCGGCGGAGCCCCACGTGCTTCGTCATCGGTCTGCCAGAGGTCAAAGGTTGCCTACCTTCTGAGGGGCATTTCTCAGCCCACAGGGAACCGATCTTCGCGATTCTGGCCTCTTCTTGCTCCTTCCAGTGCACCCCAGCCACTGGGAACACTTTCCTCTGCCCTCCTGCTCTCAAAAAGGGTGCATTCAGCAGGGAGCTGTCTTCACTGGCTCCCTGCGCCAGCCTTTCACCTGGGTCGCCTCCTGGGCCTCTCTTCTCCCTGCGCAGAGGCCCATGCTTCTGCGCACTGGTCCTTGACTCTTCTCCTGGCACTGTTCAGGATCCTGGGACAGTCAATGGGTTCCTCCTTCCAACTACCCATTGCGCCAAGCTCCAGCACCCTCTGCCTCAGCAGACCACACCTCAGGGAGAGCTTCTCTTCCTGTGCAAACACTTTTCAAAGAATGGGAAGGTGGCTGGCAGGAAGTCTGTTTGTCCTATCAAACAGTGACACATCACTTCACTGCCCCTGCTCCCTCTTTCCTGCACAGGCCTGTGGGTTGTTTTAAGATGGCGTCGTCCAGGGGTCTCCTGCCACAATAACTCTGAAAGCCCCTTCCCCCGCGCTGCCTTCTCCCTTGTGCAGCTTGGTGCCTGGCACCAGGTGACAGCTGCTGATGGATTAGCCTGTAGCTCCCCCCACCTTCTCTTCTTGGAGAGGAGGCCTTTGATCTTGGAAGGAAGGTCATTAATCCAGCCTTCCAGGGTCAGCCCCCAGCCAGGCCCTGGTAATGAGCTGACTCAGAGAAATATGACATTTCTGGATGACCCAAAAGCAGTACAAATATGACAAAATAATTCTTCTCACACCAGTTACAGTGGACTTTAGTGCGTGTCTGGAATTTGTAGGCCTTAGGAAAGTGAAACTAGCCCATGGGCTCCACATCCCCATAGGAGAATAATGAAGTGGAAAAAAAGAAAAACACACTGACTTTCCCTGCCATGTTTGTTCTCAGTGTATAAAGCCTATTCCATGTCACCACTAAGGCTGGGTGTCATCCTCCGCTTCTCCCACAGAGTGCACGTAGCGCTGCCTGCTTCGCCATTTACGAAGTAGGCGTAGCAGGCAGCGCTACGCCCACGCCGCTGTGAAGCGGAGCTGCCCGCCGCCCGCCCTCATTTTAAAATACTTTAAAGAATGTAAATAGTAAATAAAAGACCTTACCTGCAGTGCGGCGTCCCGGGGCTCCCTCTTCCTGCTTGCCGGCAACTTCTTCACACAAATGTGCATGCGCGGACGCCTGCACATGCGCATTTCTCGCGAGAAAAATGCGCGCAGGGTGCGCGGATCCGGACGTCAAAAAAAAAAAAACGAAGTGCGGGCTTTCGCGCTTCCTTAATAATTAGCCCCCGGGGTGCCAAATCCCGGGGGCAAAATGTGTAAAAAATTTAAAGGGGGGCCCAGGGGGGCCCCCCAGCCCCGGGGACTGCTACCCCCGTGGCTAGAAAATAAATAGGGGGAGGGGCTGAACGGCCCCCCCAAGCCCCGGGGACCACCACCCCCCAGGGCTTTATTTATTGAGGGAGGGGGGCTGCGTGGCGTCCCTCATGGAGCCTTCGAGGGCCCTGGGGACCGCCACCCCCCAGGGCCGGCTCCTACAGTGTCCTGGGGTGCCCACCCCCAGGACACTGTTGTTTGCTATGAGGGGGCGGGGGTCTCCCACTTTCCCATAGCAAACTTCGTTTGGATTTTGAAAGAGAGAGCAGGGAAACCTGCTTTCTTTTTCAAAATCCAAACCATATTGCTTTTCCACACGGGGAGCTGCATGTCAGCAGCTCCCCATGTGGAAAAGCAATGCCGGCTCCCGAAGGACGCGGGGAGCCATCTGGGACCATGGAGGCGTTGGGGCTCCCCCCATGGTCCCCAATGTGTTTTTATAAGCCCTGGGGGATGGGGTCCCCGGGGATAATACAAATTAGTGATACTGGCTATTTTTTTTTTTTTTTACAGTAAAATTAGGAGTCGCGCATCCTAACGCGTTGGGTGCATGATTTCTCTCGCGTGCGTCGCGTAACGTACTTCGTACGTGTCGCGTGTGGGCTTGGAGGCACGTAACGGTCGCATAGCAATCGCGCACGAAAATACGTACCCAAAGCATACCGTATGCGGATCCTACACTACAATCGTAAAATGGCGACTATGTTCCGCGCAGGGATCGAGAAAGGTGCGCATAGGGTGCGCGAATCCAAAAAAAACTTGTAAAAAAAAATAACCAACTATTAAAAATATAGTTTAGAAAATATTTTCAAAAATATATAAAAAATAGTTTTAAAAAAAAATTACAAATATTTTTTTTTAAAATTCATTACAAACAAATATTTTTTTATTTTTAAAAGAATTAAGTATTTTTTTTTAATAAAAATGGTGAAAAACAATATAAAAAAAATTATTGGAATTCATACACTGAAATATAAAGATTTAGAAAGCCTATGAAAATCATTAAACATCATAAGTTTAGAGATCAAGTAAAAAAATTGCTTTATTCGATAAGTAAAATACCATAAAAGCATTCTGCATCTTGTGCATACTGAAACACAACAATTATAAAAGAGAAAAATTGATTATAGATTTAAGATTACTAGATAAATTAATCCATCTAAAAACATTATATCACAAAATGGGTAAAAATTCATAGAGATAAAACAATAAAACAGAATATCCTAATAATTCCATTCCATTTGTAAACTTTATTTCGATCAAAAGATCATAAAAGTTGCATAAAATACATATAAAAAGCAAATTTGAGCATAATAAAAAACATTAAGAAATTGATTTTAAAATAGACCATGGAAAATATACATAGCAGCATACGATTCTTTAGTACTTAAGACGCTTAATCCACATTGCATGTAAAAAACGTGAAACAGCAAACACTACAACAGTACTTGTATCGGTGGCTAAGATGCGATAGGCTTCAGTACATCTTGTAAATCCTAGGCTCCTACATAGAGGAATGAGCCAATATTTCCTGGGGGCTCTATATGCAACGCAAATAAACAATACATGGATTATTGTCTCAGGCGACCTTCCACAGGCTGGGCAAATTGTTTCTCTTTGTTTGGACCAGTTCTTAGTAAAGTCCCTAAGAGGTAAGGTGCCCAGCCTAAATTGGATATATAGTTTCCTTGCCAGAGATGGGTGCACTTCATTCAGGAATGATTCAAAGATATACTGGTCTTTATTTAACATAATTCCAATTTGGCAATATAGCAGTATCACTCCAGAAAGCTTTCTTTTAGTATTTTTTGGCGCTTGTTCCATGCACGTCTAAGAACTTAGCCACCCCGCAGACCAGCAGTGGAGTGCCGTTTGTTCTTAAGATTCAGAGGGCGACTAAATGTTTTGTTGTGCCAAGGTTTCTACAGATTGGTTTTAACCATCTGGCCCTTGCCAGTTTGTATGCGGGGCAAGCAAAGAGAAAATGGGCAGTACTTTTCTCCGGGGCAGGGCAGCATGGGCATGATTGTGGTGAAGGTTTTGATGGATTTCATTTGGCTGTAAAGGAGTTTAAGGGTAAGGAACCTAACCTAAATTGAATGTACAGGGTTCTATCTCTTGGGACTTGAATAAATTCCATGTATGGTTCGAGACAGCTGTGTTGTTTATGTGAGAAGTACTCCTCAGTTAGTTTTCCCAAATGACGAGTTCTTAACTCCCGATCAGTTACCCAGTACCAGTAAAGTAATTTGAGCTCCTCTTTTGCCGGAGGGATCTAGCTTGCCCATGCCCCGGACATCCCAAGATCAGTTAGTAGTTTCTTGAGTTTCACCAACCATTTAACTTTGTTACCTAGGTCCAGTGTGAGGACCTCTGAGAGTGCTGCTGCATACCCAGAAAGCTCCTGCGTCCGCCGTAGGCGTGCCCAAAAGAACAAGGGACATGATCTGACAATGTCTCTAAAGGGGCGCTTGCCCATATCACATAAAATTGGTCTCAGGGGAGTACCGGTAGGAAGTGAAACTAGCTCTCTAAGGAATTTGTATTCAGACTTGGAGATATCGTCAGTGTTGTCAAACCCCCAGAGCTCGGTACCATATAGGGCCGCGCTCACTGCTTTGCTCTCATAAACCTCGAGGGCAGGAGCGACCGGTTTGCTTGATGATAAGCTTTGTGCTTTCCTGATGGCTCCTGCTGCTCGCTTGTGATTTAGTAACATTTTGTCCAGATGGAATCTCCAATTCATCTTGTCAGAGAGTCTAACCCCCAAATAATCAAAGGTTTTGACTCTCTCTAGCTGGGTTCCATCTAGAGTAAGGCTAGTTCTAAACTGTTTATGAGGGTTAAACGCCATAAACTTCGTTTTTGCAGTATTTAACTTAAGGCCACGAATTGTACAGAAAAGATGGTATCTATCCCGCAGCTTCTTTAGACCAACTGGAGTTTTGGAGATGAGCAATCTGTCATCGGCAAAGAGGAGGGTCGCGATTTTATCACCAGCCATAGGTTTAGAGATAAGTTATAGATAGGAATTAGCATTTAAAAAACCTTTGAAATGCACTTAAAAAACCATAGGTTTCAGGTATGTTATAGTTAGGAATTAGCATTTAAAAAACCTTAGAAATTCACAGAAAAAAACATAGGTTTCAGGGGCGTTATAGTTAGCTGGACATTTCCCTCGTACAAAACCATTGAAATTCCCCCGTTATAGTTAGGTCAGCTAACTATAACTCGCACCCCCGCAATGCACTGCTGATGACGTCACATATTACATCACTCATGACATGGTCAGTGACATCACTGATGACATCACTCATGACGTCTCAAATTACATCACTGATGACATCACTGATGACGTCATCCATGTGATCATTTGATGCATCTTCTCACAATATAATATAACCTTTGATACACCCACTCTAAATTACATACTGCCACTCTCAAAACCATAGATACTCCAATACCAATAAGTACATACCCCATCACAGAGTCTTAGGTCTACACACCCATCCACACACTCACCTGTAAAGTCACTCATACTTATGGTTACTCAGTACAGGACTATCATATGTACTCCTACACCTATATAGACACTCACACACCCCTACTCATCCATAGAGGTACTCACACACGTACTCAGACGTGCAAATAATTAATCACACTGCCATTTACTCACCTATACAGTTATACACACACTAGCTCAATTGCTCATATAAATATTAGCATTCTTATGCTCTTATAGAATCAATGATACAACCACACACTCATCCATACAGCCACTCACACGATCACATACTCCCACTTATAGTCATTTCTGTACTCCAACATACATATATACTGCCGTTCACATATGTACTAAATCACACATGTACTAATGAAATATATATTCACTCACTAACACAACCATACACATATTCACCCACCCATACAGTACATCACAGACAGTCTTGAAACCATGCACCCAGTAATTCACCCACTCACACATCTATGCACAGAGTCACACACATCCAACCCACACAAGTACTCAGGCACCCATACAGATACTCAGACAACCAAAAAATAACTCATATAGACACTCATATAGCTATTCACAAACCCATGCAGCCGCTTACACACCAACAGACAGACGCATACAGAAATTCACTCAGTTTAGTCACTAACCCATGCATTCAGTAAGATACGTTTAATCACTCACTTATACAGTCAGTAACGCACCTTCTAAATCCTCCATACAGACACTTATACATCCACTCATTCCCCAATACAGCTTGGCATATATATATAAAACAAAATTAAACTTTACAGAAACACAGTCACTGGATGACGTCATCGGTGATTTCATCAGTGATGTCATTTGAGATGTAATCAGTGATGTCATCAGTGATGTCACTGACCATGTCATGAGTGATGTAATATGTGACGTCATCAACAGTGCATTGCGGGGGCGCGAGTTATAATTAGCTGAACTACCTATAACGGGGGAATTTCAATGGTTTTGTACAAGGGAAATGTCCAGCTAACTATAACACCCCTGAAATTTATGTGAAAAAAATGTGTACCAAAGACCAATGCCACCTTTGCCATGCGCAAGATTTTCAAAAGAGTTCTGTTACGAGGGGATCCTAACAAAAAATACTCGTGCGGCACAGCAAGTAGGATGAAACACCTAAGGACCCTTCATCCAAACAATCTTGCACGAGAAGAGTGCAAACAGATGAGAAACACTCCTGTTCTGTATCTGTAAAAAATGAATGAATGAAATGAGTTTTGTCATGCGCAAACTTTGCCCAATGGGCGTCAAGGCGCCTAATTCAAATAATACAGCTCGCAAATCAAACCAGCATTCTCTCATTAGTAGGCTTTGGTAAAGTACCACGTCTTAAGGGCCTTTTTGAACAGATCAATTGAGGGAAGGGTTTTGACCTCAATTGGAAGAGAGTTCCAGAGCTTAGGAGCAGCAACAGAAAAAGCTCTCGCTCCCCATCTGGCTCGCCTTGTGCGGGGCACTACCAATTGAAATAACCCAGCAGATCGAAGAGATCTGGTTGGGATATAGCGGGTAAGCAGAGACCCAAGTGCATCGTCCGTGCCAGCCGCAAGAGCTCTGTATGTAAGACATTGAATCTTAACCCCTTCGATGCTGCGCAGATTCCGCCGCTGTGCTGGCGGAATCTTGCGCGGGTGTGGTCATGACGGAATGGTTCCGTCATGAGCACAGCTCAACCGTGGGTCATGACGGAACCATTCCGTCATGAGCACCGAAGGGGTTAAAGAAGACTCTATGCTGAACAGGGAGCCAATGAAGATCTCCCCTAGCAGTCGTGGCTGAAGATGCCAAGGGAAGGGCCAGAACAAAACGTGCTGCAGCATTCTGCACGATTTGCAGTCGATGGATAAGGCCCTTGTTGGACTCCACATACAGGGAGTTGCAATAATCGAGCCTGGAGCCAACAAGAGCGACTGCAATCTGCTTACGAGCCTGGAGAGAAAGATAGTTACGGATCCTATTTAGAATCCTGATAACACCCCAGCATGTAGCCACGGTCCTATTTACTTCGAGCATCATAGAGAGTGAGGTGTCAAAGTCCACGCCGAGATTTCTGGCTGATTGGGAGGAAGTGGGGCAGGTGCCAAGAGATGAAGGCCACCACTCGCTCGACCAAACATCTTAGTCTTTCCCAAAGACCAAGACCTCTGTCTTGTCGCCGTTTAGCTTTAGGGAATTGATGATCATCCAATCTGCCACATGCTGCATGCATGACCTAAAGCTAATGGCGGATGTATGGACAGAGGAATGCGCCAGTGACACCATGATCTGGGTGTCGTCGGCGTAGGATACCACCTCCATCGCCTGCGATCTTACTAGTCTAGCAAGGGGGGCCACATAGATGTTAAACAGGGTCGGACTAAGGGCCGACCCCTGTGGCACCCCACATTGCAATGACTTGGCAGGGGAGAGGAAATTTCCAAGCTTTACTCTCTGTTCTCTACCAAGGAGAAAGGAGTTAAGAAGATTCAAGGCCGGCCCAGTAACCCCTGCCTCCCTAAGCCGAGATGTTAAAATGGCGGGAGACAGGGTATTGAACGCGGCTGTGAGATCTAATAGGACCAGTATTGTAGTTTGGCCACTATCCACTTTACGTCGGATGTTGTCTACTACAACAGTAAGTGCGGATTCGGTACTGTGGTACTTTCTGAATCCGTGCTGTGTGTTATCAAGATACTCACTGGTCTCAAGAAAAGTGGAGAGGTGGGAGTTGAGGTGTGCCTCCAATATTTTTGCAGGGGCCGGGAGCAGAGAGATTGGCCTGAAGTTTTTAAGAAGGCCAGGATCCAAAGACGGTTTCTTAAGGAGAGGCTTTACAATAGCCTTCTTCCACACTGGTGGAAAGGAACCCTAGACAATAGCTCTATTCATGACTTCCAACATGGACGGAAGAATGCTGTTTCTGCACTCCCTCAGTGTTTTTAGCAGTAAAGGATCCATTGGGGAGGAAGATTTAGTCCTATCAAGTAGGAGGTTCAGTCCTTCCAAAGACAATAAGGGAAATTGCCTGAATAGTTTGGAAGGGCCTTCACCCAAAGTGTCCAGATTGGCTATAGCAGAAGGAATATCCTTATTCAAGGAGTGGCATTGGGCTTCTAAGGCGATGTGAATGTCCGAGATTTTGCTGTGAAAGAAGTCAGAGATGTTATTACAAAGATCCTGAGAGCTAACTACAGGATCAGGGAGTTGGAGAGAGCATAGTGAATCAGCAATTTTAAAAAGTTCCCTGGATGAGGTTAGGGAACCTGTAAGATTGAAAAAGTACTCCTGCTTTTCCACTACAACTCTCTGTTTGTAGTCCCGTAATGCGGACTTATGAACCTCTCGATCTTTCGGATCCCAGGATTTCCTCCAGCTTCTCTTGCTGCTCCTACACCCCTGCCTTAGGAGTCTCAGATGTTCAGAGAACCAGGGTGCAGTGGGTTTCTGCCGAGCTACATATCGAAGGGAGGCGGGGGCAAGCTTTTCCACTGCATTGGTAATAGAGTCCATAAGTTCTTGAGCTGCCTCATCCGCATCCTTCAAGGAGAAAGATTCCGAGATCCGAATGTGAAAAGCAATAGTGTCATCGGTAATATTTCTAAAGTTTCTCCTAAGAGTAAATGAAGTAGCGACATGATTAGCTAAGGGCAGGGCAGGAAGAGCAAGTTCAAGCGGTACTGCAAAATGATCTGTCCAGACCAACGGCAGAGGCGGGCCAGTAGATAGCCTAGAATCACTAGAAAATACCCCATCAAGAATATGGCCAGCCTTGTGTGTTGGGCTGCTCACCAACTGAACGAGGTCACAAGCTCCGAGTGACTCAATTAATGTCAGGGTATCCTTTGAGTTGATTTCATCAAGATGGAAATTGAAACCACCCAAGATGGAGAGATAGGATTTTCCAAAATAAGGTTCTAGGATTCTGAGGAGATCTGAAGAAAAACTAGCCCTAGGGCCGGGTGGCCTGTATATGAGTATCCCAGTGAAAGAGACAGATGGAGCACACAAAATGCAAAAATTGAGTGCCTCAAAGTGATCTCCAGGCATTGATAGAGATTTAACAGTGCAAGAAAAAGAAGATTTAAAAAGAACGGCAATTCCTCCACCTCTACGCAGTGGTCTATCCTGCCTATGGAGAGAATAGCCATCAGGAATGGCCAAGAGTAGATCGTGACCGGAGGAATCCGAAGCCCAGGTCTCCGTGATAAAGACCCAGTCCGGCTGTCTTTCTTCCACAAATTCGTGGAAGGCAACATTGTGCTTGATCAGCGATCGCGCATTAATTAGGAAACCGGTTTTAGGCAGCGAAACAGAAAGGCATCCCGAGCGCGAATAGGATCTAATAGTGCTGGGAGCGGGGCAGCGAAAGGAAACCTTACATGTCATGCATCGCTGGGAATGTAAGATGCCTTCAGGAGAAAAGCGGTGAGAGCATCGCTGCACTGATGGTCTACAAGCCATGAGTTCCGACATAGAGTATTGCCTAGGCACCTCATAGAGTGGAGGGGGGTGCCAGTCGAGTCCAGCCCGCCCTGCAGCACGTCCTCAGCGCGGACGGGCGCAGACGGGCTGAACTCAGGCGTAACTCCGGCGGAAGTCCGGCGATCCCGCTGCGCGATGACGCTGCGCGTAGGCATGGCTGCTATTTATGCTGGTCGAGCCTCCTAAATGAGGACTAGACCGCGATGTGGCTCACCCCATACCTAATATGGCCGCCAACGAGACAATGGCGAGGGACCCGCGAAATGCGGTGCTTTTTCCAAATTACCGTGCAAGTAAGGATGACAGCATGCAGGTAAGCGTGGCCGGCAATGTTAAAAACAGTGGAAAAACAGTGCTAACCAAAAGTAACCTAGACGACAAAACAGGAGTTTTAAAATAAGCAGGAGCTACACAATGCCAAAGCGCTGCAAGGAAATGCGCCGAAGAATCACAAATAAATGTATATTACTAACTTTCAAATTTATACTATTCCATTACTGTACAAACACATTTTATATAAATACTGACTAAGAAACTATAGCCCTGAACCACAAGTGTGATGATGGTTAAAACACTACATGCATAGTGCATACTACTTTGAAGCAGTTCATGCCCTAAAGCCTACCTCACTAAAACACTACATGCTAACTGACTAAATGATTACAGTACTATAAGGAGGCACACTGGGTGAGTGACAGGGTGTTTGCTAGAAGTGTATGAATACTAACTAGGGAATTGAAGGTGTGAAACACAACTGTGTAGGTGATTAGAGGACTGCATCCATACTGCATAGGCATTTAAAGCAGTCCATGTGCTAAGGCCTGGCTCACTGCATGACTACTTGGGTACTGACTGAATGATTAGGGTACAGCAAGGAGAGTGCCTAGGTGAATTTATAAGTGGTAGGCTTTTCGCACAGGGAATGGATTAGTACTTGGTACTGAATGGGTCACTAGAGGAGTGCAAAGGCAGTGACAGGATGTTTGCTGGACTGTATGGATACTGACTAGGGAATTGAAAGTGTGAAAGACAAGTGTCTAGGTGGTTAGAAGACTGCATACATAGTGGATAGGGGTTTGAAGCAGTCCATGTGCTAAGGCCTGGCTCAGTGCACGAATACTTAGGCACTGACTGAATGATTAGAGTACTGCAAAGATAGTATCTTGGTGAATTTATAAGTGTTTGAGTTTTCGCACAGTAAATGGATTAATACATGATGCTGAATGGGTCACTAGAGGACTGCAAAGGGAGTTACAGGGTGTTTCCTGGAAGTGTATGGATACTGACTAGCGAATTGATAATGTGAAAGACAAGTGTATAGTATGTTAGAAGACTGCATGCATACTGCATAGACATTTGAAACGATCTATATGGTAATGTATGGTTCACAACATGAGGACTTGGAAACTGACTAAATCCTCAGACTACTACTAGGTTAGTGCCTGGGTAAAACTTTTAAAATTTCAGTTCTGGCACAGTGAATAGAATAGTACATGGTACTGCACTTTAGTGTCAAACCCTGACTGACTCATTTTATCAATGCATAAGCAAAGAATAGCTTCTAAAGCTACTAAAACTTGACAACATGACCGATTTTAAAACAGTTATCTGTCATCAAATACACTATGTTACCAAATGCTTCTCTCACAATCCTTACCCAAATGTACACAGACTCACAGTGTGATTTTAGACAAGCAACACTATCCCTAGCAGTTTACCAAAACTCATTCACTAGTCTAGAAGAGTTAATGGTACTGCACACAATCTACATATTTAAGTACAGCATATTAGTGTCAAAGCATGACTCATTTAATCAACGCATAAGCAAAGACTGGCTTCTAATGCTACTAAAACTTGACAACATGACAGGTTTTAAAAGAGTTATCTGCTAAAAAATACACAATGTTACCAAATGCTTCTCTCACAGTGGTTCCCAAATGCACACAGACTGACAGTGTGATTCTAGACAACAACCACTATACCTAGGACTATACCAAAAATCATTCACTACTGTGGAACTGATAAGGGAACTGCACACAATCTACATATTTCAGGACTGCACTTTTCTGTCAAAGCCTGACTCATTTAATAAAAGCATAAGCAAAAACTGGCTTCTAATTCTACTAAAACTTGACAACATGATAGGTTTTTAAAAAGTTATCTGTCAGAAAATACACGATGTTACCAAATGCTTCTCTCACAGTGATCCCAAATACACACTAACTCACAGTGTGATTCTAGACAAGCACCACTATCCCTAGGAGTTTACCAAAACTCATTCACTACAGTACAAGTGGTAAGGGAACTGCACACAATCTACATATTTCAGGACTGCACTTTTGTGTCAAAGCCTGACTCATTTAATCAAAGCATAAGCAAAAACTGCCTTCTAATGCTACTAAAACTTGACAACAAGACAGGTTTTAAAACATTTATCTGTCAGCAAATACACAATGTTACCAAATGCTTCTCTCACAGTGGTTTCCAAATGCACACATACTCACTGTGTGATTCTAGACAAACAACACTATCCCTTGCACTATACCAAAACACATTTCTTCATCTAGAAGAAGTACTACATTTTAGTATAGAAACATAACATAACTCATTTCACAAATTCATAAACAATGACTGGTTTCTAATTCTACCAAAATATAAAAACAGCACAGTTATCTGTCTGCAAAGACATGAAAAACACAAATGCTTGTCACAGAATGGTTTCTACATGCACACACACTATCAATAAGATTGTAGAGAAAAAAAAGTACTCCCTACACTTTAGCAGGAGAAATACATTAGTCTGATTAAAATCAAAATAGTCTACATACATCCCCTCACAATTAAATAACTCATCTTTCAAGTTGTTTTGTAGATTAAGAAGTATATCCCTTTCATTTTCCACACATATACATGTAAACATCAAATCACAATCCTTCACACATAAACTCAAAAGCAAACACACATTTCTATTGGTTAAACATTTCAACCCTTTCCAACTGAAATACATTTCAACCCTTCCCCCAATCTGCCTTCTGCCTGTTTCCATAGAAACAGGTCATGGAACACTGCACTAAGCACACAGGTCAGAAGTTCAGCACACAATGTTGCTAAACAAGAGAGGAAGTGTGCTTGACTTTTCAACATATCAGCTTATCATATATAATGTTCCTTACAATCTGTTTTTGTTAACCGATAAGAATCATACCTTTAAAAAACAGAAAATACACCCTACCTTTCAGTGTAGAAAGTTGTCATACAACCAATGATTTCTTGTCTTTTTTAAAAAAAAAAATCCGTGGATCCGCGCACCCAACGCGAGAGAATCTGTGCACCCAACGCGATAGGATGCGCGCACCGTGCGCGCATTTCGCTGTTTTTTTTAATTAAAAAAAGGGGACCCCAGGGGGTCCTTCTAGGACCCCCTAAGCACCTCTAGAGGGTCAGAGTATTTCCACTCTGCCCCCTTTATATGTTTTACACACTTATTCCCCTTGCTTCGTCAGCCTCGCTTCTACCGAGACAGAAAATGGCCGCCAACAGTTCCTGGTTTCGAATGTAGACAGACACTCGACAGCCAATTAGCATTCAGTGCGCGATCGGGAGGGTGCGCCCTCGGTTCGGGGAGGGTGCGCTTACGGTGCGGGTTGGGTCCGCGGATCCTCCCCGGCCATAGATATTTATGTACTTTTAACTCTAATTTTCTCAGGAACTACTGAACGGATTCACACCATTTATACAAAAGGCACGAGTCTGAACTGAGGACTACCTCTTTGCCAAATTTGGTGTCATTCCGTTCAGCGGTTTGGGCTGTAGCTGCGACAACAGATCCTATGGGAAATTGCATGGGGAAAACGTGTTTTGGGACCCCCCTTTTGTCTCGGCCCCCGCTTGACGAATCACCACAAAACTTTCATGGTAGGAGCGGAGCAGAGCTGGCCAAAAGTTTGGGAAATTTCGCGAGGATTCGTCAATCGGCGCCAGACTTATTGGGAATAGAATGTTGCGGATTTCCTATGGAAAATAGGTCCTAATTATAACTATCTACTGGCGACCGCCAGTAGATAATATATATGTGTGTTTTTTTGGAATAAAGAACTTTATTGCCAGAAATCTCCCCGTGTCGGTGTCCGGTTGCATGTTGAAAGGAATCGGATGTGGTGTTCATATAAAAAAAAAAATATATATATATATATATATATATATATATATATATATATATATATATATGAGCACCTTGACAGCTGGTGCACGCGTCGAGATCAGGACAGCGATCTCGAATTCATATTACTGACAAAAAGAATAATGACGCGGCACTCCTCCCGATGATTAAAGATGTTATTTAATCTTCAAAAAGTAATCCTCCCTACGCGTTTCGAACCGTAGTTCCTGGTCACGGTAGATTGTTACAGTAGTCCTACTTTCATTTCTTGTTTTTATACACATTCATAAAGGTGCCGTTACATTGCATTCTGGGTGTTGTAGTTTATAAAATATAAGCAATGGGGAATTCACTTCATTCCTGTTCTAGGGTATAAACATATACAGATGCTACCCTGCTTAGGTGCTTTCAGGAGGTCATATATACCTCAATCAGTGCTTTATAACACAAAAAAAACATTTTATGTGAAACACTTGAGTATGTGTTCATTATTGATTACTGAATGCGAGGCACATTGTGTATTTCAATGTGTGATAGCGACATGTGAAATGTTGTGCATGTCAGTATGTCACAGAGTGTAGATAATTGCATCGTGTTGCGCAAAAAATCATGGCTGAGTGCCAATTGACATTCAATTATTACTGAAATCCTATATATCTGTGTCGATTTAAACTAGCTTTTTCATGATTATATGATATTTCAATGGAAAATTGAGTCCCAAATCAGATGAATATGATCATATTTGTGCAGGTTATTTACTGATGCAGCAAGAATATAGTGTGTTGTCATATGTCAGTTATATTGGGAAGGTCTATAGGTGGACATGAAGTTCCTCATCCCCATTCAGACCCAGAGGATGCTTGGTTTTGAATCTCATTATCATGCGTGACTCCAGCCTACGTAGTTTCTGGATACGGTTTCCACCTCGTTCATTTGGAGGCACCGTCACAAGTCCCGAATATTTTATGTCCAACCATGATTTCCCCACATGCAGTGACATGTGTCTTGCGATTGCATATGTCATGTCCAAGTTTTGAATCGCTCGCATGTGTTCTAGTATGCGTTTTTTTAGGGGGCATATTGTACTTCCAATGTACTGTTTGCCACAAAAACATTGGAGTATGTCAACCACAAAAGTTGATGCACATGTAATTGTCTCCCTTATCTGAAAAGTTTTGCCATTTGGATCTTTAATACTTTTTAGATTTTTACCAATCTTGCAAGCTTTGCAGGACATACATTTGGTAAATCCCTTAGATCTTGATTGTAGCCAAGATTCAGATTTTGTGGCTACAAAATGACTTCGTACCAAATGATCCGAGAGGTTCGGTGCTCTTTTGTAAGATATCCACGGGTAGTCCCCTATATTCATGCCAATGTCAGGATCTTTCTGTAGTATGTTCCAGTACTTGTTCAGTATTTTCCTAATCTTGAAGGTTTCCTTGCTGTAGGTGAGTATCAAACGTGGTTGATTATCTTCAGTTGTTGCTTTTGTCACATTTTGTTTGTCACTAACTCCACTCTGCTTTTTTCCTTCATTTTTAGTTCTCCTCGTGCGATATCAGCGTGTCTGTAACCTCGTTGTAAGAAGCGTGTTTTAGTTTCCTCGCATTTTTTTAACATTTCTTGTTCTTCTGAACAGTTTCTTTTCATACGTAATAACTCACCGTATGGTATGCTTTATCTTAATGAGCGAGGATGAAAACTTTCGCCATGTAACAGACTGTTGGTGGCTGTCTTTTTCCTGTGCAGCGTTGTTTGTATGCGGTCATCTTTGATGTAGATCTTGGTGTCCAAAAAGTCAATTTCTTTTGGGCTCAGATTATAAGTAAAACTGAGTCCCACATTGTTGTTATTCAGTTCCGTGAAAAAATTGTCAAATTCTTTTGCAGTTCCTTTCCACAACACAAATAAATCGTCTATGAATCGGAGCCAGAGGGCCACGTTCATCATGTGGTGGTTGTTTTCCTCTCTCCAAGCAATGTTCCTCTCCCACCATCCCATCATGAGATTCGCATAGCTTGGAGAGAAGGAAACTCCCATCGCAGTACCACTGCGCTGTACATACATTTTTTTGTTGAATAGAAATATATTATTGTTCAAACACATGGAGATCATTTCAAGTAGCATTTCAGAATGTGCTAATTGACTGATGGGTCTCTGCTTGAGAAAATATTGAATCGCATGCAGACCATGGTTATGTTGAATTGAGGTGTATAATGATACTGCATCAATTGTTATTAAGAGATAATTGTATTGCCATTGAGTCTCCATTATAATACGTAAGAAATCTCCAGTGTCCTTTATGTATGAACTTAGTGTTGGTACAATGGGCGCCAGGAAATTGTCCACATATACAGACATGTTTTCATACAGGCTGCCACAGCTGGAAATAATTGGGCGCCCTGGTGGTTTGTTCAGTGTCTTATGAACTTTAGGAATAAAGTATATTGTGGGTATAATTGGATCATCCATCATCATGAAAGTTTTCTCATCTTCCGTTAGCAGTCCTTTGTTTTGCCATTCGTTCAACTTGTCATTCATTTCGAGTATTAGGTCATTGATGGGATTCTTCTCCAGACACTCATAATTTTTTGTGTCGAGCAGTTGACGCCTAGCTTCTTCTATATATTGTTGTTTGTCTAGGATGACGATGTTTCCGCCCTTATCAGCTGGTTTAATTACAATTGCGTTATTATTTTTGAGTGTTTGTAGGGCCCCGCGTTCTTTCTTCGTTAGATTCTCACGGCTTTTATTGTTGGGAACATTTTGCATTGATTCCAGATCTCCTAAGACAAGTTCATAGAATATGTCAATCTTGTTGCCAGGATGTAAAGCTGGGCAAAATCTAGATTTCTTCCTGGAATGTGTTGGTACTCGTTTGTCTGTTTGGATGTCCATTTCCCTCAGGATTTGATTATCCGAGATTTCACTTGCTTCTGTCTCATTAGCCAATTCATATGCAATGCATAGTTGAGGTATTTCTTCAATTCGATATGGTTCGGGATCTTCCATATCTGGTATATCTGGTGATATATCCATTGTTTTGGGTAGCTGTTTGGAAAAAAAATGTTAATTTGAGTTTCCTTATGTATTTGTAAAGATCTATTTTGGTCTCAATTGGATCCTGGTGTATTTCTGGATAGAATGACAAGCCTTTATTCAGGACATCATATTCAGACTTAGTGAGAGTGTATCTTGAGAGATTGATGACCAAACTCGGAGTTTTTGGACTTTTGTGGGATGTGATTTCTATTTTCTTATTGCTGTGTGGTTTCTTAAGTTGTATCTGCCGCCTCTTCCGCTTCCGCTTCCCTCTTCTTGTCTTTCTTGTTGTTGCTCTGCCCTTCCTCGCATTCAGTAATCAATAATGAACACATACTCAAGTGTTTCACATAAAATGTTTTTTTTGTGTTATAAAGCACTGATTGAGGTATATATGACCTCCTGAAAGCACCTAAGCAGGGTAGCATCTGTATATGTTTATACCCTAGAACAGGAATGAAGTGAATTCCCCATTGCTTATATTTTATAAACTACAACACCCAGAATGCAATGTAACGGCACCTTTATGAATGTGTATAAAAACAAGAAATGAAAGTAGGACTACTGTAGCAATCTACCGTGACCAGGAACTACGGTTCGAAACACATAGGGGGGATTACTTTTTGAAGATTAAATAACATCTTTAATCGTCAAGAGGAGTGCCGCGTCATTATTCTTTTTGTCAGTAATATATATATTCACTGAAAAAACCATAGGTTTCACACATGTTATAGTTAGCGGAAATTTTACTGATAAAAAACCAATGAAATTCCCCCGTTATAGTTAGTGCAGGCAACTATAACTCACGCGACCGCAATCCTCTGCTGATGCTAATACTGTATTTAGACACTTATTTGCCCATGTCTTCTTCCATACATTTTTAGCTATACATATATTACAAATATTTTTTTTTCATAAAGACACATATGTCATCAGCAGAAGATTGCGGTCGCGTGAGTTATAGTTGCCTGCACTAACTATAACGGGGGAATTTCATTGGTTTTTTATCAGTAAAATTTCCGCTAACTATAACATGTGTGAAACCTATGGTTTTTTCAGTGAATTTGCAAGGTTTTTTAAATGCTAATTCCTAACTATAACGTGTGTGAAACCTATGGTTTTTTCAGTGAATTTGTACGTTTTTTTAAATGCTAAGTTACTTTACGCCATTCGTGGCGTGCGCGCCCACTTAACGCAGTTCGTTCCGTGCGCACACGGTGCGCTTCGCGCACCGTGCGCGCACAGTGAGCACGCGGTGCGCTTCGCGCACCGCGCGCCCACTTTACGCAGTTAGTGCCGTGCACGCACGGTGGGCACGCGGTGCGATGACAAAGCAAGAAAGCACGTCAACAAATCTGTTTCTGCTTTCCTCCGTGACTATGGTATGGGTGCCATTTACCACAACAACTTGCGTTATGACATGCAAGACATTTATAGAGGAGATGGTGTGCACTTCAATGATGAAGGGAACAGAGTCTTCCTCTTGAACCTTAGACTCTGCATCGGTACTTACTTGTAGGTACCACTAAAAAATCATTTCATAAACACAACGGCTCTTTTTAGAGCCCCCTAATATCTAAACACTTAAATCTGATTTTCATTTTTTTTTTTTTTTTTTTTCTACCGTACGCTTACCGTAAGCTTACCGTACGCGTACCCCGTGATTTTTTTTTAAATCAATAAATGTTTTCTTTGTACTTTACAGTCCTTCTTTGACCCCCTCACAAATGTAAGGGGGTCTGTAACTCTCCTCATTGCCCCCTTTTCTTGTTTTCACTCTTTTTTTTCTGAGTGAAATACACAAAATGGCGGCCGCCGCTTCCTGGTTTCGGCCGATTCGAATGTTTACTAAGATCTAAGAGCCAATCAGAATCGCGCTCGCGCACGCCACCGTACGCTTACGGTAAGCGTACGGTAAGCGTACCGTAAGCGGGCTCAGATATATATATTGATTTAAAGGCTATTTTCTCAGAATCTACTGAACAGATTTACACCAAACCTACAAAAGGCACTTCCTTGACCTAGGGACTACCTCTCTGCCAAATTTCGAGTAATTCTGTTCAGCCGTTCGGGCTGTAGCTCGTTCTAAAGGTCCTATGGAAAAATGCATGGGGAAAACGCGTTTTGGGACCCCCTTTTATCTCAGCCCCCGCTTGACGGATCCCCCCGAGACTTTCACGGTAGGAGCGGAGCGTAGCGCCCCACCTATTTTGAGAAATTCGCGAGGATTCATCGACCGGCGCCAAAGTTATTCAAAATAGAATGTTGAGGTTTTCCTATGGAAAAGGGGTCCTAACTATAACTACCTACTGGCGACCGCCAGTAGGTAATATATATATCCGTCAGGTTGCTGCACGAGCAGTCCCCAGGCCTACGACGTTGGTGCTGTCAGTGGCAGCAGCAGCCACTGTGATACGATTCGAATCCCTTTATTCCGTAGCAATTCTGTGAATGACAATGATGTTATTCTGTCTTCAAAATAATACCTTTCTTTTCGAGAAGTCAGTGTATCGTCAACTATCTGGTACCGCTATGGGTACTTGTTTTGCCGCCAGCCTAGCGAATCTTTTCCTAGGTTGGTGGGAAGAACAGATAGTGTGGACAGACCAATTCCAAACTTACACTGATCACATAGTGGTATGGATCAGATATATAGACGATCTATTTCTCATTTGGAATGGCCCACAAAATCTAGCCAAAGATTTCATTGACCAACTGGGTACCAATGATCTGAACTTACAGTTCACCCACAAGATCAGTTCAAGTTACTGTGAATTTTTGAACATTGCAGTTGAAATAAAAGAAAAAAAGATCACAACAAGCCTTTTCCGCAAACAGACCGCAGGCAACACTTTGTTGCACGCGGCAAGCCATCATCCAGTCCCCCTAACACAAAGCATACCCTACGGGGAATTGCTAAGAGCTCGCCGTGCTTGCAGCATGGACAATGACTTGAAAAAAGAGCAACAAACTATGCTCACACGTTTTAGAACAAGAGGATATAAAGAGGAAACCCTAGAGAGAGCCCAAAATAAAGTCAAGGAGCTGCAACAACACGACATACTCTTTAAACCATCTAGGAGCACTATCAATAAAAGTAACAAAGATAGTAACCAGGTCAATGCGCCAAGAATGGTAACACAATACAGCAGGGGAGCCTGGACTCTACTGATAGCAGACCCCATCATCGGTACATGCATAGGAACCAGACCACAAATAACATACAAAAAAGCAAGGTCTCTGAAGGACAAATTGGTCCATAGCTATCGTGAAGAGATGACTCAACCCCAATGGTTAACAATGCCGAATGGCTTCACTACATGTGGGATGTGCAAGGCAGATCGCAGTGGTATAAACTGCAAAGAATATACCACAGGCACTAAACAAAAACGTCCAATAAAACACCTAATCAATTGCAATAGTGATTTTACCGTCTACATACTTGAGTGCCCCTGTGGCCTCAGGTATGTAGGCAGTACTAAATTACCACTCAAATCAAGAATTTTGCAGCATTTACGTGCGATCACTAATTGTGATCATAACTATCCGGTGGCACGTCACTATTCCGAATTCCACAACAGTGACAACAGTAGCTTGCGGTTTTTCGGAGTAGAAAGAATTCCTAAATGTATACGAGGAGGGGACCGAGAAAAACACCTAAGAGTACTTGAGTCCAGATTTATTTTAGATCTAGACTGTAAAATACCCAAAGGACTAAACAGTGGAGAGGAACTTGCAACTCACATAGGCTTATAATTAACAATAACATGGTCTCGAAATTAACATGATCACTCCCAACCAATGGTTGGGATTTTAATTATTTCCAAATTCATTTCAATATACTCACTTTTATTAAGATAGGGAAATAGGGTCATACAGGATATAAATAGCATTTCCCAATTGGGATATTATACGAGCACTTACTACAATTGTGGATGCTCTCATTGGAACCCCCTAGGGTTACCTATTCTTTATCCTGATTATTCCCTGATACCCTTCCTCTTTCACACATTCAATCATATTATTTGTTACACACATCACTATCCCATCACTTCCCTAACACCTAGCACTTAGTAAAGGATACTTCCTACCCGTGCCATCATACCATGATATCAGTAAGGAACAGTCCTGTATTTACTTAATTGGAAATGTATGGATAAATAGCAGGAGCCATTGTCCAACTAACCTGTCTCTTTTCATAATGTCCGCTGTAAAATAAAATGGTATCATGATCTTAGGGTCCCACATAAGCACAGCACAATGGACATTAGTTTGGAATGTAGGGCTATTTAGCCTTTATAGAACCAAATTGATAGTGGATGGCGCATTTGCGCATAACATTGTTTAATCAGGACATGCATAATTGTAAGCTACCTGTTTTTTGTTCACATTATTTTTAACTTTATTGTTCCCTGACAATTCCTGTATGATGATCATCAAATACGAGGATGTAGTACCTATTGCGATATTATGCCTCTTACTGCAATGTATTATTTCTTGCAATTGCTGTTACTTTATTCAATTTGTGTATCACCATCAATTATATGTTTAAGTTTAGCTTATGTCGCGCTCGCCATGCAGTACAATACTGAAGTATTTCTTCCATGTTTATGAACTACGTACCTGTATTTCTATGGTCGATTGGCATGCAGGAAGTAACTTGACAAAGGCAAACGCCGAAACGCGTCGTCCTTCTAAAGCTAGCGCACAATAAACTTTTGTGCGGTTTCCTGGTGTACTGTCCTCTTATTCACAGAATTGCTACGGAATAAAGTGATTCGAATCATATATAAAAATATATATATATATATATATATATATATATATATATATATATATATATATATATTCACTGAAAAAACCATGGGTTTCAGGGGCGTTATAGTTAGCTGGACATTTCCCTCGTACAAAACCCTAGAAATTCCCCTGTTATAGTTAGTTCAGCTAACTATAACTCACGCCCCCGCAATGCACTGCTGATGACATCACATATTACATCACTCATGACATGGTCAGTGACATCACTGATGACATCTGAAATGACATCACTGATGACATCACTGATGACGTCATCCAGTGAGTCTTTGTTTCTGTAAAGTTTTAATATGTTTACTATATATATTGAAAGGCCTGTTGAAGAATGAGTGGGTGTACAAGTGTGTGAATGGA
This sequence comes from Triturus cristatus, assembly GCF_964204655.1. NCBI lineage: Eukaryota > Metazoa > Chordata > Amphibia > Caudata > Salamandridae > Triturus > Triturus cristatus. Next base: position 345,262,123 of record NC_140586.1, read on the forward strand.
TGATTTTCTAGGTGTGTAACTGACTCTATAAGTGAGTCATTAAATGTATCTTACTGCAGACTAGTGACTAAACTGTGTGAATGTCTGTATGTGTCTGTGTGTTGGTGTATAAGTGGCTGCATGGTTTTGTGAATAGCTATATGAGTGTCTATATGGGTTACTGATTGGTTGTCTGAGTATCTGTATGGGTGCCTGAGTGTTTGTGTGCGTAGGCTGTGTGTGACTCTGTGCATAGATGTGTGAGTGGGTGATTCTATGGGTGCATGATTTTAAGAGTGCATCTGTGATGAACTGTATAGTTGAGTGAGTGTATGTATGGGTGTCTTAGGGATTGAATGTATATCTCAGTGGTACATTTGTGACTAACTACATATGTTAAAGGGAGTATATATGCGTGTAAGAGTATATAAGTGGGTATATGTAAGAGTGTGTGATTGTGAGAGTGGCTGTATGGATAAGTGTGTGCTTGTATCAATGATTGTATAAGAGCGTAAGAATGTGGTACTATTTTTATGAGTAAGTGAACTTGAGTGTGTATAACTGCATAGATGAGTAAATGGGAGTGTAATTAATTATTTGCATGACTGACTAGGCGTGAGAGTTAACTCTATGGATGATTGGTGGTGTGTGAGTGTCTATGTAGGTGTATAAATGCATATGATAGTCTTGTACGGAGTGACTGTAAGTATGAGTGACTGTACAGGTGAATGAGTGGGGGTGTATGTAGACCTAAGAGTTAATGAGTGGGTATGTAGATATTGGTTTTTGAGTATCTATGGTTTTGAGAATGGAAGTCTGAAATTTTGAGTCGGTGTATCAAAGGTTACATTAGTGTGTGAGAAAATGCGGTAATTTATCACATGGATGACATCATCAGTGATGTCATCAGTGATGTCATTTGAGATGTCATCAGTGATGTCATCAGTGATGTCACTACCATGTCATGAGTGATGTAATATGTGACGTCATCAGCAGTGCATTGCGGGGGCGCGAGTTATAGTTAGCTGAACTAACTATAACAGGGGAATTTCTAGGGTTTTGTACGAGGGAAATGTCCAGCTAACTATAACGCCCCTGAAACCTATGGTTTTTTCAGTGAATTTCTAAGGTTTTTTAAATGCCAATTCCTAACTATAACGCCCCTGAAACCTATGTTTTTTTCAGTGAATTTCAAAGGTTTTTTAAATGCCAATTCCTAACTATAACGCCCCTGAAACCTATGGTTTTTTCAGTGAATTTCAAAGGTTTTTTAAAATGCTAATTCCTATCTATAACTTATCTCTAAAGATATCATGAAAAGCATTCTTTTTTAAAAGTAGGGTGCACATTAGTTTTGTGGAAAAGCATCTTTGGGATTGGTTAAGAAAAAGCAGTTTCAACGTGGAGTACATATCATAGGATAAAATTTGCTCAGATCAACCACACCTGCTACTTGCATTTGGAAGGCACTGTTGGAACTTAAAACAATCATCAACTTTTAGCCTGCACGTGTCGTTAAATATTCAAGAAAATGTTACAAAAAAAATTGTTACGTTTTTAAAAATTGATGATCTTTTAACCTGCACGTGTTGTAGAATGTTCTAGAAAGTGTGTTGATAGAATATGTTGCACTTCTGACTTCTATGTGTTGTTGAATATTAAAAAAACGGTTCATATGGAAAATTAAAAAGAAACCAATAGAGAAGTTTTCAAACCTAAACTATTCTAATTTATTGTTTACATGTATTTATGTGTGCAGAAAATTATAGGCACAACAGCACTAGGAAGAGGAAGAAGCAGGGAGTGGGGGGAGGGGGGAGATGGGCAGAATGGCACACATGCAAAATTAAGTACAACACACATATAGACTAACAATGTCCAAAATGAAACACACCAACAAGGAGCACAAGTCACACAACCCACCAACATCACACCACTGAACGAGCATAGAAGTGAAAACCACGCTGCATTCATGCAGGATGTGTACAAGGCCAGTCGTTGGTGTTGTGGGATGTCTGCGACCGTGGTCATCATGGATGAGATGCCCAGCATGTGGCACATGGTCGAGTTCACTGTGTGTTATGTTGCCAAACGGCTGCTCCTCCCTCCCACGAGCCCCCACACTTTTGTACGGTGAGCTGTTGTATCTCGTGCACTCGTACGGCACGCCATTGTAATGCCTATTTGTGCATGTCCTGCTACATTCCAACTACAACATCACAGTGCCGTTTGGAGGTGGTGCATGCCACTTTACAACATCGACTGCTGCAGCTCTTGCAACAGGCCACACCAGAACACAGAGACACACTTACCGTACTTCCTGTACATGGACATGTCCGAGACACCCCGTTCCCCTTGCCGGATAGGCACACCCCTGCACTGACCTGTGAACCCCAGACCAGCACACGCCAGTTGTGCATGCAGGAAGATGCGTACGTAGCTACACATCCAGGCTCACTGCCAACGCTGAGGTGACAGCACACTGTGATGTTGCAGGGCTCGTGCCTATCATGCTAAGACAATGACCACAGGGACACACTTACTAAGATATGGGTTTGGGGGGCATTGGTGGTCCTGGAGTTGTTGCGATGAGTCTTCTGGCCCTCATGGGTATCCCTGTATCATGCTCATTGACTCTATGGCACCTGTGGGTGTTCTGGTGTGGCTCTTGGCTGTGTTCCCTTTCATGGTGCAGGTAGTTGTCCTGCTTAACACCAGCAGAAAGCAGGTGTAAAATCCCTGGTGCTAACGTGTCTTTTCGCCGGAATTTGTTTCGCATTGCAATTGCTGTGAAAGTTGTGATGTGATTTTTTTCATGTGCAGAACAATATACGAACTGAGCAGTGTATCTCGTCAAGATCCAGCACCTGGCGCACTATTCCCAATCAATATAAATACAATGAGATTTCTTAATAGATTTCGTGTGTACACTGTAAGTGCAGCCAATACCTCAGTGCAATACAATACAGGATTTTAGTATTTAGAATAAATCGCAAACGTGCACCTCATGTCTTTTTGCACGGGAACGGCTACTCTCTATTTCATTATCAGCACTTTAACGGAAGTAACGTTCAGAAAAATCTAACACACTATTCAGAAGTTGGTGCAAACTGCAGATATCACTAGTATTCCAGCGATAAGTGCCCCAAAAATTTAACACCATGGTGGACTCCATCAAATAACAATAATAAGAACAAGAAAGAGTCACACAGCACTTAAAAGAACAACCAAAAACATTATTAATTTTTTTTTCAAACTTTATTTTTTATAATAATAAATATATAAACGTTAAACTATTTTCAAACTTTATATTTTTATTAACATAAATATAAACAATAAACTAATAAACAAAATGTAACAACCATAATTCAAAACAACAAAGCGGAACACTCCTGTGGGTACCACGGATGTCGATGACAGACCTGCAAAATCAAAAAGATTGTTAAAAAAAAAACAACATGGTACTCTTAACAAAATACCACAAGAAACAAATCACAGATATATAAAATGTATACAGCCAACAACATTTTATAAGTTTAACTTACAAAAACTGTAATTGTTGCCGCTTTAAAATATTTACCCAATCTGAGGATTTTTTTTTGCAGAAGGCACCATGCCCACAACGTTTTCCTTCAGTGGTGTGGAAATTTTTTACTTTTCCCAAGGGGCAAACAAAGATCAATGCCACCTTGGTCACGTGCAAGATTTGCAAAAGAGTTCTGTTGCGAGGGGATCCTAACAAGAAATACTCGTACGGCACGGCAAGTATGATGAAACACCGAAGGACTCTTCATCCAAACAATCTTGCACGAGAAGAGTGCAAACGGATGAGAAACACTTCTATTCTGTATCTGTAAAAAAGAATCACAAATAAATGTATATTAATAACTTTCAAATTTATACTAATCCATTACTGTACAAACACATTTTACATAAAAACTGACTAAGAAACTATAGCCCTGAACCACAAGTGTGACGATCGTTAAAACACTACATGCATAGTGCATACTACTTTGAAGTAGTTCATGCCCTAAAGCCTACCTCACTAAAAGACTACATGCTAACTGACTAAATGATTACAGTACTATAAGGAGACACACTGGGTGAGTGACAGGGTGTTTGCTAGAAGAGTATGAATACTTACTAGGGAATTCAAGGTGTGAAACACAACTGTGTAGGTGATTAGAGGACTGCATCAATACTGCATAGGCATTTAAAGCAGTCCATGTGCTAAGGCCTGGCTCGCTATATATAAATAAATAAATAAATTTATTAGTGCTAGGCTTTTCGCACAGGGAATGGATTAGTACATGGTACTGAATGACTCAATAGAGGAGTGCAAAGGCAGTCACAAGTGCTGAACTGTATGGATACTGACTAGGAAATTGAAAGTGTGAAAGACAAGTATCTAGGTGGTTAGAAGACTGCATGCATAGTGCATAGGGGTTTGAAGCAGTCCATGTGCTAAGGCCTGGCTCAGTGTATTAATACTTAGGCACTGACTGAATGATTAGAGTACTGCAAAGATAGTATCTTGGTGAATTTATAAGTGTTTGGGTTTTAGCACAGTGAATGGATTAGTACATGATGCTGAATGGGTCAGTAGAGGACTGCAAAGGGAGTGACAGGGTATTTCGTGAAAGTGCATGGATACTGACTAGGGAATTGAAGGTGAGAAAGACAATTGTGTAGGTGGTTAGAGGACTGCATGTATAGTGGATAACGGTTTGAAGCAGTCCATATACTAAGGCCTGGGTCACTGAATGAGTACTTGGTTACTGACTGAATGATTAGAGTACTGCAAGGAGAGTGCCTGGGTGAATTTATTAGGGTTTGGCGCAGTGAATGAATTAGTACATTATGCTGAATGGGTCACTAGAGGAGTGCAAATGGAGTGACAGGGTGTTTGCTGGAAGTGAACGGATACTGACTGGGGAATTGAAGGAGTGAAAGACAAGTGTGTAGGTGCTTAGAGGACTGCATGCATAGTGGATAGGGGTTTGAAGAAGTCCATATGCAAAGACCTGGCTCTGTGCATGAATACTTAGGCAGTGACTGAATCATTAGAGTACTGGAAAGAGAGTGTCTGGGTGAATTTATAAGTGTTTGGGTTTTGGCACAATGAATGGATAAGTACATGCTGTTGAATGGGTCTCTAGAGGACTGCAAAGAAAGTGACAGGATGTTTCCTGGAAGTGTATGGATACTGACTAGGGAATTGAAGGTGTAAAAGACAAGTGTATAGTATGTTAGAACACTACATGGATACTGCATAGACATTTGAAGCAGTCTATTTGGTACTTAGATTCTGACTAAATAATCAGACTACTTCTAGCACAGTGCTTAGGTAAAACTTTTAAATTTGCAGTTCTGCCACAGTGAACAGAATAGTACATGGTACTACACCTTAGTGTCAAACCCTGACTCATTTTATCAATGCATAAGCAAAGACTAGCTTCTAATGCTACTAAAACTTGACAACATAACAGGTTTTAAATTAGTTATCTGTCAGCAAATACACGATGTTACCAAATGCTTCTCTCACAGTGGTTCCCAAATGCACACAGACTCACAGTGTGATTCTAGACAAACAAAACTATCCCTAGGAGTTTACCAAAACTCATTCACTACAGTGGAAGTGGTAAAGGAACTGCATACAATCTACATATTTCATGACTACACTTTAATGTCAATGCCTGACTAATTTAATCAACGCATAAGCAAAGACTGGCTTCTAATGCTACTAAAACTTCAGAACAATACAGGTTTTAAAACAGTTATCTGTCAGCAAATACATGATGTTACCAAATGCTTCTCTCAAAATCCTTACCCAAATGCACACAGACTCACAGTGTTATTTTAGACAAGCAACACTATCCTAGCACTTTACCAAAACTCATTCACTACTGTGGAAGGGGTAAGGGAACTGCACACAATCTACATATTTAAGTACAGCACATCAGTGTCAAGGCATGACTCATTTAATCAACATATAAGCAAAGAGTATATTCTAATGCTACTAAAACTTCACAACATGACAGATTTTAAAACAGTTATCTGTCAACAAATACATGATGTTACCAAATGATTCTCTCACAGTGGTTCCCAAATGCACACAGACTCACAGTGTCATTCTAGACAAGCACCACTATCCCTATGAGTTTACCAAAACTCATTCACTACTCTGGAAGAGTTAATGGTACTGCACACAATCTACATATTTAAGTACACCACATCAGTGTCAAAGCATGACTCATTTAATCAACGCATAAGCAAAGACTGGATTCTAATCCTACTAAAACTTCACAAAATGACATGTTTTAAAACAGTTATCTGTCAGCAAATACACGATGTTACCAAATGCTTCTCTCACAATCCTTACCCAAATGCACACAGACTCACAGTGTGATTTTAGACAAGCAACACTATCCTAGGAGTTTACCAAAACTTATTCACTACTCTGGAAGAGTTAATGGTACTGCACACAATCTACATATTTAAGTACACCACATCAGTGTCAAAGCATGACTCATTTAATCAACGCATAAGCAAAGACTGGATTCTAATCCTACTAAAACTTCACAAAATGACAGGTTTTAAAACAGTTATCTGTCAGCAAATACATGATGTTACCAAATGCTTCTCTCACAGTGATCCCAAATACACACTAACTCACAGTGTGATTCTAGACAAGCACCACTATACCTATGAGTTTACCAAAACTCATTCACTACAATGCAAGTGGTAGGCGAACTGCACACAATCTACATATTTCACAACTGCAATTTACTGTCAATGCCTGACTCATATAATGAAAGCATAAGCCATAACTGTCTTCTAATGCTACTAAAACTTGACAACATGACATGTTTTATAACACTTATCTGTCAGCAAATACACGATCTTACCAAACACTTCTCTCACAGTGGTTCCCAAATGCACACAGACTCACAGTGTGATTCTAGACAAACAACACTATCCCTAGGAGTTTATCAAAACTCATCACTATGTCAGTAAATACACGATGTTGCCAAATGCTTCTCTCACAATCCTTACGCAAATGCACACAGACTCACAGTGTGATTTTAGACAATCAACGCTATCCTAGGACTTTACCAAAAATCATTCACTACTGTGGAAGGGGTAAGGGGACTGCACACAATCTACATATTTAAGTACAGCACATCAGTGTCAAGGCATGACTCATTTAATCAACATATAAGCAAAGACTGGATTCTAATGCTACTAAAACTTCACAACATGACAGATTTTAAAACAGTTATCTGTCAGCAAATACATGATTTAACCAAATGATTCTCTCACACTGATCCCAAATACACACTAACTCACAGTGTGATGCTAGACAAGCACCACTATCCCTATCAGTTTACCAAAACTCATCCACTACAGTGCAAGTGGTAAGGGAACTGCACACAATCTACATATTTCAGGACTGCACTTTTTTTTTTTTGTCCTCATTTGCCTTACCCTCAGTATGGGAGATTTCAACCACCTTACATGGCCCAAAAGCGTAGAATGTTATAATGGTGGCGTACATGACCCGCAGGACTGCACTTTTATGTCAAAGCCTGACTCATTTAATGAAAGCATAAGCCATAACCGTCTTCTAATGCTTCTAAAACTTGACAACATAACATGTTTTAAAACAGTTATCTGTCAGCAAATACACAATGTTACCAAATGCTTCTCTCACAGTGGTTCCCAAATGCACACAGACTCACTGTGTGATTCTAAACAAACAACACTATCCCTTGCACTATATCAAAACACATTTCTTCATCTAGAAGTAGTACTACATTTTAGTATAGAAATATAACATAACTCATTTCACAAATTCATAAACAATGACTGGTTTCTAATTCTACCAAAATATAAAAACTGCACAGTTATCTGTCTACAAACACATGAAAAACACAAATGCCTATCACAGAATGGTTTCTACATGCACACACATTGTAGAGAAAAAAGTACTCCCTACACTTTAGCAGGAAAAATACATTAGTCTGATTAAAATAGTCTACAAACATCCCCTCACAATTAAATAACTCATCTTTCAAGTTCTTTTGTAGATTAAGGAGTATTTCAATTACTCACCATATTTTCTTGGACAGAATCTCTGCACTGTGCACCTCTCAGCAAAAGCAAAGAATGAAAAAGTTTCTCTTTCATTTTCCACACATATACATGTAAACATCAAATGACAATCCTTCGCACATAAACTCAAAAGCAAACACACATTTCTATTGGCTAAACATTTCAACCCTTTCCAACTGAAATACATTTCAACCCTTCCCCAAATCTGCCTTCTGCCTGTTACCATAGAAACAGGTCATGGAACACTGCACTGAGCTCACAGGTCACAAGTTCAGCACACAATGTTCCTGCACAAGACAGGAAGTGTGCTTGACTTTTCAACATATCAGCTTATCATATATAATGTTCCTTGCAATCTGTTTTTGTTAACCAATAACAATTATACCTTTAAAAAACAAAAATATACACCCTACCTTTCAGTGTAGAAAGTTGTTATACAACCAATGATTTCTTGTCGTTTTTCAAAAAACGTTGCTGTGGATCCGCGCACCCACCGCGAGAGAATCCGTGCATCCAACGTGATAGGATGTGCGCACCGTGAGCGCATTTCGCCGCTTTAAAAAAAAAAGGGGGGGCCCCAGGGGGTCCTTCTGGGACCCCCTAAGCTCCTCTAGAGGGTCAGAGTATTTCCACTCTGCCCCCTTTATTTGTTTTACGCACTTATTCCCCTTGCTTCTTCAGCCTCGCTTCTACCGAGGCAGAAAATGGCCGCCAACAGTTCCTGGTTTCGAATGTAGAGAGACGCTCGACTGCCAATTAGCATTCAGCGCGCGATCGGGAGGGTGCGCGCTCCGTTCGGGGAGGGTTCGCTTACGGTGCGGGTAGGGTCCGCGGATCCTCCGCGCCCATAGATATCACTAACTTTTGTACCCTAATTTTCTCAGGAACTACTGAACAGATTCACACCAAATATGCAAAAGGCACGAGTCCGAACTGAGGACTACCTCTTTGCCAAATTTGGTGTCATTCCGTTCAGCGGATCGGGCTGTAGCTGCGACAACAGATCCTATGGGAAATTGCATGGGGAAAACGCGTTTTGGGACCCCCCTTTTTTCTCGGCCCCCGCTTGACGAATCCCCACTAAACTTTCCGGGTAGGAGCGGAGCGGAGCTGGCCAAAAGTTTGGAGAATTTCGCGAAGATTCGTCAATCGGCGCCAAAGAAATTCCCAATAAATATATATATATATATATATATATATATATATATATATATGAAAGCCAAAGTCCTGGAACACTCCATAATAAGATCCAACAAGCAGGTACGGACCACGATGTGGAGAGTAAATTCTTTTATTGAGTTTAGCAGATTAAAGTGCAAAGTGCATAGAAAGTCTCACGCAAGTGCTCAGCCTGACGCGTTTCGACTGCCCACGGCAGTCTTGATCACATGACGCGCAGGACCAATGGTTGTCTTTATATAGGATAACTAATGACTTTACCGCTTAGATAATTGCCAACACAGTTTACGAGTAGACATAAACATAGGACTGCATGTATGCCAAGTATATAGATAAATACAAATATTCTTCTAAACGCTAACATAATTAGCTAATCACTGTTGAACGGAAAAATACAATTTGTCACCATGGTAGGTATGAGAATACATTTGTCAAATTAGAACATAGTGTTCCTATATGCTCATTACCTAATCTAACGTTGTTGTTCTAATATTGAACATGCAGTGCTTTATAAAGTTGTTCCTATTTGTGACCATTCTAATTAATTATTTAAGAAAAAATATATTCATATATCACAAATCACAAATATCCAACTTCACTAAAAGGGAAATCATATTGTCCGTTGTTGATAATTCTATCTAAATGTATAATACATGACTGGCATTTTTGCTTATCATCAGAATCAATTTATGATACAGTTTAGATAATGTATTGTTTCAAAAAAAATCCCCACACAAGTCCATACAAATATCATAGGCTTAATGAGCGGTAGTTATGAGCAATGGTGCAAAATAGTGCAAAGTAACGTGCTGTTTTTAAAGTGCATAATAACGTAAACTTAATAATTGAATATAAAGTACAAAGCAGCTTATAAATCATATTTCTGTCGTTTCTCCATTTTTCAAGGGTTTTGAAGTGCAATGTTCGTACAGATACACGCATCATCCTCTTCAAAATTGATCATATTAATAGTATCTGATGAGGTAAAAGAATCAAAATATTTTTGCATTAGAATTCAATACAAATTTGAGGTTTCAAAACTGCTAGTTAGTCATATAGGAACATATAAGTCCATCAAATTCAAAGCGTGGCAGCAAAAAAAAATTTTTTTTCTCATATGATTGCACAACTAAAACGATGTCTAAAATAGATAAAATCTGATGGTTTAAAACTAACTCTAAAATCCCATAAAACCAAGTAAAATCTAGATAACTAGATAAAATATGGTAAAATTAAGGATAAAACGTCAGTTAAAATAAACCAGGAACCGATCAATTCCTCAACATCATTAGTTCTTTATAAAAAGTTATGCAAATCTTCATTATTGTTAAGCCCATTTGGCATTTTTGTATCTAATAACATAATGAATTCAGACTCCGCTTGTCTCAAACTCTTCTCTCTGTTTCCCCCTCTAATATTTTTGGGTATTGTACTAATAACATAGTAACTGAGGTCATTAAGGTTGTTCTTATGTACCAACTTTAAATGTCGCGCTACAGGATATGTTGGGTCGGAGTTAACCACAGCTCTCAAATGTTGTAAAATCCTGTTAAAAACTTGCAACTTTGTACTGCCTACATATAATAAGTGGCAAGTGCATTCTAAAATATATATTGCATATTCAGTTCTGCAAGTTAGATGTCCTTTGATTTTAACTGGATTAGGACTGAATGCCGTGACATATTCTGATACATTTTTTCCAAACTTACAAGCGCGACAAGAACTACACTTAAAAAACCCATTTCTAGCTGATAACCAAGTATTGGAGGTCACCACCTCAGGACTATTTCTGACTAGAGCATCCCTCATTAAAGGGGCCCTTCTAAAAGTCAAGAGGGGGAGTTCTGGCAGAATTTGCGACATAGTGATGTCTGTCCTAACTATTGGCCAATTTTTATAAAGTATTTTGCGTATTTGTCTTTCTTGTCTACAATAGTTAGTTATCAATCTGATGTTGCTCATAGATTCTAAGACAGTGGAGTCCCTATCATTATTGCCAAATCTTGATAAAGCTTGGGCCTCATGAGTAGTGTGATGATACGCCATCAGGGCTGTATTATTAGCCTTGTCTTGAGCTAAATGCAAATCGGAAGCCGCATAGCCCCTATTTAAAAATCTCTCAAATGTATCTTTTTGACAGGCTTTTAAATCATCCTCATGGCTGCAAATCCGTTTGATTCTTAAAAATTCCCCATAGGGGATGCTACGAATAAGATGGCGAGGATGAGAACTTGTAGCATGTAATACAGAGTTCCCGGCTGTAGCTTTTCTGTGCAATCTAGTGTGTAAAGTGCCGTCTCTAATAAAGATTTCAACATCCAGGAATTGTACTATGGTGTTACTGATGTTGGAAGTAAACTTAAGATTCAATGTATTATCATTAATTTCTTCAACAAAGGTATTGGCAGACTCCATGGTGCCTTTCCAGATTAAACAAACATCATCAATAAATCTCCACCAATGGAGCACATGTTGTTCACACACCAATTTGTGGGTGGCCATTAAAACATGCTCCTCCCACCAGCCCACATGTAAACATGCGTAGCTGGGGGAGAAACATGCTCCCATAGCCACACCGCGCAATTGTTGGAATACTTCCTTGTTGAATAAAAAATAATTGTTGGTCAAGCAAGTGGTGATCATTTTTACAATCATTTTGTTATGCTCATACATATGTATACTTCTTTTGGCGACCGCCAGTAGATAATATATATATATATATATATATATATATATATATATGTACTGCAATGCGGCTTGGATGCGGATCGCTCAGCAGCGGGTGCAAGTGTTGGGCCAAGCCAGCGGCCAAGAATCAATTTTGCAACAAATGACGCTCGCACTCAGGAACCTTGCAAGTATTTTATTCTTAACAGAGTACCCTTCTGTTACACCGACGCGTTTCAGCCATGTCGGCCTTGTTCACGGTAGGTGACACTATATCCTGTTGCAATTTAAAGCATTTCCTATGCAACGTAATACGCCCCATGGGCTTCTGGGAGCTGTAGTTTTTACCTTTTGTAAGTTTTTTTAACATAAATAAAGTTTTGTGATGATCACCTTGTAACAGCAAAAATCAAATCAGTTCAATTTCCCAAGTCAACAATAAAGCATTTGGACAGTTGTGACTTTCTACAATAGTTATTTGAATAAGAGTAGATTTCCAATGTGAATTGAAGTAAACGATACAACTCAAGGAATAGTATTTACAATGTATACTATCTAAATGTTCCAGTTCTATAGTAGCCTTATTCTAGAACATATGTAATGGCAACAGTTTAACAATTTAACCACCAAAATTACAGTGAACCGGCATTAGTGGCCAGTTAAAGTTCCCTGAGTGTAACTGAAACTAATTGAGTTATACAGAAATCTACTAATGTGTGGATATTTTCTCAAAAGTAGGGAAGGGAATTTGCAAAGATGGGTACGTAAGCGATAGTCCATAGTGGTTAGAGGTGTACATAAAGTTCCTCGTCCAAGTTCATCCCTCTCGGGTGTTTAGTCCGGAGTCGAATAATGTATTTTGATTCGAGTTGTCTCAATTTTTTCTGACGGTCGCCCAATCTCTCATTGGTTTCGATGGAATCAATTGCAAAGAATGACATGTTCATCCAGTTACCCTGCTGGCATGCTAGCATGTGTTTTGCGGTAGCATAAGAAAGATCTTTGTTTTTGACCGCTCTGACATGTTCTAAGATGCGTTTTTTGAGCATGCATATGGTGCTACCTATGTAGAGAATACCACAGTCGCATTGAATTGCATAGATGACAAATTTCGTAGTGCAAGTTATCTTATGTTTGATGTGAATAGTTTTGCCTTCTGGGTCTGTTAGTGTCTTCATGTTTTTCCCAATTTTGCAGGCTTTGCAACTGTTGCACTTTCTGAACCCTACTTGTTGCTGCGTGAGCCAGTTGGATTGCATGGGTTTGATATCTTGAAAGTGACTCTTGGTAGTGAGGTCTCGAATCGATTGGACCTTTTTGTATGCAATTGACGGTTGTGTTCCAATGATTGGCATCAAATCTTGGTCCTGTTGTAAAATCGACCAGTACTTTTGAATGATGTATCGAATTTTGTACGATTCTTTGCTGTATGTGAGAATCAGTCGAGGAGCAGATTGGTATTCGGTGATCGGTTGATCCGATACTGGTTGTTTTTTGACCAGAATGTCTGTTCTACTTTTGGTTTGGACTCGTTTCATACATTGATCCAAGTCTCTTCTCCTGTAACCACGCTTTTGAAGTCTCTTGGTACATTCTAAAATTTGATCCTTCGCATCTGCATCTTTTGAACAATTTCTTTTCATGCGGATGAACTCACCATACGGAATGCTTCTGAGTAAAGCTTTAGGATGAAAGCTATCTGCATGTAGGATACTGTTAGTGGCCGTTTTCTTCCTGAATAAAGTTGTCTCAATTTGATCATTTTCAATGTAAACAGATATATCCAGGAAGTCTATTCTATGGCGGCTGGTATTGCACGTGAAGGAGAGACCAATGTTGTTATTATTGAGACTATTGAAATATGACATGAAGTCTTTTTTATCTCCGTTCCAAATTAAAAACAGATCGTCAATATATCTTGTCCATAAAATGATCTTTTCAAGTGCTGTGTTGTTTTGTGAGCCCCATGCAATTTCCTTCTCCCACCATCCCATTGTAAGGTTAGCGTAATTGGGCGAAAAGGAAATGCCCATGGCACAGCCACACAGTTGATGGTACAATTGATGATTAAACAAGAATATATTGTTTTTCAGACATATTTCAATCATAGATAATAGCATGGCTGAGTGTTCTAGTTCATGTATACTTTTTTGGCGTAAAAAGTAGGCACAGGCATTCAGGCCAATCGAATGCTCTATAGAAGTATACAGTGATACCACGTCTATCGTCACCATAAGGTAGTTGGGGTTCCATGAAGTGTTAGCCAAAATCCGTAAAAAGTCACTGGTGTCTTGGATGTATGAAGACAGATTTTTTACTAGGGGTGCAAGATATCGATCAATGTACATAGAAATGTTCTCATATATTGAATCACAAGAGGATACGATTGGTCTCCCTGGTGGTTTAATGAGTGTTTTGTGAATTTTCGGCAGAAAATATATCGTTGGAATCGTTGGATTTTCTTTGAATAGGAATTTCTTTTCCTCAAGATTGAGTAAATTCTGTTCATGCCACTCTTTTAAGTTCTTTTCAATCTCCTGGAGCATTTTAAACATGGGATTGTTAGTAAGCTTGGCGTATTTTTCAGAGTCATTTAGTTGACGATAGGCCTCTTCTACGTAATCCACTGTGTTAAGTATTACGATATTGCCGCCCTTATCAGCCGGTTTAATAATTATGTTAGAGTTGTTTGCCAGGTTTTGAATAGCTTGACTTTCTTTTTTTGATATATTTTCCCTGATTTTATTGTTCCTTGTTTTTTTGAGTTTGTCAATTTCACCCATGATTATTTCGGAGAAGGAGTCAATTTTGTTGCCAGGTGACAACTGTGGGCTATATCTCGATTTTTGTTTCAACCCACTTGGTTCATGTTGTTGGGTATCAATCTCAAGTAGTTTGAGTGTCTCCAAATTGGTAGTTTGTTGACTATCCGTATCGTTTGCTAGATTATATAGACTTAATAGATGTGGTATTTCCTCGATTGTGAGTCGATGTTCTTCGATCGGTTCCGTACTTCCATCCCCTGAATGTAAAGCGTTAGGTTTTCTGGATGCGTGTATTTTGGCTAGTTTTAGCTTGCGCACATATTTGTATATGTCGATTTTGGTGGTAGTGTAGTCGAAGTGTTTTTCAGGACAGAAAGACAGGCCTTTGTTGAGGATTTTTTCTTCGGTTTCCGTTAGCACATGGTCTGATAGATTCACTATTAGATTTTCGATAGCTAGTTCTTCTTGGTACGATTTCTGAGACCATACCTTTTTCCGTTTGGATCTCCGGGTTTTCCTGAGGCTTCGGAAGACTTTGAATTGCCTCTTCCATACCCTCTGCCTCGTCCTCTGCCCCTGCCTCTTCCCCTTGTCCGGAACAAGTTCTGGTCCAGGTTGACGAGGCGCATTTCCTCTAAAAAAGTAGTGTTGGTAAGTTGAATGGTACTAGAGGTTTTTTCACTTTCACTACCACTGATGTCTGATTCAGTGTCAACATCGCTTGGAGGTTTTGAGAGAAGTGTTGTTCGATTCAGCTTCATTGTATCAAATCTCTTGGCAAATGTTAGAATCCTGCCATGTTTATAGTCGGCCTCGTCGCGAGCAAACTTTCTCTTTTTTCTTTGTTCTATTTCGTCTTCATACTTCCCTAGATGTTCCTCCATTTCTTTTCTCAATTTGTCAGTGTCCTCTGTGTTGTTCTGACCTATTTTGGCTTCCAGTTCTTGGATTTGGATATGTATTTCCTCCAGATCTTTTTCAGCATATTTGATGAGGATGCGCATCATGTTTTGACTACATGCAGTGTTATTCGCCCCCCATTCTTCAAGCATATCGGTTCTTGTGTCCGGGTGGGTAGGCATAGTAAAAATTCTTAGTCCGCGTGGGATCCTATTGATTTCAAGATATTTTTGAAGCGCGAGTGCTTAAGCCAAAATAGGTCAGAACAACACAGAGGACACTGACAAATTGAGAAAAGAAATGGAGGAACATCTAGGGAAGTATGAAGACGAAATAGAACAAAGAAAAAAGAGAAAGTTTGCTCGCGACGAGGCCGACTATAAACATGGCAGGATTCTAACATTTGCCAAGAGATTTGATACAATGAAGCTGAATCGAACAACACTTCTCTCAAAACCTCCAAGCGATGTTGACACTGAATCAGACATCAGTGGTAGTGAAAGTGAAAAAACCTCTAGTACCATTCAACTTACCAACACTACTTTTTTAGAGGAAATGCGCCTCGTCAACCTGGACCAGAACTTGTTCCGGACAAGGGGAAGAGGTAGGGGCAGAGGACGAGGCAGAGGGTATGGAAGAGGCAATTCAAAGTCTTCCGAAGCCTCAGGAAAACCCGGAGATCCAAACGGAAAAAGGTATGGTCTCAGAAATCGTACCAAGAAGAACTAGCTATCGAAAATCTAATAGTGAATCTATCAGACCATGTGCTAACGGAAACCGAAGAAAAAATCCTCAACAAAGGCCTGTCTTTCTGTCCTGAAAAACACTTCGACTACACTACCACCAAAATCGACATATACAAATATGTGCGCAAGCTAAAACTAGCCAAAATACACGCATCCAGAAAACCTAACGCTTTACATTCAGGGGATGGAAGTACGGAACCGATCGAAGAACATCGACTCACAATCGAGGAAATACCACATCTATTAAGTCTATATAATCTAGCAAACGATACGGATAGTCAACAAACTACCAATTTGGAGACACTCAAACTACTTGAGATTGATACCCAACAACATGAACCAAGTGGGTTGAAACAAAAATCGAGATATAGCCCACAGTTGTCACCTGGCAACAAAATTGACTCCTTCTCCGAAATAATCATGGGTGAAATTGACAAACTCAAAAAAACAAGGAACAATAAAATCAGGGAAAATATATCAAAAAAAGAAAGTCAAGCTATTCAAAACCTGGCAAACAACTCTAACATAATTATTAAACCGGCTGATAAGGGCGGCAATATCGTAATACTTAACACAGTGGATTACGTAGAAGAGGCCTATCGTCAACTAAATGACTCTGAAAAATACGCCAAGCTTACTAACAATCCCATGTTTAAAATGCTCCAGGAGATTGAAAAGAACTTAAAAGAGTGGCATGAACAGAATTTACTCAATCTTGAGGAAAAGAAATTCCTATTCAAAGAAAATCCAACGATTCCAACGATATATTTTCTGCCGAAAATTCACAAAACACTCATTAAACCACCAGGGAGACCAATCGTATCCTCTTGTGATTCAATATATGAGAACATTTCTATGTACATTGATCGATATCTTGCACCCCTAGTAAAAAATCTGTCTTCATACATCCAAGACACCAGTGACTTTTTACGGATTTTGGCTAACACTTCATGGAACCCCAACTACCTTATGGTGACGATAGACGTGGTATCACTGTATACTTCTATAGAGCATTCGATTGGCCTGAATGCCTGTGCCTACTTTTTACGCCAAAAAAGTATACATGAACTAGAACACTCAGCCATGCTATTATCTATGATTGAAATATGTCTGAAAAACAATATATTCTTGTTTAATCATCAATTGTACCATCAACTGTGTGGCTGTGCCATGGGCATTTCCTTTTCGCCCAATTACGCTAACCTTACAATGGGATGGTGGGAGAAGGAAATTGCATGGGGCTCACAAAACAACACAGCACTTGAAAAGATCATTTTATGGACAAGATATATTGACGATCTGTTTTTAATTTGGAACGGAGATAAAAAAGACTTCATGTCATATTTCAATAGTCTCAATAATAACAACATTGGTCTCTCCTTCACGTGCAATACCAGCCGCCATAGAATAGACTTCCTGGATATATCTGTTTACATTGAAAATGATCAAATTGAGACAACTTTATTCAGGAAGAAAACGGCCACTAACAGTATCCTACATGCAGATAGCTTTCATCCTAAAGCTTTACTCAGAAGCATTCCGTATGGTGAGTTCATCCGCATGAAAAGAAATTGTTCAAAAGATGCAGATGCGAAGGATCAAATTTTAGAATGTACCAAGAGACTTCAAAAGCGTGGTTACAGGAGAAGAGACTTGGATCAATGTATGAAACGAGTCCAAACCAAAAGTAGAACAGACATTCTGGTCAAAAAACAACCAGTATCGGATCAACCGATCACCGAATACCAATCTGCTCCTCGACTGATTCTCACATACAGCAAAGAATCGTACAAAATTCGACACATCATTCAAAAGTACTGGCCGATTTTACAACAGGACCAAGATTTGATGCCAATCATTGGAACACAACCGTCAATTGCATACAAAAAGGTCCAATCGATTCGAGACCTCACT
This sequence comes from Triturus cristatus, assembly GCF_964204655.1. Classification (NCBI taxonomy): domain Eukaryota; kingdom Metazoa; phylum Chordata; class Amphibia; order Caudata; family Salamandridae; genus Triturus; species Triturus cristatus. Next base: position 345,280,388 of record NC_140586.1, read on the forward strand.
ACCAAGAGTCACTTTCAAGATATCAAACCCATGCAATCCAACTGGCTCACGCAGCAACAAGTAGGGTTCAGAAAGTGCAACAGTTGCAAAGCCTGCAAAATTGGGAAAAACATGAAGACACTAACAGACCCAGAAGGCAAAATTATTCACATCAAACATAAGATAACTTGCACTACCAAATTTGTCATCTATGCAATTCAATGCGACTGTGGTATTCTCTACATAGGTAGCACCATATGCATGCTCAAAAAACGCATCTTAGAACATGTCAGAGCGGTCAAAAACAAAGATCTTTCTTATGCTACCGCAAAACACATGCTAGCATGCCAGCAGGGTAACTGGATGAACATGTCATTCTTTGCAATTGATTCCATCGAAACCAATGAGAGATTGGGCGACCGTCAGAAAAAATTGAGACAACTCGAATCAAAATACATTATTCGACTCCGGACTAAACACCCGAGAGGGATGAACTTGGACGAGGAACTTTATGTACACCTCTAACCACTATGGACTATCGCTTACGTACCCATCTTTGCAAATTCCCTTCCCTACTTTTGAGAAAATATCCACACATTAGTAGATTTCTGTATAACTCAATTAGTTTCAGTTACACTCAGGGAACTTTAACTGGCCACTAATGCCGGTTCACTGTAATTTTGGTGGTTAAATTGTTAAACTGTTGCCATTACATATGTTCTAGAATAAGGCTACTATAGAACTGGAACATTTAGATAGTATACATTGTAAATACTATTCCTTGAGTTGTATCGTTTACTTCAATTCACATTGGAAATCTACTCTTATTCAAATAACTATTGTAGAAAGTCACAACTGTCCAAATGCTTTATTGTTGACTTGGGAAATTGAACTGATTTGATTTTTGCTGTTACAAGGTGATCATCACAAAACTTTATTTATGTTAAAAAAACTTACAAAAGGTAAAAACTACAGCTCCCAGAAGCCCATGGGGCGTATTACGTTGCATAGGAAATGCTTTAAATTGCAACAGGATATAGTGTCACCTACCGTGAACAAGGCCGACATGGCTGAAACGCGTCGGTGTAACAGAAGGGTACTCTGTTAAGAATAAAATACTTGCAAGGTTCCTGAGTGCGAGCGTCATTTGTTGCAAAAAATATATATATATATATATATATATATATATATATATATATATATATGTATGTATGTATGTATGTATGTATGTGTATATATATATATATATATATATGTATATATATATATATATATATATATATTCGGCTTTTCCCGTAGGGAAGTTTTTTCCTCGTGCACTCCCGTGTAATGAAATCAAGGAAACCAACACCGGGTTTTCAATCAAATTTCCATGCGTTTATTACAGCATCCAGCAAAACCTTACGCGTTTCGGTCTCTACGGAGACCTTGCTCACAGGTAAAGTATTGGGCTGAAATTGTGCTTTTTAAATCAAAAGACAAACGGAAAAACCAATAGGGTTACATCACTTCCTGTAAGTTATACAGGCATTGTGGGACATGTAGTTTGTTCAACAAATTCCAGAAAACGTTGATTATGTCTTTTAACACAAAAAAAGGAAGAATTACTTTCAAACTAAGAAGTTTATGCATTTAACTCAAACATTGGTTATCTTCCTCGTTGACATTAAAAAGTTAAAGTTCCAGATCCACAAGTTTGTATCAAGGCCCTCCAGTGGGCGAACCTAGTTTGCATTACAAATTTTTATCGTCAATTTAAATGCTCGTACAAGCGAGTACCCGTGTTAATCAAAATTGTTATCATACAATTTAAAAAAAGTGTGTTATTTAGACGATTAATTGAAAATGAAAATATAGCCCACTAGAGGGCTATTCTTCCTTTTTTTGTGTTAAAAGACATAATCAACGTTTTCGCACGGTTTCTGGAATTTGTTGAACAAACTACATGTCCCACAATGCCTGGATAACTTACAGGAAGTGATGTAACCCTATTGGTTTTTCCGTTTGTCTTTTGATTTAAAAAGCACAATTTCAGCCCAATACTTTACCTGTGAGCAAGGTCTCCGTAGAGACCGAAACGCGTAAGGTTTTGCTGGATGCTGTAATAAACGCATGGAAATTTGATTGAAAACCCGGTGTTGGTTTCCTTGATTTCATTACACGGGAGTGCACGAGGAAAAAACTTCCCTACGGGAAAAGCCGAATCTTTCTATTCGCAGCGGGTCCTGCTGCGCCTCGCGTGCACCGCCTTAGAGAACCCGGGAGCCTCCGAACTTGGGCCAGACTGAATTAATATATATATATATATATATATATATATATTTCACGAAGGTTGATTCAAAACCGGAAAAGAATCCACACGAGCCCACTCGATCGTCAAAAGCAGCTTTATTCTTCACAGGGCAGAAGAGGACGACGCGTTTCGACCACGTCCGTGGTCTTGGTCACATGACCATAGTCTCCATTTGCACCAGTTAAATAGGGTAAGTGCACTTTTTTTTATAAGTATAGACATAAAAGAAATACATAGCAAATTGCAATAATTACAGATTTAACGTAATTACAATTCCAGAGAAGTAAGGAACATAATTAAACAATACAATTTCATTCATTGTATGATTGTAACAGTGACCATGTGATGAGTATGCAAAGGTATATGTCATAAAGGACTAGTGCCGGTTGTTACAACTATGTGCCCACGTGTGGTGTAGTTTCAACATCGTGTGATGGAGACTAGTTCTCACAACAATAAGGCGAAAAAGGTGATGGAGGGTCTAGTGCCCTTTGAACATCTTATCCAAATGGTGACTTGGAGTCGGGAGAACTCCGGTGCTCGTAATTCTATCACTGGTGTGAGATACAGGTGAATTCAGAATGATGTTCCTGTATAGAATCAAAGAGACAATTTGAATTAATGCCATAGTTCAACAAAACCGTAGTTTTAGGACAAATCTATATTTCACATTCACTGGTCATATGTAATTGCATAAATGCTGTACATTCAATAAATTGCAATCAGAAAAAACAAAAATGCACATGTTTATAGGGAGGGGGGGGTTTTAGGGGGGAGAGAGATATGGGCAGGGCATGAGTAGCCCACCAAGGTCTAACTATTTCAGTATCAAATGGTGCCTCATTGTAGGTGGGAATAAAGTTCCTCGTCCTGATTCAGGCCATCCGGGAATTTGGTGCCTGCCAGGAGGATGAAACGTGATTCGAGTTTGCGTAGAGAGGCAATGCGGTTCCCACCCCGAGCATTGGGTTTGACTGTGTCCAATCCAAAAAATTTGGCTTTGGTCCAGTCCGCCCCATGTTCCTTCAAGAAGTGTCTAGCCGTACTGTAAGTTTGGTCGCAATTCGTGATTGCTCGCCAGTGTTCTAGGATACGTTTTTTGATCGGAAAGGTGGTTGATCCGATATACCATAGCTGGCAGGGGCATACTATTGCATATACCACGAAGTCAGTATTACATGTAATGAGTTTAGGTATTTTCCATAGAGTTTTCGTTCTTTTTAGTGTGACTTCTGATACATTGTTGCTGTTTCTACAAGCCTTACAATTCCCACATTTCCGGAAACCTTTCATTTGCTGAAGCCAGCTAGTTTCTTTTGTTTGTAGATGGCTATGTACCAGCATGTCTCTGAGAGATGGACTTCTCATGTATGTAATAGATGGGCTAGCCCCTATTTCATTTCTCAGAATTGGGTCCTGTCTAAGGATGTCCCATCTATTTTTGAGGATACTCCGCATCTGATTGGATTGACTGCAAAATTTCGTTATGAATCTTACTGTTTTTTTGGGAGTGTTCTGAGTGATGACAGTCTGCTTGGTTTTGTTGAGAATTTCTTCCCTTGATTGACTGTCCACTCTTTTTTCTGCCTGTAGTATCGCTTTTCTGGGGTACCCTCTTTCCTTGAATCTCATTTTCATTTCATGCTTCGTTTTTTCATATGTTGGGTTGGTACTGCAATTGCGCTTAGCTCTTAGAAACTCACTATAGGGGATTCCCCATCTGAAACTCGGTGGATGCGCACTGGCAGCATGCAGGATTGAATTTCCTGCTGTTTTTTTCCTGAAAAGATTAGTGCTGATTCTGCCATTGTCATTACTGAGTTTCAGATCGAGGAAATCGACACATTCTTGGCTGTAATGTTTGGTAAATCTAAGGTTGACATCGTTCTGGTTGAGACAGTTAATAAACAGATTGAGTTCCGCCTCTGTTCCTTCCCACACAAAAAAGATGTCGTCTATGTATCTGAGCCATTTTGATACACAGAGAGTCCAGTGTTCAGTATGTTCGTTCCAGAGCACCTGCTTCTCCCACCAGCCGACCATCAGATTGGCATAGCTGGGAGCGAAGCAGGTGCCCATGGAAGTGCCTTGCAGTTGTTTGTAGAATTCTTTTTCAAACATGAAAACGTTCTCCTTTAGACATATATATATTATCTACTGGCAGTCGCCAGTAGATAGTTATAGTTAGGACCGTGTTTCCATAGGAAATCTCAAAATTCTATTTTGAATAACTTTGGCGCCGGTTGACGAATCCTCGCGAATTTTTCAAAACTAATGGGGCGCTCCGCTCAGCTCCTACCCTGAAAGTCTCGGGATGATTCGTAAAGAGGGGGCCGAGAAAAAGGGGGGGTCCCAAAACGCGTTTTCCCCATGCATTTTTCCATAGGACCTTTAGACACAGCTACAGCCCGAACGGCTGAACAGAATTACGTGAAATTTGGCAGAGAGGTAGCCATAGGGTCAAGGAAGTGCCTTTTGCAGGTCTGGTGTAAATTTGTTCAGTATTTTCTGTGAAAATAGCATTTAAGGCATATAAATATCTATACGCGCGCAGTGTGCGCGCTGGGTGCGCGCACCCTGCCGTGCGCTTGCGCAATTCTGATTGGTTCGAATCGGTCGAAACCAGGAAGTGACGGCCGCCATTTTGTCTCTCGCAACGCGCAGATTAAGGAAGGTAGGAGCCCAGAACCGTCAAAACGATACGCCCGTTTGTGCTTCGCTGGCTGCAACGGAGAAGCCACAACCCGGAAGAAGGGGGCGACAGGAGGCTCGAGGAGAAGGAATCTGCAAACTCGTTAGTACTGATACGCCCGTTTGTGCTTCGCTGGCTGCAACGGAGAAGCCACAACCCGGAAGAAGGGGGCGACAGGAGGCTCGAGGAGAAGGAATCTGCAAACTCGTTAGTACCCTGCTGACCATACTAGGAAATGTCATTGGGAGCCAACAGAGAACGGAGACAAGGGCAGGCTCTGCAGCCTTAATGGAGAAGCCACAACCCGGAAGAAGGGGGCGACAGGAGGCTCGAGGAGAAGGAATCTGCAAACTCGTTAGTACCGATACGCCCGTTTGTGCTTCGCTGGCTGCAACGGAGAAGCTACAACCCGTAAGAAGGGGGCGACAGGAGGCTCGAGGTGAAGGAATCTGCAAACTCGTTAGTACCCTGCTGACCATACTAGGAAATGTCACTGGGAGCCAACGGAGACAAGGGCAGGCTCTGCAGCCTTAATTGTGTGTGAAAGGGGAGAGGAATATCTGGGTACCGGAGGTGGTGTGGGAGGAGGATGTGGGAAGGGCGTCTGGCAGGGAAGCTTCAAGGGGATGGGGGAGACGCTGTAGGGGCACGGCGGCAGGGAGTGAGCAAGGAGGATGGATGAAGAAGTGTAGAATGATGGAGGGAGGGAAAGGGATGGCAAGATGTTTACGACATTGAAAGTGGCCTTAAGAGAGGCAAGGGGGAAATGAAGGGATATGCAAGAAAAACGCAGTGAGACCGTTCCGATGAGAAACCAGTCTGCATAGTGCGCTTTTCATCCTTCCTCCTTTGACTTCACTGTACTCCGTCTCCCCGCACTATGTGAACAAGACAGGCCGAATTCGCATCAGTCACAGTGTTTCCGTGTATGATGGCAATTTTCCAGGAAGAAGGGCAATGCCTGAATGGTCGGGCACCCGGGTACCACTCAGGCATTTCAGCCTCTCTTCCTGTTCTCCCAGAGCTTTCATGCTTCTCTTCTTAACTACAACTTGAATATAACTTTCTTTCCCTTCATCTCTCTGGAGGTGACCGGTCGGGGTTTCAGTGCAGAATGTACATTATAGATGAGCCCTAAGACTGCCATAATGACAATGTCTTAATGACTAGGCGGCATCTGGCACCTCTGTTTAGACTACTGAAATGTGTGTTACAAGAGACAAAACTCTGGACTATTTGTATTGGATATGGCATCTCATTACAAAAGCAACAAATGGATGGAGGGCAGAGGCATAATGTAAAATGATGGGGTCCATATGCAGAATGTGGTGAGGACCTCTTGAATATCCCTTCTCGTACAGATATTCTTAGGTTTTAAGCTCAATGGGGGGAGGATGGGGGTCCCCTGCACTTCAAGGGACTGTAGGACCGTGTGTTACATCCCTGATAGAGGGGGACATTGTTAGACAAAGCTATGTGAATACCAGTGGGAGCCACACATCGGAGAGAATCATCAGAGCATTGCCTCAACCCTCTAGGGACTGAATCGTGAGATATGGGGGTCCTAACGACAAGGCCACCTCCGTGTATCTGTCCTGTGTGAGCACGTCAGTAAATATGCTGGAAGCCCTCGCATTTTGCTCTGCAAGGAAAGTACTGGCCCACCATGAAAGGTTTTCAAGCAGCTATGGACAATTTATAAGCTTGAGTCTAGAGAACCTGAAAAAAAAAATATTAATAAATACATAACTTAGCATTTAAAAAAACGTACAAATTCACTTAAAAAACCATAGGTTTCACACACGTTATAGTTAGGAATTAGCATTCAAAAAACCTTGAAAATTCATTTTAAAAACCATAGGTTTCACACATGTTATAGTTAGCTAGACATTTCCCTCGTAAAAAACCAATGAAATTCCCCCGTTATAGTTAGTGCAGGCAACTATAACTCTCGCGACCGCAATCCTCTGCTGATGACGTCAGACATTACATCACTGATTACATATGTGTCTTTCTGAAAAATAAATATTTGTAATATATGTATAGCTAAAGATTAATGGAAGAAGACATGGGTAAATAGGTGTCTAAATACAGTGATGTAATATCTGACGTCATCAGCAGAGGATTGCGGTCGCGTGAGTTATAGTTGCCTGCACTAACTATAACGGGGGAATTTCATTGGTTTTTTACGAGGGAAATGTCTAGCTAACTATAACATGTGTGAAACCTATGGTTTTTAAAGTGAATATATATATGTGTGTGTCTATATATGTGTGTGTCTATATATGTGTGTCTATATATGTGTGTCTATATATGTGTGTGTATATATATGTGTGTATATATGTGTGTGTGTGTATATATGTGTGTGTATATATGTGTGTGTGTATATATATATATATATATGTCTCTATGTGTGTGTGTGTCTGTGTGTGTGTGTGTGTATATATATATATGTATGTGTGTGTATATATATATATGTGTGTGTGTATGTGTCAACTTTTCTCGCCATGAACACAGTCCCTTGTCCTGGGAAACAGACGATGCGGACCCAATTTGATGGTGCTATTTATATTTAATAAAGTGCCCTGCACCATCCGCCATTACGCGTTTCGGTCTTCCAGAGACCTTGATCACATGACGCGCTTCAACCAAGTTCCATTACATTTAAAGTGACAGTGCATAATCCTTGTGACTGAATTGGTAATAGACATAGAAAAGTCAGTAAACACATCAGCATGGGTGGACAACAAATAACGGTAATTTTATAACTGTAAAATACATATGAAAACAGCATGATAAATATCAATAAATATGCATCAATTATAAAATAAATATTTTAAAAACAGGTGCATATGCTGTTAAAAAACCGTAAAATGCAAAATTGCAACTGGAATAGTAAAAGGCATGGTGAAACGGCCCACATGGTAGAATGTACACTAAAAAAGTTCTTAAAAATAAAAACCCTCTCAAATGTGGACATTTTCCTTTATCCAATGCCTGCCCATATTATTGATTGTGCTTTGATGTTGAATTGATAGTGCCCAAGTGGGCCTTGTATGACCTTCAATATCTAATCTCTAAGAAAAGTGCATGTGCCCAATAAAGTGCCACCTAAAATTTACAAATGTGCAAACAATGCAAATAATATATAGTTAACGTTAAAAACAAATGAAGAGGCAGCGACAACAGTCTTGTATATATATGTGTGTGTGTATATATATATATGTGTGTGTGTGTATATATGTGTGTGTGTATATATAGGTGTGTGTGTGTGTGTACATATATATATATATATATATATATTTGTGTTCTCCAAAACACCCTTGCGCTCATGGAATGCACTCGACTATGCTCTGACCACTTGGCCCGTATTAGCCTTGATGCAGCACGCTTCCCATCTGTCCAAAATAGCAAAACTGATACTCGCCGCGTTTCAAGGCAAACGCCTCTTAATCATGAGTTCACAGAGGCACAGAAAGCTCACCTGTTGATTTACTCTTAATTTATTAAAACAGTCCAACCATAGTGGGTGTGGCTTACAGTAAGCGCCACTTTGCATGATAGTACTTGCAGTTTATACAGGTAAGTTCTAATATCAATCCACAGAGGCACTCATGCCTCTGTGTGCAGTAAAACTTTTTTGTGGCATCCTTTAGTAAGTAGGGACTTTTGAGCTGCACGCTATTCTTTGCAAAGGAACATCGTGCCACAGAAAGGAATGTTACCGTCCCCAGACATTCAGTCCGAAATGGTGCACTGTTAAGAATAAAATACTTGCAAGGTTCCTGAGTGCGAGCGTCATTTGTTGCAAAAAAAATATATATATTTCAAAAAAAGGAAGAATTACTTTCAAACTAAGAAGTTTATGCATTTAACTCAAACATTGGTTATCTTCCTCGTTGACATTAAAAAGTTAAAGTTCCAGATCCACAAGTTTGTATCAAGGCCCTCCAGTGGGCGAACCTAGTTTGCATTACAAATTTTTATCGTCAATTTAAATGCTCGTACAAGCGAGTACCCGTGTTAATCAAAATTGTTATCATACAATTTAAAAAAAGTGTGTTATTTAGACGATTAATTGAAAATGAAAATATAGCCCACTAGAGGGCTATTCTTCCTTTTTTTGTGTTAAAAGACATAATCAACGTTTTCGCACGGTTTCTGGAATTTGTTGAACAAACTACATGTCCCACAATGCCTGGATAACTTACAGGAAGTGATGTAACCCTATTGGTTTTTCCGTTTGTCTTTTGATTTAAAAAGCACAATTTCAGCCCAATACTTTACCTGTGAGCAAGGTCTCCGTAGAGACCGAAACGCGTAAGGTTTTGCTGGATGCTGTAATAAACGCATGGAAATTTGATTGAAAACCCGGTGTTGGTTTCCTTGATTTCATTACACGGGAGTGCACGAGGAAAAAACTTCCCTACGGGAAAAGCCGAATCTTTCTATTCGCAGCGGGTCCTGCTGCGCCTCGCGTGCACCGCCTTAGAGAACCCGGGAGCCTCCGAACTTGGGCCAGACTGAATTAATATATATATATATATATATATATATATTTCACGAAGGTTGATTCAAAACCGGAAAAGAATCCACACGAGCCCACTCGATCGTCAAAAGCAGCTTTATTCTTCACAGGGCAGAAGAGGACGACGCGTTTCGACCACGTCCGTGGTCTTGGTCACATGACCATAGTCTCCATTTGCACCAGTTAAATAGGGTAAGTGCACTTTTTTTTATAAGTATAGACATAAAAGAAATACATAGCAAATTGCAATAATTACAGATTTAACGTAATTACAATTCCAGAGAAGTAAGGAACATAATTAAACAATACAATTTCATTCATTGTATGATTGTAACAGTGACCATGTGATGAGTATGCAAAGGTATATGTCATAAAGGACTAGTGCCGGTTGTTACAACTATGTGCCCACGTGTGGTGTAGTTTCAACATCGTGTGATGGAGACTAGTTCTCACAACAATAAGGCGAAAAAGGTGATGGAGGGTCTAGTGCCCTTTGAACATCTTATCCAAATGGTGACTTGGAGTCGGGAGAACTCCGGTGCTCGTAATTCTATCACTGGTGTGAGATACAGGTGAATTCAGAATGATGTTCCTGTATAGAATCAAAGAGACAATTTGAATTAATGCCATAGTTCAACAAAACCGTAGTTTTAGGACAAAGCTATATTTCACATTCACTGGTCATATGTAATTGCATAAATGCTGTACATTCAATAAATTGCAATCAGAAAAAACAAAAATGCACATGTTTATAGGGAGGGGGGGGGTTTTAGGGGGGAGAGAGATATGGGCAGGGCATGAGTAGCCCACCAAGGTCTAACTATTTCAGTATCAAATGGTGCCTCATTGTAGGTGGGAATAAAGTTCCTCGTCCTGATTCAGGCCATCCGGGAATTTGGTGCCTGCCAGGAGGATGAAACGTGATTCGAGTTTGCGTAGAGAGGCAATGCGGTTCCCACCCCGAGCATTGGGTTTGACTGTGTCCAATCCAAAAAATTTGGCTTTGGTCCAGTCCGCCCCATGTTCCTTCAAGAAGTGTCTAGCCGTACTGTAAGTTTGGTCGCAATTCGTGATTGCTCGCCAGTGTTCTAGGATACGTTTTTTGATCGGAAAGGTGGTTGATCCGATATACCATAGCTGGCAGGGGCATACTATTGCATATACCACGAAGTCAGTATTACATGTAATGAGTTTAGGTATTTTCCATAGAGTTTTCGTTCTTTTTAGTGTGACTTCTGATACATTGTTGCTGTTTCTACAAGCCTTACAATTCCCACATTTCCGGAAACCTTTCATTTGCTGAAGCCAGCTAGTTTCTTTTGTTTGTAGATGGCTATGTACCAGCATGTCTCTGAGAGATGGACTTCTCATGTATGTAATAGATGGGCTAGCCCCTATTTCATTTCTCAGAATTGGGTCCTGTCTAAGGATGTCCCATCTATTTTTGAGGATACTCCGCATCTGATTGGATTGACTGCAAAATTTCGTTATGAATCTTACTGTTTTTTTGGGAGTGTTCTGAGTGATGACAGTCTGCTTGGTTTTGTTGAGAATTTCTTCCCTTGATTGACTGTCCACTCTTTTTTCTGCCTGTAGTATCGCTTTTCTGGGGTACCCTCTTTCCTTGAATCTCATTTTCATTTCATGCTTCGTTTTTTCATATGTTGGGTTGGTACTGCAATTGCGCTTAGCTCTTAGAAACTCACTATAGGGGATTCCCCATCTGAAACTCGGTGGATGCGCACTGGCAGCATGCAGGATTGAATTTCCTGCTGTTTTTTTCCTGAAAAGATTAGTGCTGATTCTGCCATTGTCATTACTGAGTTTCAGATCGAGGAAATCGACACATTCTTGGCTGTAATGTTTGGTAAATCTAAGGTTGACATCGTTCTGGTTGAGACAGTTAATAAACAGATTGAGTTCCGCCTCTGTTCCTTCCCACACAAAAAAGATGTCGTCTATGTATCTGAGCCATTTTGATACACAGAGAGTCCAGTGTTCAGTATGTTCGTTCCAGAGCACCTGCTTCTCCCACCAGCCGACCATCAGATTGGCATAGCTGGGAGCGAAGCAGGTGCCCATGGAAGTGCCTTGCAGTTGTTTGTAGAATTCTTTTTCAAACATGAAAACGTTCTCCTTTAGACATATATATATTATCTACTGGCAGTCGCCAGTAGATAGTTATAGTTAGGACCGTGTTTCCATAGGAAATCTCAAAATTCTATTTTGAATAACTTTGGCGCCGGTTGACGAATCCTCGCGAATTTTTCAAAACTAATGGGGCGCTCCGCTCAGCTCCTACCCTGAAAGTCTCGGGATGATTCGTAAAGAGGGGGCCGAGAAAAAGGGGGGGTCCCAAAACGCGTTTTCCCCATGCATTTTTCCATAGGACCTTTAGACACAGCTACAGCCCGAACGGCTGAACAGAATTACGTGAAATTTGGCAGAGAGGTAGCCATAGGGTCAAGGAAGTGCCTTTTGCAGGTCTGGTGTAAATTTGTTCAGTATTTTCTGTGAAAATAGCATTTAAGGCATATAAATATCTATACGCGCGCAGTGTGCGCGCTGGGTGCGCGCACCCTGCCGTGCGCTTGCGCAATTCTGATTGGTTCGAATCGGTCGAAACCAGGAAGTGACGGCCGCCATTTTGTCTCTCGCAACGCGCAGATTAAGGAAGGTAGGAGCCCAGAACCGTCAAAACGATACGCCCGTTTGTGCTTCGCTGGCTGCAACGGAGAAGCCACAACCCGGAAGAAGGGGGCGACAGGAGGCTCGAGGAGAAGGAATCTGCAAACTCGTTAGTACTGATACGCCCGTTTGTGCTTCGCTGGCTGCAATGGAGAAGCCACAACCCGGAAGAAGGGGGCGACAGGAGGCTCGAGGAGAAGGAATCTGCAAACTCGTTAGTACCCTGCTGACCATACTAGGAAATGTCATTGGGAGCCAACAGAGAACGGAGACAAGGGCAGGCTCTGCAGCCTTAATGGAGAAGCCACAACCCGGAAGAAGGGGGCGACAGGAGGCTCGAGGAGAAGGAATCTGCAAACTCGTTAGTACCGATACGCCCGTTTGTGCTTCGCTGGCTGCAACGGAGAAGCCACAACCCGTAAGAAGGGGGCGACAGGAGGCTCGAGGTGAAGGAATCTGCAAACTCGTTAGTACCCTGCTGACCATACTAGGAAATGTCACTGGGAGCCAACGGAGACAAGGGCAGGCTCTGCAGCCTTAATTGTGTGTGAAAGGGGAGAGGAATATCTGGGTACCGGAGGTGGTGTGGGAGGAGGATGTGGGAAGGGCGTCTGGCAGGGAAGCTTCAAGGGGATGGGGGAGACGCTGTAGGGGCACGGCGGCAGGGAGTGAGCAAGGAGGATGGATGAAGAAGTGTAGAATGATGGAGGGAGGGAAAGGGATGGCAAGATGTTTACGACATTGAAAGTGGCCTTAAGAGAGGCAAGGGGGAAATGAAGGGATATGCAAGAAAAACGCAGTGAGACCGTTCCGATGAGAAACCAGTCTGCATAGTGCGCTTTTCATCCTTCCTCCTTTGACTTCACTGTACTCCGTCTCCCCGCACTATGTGAACAAGACAGGCCGAATTCGCATCAGTCACAGTGTTTCCGTGTATGATGGCAATTTTCCAGGAAGAAGGGCAATGCCTGAATGGTCGGGCACCCGGGTACCACTCAGGCATTTCAGCCTCTCTTCCTGTTCTCCCAGAGCTTTCATGCTTCTCTTCTTAACTACAACTTGAATATAACTTTCTTTCCCTTCATCTCTCTGGAGGTGACCGGTCGGGGTTTCAGTGCAGAATGTACATTATAGATGAGCCCTAAGACTGCCATAATGACAATGTCTTAATGACTAGGCGGCATCTGGCACCTCTGTTTAGACTACTGAAATGTGTGTTACAAGAGACAAAACTCTGGACTATTTGTATTGGATATGGCATCTCATTACAAAAGCAACAAATGGATGGAGGGCAGAGGCATAATGTAAAATGATGGGGTCCATATGCAGAATGTGGTGAGGACCTCTTGAATATCCCTTCTCGTACAGATATTCTTAGGTTTTAAGCTCAATGGGGGGAGGATGGGGGTCCCCTGCACTTCAAGGGACTGTAGGACCGTGTGTTACATCCCTGATAGAGGGGGACATTGTTAGACAAAGCTATGTGAATACCAGTGGGAGCCACACATCTGATGATTCTCTCCGAGCATTGCCTCAACCCTCTAGGGACTGAATCGTGAGATATGGGGGTCCTAACGACAAGGCCACCTCCGTGTATCTGTCCTGTGTGAGCACGTCAGTAAATATGCTGGAAGCCCTCGCATTTTGCTCTGCAAGGAAAGTACTGGCCCACCATGAAAGGTTTTCAAGCAGCTATGGACAATTTATAAGCTTGAGTCTAGAGAACCTGAAAAAAAAAATATTAATAAATACATAACTTAGCATTTAAAAAAACGTACAAATTCACTTAAAAAACCATAGGTTTCACACACGTTATAGTTAGGAATTAGCATTCAAAAAACCTTGAAAATTCATTTTAAAAACCATAGGTTTCACACATGTTATAGTTAGCTAGACATTTCCCTCGTAAAAAACCAATGAAATTCCCCCGTTATAGTTAGTGCAGGCAACTATAACTCTTGCGACCGCAATCCTCTGCTGATGACGTCAGACATTACATCACTGATTACATATGTGTCTTTCTGAAAAATAAATATTTGTAATATATGTATAGCTAAAGATTAATGGAAGAAGACATGGGTAAATAGGTGTCTAAATACAGTGATGTAATATCTGACGTCATCAGCAGAGGATTGCGGTCGCGTGAGTTATAGTTGCCTGCACTAACTATAACGGGGGAATTTCATTGGTTTTTTACGAGGGAAATGTCTAGCTAACTATAACATGTGTGAAACCTATGGTTTTTAAAGTGAATATATATATGTGTGTGTCTATATATGTGTGTGTCTATATATGTGTGTCTATATATGTGTGTCTATATATGTGTGTGTATATATATGTGTGTATATATGTGTGTGTGTGTATATATGTGTGTGTATATATGTGTGTGTGTATATATATATATATATGTCTCTATGTGTGTGTGTGTCTGTGTGTGTGTGTGTATATATATATATGTATGTGTGTGTATATATATATATGTGTGTGTGTATGTGTCAACTTTTCTCGCCATGAACACAGTCCCTTGTCCTGGGAAACAGACGATGCGGACCCAATTTGATGGTGCTATTTATATTTAATAAAGTGCCCTGCACCATCCGCCATTACGCGTTTCGGTCTTCCAGAGACCTTGATCACATGACGCGCTTCAACCAAGTTCCATTACATTTAAAGTGACAGTGCATAATCCTTGTGACTGAATTGGTAATAGACATAGAAAAGTCAGTAAACACATCAGCATGGGTGGACAACAAATAACGGTAATTTTATAACTGTAAAATACATATGAAAACAGCATGATAAATATCAATAAATATGCATCAATTATAAAATAAATATTTTAAAAACAGGTGCATATGCTGTTAAAAAACCGTAAAATGCAAAATTGCAACTGGAATAGTAAAAGGCATGGTGAAACGGCCCACATGGTAGAATGTACACTAAAAAAGTTCTTAAAAATAAAAACCCTCTCAAATGTGGACATTTTCCTTTATCCAATGCCTGCCCATATTATTGATTGTGCTTTGATGTTGAATTGATAGTGCCCAAGTGGGCCTTGTATGACCTTCAATATCTAATCTCTAAGAAAAGTGCATGTGCCCAATAAAGTGCCACCTAAAATTTACAAATGTGCAAACAATGCAAATAATATATAGTTAATGTTAAAAACAAATGAAGAGGCAGCGACAACAGTCTTGTATATATATGTGTGTGTGTATATATATATATGTGTGTGTGTGTATATATGTGTGTGTGTATATATAGGTGTGTGTGTGTGTACATATATATATATATATATTTGTGTTCTCCAAAACACCCTTGCGCTCATGGAATGCACTCGACTATGCTCTGACCACTTGGCCCGTATTAGCCTTGATGCAGCACGCTTCCCATCTGTCCAAAATAGCAAAACTGATACTCGCCGCGTTTCAAGGCAAACGCCTCTTAATCATGAGTTCACAGAGGCACAGAAAGCTCACCTGTTGATTTACTCTTAATTTATTAAAACAGTCCAACCATAGTGGGTGTGGCTTACAGTAAGCGCCACTTTGCATGATAGTACTTGCAGTTTATACAGGTAAGTTCTAATATCAATCCACAGAGGCACTCATGCCTCTGTGTGCAGTAAAACTTTTTTGTGGCATCCTTTAGTAAGTAGGGACTTTTGAGCTGCACGCTATTCTTTGCAAAGGAACATCGTGCCACAGAAAGGAATGTTACCGTCCCCAGACATTCAGTCCGAAATGGTGCAACTCTTGTTACCGGGCTCAATCCAAGGACACAGCAGGGAGTTTTGACGGAAGTCCTTTATTCACAGGTTGCAGCGTAGCATAATGCATTTCGGCAAAAGCCTTCCTCAGATGCCGCTACTGGCAAGCGTTAAAATATATCACCAAAACGACCACTTCAGTCCGAAAGCAATCCAAGGACACAGTGGGGAGTTTTGAGGGAAGTCCTTTATTCACAGGTTGCAGAATCTGATGTTGCTCTTGTGAGCGCTGAGATTGCCTTACAAAGGGGGGTCGTGTAGCAGCTGGTGATAGCACAATATCTGTGTTCCGGTCCCCCTCAAGTCCCCTATGTCCAGCCTCAAAATTGGGAACAAACCGGGCCGTGAAGCGAGCTGAAATCACACTCACTTCCCTGTGTAATCACAGTCTGCTAATGGCAGCAGCCACTGGCAAGGCTCATTGGGCCCCCCTCTTAGGCTTTTGGAGTGGGTGTATGGAAGGTTATATTATGGTATGAGTGGGAGCATCAGAGATTCTGTGGATGATGTCATCAATGATGTCATGAGTGATGTCATTTGAAATGTCATCAGTGATGTCACTGACCATGTCATGAGTACTGTAATATGTGAGGTCATAAGCAGTGCATTGCAGGGGCACGTGTTATAGTTAGTTCAGCTAACTATAAATGCTGAATTTCACTGGTCTTGTATGAGTGAAACCTGAGCCTGACTATAACGTCCCTCTAACCTTTGTTTTTTCAATGAATATCTAAGGTTTTTTAAATGCGAATTCCCAACTATAACGTCCCTGAAACCTGTGGTTTTTCAGTGAATTTCTAAGGGTTTTTAAAAGATCATTTCTAGCTATGCCTACATAGGTAGGACATGTTCAGAAAGAGAGGTGCACGAAGAGAGAAGAGATGTGCAGAAAGAGGGAAGGTGAGTGCAGAAAGAGGCAACAGGGGTTCAGAGGAGGCAAGAGAGGTGCAGAAAGATCAAGAGAAGTGCAGAAAAAAGCAACAGAGATGCATAAAGAGGCAAGGGAAGTGCAGAAAGAGGCAACTGGGGTGCAGAAAGAGGCAAGGGGTTGCAGAAGAGGCAAGAGAAGTGCAGATTGAAGCAACAAAGGTGCAGAAGGAGGCAAGAGAACTGCATAAAGAGGCAAGAGTGTTGCAGAAAAGACAAACAAGGTACAGAAAGATGGAACAGATGTGCAGATAAAGGGAAGAGAGCTGCAGAAAGAAGCAAGAGGGGTACAGAAGTTTGCAAGAGAGGTGCAGAAAGAACCAACAGAACTGTAGAAAGAGGCAAGAAAACTGCAGAAAGAGGCAAGAGAGGTGCAGAAAGAGGGAAGAGGGGTGCAGAAAGAGGCAAGAGAGGTGCAGAAAGAATTAAGAGAAGTGCAGAAAGAAGCTTCACAGGTGCAGAAAGAAGCAACAGAGGTGCAGAAAGAGGCAAGAGGGGTACGCAAGAGGGATGAATAAAGAGGCAAGAGAAGGTAAGAAAGAAGCAACAGAGGTACAGAAAGAGGCAAGAGAAGTGCAGAAAGAGAGAAAAGGGTTGCAGAAAGAGGTAATAGGGGTGCAGAAAGAGTGAAAAGGGTTGCAGAAAGAGGTAAGAGGGGTGCAGAAAAAAGCAGGAGAAGTACAAAAACCAGCAAGAGAGGTGCAGAAAGAGGCAATAGAGGTGCAGAAAGGAAAGAGGGGTACAAAAAGAGGTAAGAGGGTGCAGAAAGAAGCAAACGAGGTACAGAACGAGGCAAGAGAACTGCAGAAAGAGGCAAGAGCATTACAGAAACAGGCCAACCAGGTGCAGAAAGAGGGAAGAGGGGTGCCGAAATTTACAAGAGAGGTGCAGAAAGAACCAACAGAGGTGTAGAAAGAGGCAAGAGGGGTGCAGAAAGAGGCAAGAGAAGTGCAGGAAGAAGCAAGAGCAGTGCAGAAAGAGCCAAGAGTGGTGCAGAAAGAGGCAAGAGAGGTGCAGGTAAAGGGAAGAGGGGTACATAAAGAGGCAAGAGAAGTGCAGAAAGAAGCAACAGAGGTACAGAAAGAGGAAGGAGAAGTACAGAAAGAGGTAAGAGGGGTACAGAAACAGGCAAGAGGGGTACAGAAAGTGGCAAGAGGTGCAGAAAGGAAAGAAGTGTGCAGAAAGAAGCAAGAGGGGAACAGAAAGAAGCAACAGAAGTGCATAAAGAAGCAAGAGAAGTGATGAAAGAGAGGTACAGAAACAGGCAAAAGAAGTACAGAAAGAAACAAGAAAGGTGCAGAAAGAGGCAAGTGCGATTCACAAAGAGGCAAGAGAGGTGCAGAAAGAGGCAAGAGAGGTGCAGAAGGAGGCAAGAGAACTGCAGAAAGAGGCAAGAGTTGCAGAAACAGGCAAGAGGGTACAGAAAGAAGAAAGAGGGGTGCAGAAAGAGGCAAGGGTGTGTACAAAGAAGCAACAGTGGAGTACAAAGAGGCAAGAGAACTGCAGAAAGTAGTAAGAGGTAAAGAAAGAGGCAAGAGAGGTGCAGAAAGAGGGAAGAGGGTGCAGAAAGAAGCAAGAGAGGTGCAGAAAGAAACAAGAGAGGTGCAGAATGAAGCAAAAGAGGTGCAGAATGAAGCAAAAGAGGTGCAGAAAGAGACAAAAGGGGTGCAAAAAGAAGCAAGGGAAGTACAGAAAGAAGCAAGCGAGGTGCAGAAAGAGGCAAGAGAAGTACAGAAAGAGGCAAGAGAGGTGCAGAAAGTGGCAAGAGACGTGCCGAAGAAAGACGCAAGAGAGGTGCAGAAAGAAGTAAGAGAGGTACAGAAAGAAGGGAGGTGCAGAAAGTGAAAGAGATGTGCAGAAAGAGGCAAGAGAGGTGCAGCAAAAGGAAGAAAGGTGCAGAAAGAAGCAGGAGGGATACAGAAAGAGGCAAGAGAGGTGCAGAAAGAAGCAAGAGTGGTCTGCGCACCATTAGTACCAATTTAACACCCACATTTAGCAATAAGTAACAGGTGACCATTCCAGCTTTGCAAAGGGCATTCCACCACTCTGTAACACTTGTCTCTGTATTTATGAGCTAGAAACAAGTTTTTTTGGGTTCAAATCTGCAGATTATGCAGCCGATGATGGATTATGTGGAAAATCCGGAAAATGTATAATCATGCAAAAATCGATGCAGCTGAACATTCGCATAGTTCCATTGGCCCTGTTCATACCTCTGACTAGGTCCAGAAGTGTGCCTCAGTTGTTACTTCTTTTTTTTGTCTCATTGAGTTTATAGTTTAGCTTCTATAGGTTACCACTCCACAACACAGACTACCATACCACATAATTACTCTCCACAACACATAATCTCTCTCTACATAATTCCTATTCACTAAATACCACATACTTTCTATCCACATACTTTCACTGCACAACATACCACATAATTCCACTACACACAACGTAAATCCACTCCACTTCAAAAAACATAAGTAAAAAACATTTGCATTTACAACGCCAATAGCAAATGCTTCTTTAACTAGTAGTTGCATTTGCATAGTGGTGGAGAAAGGGGGCTCCAACCAGTGCTCAGGAATCCGGTACGTAGGACTTACAGGAGGTACCAGGAGGGCTTCTCGGGCCCCAAAGTCCCTCAGGATTAAAGTGGACTTCATCCCCCAACCAGTAGTGTGCCAGGAGGCGCGTTTGCAGAGTGGTGGAGAAAGGGGGACATGGCCTCAGAAGACCTCTTAGGAATCCCACTGTGTGGGACTTTCTGGAGGTAACAGGAGGGGTAGTTGGCCCCCAAGGACATCTTTGGGGGCCAACTACAAGTCCTATTACCTCCTGCACAGCAGGGTTGCTAAATTTTCTTAGCAGGCCACACCCCCTTTGCCCACCACTCAAACGTGCTCTCTGGCATGCTCTTGGATGGGGATTGAAGTCCCCATCACTGTGGGGGTCCTTAGGGGCCAACAAACCTACCTGTTAACTCCAGTAAGCCCCACACAGTGGGATTGCTGAAAGGTGGACACAGGCCATGCCCCCTTTCACCACCACTCTGCAAACACATCTCCTGGCACGCTCTTGATTGAGGGATGAGGACCCCTTGCCTGGAGGTGTGTTTTCAGAGTAGTGTAGGAAGGGGGGAGGGCCTCCAGCGAGTTGCCGGTTTCTGTTTATTTATTTTTATTTTAGGAAGTGGGACTGTGTGGCTCCCTTCCCTTGACCCTTTTGGGTCACGGGGACCCCATTCCCCAGGGCCTGAGAGATTTTTTTAAAAATGTAAATGGGAGGGTGGCGTAAGGCCCCCCTGCGGAGGCTGATTACGGCCCCGGGGACCCCATCCTCCGGGGCTAGGCCTTTGCTTTTTTTGTGTTTTTTTTTATAGGGGAGGGGCGCCCCCGGAGCTTGGCTATTTCTTTTTTTTTTAACCTAAATGTAAAGGAGAGGGGCCACGCATCCCCCTGCCTGAGGCCATTTTTGGCCCGGGGACCCCATCCCCCAGGGCTTGGCCATTTTTTTATTCATATTTGTTCTAAAGGAGGGGGGCACAGCCCTCATCCCCAGGCTGATTGTGGCCCCGGGGGCCCCACCCCCAGGGCCTGGCCATTTTCGTTTTTTTATTAAGAAAAGGGAGAGGGGCGAGTACTTTTTTCTTGTGACTTGGTTCAACCGAGTCACAAGGTGAATGCCAACACTTCCTGGTTTGAAGTGTTTGCAGCCAATCAGAGTCAGGCTCATGATCGGAAGGGTTCGTGGATCCACCACATATCACCAGATACTAATATTTCTAAATATATGAATTCCTCAGGAACTACTGAACGGATTTACACCATTTAACAAAAAAGTCGCTTTCTGAACCAAAACTACCTTTTTGCCAAATTTGGTGTAATTCCGTTCAGCAGTTTAGGCTGTAGCCTTGTCTAAAGTTTCCTATGGAAATTAACACGGAGAAAACGCGTTTTGGGACCCCCTTTTTTCTCTGCCCTAATTGATGAATCACCCCGAAACTTTCGATAGAGAGCTGACCGGAGCGCCCCATTAGTTTTGAAAATTTCGCGAAGATTTGTCAAACGGCTCCAAAGATACTGGCAAAATAAAAACACTTTTTGAATTCATAAAAAAAACATAGGTTTCAGGCACGGTATAGTTAAAAATTAGCATTTAAAAACCTTCGAAATTCAGTGAAAAAACCATAGGTTTCAGGAACGTTAGAGTTAGTTGGACATTTCACTCTTACAAAACCATAGAAATTCTCCCGTTATAGTTAGTTCAGCTAACTAGAACTCGCGCCCCCGCAATGCACTGCTGATGACGTCACATATTACATAATTCATGACATGGTCAGTGACATCAATGATATCACTGATGACATTCTAAGGTTTTATAAATGCTAATTTCTAACTATGACGTGCCTGAAACCTATGGTTTTTTCAGTGAATTTTAATGTTTTTATAAATGCTAATTTCTAACTATGCCTACAAAGTTAGGAAATGTGAAGAAAGACGAAGAAAAGCGCAGAAAGAAGCAAGACAAATGCAGAAAGAAGCAACAGAAGTCCAGAAAGACGAAGAAAAGTGCAGGAAGAAGCAAGAGATGTGCAGAAAGAACCAACAGAGGACCAGAAAGTCCTCCTGTGCCCCTAACTTTTTAGTGACGGGTACTGGTGGTAACTGACTCTGACTAACCAGGACCGGAGCCAGTGCTATGCTAAAAGACACTTAGAATACAGTGAAAACACCTACATACACTAGGGAACACTATGCGTTGAGGTAACCCTGTAATTAGCATGACCTCCTCTATATTTGCCATGAGTTAGTGCCTGGGTCATTGCATGAGTACATGGGTAGTGACTGGATGATTAGAGTGCTGGAAGGACAGCGTATGGTCATTTAATAACTGCTTGGGTTTTGGCAGAGTGATTGGATAAGTACATGATGCTGTATGGCTGATTTGAGGAGTGCATGGGTAGTGACAGAGGGATTTCTGAAGTGCATGGGTACAACCTGGGTAATTGGAGGAGTGAATCAGTACTGTGTAGGTGGTTAGAGATCTGCATGGGTAGTGCACAGGGGATTGTAGCAGTGCATGTGTTAGTGCCTGTGTCATTCCATGAGTACACGGGTACTGACTGGAAGATTAGAGTACTGCAAGGAGAGTGCATGGTGAATTTATAAGTGCTTGGGTTTTGGTGGAGTGATTGGATAAGTACATGGTGCTGGTTGGGTGATTGGAGGAGTGCATGGGTAGTGACAGGGTGATGGCTTGACTGCATGGGTACTGCTCAGGGTATTGTAGCAGTGCACAAGTTAGTGCATGGGTCATTGCATGAGTGCATGGGTAGTGACTGAATGATCAGAGTGCTACAGGGAGAGTGCATGGTGAATTTATAAGTGCTTGGGTTTTGGCGGAGTGATTGAATAATACCCATATTTAGCAATAAGCAACAGAAAGGTGACCATTCAAGCTTTGCAAAGAGCCTTCCACTGCGCTGCAACTTGTTGCTGATTTTTTTTTTTTTACTTTTGAACTGTTTGAGCTAGAAACAATTTTTGGGGTTTTTGCTCAAATCTGCAGATTATGCAGCAGATGATGGATTAAGATACATTGTTTACCTGTAATCCTAGTTGTTTTCCAGGGGAATCCTTATCAAAGTCATAAGCACTTAATAGTCCCGCCCACGAGTGGAGACCTCGTAGCACTTCTTAAACATAACATATATATATAGAAAACTTGTATGTCGTATATATATGTATGTATATATATATATAATTATATAAAAAAAATGCTTTTCCTATGGAAACTTGGGCCTAACTATAACTACCTACTGGCAGCCTATAGAAAGGGTAAAAATAACCAGATTAAATTTACATTTTCTTTTGAAAACAGAGCATAAATACCATTCATGCAGTAAGAAAACAGCTAAGTACAGGAAGCCTTCTCCAAAATCTTTATTTAAAAGTAAAAAGAAAAGGGAATATAAGGCATTGTTAACCAATAGGTTGCATTGAGCGAGTAAGCATTTAAAAAAACTGACACTGCGCCTTTAAGAATCTCATCATAACCCCTGTATCCATCATGCCCCACAGGTGAAAGTTAGGTCAGGTCATTTTTACAGAAACAGTAAAATAATTCTTAGAACAGATATTGGTTGTGTGCTGTAATGGCTTCCGTCTAGTGAATTGTGATGGGCTGCTAATGACTTTGATTAGGATTCCCTTGGAAGAGAACTAGGATTACAGGTAAGCAATTTATCTTTCTCTCTCAGGGGATCCTTATCAATAGTCATAAGCACTGAATAGAATAGCAGTCCCACCCTACAACTTGCGGACTTAGAAGCAAAAAAACAGCTCTAACCTTTTAACCAAAGAGATTTCTTAATGAAGCCTGTCATACTTGAATGCCTACCTTAGCATCTGAATCAAGACAGTAATGCCTAGTAAATGTATGGACAGATTTCCAGATACATTTCTCAACATAGCTGCTGTAGCAGCATTTCCTTTAGTAGAGTCGAGGCCTAACTGGCAATGGCTTTTTTAGCTAACTGATCAGACAGTACAATACATGAAACAATCCATTTGTAAATTGATTGTTTATAGGAGTCTAGGCCTGTGCGAACTGGACCATAGTTAACAAACAAGTGATCTGATTTCCTGATACTTTTGGTCTTATCTAAATAAAGGTTTAAGACCCTTTTCGCATCCAATGAATGCAGAGATTGTTTCTGCTGGATTTGAGGGATTAGGAAAAAAAGGTAGGTAGAGAGTTTTTTGATTGATGTGAAACTTTGGTAGAAAACTAGGGTGAGTCCTAATAATTACTCTGTTCGAGTGAAAGACAGTATATGGAAGCTCTGAACAAAGAGCTTGGATTTCACTTACCCTATAGGCAGAAGTGATAGCCACCAAAAAAACGCTTTCCAGCAAAGGTGTTGCAAAGAGGCTTTATGGATTGGATCAATTGGAGGGCCCATCAATTTGGAAAGGGCAGTATTTAGTTCCCACAGAGGAAAGGGGTTCCTAACTGGAGAATGTCCTTTACAACTTGAATTCTGAAAAAAGAAGCTTTTGAGGGAGATTTCCTGTACCCCGTAATAGCTGCAAGGTGTACTCTGATGAACGAGAACTGTAACCCTTATTTTGCCAAGTGAAGGCGATGGGAAATGAGCACATCCTCCTGGCAAGAAATTGGATAATGGTTATTTGTGTGCCCCACAGATAAAATCTTTTCCATTTAAAGGCGTAGGAACATCTAGTGGAAGGACTCCTTATGAATGTCCATATACTCCTTGGGAAGCCCTAAATGACCATGTTGGAGGAATTCAGGAGCCATCCTGCTAAGTTCAGGTAGGAGAGGTTGGGAGTAAGTATCTGTCCCCCAAACTTGGACAGGAGATCCTGTCTACAGGGAAGCCTCTTGTAGGGCCTCTCCGAGAGATGCAGGTCTGTGAACCACCATTGGTGAGGCCACTCTGGGGCTATGAGAATCATCCTGGTGTGAGATCGGTAGAGCTTCAATATCACTGTGGTAATGAGAGGAGTTGGTGGAAATGCATAAAGGTATCTCCCTGACCAACTTATCAAAGGACATTCCCCTGTGACCCTGGTTGGGAGTATCTGGACGTATAGTTTTTGGATGCCATTTTTTGTTGTGGACATCTGCAAACAAGTTTTTGAGGATAGCCCCACTCTTGGAATATTTCTTACAAGACATCGTTGTTGAGAACCCAATTGTGATGGTCTTGAAAATATGACTGCTTGCTCGTTTTGAGTTCCTGGCAGATGGATAGCCGTTACCATGAGATTCCTGGCTAGTAGTCATTTCCAGATGGTCTGGGCCTCCTGAGAGATAGGACGGTAATGAGTTCCCTTCTGCTTGTTCAGGTAATGCATGGTTGTCGTGTTGTCTGTTTGGACAAGTATGCAGTTGGTCGTGAGTGCTGGAGAGAAGGACGTCAGAGCTAGGTGGACTGCTCTGAGTACCAGCATGTTGATGTGGGAAGTTTGTTCTTTGTTGGACAACAAACCTTGAGTCTGAAGGGGGCCCATATGCACTCCTCATCCCTGAAGGGAGGTGTCTGTTTCTAGTGTAGTTCCTGATGAAAGGACACCCCACCATGAGATTGTCCCTTTGCCGCTTGTGTGAGTGTTACTATTTCTTCCCAGCAATTGGACAACTGATTCCATTGATCATCCAAACACAGCTGTAGTGGTCTCATGTGCAACCTCGGGTTAGGAACCATGAATATGCAAGTGGCCTAGGACCCCAGAAGAAATGCTATTTGCCCTGTAGAAGGACAAGGAGATTTCAGAATAGTGTGACACTCTTGCAAACTGAGTATCCAGTGTAGCTCCCAAGTAGTGCAGTGTTTGGACTGGCTCGACTGTTGATTTCTGGAAGTTGATGTGAAGATGGGGCTTAAGAGAGTCTTCACATAAAAGCAGAAATGTTCCTTCATTTGGGAGGAAGAGCAACTTTTTATTAGCCAGTCGTAGAGGTATGGATAAATGAAGGTTTTTAGTCTCCTCGCGAATGCTGCGACGACGGGCATGGACTTTGAAAATGTTCGTGGAGCTTGGTGGAAATTGCGACTTGGACGTATGCATCCTGCAGATCGATCTCATGCATCCAATCCCCCTGTTCCAGCTTTGGATATATTTGGTGCAGAGCCAGCATCCTGAAGTTTTCTCTGCATATGTATTTGTTCAGCACTCCTAGTTCTAGAATGGGTCTGAACTCCTGTTTCGGGCTTTTCTTTCCCACTAGAAAGTAGCTGGAATAGATCCCCAAACCCTGTTGATGATGAGGGACCTCCTCTATTACCTCTTTTTGCATCAATGTGGTGACTTCTGATTTCAGAAGAGGTAGTTGGCACCAGGATGTTTTTACTGGGGCCACGGTTGTAGGTGGGGACTTGAAGCGTAGAGACTAGCCATTCTGCACAATATTCAAGACCCATTTGTGTTTCGTGATGGTGTACCACTCGTCCTTGTAGTTGGTCACACTCCTCCCGCCTCCCCCAGGAGCAGGAAACAGTGAAAGGGGAAGAGACTGCTCATTGCTTTGTTGCAGACTTTCCCGGTGATGCTGGCTGTTGTTGCTGCTGTGCACCCCTTTCTCTGCATGGTCTACGAGGATGGTAGTGGGATCTTGCTTGCTGCTGGTATTGTTCCAGTGAGGGGTTTGAACCCTCTGTTGGTAGACTCCCCTTTCATAGGGCCTGTAACGACTTCGGAACTCTTTCTTTTTCTCAAGGGCCACAGATTTCAGAGTGTCCAACTCAGTCTTCACTCTGGATATGTCTTCATCTGCATGAGAACCAAAAATGGTATTACCAGAAAACGGGCGGTTTAGGATACGATGTTACGCTTCAGATTTCAGCCCTTTGAGGCATAGCCAGGCAGATCATCTGGTACATGCACCATGTGCATAACCATGTGCTGCCAAGTCTGAGGCAGCAGCGCTTATAATCTGGTTGGCAACCAGGTCGCCTTCATTATGAACCTCAAGTAAGTCCTCTCTATCTTCCTTCGGCAGCTTGTCACTATACCTTGACTGCGAATTCCAGAGGGTTCTGGTGTAACATCCAAGGAGAGCAGTGGAACTTGCTACCTTTATAAAGGATGCAGAAGTCTTGCACATTTTCTTTTCTAGTGCACCCATCTGTTTACTTTCCTGATCTGGTGGGGTTAAGGAAGAAGATGAAGCAGCAGTGTGAGATTTCCATGCAGCTGCTACTATGACAGAGTCCTGAGGAGGATCAGCTCTGAGTAATACTGGGCCCTGATCTGGAGCTTTATATTTCTTAAGATTCTGAGCTGCTGTGGATTGTAAGGCTGCTGGTGTAAGGAACAGCTGCATTGCTGGCTCTATCATCCCAGGCACCAGGCAAAGGAGTGGTTCTGGTGCCGCCCTATGATGAGGAGTTTCAAAAATCGCAGAGGATGTGGTAGCGGGCATCAGTATATCTGTATTAAATTTCATGGCACCTCTGATTAAGACCTCATTAGGCTTTCCTGTTTTCAGTTTCTATTTTTGGTAAATTCTAGTTGGGTTTTTTCAGTGTTTTCAAGCAATTTCAGTACCTTAAAAAAACTGTGGTTATCAGTGGTTACACTTTTTTGCGCCCTTAAAAAACAACAGAACCAGTGTTTTTCGGGTGTTTATGGAACTTTTTGCTTTTATTATTGCTTGCTTTCTGCACTGATAGTGCATGGTATATAGACAGTGCATATGAGGTCCAAATACATTTTTACAAATCAAACTTATCGTATTACACCATACAATACTTCTTCAGTGAGTCTTTGGTAATGCATGCTCGCTCTTTCTTTCCCATGTATCACTCCAATCTTTGTTGAACTTGGTAAGAACTTTTTGCAGCAGCATTCCAAGTAACACTGTGTTCTATGTTTTGATATTTCCTGATTCTCTACAGTTTATAAAATAAATAAACAACACCTAAAACATGCTTCTAACACCTGTATCTTTAGACCAAAGACCACAAAACTGAAAAAGGAAGAAGAAACTATTTTTTAGTGACATGCACAAACACCAAAACTCAAGCAGAATAATGTTAGCCCAGTCTTTCTTACTGCTACCTTATATAACAAAGTTACATTGTATTGGCCCCTTTAGGAAAAAATAAAAATTACTCTTTCACTCTCCTTTTCCTTTCTTTGAATGGCATTTAGTTTGTGTTAGTGTAGGGTTTTTTCCAGTGTTTATATGTTTACAGTGGTGAGGGCTATTTCACTTCAGGTGGGTTTTTATCAGTTGTTATTGGTTTAAACCTATAACCAGACAGCCTAGACATCATTAAAAGTTAGGAGGTCATCCACAGGTGACATCTGTGATGGAGGTGTGTCTGACAGAGTCAGTGAGTAGTCTCTCACTGATGTTGTGGACCAAGATGGTGTTCGCCTGTGCGATATCGAGGCCTCCTGGTCTTAAACCTTGATATAATGTGGCGACGGCCTTAACTTCTAGATCTTGTGCTAGATCTTGATTTAGTATTGCAACGTCATTGACTTATTGGTCTCTTACGCGGTGTAGTAGTAGAAGTAGGAGGAATAGAGGAGGTACTTGGAGATAAACAAGGTGAAGGTGTCCTGTTTGGAGATGGCGTACGAGGTCTGGAAGTTGAATATGCCTGTGAATATTCTGTCTGATTTCGCAGGCACTGGCCTTTTCTTCAAGTTAAAAAAGAACAATTGATAGACGGAATGCTGAACAATGTCAATTATTCACCCCAGTACAAAGATCTGGGCCAAAATCCATATTTTTTTGCTCATCACTTCATTCCAGCTTGGACCCAGCCATTGCAAATCAGTTTTGATCCTGCTCAGAACTGCCAGGCCAGGTCCTCCCTGGACCGGAAATAAGCTTCCTGGGACTGGTTTTGGGGTATCACCTCTTGCTTTTGTCACCCTAAGTGGGAATGGTATGCCCAGACGTACGTCCTGTACTCAATGTGCCACTGGATTCAAGCTCGCCTGGCTGATGAGGGGTGATACCCTGAAACTGGTCTCAGGAGGCCTGTTTACGGTCCAGGGATAACCTGTCTTGGCATGTTCCCATGAGGAGCATGGTCAAGACTGATTTGCATCTGGTTGGGTCCAAACTGGGGTGGCGTGGTGAGCAAAAAACAATGGATCGACCCCAGATCTTTTTGGCAGAGGTGAATGTTTGCATTGTTCAGCATTCCATCCATCAATTGTTCTTTTTGCTTTTCTTCAAGTTGTTCAAAGCCTCTGGAGGGAGGTGAACATGAGACTGAGACTTGACGGTGGCTGTGATGTCACCACAATACTATATGTATTTCAGGAGATGTTCCCAGCTACATTTTTCTCTCAACGTCGACTTGGCTTATGAAGTTGTATTCTGCTTAGCCCTCGGTGGTGATGTCGACTGCTTCTTCACCGTCGATACCAGAATCCCTGAATGCTCCAACACTGCTGTATGTTTCAATATGGGCAGATGGCGTTGAGCAGTCGATGTTGACTTTGACAGTGTGTGGTGCCTCAACCTCAGTGAGTGTGTCAACATCAACGGGTGGCATACTGGTGATTGCTTCGACATTGACGACTTTCTTGGCATGGATGGATGGTGCTGCACCGGCGATATGGCCTTTGATGTCTAGCATTGGGTGTGTTCGGATGGTGAGCGATGCTCTTTCGGCGGCATGTCCGGCTTGCAACCCAAAGCAGCCTTGGTAAATTTTGTCAGATCAGCCCCGTATGGTGCATAGCTACTGCAATGAGCGAGCCTGGATACTACAAAGGGGGCTTTGGGGAGGGTTCTCACCCCCCCCCCCCCCAAGAAAATGTGGTAAAAAATTGTACATTCTACAACACATTTGTCTTTATGTATTCAATTGTATTAGCTTTTAAAGCATAGTAAATGATGATCTTACTATGCACCACGATACGACAATCTTTGTTGGTATCCTTCAAACATTTTCTCACTATCACCCTCCAACAGAGCCTCTCATCTCTCCATAGCTTCTCTCTCCTGTGTATTTTATTTGGTTTATAGCACCTCTCATACCAGTGTAGGGTGCCAGAACACTTTACGTCACTCACACATACAGATCCAGTAAAGTATAAGATATAAGTACAGATAAGTATATTGAAAATGTTACATAAGGCAAAGGGGACTGCAAGGTGCAGGATTCACATGCCATCCATACTGGTAGGCACTTTTTAAGAGTGCTTGGTCTGGATAAGCACGAACTCGGGATTCAGAACAAAACACAGTGGTTAGGGTTGACTTCAATAATTTGAATGTATTTCTACACAAACAATCCTTTTTTAGCAACATCAGGCTAATGAAAGGCTGGGGAAACAACAGAACTTTATAACCTGCACCATGAAGCTGGTGTACAGCTCTTTGATGGCAGTTCATGGCTCACTTTACTTGATTATGATTGTAACTAATGACCTGCACAGTAACAAAAGAATCTCTGTGACAAAAGAGATATCCCACTGAGTTATGCACATAGAATATTGCTCTTTGATATGCATGGTACAAGTTCTTTGCACCAAGCATATTAACCCTCTGCGCTACCTTAGATTTATCAAAACTGCCACTAGACAAAACTACTATCTCTCTCCATCAGGTACATTATCACCAGAGTTAACTTGACACTTTTATTGTTGCCCTAAAACTGCTGAATATACAAGGAACTTTGCAGTGCTTTTAAAACTGTTAACCTGCTACAAAACCGGTCCCCCATCCTTCAAGCTCCCAGGTAATGCCTGGTACCCAATCCGGCTTGTCCGTCTTGGTCTTCAAAGTTGGGCAAATAGGAACGTTTTTCAACGTCCCACCGCTCAACATTGACTGGGACCTTGCTCCATGCCGTTTTTCTTTGAATATGCCTCTCTGTTGATCCTTAGGATGAGAGGAGGGCTCCTTGGAGGAAGAAGAACGTACCCCAAAGACTCTCATGAACGATCCTGTCTTCTTGAGTCCATGAAGTCTTATCTTTTCTCTGTCCCTCAGTGTGCATAGCCTTGAGAGTTTCTCGCATTATGCGTGTGGCTTTTGCAGAGCCTGTCCGTTAGCAATAAATGGGAAAAGCATTGATATTGGTTTGAACAGCCCCTGGGAACTAAGACAACACACCACGTGCAATACTGAAAATGTGATCTATGTATTAAAGTGCCCGTGCCAATTGTTATATGTTGGCATGACGACCCGAAAAATCAAGATCCGTATTCTGGAACATATGAGTACCATACGTTGTGGGAAGTCCAATACGAGACTGACTGCCCACTTCCTTGAGAAACAACATAACGAGAAGGATCTGAGATGGGTGGTGGTCAAACCATTCATACCACCCAATACTAGTGATGTTCCGAGTCTCCTCCTTACACGTGAACAGAGATGGGTGGAACGACTGAAGAACCATACGTTGGGATGAAATGATGGGATCCCCTGGTTCCAACTGTATGGTATCATGCAACAATGATTTTTAGCATGAATTATTTCTAAAAGGTGTTTACCCAGAGAGAGACGAAGAACCCATGGGCTGATCCATGCCTTGTACATATAAATACATTTTTGGTCAGTCTAAGACAAGTCCCTTATATAATATGCTTTAAAAGATGTTCCTGTAATTAAGTACACAAGGATAGACAAGAGCAACATACTCTTACTCATTGGAATAATAACGGGTCTATCTCCTCTATGAAGTTTAACTAGAGGTGACTAGGAACTGCAAAATGGCCGCCACGTTCTTGAGAGTGGCTTTGATAGTCCTGAAGTCCTTTCTCTATTATAGTGAAGGGGAGAGGGCGGTCCGTAACACACAGGGATGTAGCGTGTAGTGAGCAGCGGTGGAGTCAAGCTTGTCTCTTTATATGAGGGCAGAATACGAGGCACATTTATCGTCGGAGGAAGGTTGTGGGGCAACAAGAGAGAGTGTCTCTTTGGAGTAGTGAGTACCCTTCTGACAGAGGTGGTGTGACAAGGGGTTGTAGGCGTGAGAACTGAAGGTTGAGTTATCGTATACGCCATAGCTTTGTAACCCGTTGGTTGGGAATGATCGGATGCAAGGCATATGGTAGTGTGGTTGTGATTAGAGTTAACCACACAACGAGCGCGCTGGGGCTCCAATGAACGAGTGAGCACGCATCTTTATAAATACGATTGTGTTGCTTTGCCGACAGAGTGTGACGACAAGAGCACCCTCCCCCGCCGTTCCGGGTTCAGAATTGAAACTGTAAACTCTTGTGAGTATGTAAGGTCATATTGTACTTGGGACACCAGGTGTTTTGGGGTTGATTGGCAATAGAGGATTTTCTGTAGTTACACAGTGATTGATTTGCACCTGTTTTTAAGTGTGAATCCTGTAGATACACCGAGGCTTTTATCGGACACTTGTTACACTCGGTTTTATGCTCGTGGTGAGAGGTGGTGCCCACCGGTGCAAGGACGTGGGTGTTGTTTTAAGGTCAGGCTGCACCGAAGACTATTGTTCACATTTATGATATTGTGGGATTATCTGTGAGAACTATGTTCAAGTATAAGAAGCACGAGCATGTGAATTACGATCCGTTTCCTCTGCTTTCTTTCCCTTTTTTTTGTAGATGTGTAAATCCTCTTGGAAATTCCATTAGAGAGGAACGCTGGGGCAATACCCTGATTGCTAAGGTAATATATACCCAAGTAGTGGTATAGACCAGACAACAAGGGACCAACACTCTGACGAATGCCAGAGTGACCCAGTTGGGCACAGAGGATACTGGCAGAAACATGTTGGTTTTAGCAGTGGGGATTATGGGGTCGTTACCTGCCCTTGATACCCCATTTCGTTTATTTTAACTCTGCCCGAGGTTGACAGGAATAAAGTTGAGGGTTAACCTCGAGACAGTTTTATACTCTCTTTTTTCTGCACTTTTTCTTGGTCCCTTCCTTTAGGAGACTATTCGTTTCCTTTCTGTCAGAATCTCACTTCTGTGTTTATTCTGTTTATTTGTTATTTGTACTGTACCCTCACCACTTTCCTTCATCATATACTACTTCTCTTTCCTCTAAAAAAAACTGCGCTCCACCCAAGGTGTTGGTCTGCACCTGGGTGTATGATGCGGCCCTATGATGAAGCATGACACTTTCGAGTGTGTGAGGGCAGTATTAAGATCTCTATAGATTTTCCCACCTACCGTGGTTAGTACTACTCTATATTTTCTGTGATTGCTTCTCTGTCGTGTGTGATTAAAGGTATTTGAGGGAGTCCGAGATAGCCCTTTTTTTTCCTCGTCTCTCCCACGTTGTGTGTTTTGAGTTTAGCACGGCTGTTGAGCCGTAGAGATGTTTTTGGGCATTACCCCAGTCTAATCCCCAGGAAGGTTTGAGTAGAACCTACAATGGAGGAACAAGGCCTCTCGTATGGTGATGAGGCTGCAGCCAGAATTTTAGCATGTCCGTCCTTGTTAGGGGACTCTACACTCACACAAGCACTTTCACAGGTGGAGGGTTGGGATGCACTTACTGAGTTAAAAAGGACACAGGTTAAAACGATTTTACATGGTGCCATACTCACCGAATATTTGAGAGCGAATGCTGCCCCTGGGGGTTTCCTAGTTGTTAATGAACCTTTGATCTTCTTGGAAGATACCACATTCAGAAAAAATTGGTCATTGATAGCATGGAGATGCTCCAGAGATTGGCTGATACTCATTATTGAGACAGCCAAAAAGATTTCAGATGAGCTTTTAATTCAAATTCAAGCGAGTGAGGATAACCTTAGAACACTAATCCAAATCTCTGTGTTCAAAAAGAAATTGGAGGAGACTAACAAGGTAGTCAATGAATATAAAGACTATTTGGTAAACTCCAAAGTCCAAAAACTTCAGAAAGAATTGAAAAAATTTTCGAGGGAAAAGGTTTACCCATACATTACAGATGAGTATGTTAAGAACAAAGAGAATATAATCACACAAAAAAAGCAGACTCGTCAGAACACTGAGTTTTCCAGCTCAGGTAGTGAAAGCAGTGACAGTGACTACAGACCCAGATATAGGGGTAGAGGGTGGTCTAGATGTTATATGCGTCTGTACCAACAGGGGCCACAAATGGGATTTGGTTGGCCCCCAATGTACCCTCCGATTGGCCCTCCACAATTTTTTCAGAAAGAGTACCCTCCTTTTTTAGAGAGAGGCAGGGGGAGAGGCAGGGGGAGACAGAGAACACAGAGAACCCAGAGAGTTCAATGGGAAGATCTGAATCGGCGAATAACGCGCAGCATGGCCCGGGAAGGGGATCCGAGTACCAGCAGGGACCAAGCCTGATCATGAACCTAAGTAAATTAGCTTTAACACCAACACAAGAGAAAGTGCTTTCAAGAGGTTTAGGATTTGTTCCTACCAACCAACCCGATAGTTTCAAACTCAAGTGCGAACTAGCCGGGTTCTTTCGAAATATACGCCTAAGAATCTTTTTTGAGGGCAAAGAACCAGCTGATAAGGGGGATGACACAGGATTCAAGAAGAAATCAACATTTGTTCCCACCCTAAATCAGTTACCTCCAGAGGTGGGGGTGTTTGAACAGGCAGTGCTGAGAGAGCTAGACCTCTCGAAGGCTAAAAAACCTTTCTTTAATCTCTCTACAGCGGAGAATAAAGCCCTTAAGGATCTCAGGGATGAGAAAACAGTAGTAATAAAACCAGCTGATAAGGGCGGGGCAATAGTTATCCAAGATCTCGATACCTATAATGCCCAATGTCTCCTACTGTTGGATGACAGAAGAAATTACACCATCCTACCTAGGGATCCTACAGAGGAACTTAGGGTTCAAATAGCCTCACTAATAGAGGAAGCACTTACAAACGATTGGATCAGCCAAAATGAGGCAGCATTTTTGTGCAATCAACAGCCAACGGTACCCTATTTTTATACCTTACCCAAGGTACATAAACCGACGCGACCCCGTCCGGGGCGACCTATTGTTTCTGGAGTAAATTCAATCTTAGAACCTCTATCCAAATTCTGTGATATCTACCTCCGCCCGATCGTACAAAAGATGCCTGCATACTTGAAGGACACCAGAGAGGTACTGAACCTTATTAAAGATGTGGAGTTCGATGTGGACAGAGATCTGCTAATCGGGTTGGATATAGAGTCTCTGTACACCAACATCCCCCAACAAGAGACTCTGAGGGTGATTGAAAATATCCTCTTTTCAGAGGATTGGGACTTCCAAACACCGAGGGCTTTTATACTCTGCCTCTTGGAATTAGCACTGACTAAGAATTTCTTCAAGTTCGGAGATAAATTTTATTTACAGACACATGGTACTTCCATGGGGAGCTCGTGTGCCCCCAGTCTGGCCTGTCTCTATGTATCTAAATTTGAGGAGGAAGTGATTTTCCAACCTACCAATCCTTTTCGTACCAACATTAGGGATTGGCATCGATACATAGATGACCTCCTCATTATCTGGAGGGGAGATAGAACTTCGGCTGAAGTCTTTCTCATCTGGCTGAATCAAAGAAATTCTTTTTTGTTCTTTACTGGAACCATTACCAATAACTCACTTCCCTTCCTCGACCTGAATATCATAGCTGAGGGCGGATTCTTGAGAAGTAATGTGTTCCACAAAGAGACTGATAGAAATAATCTATTATCCTTCCTGAGCTTCCATCCAAGATCTTTGAGGGAAAACCTTCCCTACGGACAGTTCCTGCGTCTTCGCAGAAACTGTTCCGGGGTGGGGGACTATAAGAAGGAAGCAGGGATCCTAAGCGCTAAACTTAGGATGAGAGACTACCCCGATATCGTGATCAAGAAAGCTCAGAAAAGAGCGAGGAATTGTAACAGAGATGCTCTTTTAGAGACCAATACGAGAGAGGCAGTGGATAGGAGCATTTGTGTAACGACATACATCCTCCAATCTTCTCAAGAAAATTATCCATAAAAAATGGCAGATTCTAAACTCTAACGGTTTAAATCAGCCTACTCCCTTGTTCTCTTTCAAGAAAAGTGCGAGTATTAAGAATCTGATTGTGAACACTCGCCCGAGATCAGAGAGGCACGCAGGGAACCTGCGGAATGACCAGCAGCTCCTACCACCAATAGTGGGGCATTATGCGTGTGGCTTTTGCAGAGCCTGTCCGTTAGCAATAAATGGGAAAAGCATTGATATTGGTTTGAACAGCCCCTGGGAACTAAGACAACACACCACGTGCAATACTGAAAATGTGATCTATGTATTAAAGTGCCCGTGCCAATTGTTATATGTTGGCATGACGACCCGAAAAATCAAGATCCGTATTCTGGAACATATGAGTACCATACGTTGTGGGAAGTCCAATACGAGACTGACTGCCCACTTCCTTGAGAAACAACATAACGAGAAGGATCTGAGATGGGTGGTGGTGGACAAACCATTCATACCACCCAATACTAGTGATGTTCCGAGTCTCCTCCTTACACGTGAACAGAGATGGGTGGAACGACTGAAGAGCCATACGTTGGGATGAAATGATGGGATCCCCTGGTTCCAACTGTATGGTATCATGCAACAATGATTTTTAGCATGAATTATTTCTAAAAGGTGTTTACCCAGAGAGAGACGAAGAACCCATGGGCTGATCCATGCCTTGTACATATAAATACATTTTTGGTCAGTCTAAGACAAGTCCCTTATATAATATGCTTTTAAAGATGTTCCTGTAATTAAGTACACAAAGATAGACAAGAGCAACATACTCTTACTCATTGGAATAATAACGGGTCTATCTCCTCTATGAAGTTTAACTAGAGGTGACTAGGAACTGCAAAATGGCCGCCACGTTCTTGAGAGTGGCTTTGATAGTCCTGAAGTCCTTTCTCTATTATAGTGAAGGGGAGAGGGCGGTCCGTAACACACACGGACGTAGCGTGTAGTGAGCAGCGGTGCAGTCAAGCTTGTCTCTTTATATGAGGGCAGAATACGAGGCACATTTATCGTCGGAGGACGGTTGTGGGGCAACAAGAGAGAGTGTCTCTTTGGAGTAGTGAGTACCCTTCTGACAGAGGTGGTGTGACAAGGGGTTGTAGGCGTGAGAACTGAAGGTTGAGTTATCGTATACGCCATAGCTTTGTAACCCGTTGGTTGGGAATGATCGGATGCAAGGCATATGGTAGTGTGGTTGTGATTAGAGTTAACCACACAACGAGCGCGCTGGGGCTCCAATGAACGAGTGAGCACGCATCTTTATAAATATGATTGTGTTGCTTTGCCGACAGAGTGTGACGACAAGAGCACCCTCCCCCACCGTTCCGGGTTCAGAATTGAAACTGTAAACTCTTGTGAGTATGTAAGGTCATATTGTACTTGGGACACCAGGTGTTTTGGGGTTGATTGGCAATAGAGGATTTTCTGTAGTTACACGGTGATTGATTTGCACCTGTTTTTAAGTGTGAATCCTGTAGATACACCGAGGTTTTTATCGGACACTTGTTACACTCGGTTTTATGCTCGTGGTGAGAGGTGGTGCCCACCGGTGCAAGGATGTGGATGTTGTTTTAAGGTCAGGCTGCACCGAAGACTATTGTTCACATTTATGAAATTGTGGGATTATCTGTGAGAACTATGTTCAAGTATAAGAAGCACGAGCATGTGAATTACGATCCGTTTCCTCTGCTTTCTTTCCCTTTTTTTTGTAGATGTGTAAATCCTCTTGGAAATTCCATTAGAGAGGAACGCTGGGGCAAAACCCTGATTGCTAAGGTAATATATACCCAAGTAGTGGTATAGACCAGACAACAAGGGACCAACACCCTGACGAATGCCAGAGTGACCCAGTTGGGCACAGAGGATACTGGCAGAAACATGTTGGTTTTAGCAGTGGGGATTATGGGGTCGTTACCTGCCCTTGATACCCCATTTTGTTTATTTTAACTCTGCCCGAGGTTGACAGGAATAAAGTTGAGGGTTAACCTCGAGACAGTTTTATACTCTCTTTTTTCTGCACTTTTTCTTGGTCCCTTCCTTTAGGAGACTATTCGTTTCCTTTCTGTCAGAATCTCACTTCTGTGTTTATTCTGTTTATTTGTTATTTGTACTGTACCCTCACCACTTTCCTTCATCATATACTACTTCTCTTTCCTCTAAATAAAACTGCGCTCCACCCAAGGTGTTGGTCTGCACCTGGGTGTATGATGCGGCCCTATGATGAAGCATGACACTTTCGAGTGTGTGAGGGCAGTATTAAGATCTGTATAGATTTTCCCACCTACCGTGGTTAGTACTACTCTATATTTTCTGTGATTGCTTCTCTGTCGTGTGTGATTAAAGGTATTCAGAGATAGCCCTTTTTTTTCCTCGTCTCTCCCACGTTGTGTGTTTTGAATGAGGACAGGAGTCCAGACAATGAGACTCTGAGAAGCAAACAATACAGACTGCATGGGGATCAGTCTGGGCATTCTTCATACCTCAAGAGGGGCACTTCACAAACAGTGAAGCATTTTTGACAGAAATAAAAATTATTCTCCGTCAAAAAACAGGTTGTCAGCACAGCACCTACTGGCAACTATCAAATGAAAAGCTTTTCACCAAAAAATAGTGAGATTTGTTTTGACTTTTTAGTCATAAAAAGAAGAGGCTAGTGCTCCAGGATCCTAGCAGAAGGAGCCGGAAAAATGTATTGACCTAACTGTCACCTGTGGGGCATGATGGGATGCAAGGGGTACTGTAAAGGTCTTAAAGGCACAGTGGCAGTTTTTTATATGCTTATTCTCTCAATAGTTAACAATACCTCATATTCCCTTTCCTTTTTACTTTTAAATAAACGGTTTGGAAAAGACTTCCTACACTCAGCTGGTTTTCTTACTGCATGAATGGTATTTATGCTATGTTTTAAAAAGAAAAAGTAAATGTAATCTGGACATTTCTTACCCTTTTCCATAGGCTGCAGATATATATACTAAGATACGTTCAAACTAATAACAATGGATGTGATCTCTTTATTTACGAACATTGAAAATGAAATAGGTATCACAGCATGTGAATACATCCTAAACAAAAGAAACATACAATTCGCCCACCATAATGCAATGTTACTCAAAATGATTCAACTATGCTTGACTCAAAATATCATCCTATTTGGGAGCGATCTTTTCCTACAGATCAAGGAGGCATCTATGAGCTTTTCATTCAGCTCAATCTATGCCTGCTTGACAATGGGATGGTGGGAGCAACAACTGATCTATATGTGAACAAGATCATTATGTGTCTGAGATATATAGATTATCTTTTTATTTTTTGGGATCAAACGGAGAATGAATTTGCTGAATACTTTCAAATATTAAATTCACATACAAAGTTGAAATTCACATGTTCGATAAGTGAATTAAGAGTTGTGTTTCTGGGTACAGAAGTATATATCCAGGAAAATAAAATACAAACAACTCTGCATCAAAATGAAACTGCAACTAACTCAGTCCTCCATGCCCAAAGTTTCCATCAATCATCAACAACATCCCATATGGAGAATTTCTAAGGATACGTAGATTCTGTTCACAAGGAGAGAAATGGAAGAAATACAGTGATGTCACATCTCAGAATTAAAAAAAAAAGAAGCTATACTCGGGGAACAATCACCTCTTGCCTCAAAAGAACTGAGCAAAAACAAAGAATAGATCTGTTAAAAATAAAAAAAGAATTAAACATCTAAATAAAAAAAAAACAATCCGGCTGAAAAAAACCTTTGAAGCAGAAGCTAGAAACATCAAAGGAATAGCCTAAAATTTGATCAAACAGTAGCAAACATTATGGGCAATCATCCTTATATAACATTCAGGCGAACGAAAAATCTGAAAGATAAGTTGATACATAACCATTTCCGTATAGAAAATAAGAGTGGCTCTAATTGGTTAAAGCAAACGGGTTTCTTTGAATGCAACAACTGTAAAGTGTGCTAAACAGGAATGGACAATAAATCAACATATTACATGTAAAAGTCAATACGTAATCTAAGTCATTGAATGCCCATGTGACTTAAAATATGTGGGAAATACAGTATGTGAATTTAAAAAGCGGCTTTTGGCAGATGTGCGAGCAACAACAAATAAGGACCAAAGTAACGCCGTGGCCAAGCACGTGGAGTCTCATTATGATAGTGACTGGAAGAAATTTATATTCTATACAATCGAACAAGTATAACATCATGAGGGGAGGTGACCGTGAACATAAACTAACACAATGGGAATCGCAGCATATTTTAAACCTGCATACTCCCACCCCACATGGTTTGAACCAGAACGAAGAACTGTACATGCATTTATGAGACTCTTTTGACTTCTCTCAGAAAAATGAACTGGCTGTTTTTATGTCTCACTTTGCACATGTCGCTTTTACATTCATTGTCTACATAAGATTAATACGTTTTGAGGCATCAGATTCTAAATCATTTTGGCTAACAATATATAGTGTAAACTACCTATTGGCAAGATATGATTAGGAAAGACATTGATATACTGATAGAAGCAATCGGTTGGATATGATCCAATATTTGGGCTCCAAGGTCTTTTGCTTGAGTCATCCCGAGAACCTTCCATCACTGGTATGTGTAGGGGTTTCAATTTTATGCAATAAGGTAGTCTTGTACATCAAGTGGAAACGACTGACACCTTTTAGAATTTAACAGATTTATTTGTACACTTTTAAATGTATAAAAACCTTAGATCGGAACCCAGGATAAGGTTTCCCGAAATATCTATTTAATTGAATATGCCTAATTCTGCTAGAAATCGTTTTTCAAAAAGTTTTTAAAACTTTTGATTCGGTTTTAAAGGAGTTCACATTTTAATTGAATAACCAATGATACAAACAAAATATTGTTCTTGCCTCAACCTTTCAGCCATGTACTGTTTTGCATTTGCACTTTATGTATTTCACTTTTGTTCATAATTGGTATTGAACAGCTACCCAAAATGAGTTTGAATTCGCCCGTGATCAAGGTCTGAATCAGACCGAAACAAGTAGGGATTTTCTTGGTCCTTGTATAATGAAATAAAGGAAACTAATTACCTTCACTTGTGAGTGCGATCTAACTTCCTTTGGAGGATTTGTGGCTGTAATGTAATACGGCGTGGTTCTGCCGTGAGAGGAGTCTCGCCACCATAGACGTGCCGATGGTATTCAGCAAATAAGAGAGCTGGTTCATATATTTATATATATCTCTCAGCTCCAACAAACGCAGGGTACTCACTGTGTTTGCCTGAAATACATTTTATGAAATGACGACGTGTTTCAGCCATTAGCTTTCCTCAGTGGCATAAAATGTGCATACAATGCGCACAGTGTTTAGT
The DNA here is from genome assembly GCF_964204655.1 of Triturus cristatus. Classification (NCBI taxonomy): domain Eukaryota; kingdom Metazoa; phylum Chordata; class Amphibia; order Caudata; family Salamandridae; genus Triturus; species Triturus cristatus. The sequence continues at coordinate 345,321,045 of NC_140586.1, forward strand.
TTGTTTAAATAATGAACACAACCTCTTCATCGGTGAATTCAAAATAGTGGCCAACAAGAAAGGACTGTAAAGTTTTTTGATTTTGGCTGCCATGCTGGTAAGGTGATATACCAATATTTGTTGTAAATGCCATATCAATGTCACAGTAGATCATTATGTTTCAGAAATTAAAGGCATGTTCTTATCTTTATGTCCACAGCACTCCACAATTTGAGCCAGTCCCATCTCGTGTCTCAGCCCCACATGGGTTGCCACAATGTCACTGCGCTCTACATACCCCTCGCCAAACAGCTAGAATTTATGCCAAGATAAGTTTGCAGGCAGCAGTACTATTACTGCATGCCATGAATTTGAATAATCCACAATCCTCTGATCGTCAGAAATGTCTTTCAGTGATGGTTCTGCCCGTGTGTCATCGTCGGTATACTTACTTACTTTTTCCGCATTCACCAGTGAATTGTTCCCATGCGCCCTTGTTGTTTAACTTGAATTTTCTTCAAAGGAGCCAGGCTGAGTCTTGATGCCACCAATGTCTGCCTGCCCCTCAGTGCCCATGGCAAAAGTAGTCCTTATAATGCCATGGCAGATGCTCCGTATTTCCTCATGTTCACTACTGTAAACTAGGCCTAACACTGTGATTCGTTCTGTTTTTTTGTGCAGTTTTATATAAAACCAACACCACTCAAAGGTTGTGGAGTGCTTTACATTAGCACTAGTTACTTTTTTTTGTGCGGTTTTACATAGCACCAACACAACCTGAAAGTATTGAAGTGCTTTACATTAGAACAAGTTTCTTTACACAAGTACACGTTCATTTTTGTAGGCACGGGGAGATTAAGTGATTTACCCAGAATCAGGGATGTTAAGCTGACACTGAAACTAAAACCCGGTTTCCCAGCTCCATAGTCAGCAGCTGTGGCCCTCTAGCCACACCCTCTCCCAAGAGGACACCACTTCGCCCCCTGGCCTCAGTTCCACATTTTGTGATTACGGCAAAATCACGTAATCTCCCTGTTTCTAAACACAACGAGCATTGGCAAAGGCAGTAGGTTTGTCTGTGCAAAATCTATTGTTTTTAGGTCTAGACAACGCCCATCTCCTACCAGTGGAAAACTTCACTGTCGCTCTCATTTTCTGTAATGCCTTTCGTCATGGCATGCGGGTGTCATGCCCTTTTCTTTTGTTTGGCCCTTCCATAGTGCATGGACCAAGTACATGTGTCCTTACACTGTTCCCAGGTTGCAGAGCTATTTTTTCCTTTATGTTCCAGCACTCCATGGGCATACTTGTGTTTTCAGACTGTCTCGTTTGTACTCATACCACTAAAATGCATGTGCGTGTATATAAGTGAATGCATTTCTTGAAAAGTTATTATAACATGAACAGCACTTGTTTATTGTTTGCATGATCCAAGGGTATTGGAGAGCTCACTCCATCCTCCATCTTCCATAGCGCAAACACGAGCCGATGGATTTGGAGCGCTTTAAGTACTCACCAGTTATATTTCACAATGACACATTCATATTAGTCGCTGATCCTGCTTCAATTAAGGTATTTTTTTACCCCTTCATTATTGCTTCCTCCCACCCTCTCCTGTCATTGCTTGCCCATTCCCCATCCACTCCTGATTCACCCGTCCCGCCACTATCGCCCTCGTCGCTGCTGCATATATATATATATATATATATATATATTTTTTTTTTTCTGCATGATTTGATGGTATTGGAGCACTTGTTCCGTCCTCCATCTTGACATGGTGCTGACACCAGCCGATGTTATTGGAGCGCTTTAAGTGCCAATTACATTACACAATGACCCATTCATTGTCATGCGCAGTGGGAAGCATAAGTGATTTGCCCAGAATCACAAACTGTTCAGCCAACCCCGAGATTCAAGGGTGGTTCTCCTTGTCGGCAGCTCTGAATGTTACACTGCATCCTTGCTTCACTTCAAAACTTCTCAGCTGTTTCTCACTATCACTTCCACATTTGTTCAGCAAGACCTCATCAACACTGAACAAGCATTTGCAAAGTCAATATATCTTGGCAGTGCCCAAGCTATTTGCCTTGTCAATGTGAATGTCTTTTAGCCATGTTGTCTAGCAGCACATCTCCTGTTCAGCATGGCACAAAGTCACTGAAAAAAGAGCTATGATTCGGCCAGCGCAGGCCACGTGCTAGTGCTTTTTGTGTTAGGAGGGGCAGGACAAACTCAACATGAGGGCTCAAGAGACATAAGTTGACTCAACATCATGTGATTCTGGGCTTTCAGTGAGTTTCAGCCATGCTGAACAGCAGGAGTGCTGCTAGAAAACATAGCTAAAAGACATTCACATTGACAAGGCCAATAACTCAGACATTGCCGAGACATATTGACTTTGCCAATACTTGTTTTGTTATAGGGGCTGTGGAGGGAGCCCCAGGGCCCCAGCCGTCTCTCTGCAACTGGCCCCATTTAACATGGCCGTGCAGGAGCTGACATTTTTTAATATACATATATATAAAGGTGTGCAGAGGTGTCCAACCCAGGGCAACCCACACCTTTATTTTTTGTTGGGAGCTGCATGGGGAGCCCCAGGGCCCCTGTGGTTCCACCGGCTACCTGTTCCTGCAGAAGCCAGCCTTTTTTTTATTTTGAAGTGAGATGCCCCATGCCCTTTCTGGGTACCCCACAGCATGTCCCTCTTTAGGGCCTCGGAGGGAGGCCCAGACCCCTTCAGCCCAGCCAGCCTAGTGAAGTGGAGAAATAAACTAAAAGGAGGCTTTCAGCAGCTGTAGAGTCCAATTCAACACATTGGTTATGTTCTTAGTTTTGGTATAGCACCTTATAAATTTGGTAGTCCTTTTCATGTGACTCTGGGATTCTGTCTGTCAGTTGTGTATGTCGTTGGGGATTTGTACTGTATAGTTTAGCAATAGTTTGTATAGGTTAATGTGAAAGTAAAAGGAGTTTGGTCTTAGGTGAGTTTATTGGTAGTGTGTTTTGCATTTGATTGGGCGTGCTAAAGGACTTTGGTATTCTTCATTGAGCTTGTTCGTCAGTAATGCATTGCCAGGACTATACAAACATTTTTCCAGACAGCATCGGTAGTCAGGTAAATAGATTTGATGCAATGTTGTTTGTGCATTAGTGTGGTATGTTTAAGATACCTTCACCTGAATCATTCTAAGATGGATGTAGATATGTTGAAAGGGAGTATTGGTTGTGAAAGACAAATTACAAGTGTGAGTTGAAAGGTGCTGTGAGGTTGATAGTATTCGTGTAAGTAGCAATTGTTACTGCGATAGCCAAACTATGTGGAGTATCTATGCGTTTTGAATGAGCTTTCATTCTATCTAATGTGTTCTGCTGGTTGTTTTTGTGTGGCATGTCATGGTGGCAAGTGATCTTGTGAGCAAGTTGATACCCAACTATGTCCTCAGCTATGAGTGGCCCGTAATTGAGTTACTTGGCTCATTGCAGTCATAGTGTTGGTGTTTCACACTAAGATAAGTCTCTGGATGAATTTCTGTGGACAAATGTGCAGGAATTGGCACAGAAAAAGATTCCCGCTTTATTCCCCAAAACCCAGTAATTCATGTTATTTCTTTGCCCCTTGAATTACCTGGAATATTAATTCCGAGGTCGAGAAATAACTGAAATTTTAATGGCACTCGTAATGAGGGCTGATATGGCATATATGCGTCCTGTTGGATGTGTGCATGTATAATATTTCCTGTTTTGTGTTTGTTGCTATCTGCATCCTAGAATTGTAGTAACTTTTGTATGTGTACATTCACACGAGGAGATCCATATTTTCCCTCTCAACCGTGAACCCTCCTCCTTGTGTCACACTCATCCTCGCTCTGTGCTTCTGTGAGTTCTTATCATTCTTGTCCATCTATAAGTGTGGGTCCTCTCAACATATGTGGTCCTTCATACTGTGATGTAGAAATGTCAGTGAAAGTCAGTGGGTCTTTTTCTTACCTGTTCACCACAAACTAGAATGCATGGAGACTACAGAAATGATTTTCTACATCAATTCCCTTCAACTTTCCATGTTCGCTTATTACACACTTCAGAGTTTGCAGTTTTATCATGAGCTCCGCATCGTGCACTTTTTATCCTTCTCTGTTGCTATGATATGTAGTTGCTATGAATGATTAGTTCTGCATGGCCATTATCTCATAAACATTTTTTTTGTCTCTGTACTATATTTTGCATACATTGTAATATAACTCAATGAATATTCCACAAAAGCAAACACAATGATCGGAGCATCCGATAAGAAGCAGTTGAAAGCCACTCAGAACCAGAATCCAGTCATTCCCCGATGAGACCATATCACAATACTTAATTGGAGCTGGTGATTGCCAGGGGAGGGCACTGTAGTGTTGTGATATCATGTGCAGTAGGACTCTTGTGGTCCACGGCTGACTCTTTAAAAGTTACATCATCGTTTGGGAGGTATTTGGGTGTGTCTGGTTGAGATCAATAAAGTTTATGACCTAGTGGGTTCAGTTAACAGTTTCGTGTCCAAGAATAAAGATATGTGACAGAGCTCCATTCAACACCGCCAAAATATTGGCACTAAATGGAATGCATGGATCAAAATCTTCGATGACTTCATAGATGCTTTAGAAGAAGTAGATTACAAAAAGTTCATCAAATACTTAAAGAAACCTTGCAGGTGATGGAGTGAAATAAGTGATAAAGAAAATATCACAATCTGATGAAGTATCGTACCATCAACTCAAAAAAACATTGGAAGCCAAGTTTAATTCAGTACCGAATGTCGACTATAAATGGTACATTTTCAGCCAGGCAAGACAGCAATCTGGTGAAACGATGGAGGAGTTTATCAAAAGATTTGATGCCCTCATCAACCACTGCAAGTTCAGTGAATTCAATGACGAAGAAGCCATGCGTCTCAGAGTCCGCAATGGTTTCTGCTCCGACTCGTTCAGGTGAAGCATGCTGAGAGAGACACTCAGTCGAGAAAGGGTTCTCATGGCTTCGAGAGCTGAGGAACATGTAGATCGAAAGGCTGCTGATATGGAAGCTGCAACAGCCCAGAATGAATCTGCCTTGATCATGAAAAGTAAGCAGAAACACAAGGTAGAGGCCCATAAGACGATGTCTCCAAAGAAAAAGAAATTGTGTTTCTGAAGTGGATTCTTATTACCACACAAAGGTAAATGTCCCGCTATTGGACAGATATGCAAGGGCTTGGGAAAGAGAACCATTTCATAATGGTCTGCAAAGCGAAAGAGAAAACAAGTGCGTCATGACGAGAAGAGAAAATGGGCACCAGGAATTTCTAGAAGCATTCTAGCCATGCCCATGAGGCCAAACGTCAACATCAGTTAAGGCAAGTAGAAAAAAAAAACAAAGACGATCGTCATCAAATTTGTCTTTCAAAGGCTCTTCAAAGACATCATTGAGTGAAGATGGATGTGCAATGGCGATGTCGACCACAGAACAATGTGCACATGTAGGATTGACTGCTTGCAAAGAAGAATATAAGTCAAAGAGAGATGGGCACGTGAAGTGACCAAACTCATTTAAACAGTGACCTAAGATCACCCTAAAGGTGACTGGCTACCCAATACCTTTTATTATAGACAGTGGTGTATCGATCAATATCATGCTGGCAGAAAAATACAACAAACTGTCTCTGGTACCACATCTAATGCCATCAAAAACAAAGTGGCACACATGGACTGCTTCTACGCCATTGCAAAGTTAAGGGTCATTCGTAGCGACCATGAGGCACAAGAAAATGACAGTACAAGCACCAATACATGTCCTGCGAGGTACTTCGTCGAGTGCAGGTCTACTCAGTTTCAGCACTGCTGCTGCCATGGGACTGATTGTCATCAACTACAACCTCAATGCACATTCTGAAATGGTAAGTCAGTTCCTGTTATTGTTTCATGAACTAGGGAAACTTAAGGTGCAATTTTACATTAATGAGGACATTCGTCCTGTTGCTCAGCATCACCGCCGGTTTGCTTTTCATTCACAGGAGGACGTTGAGAAAGAACTAGAGACTTTATTAAAGCATGACATCATCGAGCACTCTACTGGTCAGATGCCATGGGTTTCGCCCATAGTGATAGTGCCAAAAAACGACAGTAGATATGCAATGCACATTTGTGTTGATAAGTGCTAGACCATCAAAGCAATCGAGAGGGAAAGACATCCAGGCCCATACATACTGAACATGATTACACAGCTGAAAGGCGCCAAAGTCTTCTCCCGTCTTGATTTGAACAAAGGATACTATCAACTCGAGCTGGAAGAGAACTCCAGGTACATTAATACTTTTTCAATTCATGCTGGTTTGTTCAGACACAAAAGACTCAATTTGGGTAAGTTGTTGGCTGCAGAAATCTTTCTGGATGTCATTTGTCGAGTAATTCAACTTGTCACACATGCTTTTAACTACAGTTATGATATACTAGTGTTTGGGGCCACACAAACGGAGCATGATAAAGCTCTTACATAAGCATCGAGAGGTGGGTGTTAAGCTTGCAAGAGTATGATTACACTATTGGGCATATTCCGGGGACAGACCATAACCCTGCAGATTACTTCTCACGGCTGCTGTTACAGTGCAGCATCTAAAGCGACTAAAGAGTATATCAATTTCATAGTAAAGTATAGCACCCCTGCAGCTCTATCCATTGAGCAAATCATTGCTGCTACCATCACAGTCTGAGACATGCCCAAGGATATTATTACAACACAATCATGGAGAAAATAGTCTCATCCTGCCACAGAGGACGTTGAATATCAAAAATTCAAAAATGTGCAGGAAGAACTTTACGTCACTGAAGAAGGTATTATACTAGGAGGTTCAAGAATTGTCATACCTGAGAGCTTGAGGCAACACGTCATTGAACTGGTACTCGAAGGACATCATGGCTTGTAGCCACCAAGAGAACCCTCGGAGACAGGGTGTGGTTTCCTCGCCTTGATGAACGAGTTGAGAAGGAACTGAAAGCATGTCACATGTGTAACGGCTTATCTCCCTAGGCAACACAGCATTTGCTAAATATGCCATAAACAAGCGTGTGAGAAAATTGCAGTTGATTTCTTCTGATCTTCAAACAAATGCCATCATCTCATGGAAGTTATTGATGAGCACTCTCCTTTTCCTTTAGTGGAAGATTTATCATTGACCACCTAAGACAAAGTCACTTATAGGCTGGATGATATTTTCGCAGCGTGGGGTGTTCCCTCCACTCTCAAATATGACAATGGTCCACTCTTCAACAGCAGAGTGTTTAAGCACTTTCTTAGTCGATTGACTGTCAAGTATCAGAAAATCACACCTCTCTGGCCACAAGCAAATTATGTTGAATGATTTATGGACATCTTGAAGAAAGTGATTGTGTGCTGCGCTCGAAGGAATAAGTCTCAAGTCAGCCTTGTGTCCAGTCCTTTGTGCCTATCGGTCAACTCCCTATTCTAGAACAGGTAAAAGTTCTGCCACCATGCTGTTTGGGAGAGCCATTGGGACAAAGCTACCACAATGGACCACGAGCCAAGTAGTAGACAATGATTGGATTCGTGTCACAGATATTTTTACACAAAACCAAGATGAAGATCTATGCAGATAAGTGCAGATGCACTTTGGACATGGTTTTTGAAGAAGGAAACTGGTTCCTAGTCAAACAAAAACGGAAAATCAAGACTGATGCTACATTTGGTGCTGATCCAGTCGTGATAAGCTTGAGAGTCGTGACAAGTAAAGGACATATGGTGACCACTTCTCTTCCTGGAAAGTCCATTACAAGAGTCTAGTCATATTTCAAGCATCTTCCTCGATGTTCGTCGGCGCCAGACCTTATGAGTAAGACAAGTCCAACTGAGTGCCCAAGAAAAGCATCTGAGTCTGCATCTGAGTCTACATCTATGATGTCAAATGACCTTCACCTCGTACTTCTCGATCTGAAAGATTGGTGCAAGCACCTTGACGACTCATTGAGGAAATCTAATACATAAATGTTGTCTGTACTTTTGATTTAACAAAGGGTGTCATGTAGTTCCTAGGAATCCCCCCAGGACCTTCGAGTTTAGGATGTCCTAAACTGATGGATTGGTGTTTAAACAGGCTCTGGACACCCCCACAGGATATGTCAGCCAGTAGACCAGCTAGCTCTACAGTGCCACCACCACCCCCCTGTATTCTACAGTGGTGTAGGTAGTTTCTGGCAACCACTGAACATGACAACCCTGATTCCTCCGGGATTGTGGAAAACAGTACAGTACTTTTCGCTCAGTCGTGCTTGCTTATTCCCATAAAACACATAGAATGACGATTGGAATGTTTTCAGTAAGTATTTATTGGTCCAGCGACAATCTTGTGTAAAGCATATGTGCTGCGACAATCAGGAGACAGAAGCATACGAAAGAAATTGCAAATGCTAATATTGTAAACAATAGATACATTTCTACCATAGTGCTAGAAGGATGAACATGGATAGTTCATAAAAACGATAGCAGTTGCGTACTCCTAAAATGTTGGGAAGCTCCAACCTCCTCACCTGATGGTTGAGAACGAAGGACCTCGCCTCTGCTGTGCAACATATAAAAAAAAATGACAAAGCCAATAGAAGTTGCATAGGTGAAACCTATTGGTTTTGCAATTGTTTTTTTATGAGTGTAGTTAAATGCTAGCGTCAGTGATGTGTTTTTATTCCCCCCCATTTCCCGACTGCTTCCCATTTTATTTATTGTTGAATGAGCTGCAAACTGTTGCGTACCGCTTGCTTCCTTTTTTTTTTTTTGCAGTAGAGTTCACTTTGTTCTCTTTTTAGGTCTCGCCTGAGCCAACGCGCATGCGCTGCTCTGTGAGGCATTTAGTAGGGGCTTTGGAACTTTGAACACATGCTCGTGCGGGTTCTTTTTTTGTTTTACTAACCCGCTATTGGCCTGTGCATGTGTCTTGCTTAAACAGACCTCACGTAATTGGTTCAAGGCAGGTGATTATCCCGCCTTGTTTGTACCCTGGTCTAGGGTGCTCGGGAGCGAGCATTAATGCCATCTGTTTCCAATTATCACATTCGTGTTAATTGGAAACAGATGGCATGATGGCGGACAGCGCTGGTCATGCTGTGTTTTTTGCCTGCAGCGGCGGGCACAAGCGTACGCGCGCACCACTCCTGGGCTTGTCTGGTTTTGAAAGGTGCTGGGTTTACACACCCCATACAAAGGAGAGTGAAAGTGAGTAAAGAACGGCCTCCAGCGTAGCTCACGCGATACTCCGAAAGTACACCCCTCACTCTGAGCACTGCAAGCACACAACACATCTAAGCAGCATCTGCAGCAGACACCCCTCGTAGACCCCAGAGGGGGCCAGCCCCCTCCTAGTATCTGAGCCTATCCCTGTTGTACAGAGCTCCGTTTCGTTACAACTGGGTTTACTCCATGTAAATACCTATAAACACATGTATCAGTCTCGACACTGAGCTGGCACCTCGCCCGCAGTGCTGCCTGATGCCTGCCACACTAAGCGGGGTAGCGTCAGTATCTGGGGGCCTAAAGCCTAGGTTTGGCAGCATGGAAGAATTGAGCCTCGACATATAAAGGCCCCAGAAATAAGAGGCCATCCCCAAAGTCGGCCCCACTGTGTATCCGAGATTCAAAAACCTTCTTGTGTCTGGAGCATTGGGGCGCACGTCCCAGCTCTGCTTTGACACACTGTGTGATGCTCGATGTATAACCTGTACTTGACGATCATCCGCATCTAACCAGGCCTAACCCGACTCGCACAACTAGTCTAGCCCCTTTTATTTTCGGTTTTTAAATCGTTTACATTTTCTCTTTCGCCCTCGCTATCTGCATTTCATATTGTTAACTTTAACAAAACAGCTGTTCCGATCTGTACGACCGAAACCCTATAACCGTGGGGCAGTGACAGGGGAGTGGGTGGGGGGGAGAGAGGACGGGTATTCCCTTTCCATCGGACTGAAATGACAGAAAATAATGCAAAACATCAAACAAGACTTTTAAATATCTAAACATTGATTATTTCGATATTCCTGGTTTGTTCAGTGCTGTCTCGCCAGTTATGTTTCTGCTGCACAAATCCAATCATGTACACGTATTCATACATACATTCTTTCACACATAGATACTTTCATACACACATACATACACACACATACACTCGTACATACATGCATGCATACATACATTATACGTAAAAAAAAGCACTTCCCATGATGAATCTTAAAGGTTAAGGGGATGTGAGTCAAGGGGATGATGTCTACAAGCATTATAGGGTGCAGGGAGGTCACCTTGACAATTCATGCTGCAATACGACAACCTCTCATTCATTCATTCATTCATGGCTGGATGGTCTGTAAAAGGCTGCGGAAGAGGTCACTTCATTGACTGCCCTTCTTGCTTCAGTAGGAGACCGACCCCGCGGTGACTGGGTGGGGTATTTCAAAGGCCATCATCTTGGGTATCAGGTATCAGGGAGTTAAATGAGGGTTCTGTCGCTCAACTCATAGCCAGGATCTGGCAAAGAAGGGGCGTTTGAAATCTTCGTCTATTTATCCATTTTTTACTTCTTTTCTACATTTTAATGCAAATTATCAATATTTATTTTGGTCGGTGATAAAATAAAGTTGCTTCAAATATATTTATACGTTTTTGTTTAAGTGAACAAGTTGCACTCCTGTTTCCATATGCTTAGGGTTTTAGTGCACGAAAGGATCACAATAAAGTTACTCACTCTTGAAAAGATGAGTATTTCAGTGCATGTGGATGGGCACAGCTGCAGCCGTGTAAACATCACCGATGGTACCCTCTGTTTTACAGCATATCATATATTGTCAGTGTGCATAGCTTCTCACATCAGCTAAGTGTCAGGCAATCTGTTCAGCTTCTCTAGATAAACCTCCCATTGCTCCATTGGGTGACACCTCCCATCCCTGACGTCTGCTCGTACCACCAACTCAGTCGATGCCCATCTGACCGCATCTTTCAGGCGCATGTAAATGGGTAAAACTGCAGCTGCCTTCCATGACATGGCTATACAGCATTTAGCCAGTACCAGAGCCAAGTTCTGAAATCCAGCTCTTTGCCTCATCCGCTTGGTTACCACCCTTGTGTTGAGAAGCAGCGCAGTGGGTCCTGCGGTAGGATGGAGATAGTGACTTCTGATATACATTGTAAAACCTCCTTCCAGAACTCAGTAATTACCGGGCAAGCCTACACGATGTGACTATTCTGATGCCAACCTAATGCTGCCCCAATCTTTTACATACTTCAGTTGCTCTTTTACTCCTCAACCTCTGATATACAAAAACAAGCATTGGCATAGCCAATAGGTTTCGCTTTTGGGACCTTATAAGTATTTAGTTATGCAGCACAATATCCTTGGTGCAACAACATCAACTGTTTCATGGCTAAACTTTTATAAGGCCCAAAAGGCGAGACCTATTGGCTATGCCAATGCTTGTTTTTTTTACTTGTAATTTACCATTCATACCATTCTAACGTGGCAGTTCGCTGTGTTAGATCAGTTAATAAAAAAGGCCGCCTGACATCACAAAACATGCCTTTACAATGACTTCCACAAACTATTTAAACATGAACTGTGCATTGTGGTGATTAATAATTTAGAGAGTGGCGGCCTTTGACAAACAGTGTCTTGAACTGGGAGAAAATAGAAAAAAGGGGATAAAACCAAAACATTGCTTACTTCTCTCAACTGCTACATTCTTAGGATGTTCGTTCTTGCAATGTGGCTGCAACATCACATTGCACATAGCATCCAGGCAGGCATCAGGATTTGGGAGCTAATGTAATATCAGCCGGTATGATCTGCACAACAATTCCCCGGCTAAGGTACGGTACATTAGATCATGTTCTTACCTTTTCTGCCCATGTCAAATGTTCACACTTCCATAAACACCACGAGGTAGACTTGTGAAATTGACAAATGCCCCACTATTACAGAAGGTGCCAATGAGGCACCGCCTCCAGGGCACTTCGGTATTACAGAAGGATCTACAGACACTTGAGACATGCTCTTTCTGTTATATGGATCATTCTGACACACATTTTATGCTTGCCCAGTCCTAAGAGGATGTTACCTCATTTGCATGAGGCAGGACTCCATAAAAAGGAGGGAACACCTGTGCCTCTGCTACCGTGCTACAGACGTGGGTGCAGAGGAGGAGCACTAATTGTGTGCGACATATGAAGTGGTGAAAGTGGTCCAAGCTCACCCTTTGGGTTGCACAGAGGTCTCAGGAAGCCATTAGGCTTCTCTCTGTTTGCAGAGATAGGCACTTACGCCAAATTGATGAAAAAACAGCTTCCTACAACTAAACACCAACAAAAGGGAAGTACTCATCATGGGCCCAAACCCCGACGCCTGAAATGACACCTGGTGGCCCCCAGCCCTCGGAAGCCCGCCCACCCCCACAGACCACGCACGCAACCTGAGAATCATCCTGGACTCAGAGCTCATAATGGACCGCCAGATCAACTCCGTCTCGTCCTCCTGCTTCCACACCCTCTGTCTCCTATGTAAGACCTTCAAATGGATCCCCCTTGAACACAGAAAGACCGTCTCTCACGCCCTGGTCACCAGCAGGCTCGACTACGGCAACGCACTCCATGCCGGAATAAACAAAAACCTCACCCGCAAGCTACAGAACTTCCAAAACGCCGCCGCAAGTCTGGTCCTCAACCTGCCAAGACACTGCCACATCTCCCAGCACCTGCGCACACTCCACTGCCTCCCCATTGAAGCTAGAGTTACCTTCAAGATGCTCACCCACGCTCACAAGGCCCTCCACGATACCGGACCAGCATACTTGAACAGCAGACTCAAATTCCACGCACCCCAAAGGACCCTACGATCAACTCAGAAAGATCAGATCAGTGGCCGCTCCTTCTCCTTCCTCGCGGCCAGAGCCTGGAACACCCTCCCTCTCCACCTCAAACAGACAACATCTCTCCCCATCTTCACAAGAAACCGCAAAACCTGTCTCTTCGACAGACCCCCTCCTTGATGGACTGGAACCTGCGAAACCCCCCTCCCCCAGCGCCTTTAGACCCTCACGGGTGATCAAACACCTGATTGATTGATTACCTATGAGATATTCCTGTCCCCTTTGCAAGGTGCTGCTGATCACTCTGCTTTGAAATATAGACCGCTGGTTTCAAAGAGCTGGTCCACTTTCCAGTGCCACATAGACCCCAATGTAGGACTGAGTTCAGACCTGCACTGGATGCGACCTGTGTTTTTTAATGTAATATAGCACACAGTCCCTGTCCGCATGGATGCATCAAAATGAGGGTTCCCCCCCACACAAGCAGGGATAGTGCACAATTTTACGTAATACAGTGCCTTGTGTCCAAAGCGAAAAATTAAATGTGAAAAGTTTATAAAAAGACACACAAAAAAATCAAAACATAGCACTGCTAAGTGAAAATAAATAATTTGCAACGGATTCACCATTGTTCCAGCTTGCCATTCTTGTGTTTGTGAGATAGGTTAAGTACAGTAACCCTTCAGTGTTTCTATTTTGAATTTTTTTTACCAAAGCATACAAAACGTAATTTCCCTTTTCGCTTTGCCTCTTTCAGCAAGTTTAACTTTCTCAAAGAGGTTGGAAATGAACCTGACATCAAGAAGTCGAAAAACTGTACTCTGGTTGTGAACTTGAACTGCCCGGATGCAATTAAAGGAAAATCTTTCAATGAATGGATTGAAAAGGTAATGGATTTTCCAGCAACTAATAAGTGTGCCTAGTGTGTTAAACAGTTGTGTGGGAATGTGTTTTCAAAAGTTTGGATTCTATTTAAACATCTCAGCTAAATAAGACTGTAGAAACTCACAAGTGCAAATTAAGGCCCCGAATTACTAAACTTTGGGGTGAGTACTCAATACTCATGGGACACACAATGGGTGCTTTGCAACGAACAGTGGCACAAATGACATTGTTGATCAACTTTCATGAGCAAAATTATTTTTGAGCCAAAAGTTGACAATAGAGCAGTACTACAACATATGAACCCAATGGCAACCCCTATGCAAAGTGGGTGCAATGGGGTGGGAACAGGGCAAAAACCTTTGGGAATACAGGCAAATCCATGGCAACTAAAGTCATGCACTGTAGCATGAACAACTAAAGTCCAGCCAAGTAGCACAGCCTAGCTTTGTGTGGAATCATCGTGCCAAATTAAATCAGTCCGAAACAGTGTGCTAAAGGTAAACCAACATATTGCCAAATGTACTACATTTAATTTCCATGAAATTACAAGACATTAGGTGATTTACACTTGAGCAGTTATCTTTTTATAAGTTTTAGAAATACTTTATTTTTTAGTTATATGAAATATAAGATAATAAACATTCTGTAATGAACAGAATTATGCTTTAACATAGAAAATAGTTTATAATCGAACTTCATATCTAGAATAATACATGTATTCCTATTACTAATTCAAAACATAAACGATGGGAATATATACAAAAATCCATGTACGATCAATAAGGAAATTAGAAAGAAAACTAAAAGGAAAGAGAAAGGACTGAATAGTGGGGAATTTATTAAAAGCTAGAAAGTTTTAGAAGTAAATAAGTGTAGCACATGTAATAATAAACATGGAGCATTATATGCTGATAATTCAGTAAAAACCATAGCATGTTATAGAAAAACCGTAATTTAGATTTATCATGTTATTAAGTGTGTATATACATATCATCTTTCCAGCAGCTTTGGTAGCAGGTGGCAAAGTTCTTCGTATATATCTATATATATATATATATATATATATATATATATATATATATATATATATATATATACATACATATAAGTATTTGAAGAGCAGGATGGAAAAATATGAGAAACGCATCAAAGATAGGAAAGCCACAAAATTTCGGAGAGATCGTATAGATTACGAATCAGGACGGATCTATACATTCGCCAGAAAACTCGATTCGGAGAGGCGACAGAAGATCTATAGCGGCCAAATAGACCACCAGGAGAATGTGCAAAGTGAAGTCAGCTCAGACACTGGCTCGGAACAAGAACCAGAGGAGCAGGGCCATAGAGGGGTGCGAGACGTGAGGCTAGCTGTAACTGAGGAATTCCGTTTCATGCTTCTGGAACAACAGACAGACCATCGCACGACGAGAGGACGCGGGAGAGGAAGAGGCCAAGGAAGAGGAAACAAAGGAGAGGAGGTGAGGGATATAGGAGGAGCACAAGATTGGCAAGCAAAAAGATCATTGCGTCAATACGAAGAAACAAAACAAAAAGTGATGGACAATACAACGGTGATTAATTTGAGCAATATGAAGCTAACGGAGGATGAAGAATCGATTCTGAAATTAGGTATGTCCTTCTGCAGCAGTAATGAATACAATTACCCGAGTAACAGAATGGATCTATACCGCTTCATTAGAAAGCTCAAATTGTCGAAAATGCATTTGAACCAACATAAGACTAATCAAGCACCGCAAGCAGGAGCACTAGAACCCTCTAATAATGAAACCTCCCTGAATGTAAATGACATACCCACCTTGACAGACATAATCTCACTGGCTAGTGAAGATAACCCACCAGAAAACGAGGAACAATCGATGCTGTCTTTTGTAGGTATGAACAAAGAAGATCATACCCCATTTCGACCACCATCTAGATTTTTGCCCCAAACCATAAAAGACAACCTTGACATTTTTGGGGAAAATGTAACCAAGGACTTGAAACAACTATATATTGCGGCAAATCAGAAGAAAAAGAAAATGTGTCCAAAAAAAGCACTTTTCCACAAGACAGTGAATAAACTCCAGAAAGAAGATGGAGTACTGATTAAACCCTCGGATAAGGGAGGGAATATTGTTCTATGGGGTAGGGAACTGTACAAAAAAGAGGCCCTCAATCAATGGAACAACAGTAACTGTTACATCCGGATAAATATGAAGGAATATGAGAAGATGAAATAACTATTCTTCATAAGGCTGGATGTGTGGAAAGATAAAGGCTTACTGAGCTGGGATGAATATAAATTCATTAAAAGAGATAAACCAACGATCCCGGTGACCTAGTTTAGGACACCCCCCGCGCCGCACGGCCACCAGCTGCTGCGTGTGCCTCCAGCCTGCCTGCCTCACTGCCCCGGCTGCCGCCGCGTGACCACGCCCCCTGCCACCGAGCGGCGTGGTCCGCGCTCGCCTGACCTGCAGGCTCCTGGGCCCCGCTTTCTTGCCCTGTGCCCCTGTACTTATTGTATTGTATTGTAAATTTGTATTTCTGTAGTGCCTGTTTGCCTGTTTTCTTGTTGCCCCCGTCTCTTCCCTCCCCGCTCCCCGCTTCCTGCCACCGCCGCTAACCACGCCCCTTTTCTCCTTCTGTACCCTCCCCGCTCCCGCCTCCCAGCCGCTCCGCCCCCCCTCGCACTTGGCCATATATGGCGACCGTGCGACGCAGGTGAGTGTGACCTAGTTTAGGACACCCCCCGCGCCGCACGGCCACCAGCTGCTGCGTGTGCCTCCAGCCTGCCTGCCTCGCTGCCCCGGCTGCCGCCGCGTGACCACGCCCCCTGCCACCGAGCGGCGTGGTCCGTGCTCGCCTGACCTGCAGGCTCCTGGGCCCCGCTTTCTTGCCCTGTGCCCCTGTACTTATTGTATTGTATTGTAAATTTGTATTTCTGTAGTGCCTGTTTGCCTGTTTTCTTGTTGCCCCGTCTCTTCCCTCCCCGCTCCCCGCTTCCCGCCACCGCCGCTAACCACGCCCCTTTTCTCCTTCTGTACCCTCCCCGCTCCCGCCTCCCAGCCGCTCCGCCCCCCCCTCGCACTTGGCCATATATGGCGACCGTGCGACGCAGGTGAGTGTGACCTAGTTTAGGACACCGCCCGCGCCGCACGGCCACCAGCTGCTGCGTGTGCCTCCAGCCTGCCTGCCTCGCTGCCCCGGCTGCCGCCGCGTGACCACGCCCCCTGCCACCGAGCGGCGTGGTCCGTGCTCGCCTGACCTGCAGGCTCCTGGGCCCCGCTTTCTTGCCCTGTGCCCCTGTACTTATTGTATTGTATTGTAAATTTGTATTTCTGTAGTGCCTGTTTGCCTGTTTTCTTGTTGCCCCCCGTCTCTTCCCTCCCCACTCCCCGCTTCCCGCCACCGCCGCTAACCACGCCCCTTTTCTCCTTCTGTACCCTCCCCGCTCCCGCCTCCCAGCCGCTCCGCCCCCCCTCGCACTTGGCCATATATGGCGACCGTGCGACGCAGGTGAGTGTGACCTAGTTTAGGACACCCCCCGCGCCGCACGGCCACCAGCTGCTGCATGTGCCTCCAGCCTGCCTGCCTCGCTGCCCCGGCTGCCGCCGCGTGACCACGCCCCCTGCCACCGAGCGGCGTGGTCCGTGCTCGCCTGACCTGCAGGCTCCTGGGCCCCGCTTTCTTGCCCTGTGCCCCTGTACTTATTGTATTGTATTGTGAATTTGTATTTCTGTAGTGCCTGTTTGCCTGTTTTCTTGTTGCCCCTGTCTCTTCCCTCCCCGCTCCCCGCTTCCCGCCACCGCCGCTAACCACGCCCCTTTTCTCCTTCTGTACCTTCCCCGCTCCCGCCTCCCAGCCGCTCCGCCCCCCCTCGCACTTCGCCATATATGGCGACCAAGCGAACGCGCAGCGGTCACGCGCAGCGGGCGCGCCGATTGCGCGCCAAAGGTAAGCCCGTCTGCGCCCGTCCGCGCCTGGACCGCGCCCAGTGCCAGGACCCCTGGCCCCCACAGACGGAAGACGACCCGATTGTCCTACAACGCCACCGAACTCAGCGCACTCAACACCGGCGGCATCCCTGGATGTTACCGAGCCACCCCGAAGCACACCCACGGACCCTTCAGCTGCCATGCCTGCAAGTTCACCTGCATCCGGACCTGCCCCACACCAGCACCCGCCAAGCCGAACACCAGCAGCAACCACCTCAAGTGCATCCTGCTCAACACCCGCTCCGTCCACAGGCACGCCATCGAACTCTGGAACCTCCTCGACACCACAGCTCCTGACGTTGCCTTCCTCACGGAAACCTGGATGAACGACTCCTCAGCACCCGACATCGCCATCGCCATCCCAGAGGGATACAAGATCACCCGGAGAGACCGTGACAACCAGACTGGAGGAGGCATCGCCATCATCCACAGGGACACCATCCACATCTCGACCAACACCGACGACACCCTGAAAACAGCCGAACACCTGCACTTCCAGATCCACACCGACCCGAAGACCACCCTCAGGGGGACCCTATTCTACCAACCCCCGGGACCACGCACACAATTCAGCGAGGACATTGCCGACTTCGTCAGCCCGCATGCCCTCCCCTCCGCTGACTACATCCTCCTGGGGGACCTCAACTTCCACCTGGAGAACAACAACGACCGCAACACCACCACCCTGCTCGACAACCTCGCCAACCTCGGACTCAAGCAGCTGGTATCCACCCCCACCCACCTCACCGGACACACACTCGACGCAGACTTTTCATCCAGCAAAGACATCGCCTTCAACCACGCCACTGGACTCCACTGGACGGATCACAGCTGCGTCCACTTCACCTTCCAAAGAACGATGATCCACCACCACCAGCAACCAGTTGCTCGAAGAAGCTGGAACAAGATCTCAGCCGACCAGCTCGCCGCTTCCCTGAGCCAGCACCCCCCCGCCAGCTCAGCGAACCCCAGCCAGGCCGCCGACAACCTCACGAAGTGGATCAACAACTGCGCGGACGAACTCGCCCCACTGAGGACCCTGCCTAGCAGACCCGGCAGCAAGAAGGCCCCATGGTTCACCGACGAACTCAAGAGCTCCAAGAAGAACTGCCGAGCCCTCTAGAAAGCCTGGAGAAGAGAACCAACACCGGACAACACGACCGCCCTCAAGATGGCCACCCGGAAGCACCACCAACTGATCCGCGCCACCAAGAAAACTGCATTCAAGGAGCGGCTGGACAACAACGCACACAATTGCAAGGAACTCTTCAACATCGTCAAAGAGCTCTCCAACCCCAACGCCGGAAACAACGACATCACCCCATCGCAAGACCTCTGCAATTCCCTCGCCTCCTACTTCCACAACAAGATCGCGGACATACACAACAGCTTCAGCACTCAACCGACGCACGCCACAACCGAACCACCGCCCCCCACCACCACCCTCCGCGCCTGGACTCCGATCAGCACCGAAGACACCATTCGCATGATGAACTCCATCCACTCCGGATCTCCGACCGACCCCTGCCCTCACCACGTCTTCAACAAGGCCGAAGCGGTCATCGCACCCCACCTACGGGACATCATCAACACCTCCTTCGACACCGCCACCTTCCCGGAGAGCTGGAAGCACGCCGAACTCAGCGCCCTTCTAAAGAAACCTACAGCGGACCCCACCGAACTCAAGAATTACCGCCCCATCTCGCTCCTCCCGTTCCCAGCCAAAGTCATAGAGAAGACCGTCAACAAGCAGCTGGCCGCCTTCCTCGAGACGAATGGATCCCTCGACCCCTCCCAGTCTGGCTTCCGAGCCAACCACAGCACCGAAACCGCCCTCATCGCTGCCACCGATGACATCCGAGCCCTGATGGACAACGGAGAAACAGCGGCCCTCATCCTCCTAGACCTCTCCGCGGCATTCGACACTGTCTGCCACCGCACCCTAGTGCAGCGCCTCAGCAACGTCGGAATCCAGGAGAAGGCACTGGAATGGATCATCTCCTTCCTCGACGGAAGAACACAGAGAGTCCGTCTACCACCGTACAAGTCAGAGGCCACCGAAGTCATCTGCGGCGTCCCTCAAGGATCCTCGCTGAGCCCCACCCTCTTCAACGTCTACATGAGTCCCCTCGCGGCCATCGCACGCCAACACAACCTCAACATCATCTCCTACGCCGACGACACCCAGCTGATCCTCTCCCTGACCAACGACCACGCCGCCGCCAGAGCCAACCTTCACGAAGGGATGAAAGACGTAGCCAAGTGGATGACGACCAGCCGCCTGAAACTGAACTCAGACAAGACAGAAGTCCTCATCCTGGGCTCCTCGCCCTCCGCCTGGGACGACTCCTGGTGGCCCCCCGCCCTGGGCTGCGCACCCAAACCGACAGACCACGCACGCAACCTGGGCTTCATCCTGGACTCCTCCCTCTCCATGACCAGACAAGTCAAGGCCGTCTCCTCGTCATGCTTCTACATCCTGCGCATGCTACGGAAGATCTTCCGGTGGATCCCCACCGAGACCAGGAAGACGGTCACCCAGGCCCTCGTCACCAGCCGACTGGACTACGGCAACGCCCTCTACGCCGGAACCACCGCCAAGCTCCAGAAGAGACTCCAGCGGATCCAGAACGCCTCAGCCAGACTCATCCTCGACATCCCACGTCACAGCCACATCTCCAGACATCTGAAAGACCTGCATTGGCTCCCCGTCTACAAAAAAATCACCTTCCGCCTCCTCACCCACGCACACAAAGCCCTACACGATCAAGGCCCGAGCTACCTCAACAACCGCATCAACTTCTACGCTCCCAAACGACATCTCCGATCAGCCAGCCACGCCCTCGCCGCCGTCCCCCGTATCCGAAGAACGACAACAGGAGGAAGATCCTTCTCCTACCTGGCCGCCAAGACTTGGAACTCCCTCCCGACCAACCTGCGCCTGACCCAAGACCACCTCTCCTTCAGGAAGAAGCTCAAGACCTGGCTATTCGAGCAGTAGCGGCACTCCCCCCCCCCCCCCCCCCTAGCGCCTTGAGACCCTCCGGGTAGGTAGCGCGCTATATAAATGTCCGTGATTGATTGATTGATTGATTATATGCTCCCCAAGGTGCATAAGAGTCTCACCAGTCCACCAGGGAGACCAATCATTTCATCTTGTGGGAGCTTATTTGAGAACGCATCATGCTACATAGATTACTTTTTAAATCCGATGGTAAAATCATTGTCTTCATATATCAAAGACTCAACGGATTTTTTAAAGTGTATCTTTGATATACAGTGGGATGCGGAGACCATGGTATTATTGACACTTGATATTGCAACACTGTACACCAGTATAAGACACATAGATGGTTTAAAGGCAACTGGGTATTTCCTGAATAGAAGACCAATTCGACTCATGGAACACAACAAAATGATTTTGGAATTAATGGAATGGTGTCTGACAAAGTATATTTTTCTGTTTAATGATGAACTTTTTCAGCAGGAACAAGGGACTGCGATGGGCACCTGTTTCGCCCCCAGTTATGCGAATTTACATCTTGGCTGGTGGGAGGAACAGGTGCTCAGAGGCAGTCCATTGGAGCACTGGTCAGAACATATATTACTGTGGGTTAGATTTATTGATGATGTCTTCGTGCTGTGGCAGGGCACGGAGACAGATATAGAATTATTCATCAAAGACCTGAATCAGAACTCAATTAATTTAGAGTTTATAGGTCACCACAGTAAAGTCACTATAGACTTTCTTGACATCCGGGTCAAACCGTTGGGAGGGAAGTTGGAGACCTCAGTGTTCCGTAAGGCCACCGCCGGAAATACAGTGCTCCATGCGGGGAGTGCCCATCCATCTGCATTAATTAGGAGCATCCCCTTTGGGGAGTTCTTTAGAGCAAGGAGAGCATGCAGCAATCAGGCTGAGTATGATAAAGTTGAGAGTGAGATGACCCGTAGATTCATCCAAAGAGGGTATTCCCCGGCTGTAATAAAGGGGGCCTCATCTAAGGCAAGGAACCTGGATAGACAGAAAATCCGGTTTGAACCATCAAGAACAAAACAGAGGAAAACACAGAGAGAGGAGAATAAAAACCAGATTAACTCTAGATTTATAACAACATTCAATGAGAAGCATAAAGAAATAAGATCTATTTTAAATGAACATTGGCACCTAGTGAGAAATGACCTTGTACTAGGCCCTAAAATGAAGAAACATCCTGACATCACCTATAAGAGATCAAAATCATTGAAGGACTTGGTTGTAAGGAGCGAATATCAGGAAGTGAAAGGGCGAGCTCCCACCTGTTTGCATCAGAAACCAGGTTTTAGAAAATGCCCAAAATGCAAAGCGTGCCAGCATGGCGTGAATTGCACTGATTTTAAAACTTTTTTTAATAAAACCATTGTTAGTAAAAGTTTTTTGACCTGTAAATCTAGCTATGTTGTTTACCTGTTACGATGCCCCTGTCCAAAAGTATATATAGGAAGTATGACCCTTCCTGCATATAAACGAATTCTACAGCACAGGAGGGCAATGGTGAACCAAGACAGAACATATCCTATAGCGCGACACTTTGAGTCCCTTCACCAAAATAACCCGGTATTCCTACAATATTCCTGTATAGCGGAAGTCCCGAGAAAAAAGAGGGGAGGGGACAGGGAAAAGGAATTAAGGAGATTGGAAACATACTTCATCCTAGAATTTAATTGCATAGAACCACAAGGATTAAATGTGGATGAGGATCTCTACACGTGTCTGTCTTGAAGTACTCAGAGAAAAATAGAGAATAGGAAATTACACACATGGTAAATCACTGATGATATGGTGTTTTTTCTTTTCTTGCCCTTCTTGTTTTTAATGGTGAAAAGTGGTCAACATAGAGGTCAATTCAACATAAATAACCGCACTGGAAAAAATATCAAATATGATTCTAATATTTGTAAATATGTACGTACATGTGATAATAATCCCTATTGTGTTTTATTTTAATTGTGCCGGGTTGAAAAAGTAAATAGGTATTTTAGTTGATAAATGCCTAAGTTTACATAAGCACTTGCACTTTAAAAATGTCATGATAATCATTATTAGGAAAAACTGTTTTGATAATCTATATACTTTTTTAATACAGAATGTATATAATGAAATGGCTTCTTGTTTTGCTTTAATAGAAAAAAATCATAGTATGCTATATAGACATTTTTTTTTTTTAATATAGCAGAATAGGGATTTCCTGCGTAATTTGCACAACAGGCACTAGCACTTTAAATTATCAATTGTTATAAGGAAATGAGAAAGGCACTTGCCGAATATATTCGTTAAAGAACAAATATCATTTGCACTTGCACTTTGAAAATAATCCTAAACTTTATACAAATGTATTCGACCATAATTAACTATTAAGAAATGTGTGCAAGGATGTATACTCCTGCGAGGTATATAAAAAATAGTTTAATTATTGGATCGCGAAAAATATATTTCTTTTCTTTTCTCTTCTCTCCCTCTTTTTGTAAATTCATAGAGAAGTAACACACTCTAACATGATTGCAGATAGAATACGAAAGGAGGAGAGGGGAATAACCGTAATGTACAATGTAAAAACATGTTAAAGGAATAGGAACGAACATGTTAAAAGATGGCGGCCAAAGTGCACTGAGCAGAGCTGGTGGTTTTATAAGTTGAGTCCCTCTTTGATGTTATTCACCAATTGATGTGTATTTTATTGAGAAAGAAATGGTGCACAAACATCGTGAACAAGGCAGCGTGAGTCTGCTGAAACGCGTTGATGTTACGCCTCGTTCATCAAAATAAAGACCGAGTGGCCAATTTTGACCTCGGAGTGCTGGATGTTTATTTCATGAAAGAAATACACCTATATTTGGATATATATATATATATGCAAACAAAGTACTGACCTCCCGATTTCACAAAGGGAGTTTGGAAACAGGTACGGACCTCAGTCAATGCTCAATACTGTCATCCAAGAAATGCACCAAGCGGTTTCAAAGTTCAAATCCTGACATTTTATTTCATTTAGTCAGACAAGTGTCCGCCTCAGACGCGTTTCGATCGCCTCCGCGATCTTGATCGTGATATATATATATATCTATATATATCTATATATATATATATATATATATATATATTCACTGAAAAAGCCATATGCTTTAGGGAAAGTATAGTTAGTTGGACATTTCACTCGTACAAAACCATAGAAATTCCCCGTTAAAGTTAGTTCAGCTAACTATAACTCGCGCTCCCGCAATGCACTGCTGATGACATCACATATTACATCACTCATGATATGGTCAGTGACATCACCGATGACATCTCTGGCGGTCCCCAGGGCCATCGAGGGCTCCAGGAGGGGGTGCCGCGTGGCCCCCCTCCCAATGTGTATTCAGCCCCGGGGAGGTGGTGGTCCCCGGGGCTCAGGGGTCTGTTACGGACCCCCTGAATTAACATACTTAGTGTCCCCAGGAGGTGGCGGACCCCAGTGTGTGTGGGGGGGCTCGAGCCCCCCCCACACAGGTGTATATTTAAAAGAAATTAATGTCCCGGGGGTGGTGGTCCCTGGGGCAGAGAGGGGCCATGTACCTCCCACGATTATAACTAATAAAATCCCCGGGGATGGCGGTCCCCGGGGCTGTGGGGGGCTGTGTGCCCCCCGTGAATATTTATGGAAAGCCCCGGGGGGTGGCAGTCCCCGGGGCTGCGGGGGCCTCCCTGGGCTCCCACAATAACATTATTGAATGCCCCCGGAACTTGGCCCACCCGGGGGCTAAATAATAACGAAGTGCGGGAGCCCGCGGTTCGTTTTTTTTATTTTCGTGGCCGGATCCGCAGATCCTCCGCGCATCTCGACGATTTTTCTTTTTCGGAAAAAATGCTTTTTTGGGCCCTGGGGGTCCTTGTGGGAAAACCTAAGCAGGCCTAGGGGGTCAGGGTGTTTCTACCCTGCCCCCTTTTCTTGTTTTATGCGTTTGTTTCCATGGTTTCTTGTGCCTCGGTTCTACCGAGGCACAAGATGGCTGCCAACACTTCCTGGTTTAGAGTGTTGACAGCTAATTAGAATACAGCTCATGGTTGGGAGGTTGCGCGGATCCTCCGTGCCTCTAAATATCTAAACTTTTATTTTTGCTTTTCTCAGCAACTACTGAACGGATTTACACCATTTAAAAAAAGGATGATTTTTGAAGCAAGCACTACCTTTTTGCCAAATTTTGTGTAATTCCATTCAGCAGTTCGGACTGTAGTCGTGTTTTAAGTTTCCTATGGGAAATTGATTTTCTGACCTCTATATTTTGAATTTCTCAGAAACTACTCAACAGATTCACACCATTTAATAAAATGTCTCTTTCTAAACCAAGGGCTACCTTTTTGCCAAATGTGGTGTAATTCCATTCTGCAGTTCGGGCTGTAGTCGTGTCTAAAGTTTCCTTTGGAAAATAACATGGAGAAAACACGCTTTGGGACCCCCCTTTTATCTCTACACCCGCTTGGCGAATCACCTCGAAACTTTCAAGATAGGAGCTGACCGGATCGCCCCACGAGTTTTGAAACTTTCGCGAAGATTCGTCATCCGGCGCCAAAGTTATTGGGAAAAGAAAAAAGGTTTTTCCTATGGAAACTAGGTCCTACCTAGACTAACTACTGGCGACTGCCAGTAGGATATATATATATATATATATATATATATATATATATATATATATATATATATATATATATATATATATATATATATATATATATATGTGTGTGTGTATATATATATGTGTGTATATATATATATATATATATAGTTAGGACCGTGTTTCCATAGGAAATCCGCAACATTCTATTTGGAATAACTTTGGCGCCGGTTGACGAATCCTCGCGAAATTTTCAAAATAGGTGGGGCGCTCCGCTCCGCTCCTACCCTGAAAGTCTCGGGGGGATTCGTCAAGCGGGGGCTGAGAAAAAAGGGGGGTCCCAAAACGCGTTTTCCCCATGCAATTTTCCATAGGGACCTTTAGTCCAAGGTACAGCCCGAATGGCTGAACAGAATTACATGAAATTTGGCAGAGAGGTAGTCCTCAGGTCAGGGATGTGCCTTTTGCAGGTCTGGTGTCAATCTGTTCAGTAGTTCCTGAGAAAATCAAAAGTAAAATCATATATATATGTGGGCGGAGCCTAACCACACATCTCATCCTGAGATCTGATTGGCTGTCAGCACTTCATCCAAGAAGTGTTGGCAGCCATCTTGGGACCAATATACATGATAGCAACTCATTAAAAAGCATTGCAGTTAATAGAAGGTTTTAAGACTTTAGTTACATTATAAATCATTTGTTGATGGGACCATACTCATTTTAGGACTTGTGGTATGTTCTAAGGTGATTTCACCATGTGAAAAAGCCTTCTGCTGGGATATCATGATTGAGAGAAAAATATTTTCTCATGCTTTTCCCACAGAGGTTTGGAAGGTGATCTATAAGCTAAACTGAGAGCTTATTTTCTGTAAATTCACATTATCTTTCTCAGTCATGTGAGAATGAATTCTGCCATTCTCAGTGAAACATGTACATCCAACAAGGGCAGAGACTGTCAGTTGATTCCTTTGTGTTCTACTGCAGCTTCCCAGAGTGTTCCAAAGAACAACTAGAGCGCTAACAGTCCTACTTATGATAAACGTATGGCACACCTGAAGCCATCTTGCTTGGATTAAAGTGGGCACTCTTAAAACATTTAATTTAAAAACGAAAAAAATGAGGGGGTTCATTTTTCCATAAAAAGTATGATTAGTGCTGCAGAAAGAAAAATTAGGGCACTTTTTGAGTGACTTCTCAAATCCTCTTCTATTTCATTAAAAAATTCTGACATGCAGACTGAAACATGCACTTTCAATACCAGCAGCAGTTTTCCCTGGTGAGCAGTAGCTTTACTACAGTGATCTAATGAACAAAAAGAGTGCTAACATTCTGAATTTATGGCAAATGTGTGACACATCTGAATGCCTTTGGAATCAAAGAAAAAAACTGAAAGTATTTCCTACTGAGGAGACTGCAGTAAATGAGGAAATTAGCAAACTTCATAACAAATAAGTCTGCCAAGATGGCCACCAGAGACAAAAGAGCCCAAATGTAGCCCAAATATCACCCAGATGTAGCCCAAGTATAGCCCAATTACAGAATGTCCCAGAGTGTTCTTAAAAACAACTAGAGCACTTACTGTCTTCATTATGACAAAAGTATGGCACACCTGAAGCCATCTTGATTGGAATAAACTGGTAACACTTAAAACATTTAATTTAAAAAGGAACACAATGAGGGGTTCATTTTGCCATAGAAATTATGATTAATGCTGAAGAAAGAAAATGAGGGCACATTTTGAGTGACTTCTCAAATCCTCTTCTATTTCATTAAAACATTCTGACATGCAGACTGAAACATGCACTTTTAATACCAGGAGCAGACTTCCATGGTGAACAGTAGTTTTACTACAGTGATCTAATGAGCAACTAGAGTGCTAACATTCAGAATTTATGGCAAATGTGTGACATATCTGAATACCTTCATGATGGAATCAAAGTAAAACACTGAAAGCATTTCCTATTGAGGAGACTGCAGTACATGAGGAAATTAGGAAACTTCATGACAAATAAATCTCCCAAGATGGCCACCGGAGACAAAAGAGCCCAAATGTAGCCCAAAATCACCCAGATGTAGCCCAAATATAGCCCAATGACAGAAGTGTGCAAAACACTTATTATTTTGTGTTTTTGCAGTGTTATATAGTGCAGACTTGTCAGGTATTGGAGTGCTTTACATGAGCATTGGTTACATCACACAAGAACAAATTCATTTTGGTTGTAGACATGGGGAGACTAAGTGATTTGACCAGAATCACAGAATGTCGAGCTGAAGCAGAAACTCCAACCTGGTTCCCCAGTTGCAAAGTCTGCAGTTCTGGAAGTAACACCACATCCTCTCCCCTAAGTGCAACATTTAATCAAGTGGTCAACTGGATAAAAAAACTTAAAGGTAACAAATAATTTAAAAGTGCTTTCTCGCTATTTGAAAACTCAGAAAATATGTCCTTATTTTAGTCTTTTAGAGCACTAACCATAATTTTGATGCCAATAAGACCCTCTCATATATGTAATTTCTAAAGGAAATGCTCTAGGTATTACAGTTTTGGTTACATCAAGATGACGTCAGGCGTTCCACACTTTTGTAATAAATATAGAATGTTAGCAATCTAGTTGTTCATTAGGATACTGTTGAGAGGCAGAGGCCAGGGGCACGGACTCTGAAAATTGAAGGCAGGTAGGAGGGTGCAAAGGCAACAATTTAACCACACTGAGCAGGCAGGAAGGGCCGTGGCAGCACAACAGACTATGGAGGGCAGTGGAAAGGGGGGCAGGGGCAACAAACCAACAATACAGGACTTGCAAGAGAGGCTGTGGCAATGTAATAGACCATTGTGGGCAGAAGGAAGAGGCAATGGTAGTACAACCATACATGCCAACAGACCCGATTCAGCCAGGAAACGTCCAATGTTTTTAAGCTCAAATGTGCTTTATTTTATCTGTCTCCTGTCTACAATCTCCTCTTTTTCAATGTAACTCAAAGGGGAAAATCAATACCCCAGTTTTTTTTCAAAATCTCCCTCTTACCAAGTTCAAAATGTTCGCAAGTATGGTACATTGAATCATGGTAGGCAGGAGGAATTGGGGTAGGGACATGGACTTGGATAACAGAGGACAGGAGGGACATGGAGAGGTGCACCAAACTGACCCTGCAGGGCAGGCATCAGGGTTTGCAGCAGCACAATACACCACACAGGGCATGCGGGACGGGAGTGCAGCACAACAATCCATAGAAAGCAAGAGGGAGGGGACAGGACCATGCACATGGACAACAGAGAAAAGAGGGGCAAGAGGCAGGACCATAATGGACAGACAGGAGAGAAAGCTGCAGCATAACAGACCATAAAGGGCAGGAGGGATGGATCAGGGGCATTACAATGGAACAATGGAACAGACAAGCCAGGAGGGAGGGAGTAGGGGTCTGCACATGTAAACAGAGGGCTGGGGGCAAGAGGGCAGGGCAGGAGCAGCAAGATGGCCATGGAGGTCAGGCAGGATGGGCACTAGAAGCAAGACACACAATGAAGAGCAACAGTGAGACTGTGATGGCATACACACAGACCATGGAGGGAAGGTGGGAGGGGTTCAGGGGCAGCTAACTGACCACACAGGGAAGGTGGGAGGGGCCATGGCAGCACAGAAGACCATGCATGGCAAGTGGGAGGGTTAGTGGTAGCACAATGGCTATGATGGGCAAGAAGGAGGGTGCAGGGGCATGCACAAAGGACGATGGAGGATAGAAGGGAGGGTCAGGACCTGTGCACAGACAAAGTTCAGGGGAAGGGGCCTCACAACAGACCGCACGGGGCAGGTAGGAGGAGCAGTTGCAGCACAACAGACCAGGGAGGGCAGAAGGGTGTGGCAGTACAATGGACCATGTAGGACAGGAGGAAGAGGATAGGGGCATGGCATGTGGACAGGCAGGGTGGAGGTGGCAGGGACAGGTTACAGTCATCTGACAATGCTAGGAAGGTGGGAGGGGAGTGGCAGCTCAACAGAACACTCAGAGTAGATAGGAGTGGCAGGTCCATGGAACATGGTGGGCAAAAAGGATGGAGCAGGGGCATATACAAAGACATCGGAGGGCAGGGGGAAGGAGAATAGGGGCAGCAAGCTAAGCACAGAGTTTAAGCAGGAGGTCAATGATGGGGCATAGAATTGGGCAATGGAGGGCAGGAGGAGTGGACTGGTACATCATACTAAATTGAGGGCAGTGGCAGCACATCAGACTATGCATGGCAGGAGGGAGGAGGCTAGTCCATGGATTCACACAACAGAGGATAGGGAGGAGAGGGATGGGGCAGCAAGCTAACTGTTCAGAGAAGGCGGGTATTAGGAACTTTATTGTTTTTAAAACGTGTGTCTGTGCGAACTACTTAAAATATGAACAAGTATGCAGCATAATCTCACTTTTATTCAGGAAGAAGAGGACGTTTGTGACTGTGACTCCGGGCTCACTTGGCAGAAACACCCCCTGACCCTCCACCCCCTATCGCAAAATGTAATGCCCGTGAAAAGAGTAGGTGAACACAGTGTTATATAGAACATAGTCCTGAGAGCACGATTGAAAATGAAAACTAGATATAGTGTATGGTATAAACTATGCACCAAAAAGTGTGATATAAGATGAACCGGGCGTGAAATATAATATGCAATACATTGTGCGCAATGACAGATTCATTGGAGAGCGCGAGATAGCACAGGCACTAGCGCGTGCTATGCGATATGCGCCTTGGAGTATAATATGCACAGGGCAGTGTTGTGTAACCTAACTAGCCTCTAAAGTTGTAATATAAAATATGTGCTGAGGAGTGTAACATTGCATATGCACTGTGACAAAGATATGGATCCCAGATTGTAATATGTATGGCATAGCACTGTGCGTTATAACATAGGCATCGAGGAAGGCACGTTAGATGGGGCAATATAACCCGTGCGAAGACAAGTGTGGCATGACATATTCACGGGGTGGTGTTACAGTGCACATGGGCTAGAGAGTGTCATAGCATATGCACTAGCTAGTGGAATACAACACAGAGGTGTGTGGCACTCAGCAGGCAATGGTGGGTGTAAAACAGCATTGGGCTCTGCCAGGAGCGCGCTGTGACTCTCAAGTGATGTTCGTCCCCTTTCCAGAGAGTAAAATAAAAAGTATTACACATCCGGCAGTGGATGTGTGTTTTATTAACCGTGAGGGGGGTTTCTTGCATAGTTTTGGTCGAATTTTTGTCGAATCCCCTTTGAATGGCTTGGTGTGCATGTGTATTAAATGTGCCCGTCAATAGCTACCCAAGTTTGTATAAATAAACGACAAGGGTGTCTACCGGGATTAGGCACGGTAGGGCATCAGACATGTCAGAGCTGCACTAGTGGTGTAAATACATTCCAAGTGGATTCATTGTATGCATAGTCGCCTTTTAATGAATATCACGCAAATCATCATGGTGATAGGTACGTACGGTTTGTCCAGCATGTCCTAGGTGTGTCTATAAATATATATTTTTTTAAAATAATAAAAAACAGTGGCCGGCCCTGGGGATTGGGGTCAAAAAAATATAATTAGGAGACAGGCCCTGGGGGATGGGGTCATCAGGGCCAATAAATTACAATAAGAAGGGGAACCACACAGCCCCCTTCTTAAAAAATTAAAATAAATAAAAGACTGGCATCGTGCCGGAGGCCACGCCCCCTCCTTGCAGCACTCTGCAAACGCGCCCCCTGGCAAGTTGTAAGTTGGGGAATAAATTCCTCTTCAATACTGAGGGTCCCTGAGGGCCAACTAGTCCAACAGGCATCTCCAGTATGCACCAGGGAGCTGCGCTGCAGACAGGTGTTCCGAGGCCAAGCCCCTTTTTACAGCTCTCTGCAACGCAGCTCTGTGGCGCTTACTGGAGGTACCTAGTGGT
The DNA here is from genome assembly GCF_964204655.1 of Triturus cristatus. Classification (NCBI taxonomy): domain Eukaryota; kingdom Metazoa; phylum Chordata; class Amphibia; order Caudata; family Salamandridae; genus Triturus; species Triturus cristatus. The sequence continues at coordinate 345,352,307 of NC_140586.1, forward strand.
CTAGTTTGACCCTAGGGACCCTTAGGATTCAAGGGGACTTAATCTCTCAACTTAGAACAGCCACAGGGCGCGTTTACACAGTGGTGAAGGGAGGGGACGGGGCCTGAGGTGACGTGTGCAAACACGCACTATGGCACGTTTTAAATTGGGGATATAATTTTCCTTCAATACTGAGGGCCCCTGGGGGCTAACTAGCCCACCAAGTGGTTCCAGTAAGCGCCACTGAGCTGCATTGCAGAGAGGTGGTCCAGGCCGTGCCACTTTTTACACCTCTCTGCAACGCAGCTCTGTGGCACTTACTGGAGGTACCTAGTGGGCTAGTTGGACCCTAGGAACCTCAGGATTCAAATGAACCTAATCTCCCAACTAAAAACGGACACAGGGCGTGTTTACACAGTGGTGAAGGGAGGGGACGGGGCCTGAGTTAACGTGTGCAAAAACGCCCTGTGGCCTGTTTTAAGAGGTAGTTTGAATCCCCTGCCCTATTATATACTAGGAACTTACAGAGGAGGTAATGCTAATCACAGGGGGACCCCAACGCATAATGTTCCCTAGTGTATGTAGGTGTTTTCACTGTATTCTAAGTGTCTTTTAACATAGCACTGGCTCTAGGACTGGTTAGTCAGACTCAGTTACCACCAGTATCCGTCTGAAAAAGTTGAGGGTACAGGATGATTTTGCAACAAGGCTTCTTTCTGCTCTTCTTTTTATCTTTATGCACGTTATCCTTCTTCCTGCACTTTTCTTCGTCTTTGAGGACTTCTGTTGCTTCTTTCTGCACTTCTTTTTTTTCTTTCTGTGCATTTTTTCTTCTTTCTTCACATGTCCTATCTCTGTAGGCATAGTTAGAAATTAGCATTTAAAAAACCTTTGAAATTCACAGAAAAAACCATAGGTTTCAGGCACGTTATAGTTAGGAATTAGCATTTAAAAAACCTCAGGCATTCACTGAAAAAACCATAGGTTTCAAGGGTGTTATAGTTAGCTGGACTTTTCACTTGTACACAACCATTGAAATTCCCCCGTTATAGTTAGTTCAGCTAACTATAACTCGCGCGCCCGCAATGCACTGCTGATGACGTCACATATTACATCACTCATGACATGGTCAGTGACATCACTCATGACATCACTGATGACATCTCAAATGACATCATCCTTGTGATAGAGTGGCAGACCTCCTCTCACCCTAATATAACCTTTGATACACACATTCAAAAATAGAGACTAAACTTTTCAAAACAATGGACATACCAATACCAGTTACAACAACCTCTTCAGTAATTCTAAGATCCACATACACATCCACTCATCAGTCCTATACAGTCACTCATACATGTCTTCACTCATCATATGTACTCATACACCTATAAATCCTGTTACACAATGCCACTCATCCATAGAGTTACTCACACACATAGTCACTCATGCTAATAAAGAATCAAACATACATGTATTTGCATATACAGTTATACACACACCACCACACTTAATTCTACAGAAACTTACACATACTTAGTCTTTTAAACAATCACTTATAGAAACACATACTTATTCATACAGGAACTCTTTCAATCTCTCACTCTCACATATACTCACTTATATACACCAATAGTCACATATACTAGTTTAAAACATATGTAGTTACTCATAAAGACACTATTGAGACAGTCATTCACTCACTAACACACCCATACACACACTCATCCACCCATACAGTCCTGCACACATGCTGTCTTCAACACATACAAAGAGTGAGTGACTCATTCATGCACCTATGCACTACGTAATACCCCCCACCGAACCATGCAGACACTCAGACTGATACTCAAAAAACCAACTAATAACCTATATAGACACCCATGTAGCTACTCCCCAACCCATGCAGCCACTTATACACAAAGTGAGAGACTGATACAGATATTTACATATTTAAACATTACTCACTAAGCCATGTATTCACTATGATACACTTAATCAGTCAGTTACACAATCAATTTTTCAAAAACAAATCATCCATTTAGACACTTATATACCCATTTATTCTTCCATCGACCTTGAGATATACATATATAAAACATATTTAATTTTCAGAAAAACACACATTGTGTAACAGGGGATGTATAGGTGTATGAGTACATATGATGAGTGAGTACATGTATGAGTGACTGTATAGGACTGTTGGTGAATGAGTGGATGTGTATGTGGATCTTAGAATTACTGAAGAGGTTGTTGTAACTGGTATTGGTATGTCCATTGTTTTGAAAATGTTAGTCTCTATTTTTGAATGTGTGTATCAAAGGTTACATTAGGGTAAGAGGAGGTCTGCCACTCTATCACAAGGATGATGTCATCAGTGATGTCATCAGTGATGTCATTTGAGATGTCATGAGTGATGTCATGAGTGATGTCACTGACCATGTCATGAGTGATGTAATATGTGACGTCATCAGCAGTGCATTGCGGGCGCGCGAGTTATAGTTAGCTGAACTAACTATAACGGGGGAATTTCAATGGTTTTGTACAAGTGAAAAGTCCAGCTAACTATAACACCCCTGAAACCTATGGTTTTTTCAGTGAATTTCTGAGGTTTTTTAAATGCTAATTCCTAACTATAACGTGCCTGAAACCTATGTTTTTTTTCTGTGAATATATATATATATATATTCAGATTTTAGACAAATGTGGTAGAAAATTATAAATTGTACTTCACATAGAATTAATCAAGAGAGATTTACATGGGGGTTTAGTCACCTCTTCAATAAAAAGATTGTTGTAAAGCATACAAAACACTGTATTAGATGAATGGTAACGGGAGATCATAGAGCTTCCCCGTTGGCTTGGCCCTTTTTGCATGGTCAGCGCAGAACTTGTTGCCTTCCTCCTATATTTCTTCTGACCTGTTGCTGGTGATTTTATGACTCTGGGCACTTTACCACTCCTTGTAAATTGTATTTATAGATTGCTGATTCCATGATTGGCATATTTGATTTCCTGGTACGTCCCTAGTACAGTGCACTGTGTGTGACCAGGGACTGTAAACCAAATGCTGCTAGTGGGCCTGCAGCACTGATTGTGCCACCCACATGTGCAGCCTGTAAATGTAACTCAGACCTGCCACTGCAGTGTCTGTGCGCAGGTTGGTACTGCCATGTCAACCTGGTAAGTGAACCCACTTGCCAGGCCCTACACTTCCCTTTTCTTACTTATAAGACACCTCTAAGGTAGGCCCAAGGTATCCCCAGTGGCAGGATGCAGTGTATGTGAAAGGTAGGACATGTACTGAGGTGTGTGACATGTCCTGATCGTCAAAAACAGTGTATTTTGTTTTTCACTATTGAAAGACTATCTGTCCCATAGGATAGAATGGGAGTTTATTTATAACAGCTTATAAATATAACTTCCCATTGGGACAAAATAGAAAGAGGAAGTTTAGTATGCCTGGACTCAGAATATAAAAATGCATCTTTTAGTGAAGATGATTTTAATATTGTGTGTTTCAAAATACAACTTTTAGAAAGTGGCTATTTTCTTGCTTAGCCATCCTGTGTGCCTCTGCTGGTTTGTGTATTGACTGGCTGGCTTTGGAGTGACAGGGGCTGGGAGGTACATTCTCTCAGGCAGCCACCGGGGGGTGGGGGGGGGTTGATGTGTGTCCTGCCTTTCTTGAATGAATGGGGGCTGGGCTGAATAGACCTGGGCTGCATTCAGAGTAGGGAGAGGAGTTCTCACTAGCACCTGAATAGGCCTGGTCTGCATTTAGAGTGGTGGGAGGAGATTTCCCTTGGCCCTGAATAGGCCCTGTCTGCCTTACACAGTGTTGTCTCCACCTCCTGCCGGGAAACTGCACCATGAGGACGGAACTGGTTTTGGCTGGGAAAAGAGCTTCTCTGCCACCAGTGAACAAAGGAATTTGTGCTATAAAAAATGAGGCCCAGACCTCAAAACTTTAGACTACTGCTGAACTAAGGAACCTGCCAGGAAGAAGAACCGGGAAAGCTTGAGGAGGAGTACTGCCCCTGTTTTGTGTGCTGTTGGGATTGGCCTGCAGTGGTTGCTTCTGTCTTGGGCAGGGAAAGTACTGGACTGTGCTTTCATCATCCTGCTGTTAGAGATTTCTCCAAGGGCTTGAAGTAGAGCTTGCCTCCTGTTAGAAGTCTCAGGGATAAAAAAAGACTTCAAAGATCACTTCTGGGAATCAAGAGGAACCTTTGCCAGGGAGAAGAGCTGGAGAAACTGAGGAGGATTACTGCCCCTTTGCTGTTTGCTATCAGACGTTGGCTTGCAGTAGCTGTTTCTGCCAAGGAAAGGACAAGTACTTTGCTGTGTGCTGTGTCCCTTGCTTGAGGAACATCTCCAAGGGCTTGAAATAGAGGTTGCGTCCTGTTAAGATGTCTCAGGGACACAAAAGATTTCTAGCAACTCTGCTGGTGCTGCTGGACGCTGACATCTGTGAGTCCTACCCTTGCCTGAGGGGCCTCCTGCAGTCAAAAGGCCTCAGAAGAGGATTTTGCAGCTGATGTCGGCAAGAACCCGCGGGAAGCATCGCGAAACTGTGCAAAGCCTCTCGGAACCGATGCCGGGTGATGCGAAGCCTCGCTGAGTCCCACCGGGTGACGAAAAGCCTCACTGTGCAGCTCTCAGCAACGACGCTGGGCGACGCAAAGCCTCGCAAAGTGACGACTCACCTCCGGTGCGCAACCCATAGCACTTGGGTGCCAAGTCTACAAGAACACCAGGGCCGCAGTCAGAAACCGATCCATTACCTCCCCGCACAGTAAGAAACGACACATCACCTCCCCTTCAGTAAGGAACCGACGTATCACCTTCCCTGGGCGAAGGAACAAATGCATCACCTTCGCTATGACTGTTTTTGTTTGTGACTGTGACGCATCCAAGGTACTTTGTGTTGAAAGTGTTGCATCCATAGTTTGCTATGGACAGAACTGTTTCTACCTTTTGAAAGTCATATTTTGATTACTATATTGTGGATTTTTGTCATTTTGGTCTTGTTTGGTTTAGATAAAGATTACTTATTTTTCTAAACTGTTGTGGTGTCCATTTGTAGTGTTTTCACTGTATTGCTGTATGTGTGCACAAATGCTTTACACACTGCCTCTAAGATAAGCCTGTCGGCTCGTGCCAAGCTACCAAGGGGGTAAGCTGGGGTTATTTTAGAAGTGTATCGCCCTTACCCTGACTAGGAAGAAGGGTCCCTACTTGGACAAAGGTGCAAACCATTGCCAACTAGAGACCCCCAATTCTAACATTTCCTTTTCATAGCAAGTGAAATAGGTGCAATATAAACTCTATCAAGTCTATGGGTATAACAAATTGTGTACCTCCAAGCTTGAAACAAAATGTGTTTTCGAGTTCTTCCACTTTTTGGTAATTTGTTGTTCTGCGACTGCTAAAATAAGGTAATATTTATTTTTAAATATAATCACTCCAGTCTTCCGTTAAGCTACCTAGGAACAGATTGACATATGATCAAGAAACATTTGATTGAAACACAGAACTTATCTGTTCCTAAACCTTAATTGAAAACTAGTGAGCATTATGACGACTAAATATTACGTGTTTATAGTCTGTGCTACATTCATTACCTTAGACAATATTTGAGGAGTTATAACACATATAATATTTATGATAAACAAAGGATTAGGTAGAGTTTCTGGTCTTGAAGATTTTCAAAACTTGAAAAAATGTTATTCCACTAATTAACTTGCTTGTGTTTATGATATGATACAATACTAAAACATAAACAAGACGTCTTGAATCATGTGTCATTCTTGTTAAATACGGAGCTGCTAAACCTTTTGCTGTTAGCGCAATGTAACACTTCATATTTCCTCATTGCGCAAATCTTCATGAATCTTGAACTATTTCTGCCTGTTGCCTTCATCATTTTTTTGTGATGCATTTTGACATTTTACTTGAAAAATGTGTAAAGAAACGTGCACATTTGTTTGCATCCACTTTGCATATTTAATATTCACCTCTTTACAAAATGTGGCTGCAAACCCTGGAACACCTGGCATGCCACTCGTATCAGCATGGTCCTAAACACCAATGCAAAAATGTTGCATACATTTTTAGCACTGCAATAATCTCTAAATCACTCCTTTGTATATCCGAGAGTCAGTGTGTTAAAATGTGTTCTAATGTGTTCATGAGAATGTGCGTGGCGAGTGATTGTTAGTGATTTCTTTAGAAGGAATTATGCCCTAGTATTTAATCAGAGCGCCCCCACTTTACTTGCTCCTTTGTCAAGATCTCATCTTAAAGCAGTAGTGGTTCAGGTAAACATGGCACCAAGGGTTGGGACATAGCACTGACCCAAACTATATGCTGTCTCAAAAGTAATTTGAATGAAAGTGTTTCTTTCACTTCTAATTTAAAAGATGCACCCAAGGAGTAAGTCGAGAACTCATCATCTTGTAACTAATGTAATAGATTATATGCACCCTACAAAACATTATAAGGATATAAATAGTTACTGAGGAGTCCTATGACCATATAAAGCAATAAGGATGTAGTTATGTGCAAAGTTACAACTTTTCCACCAGGGAACTTCCAGTAATTCTTACATACACTAAACTTTTCTACCAGTAGTTTGTGAAGTTTACTGCCTATGGGTTTTGACATTTCAATCAAGAACTTTGTCTGCTTTTAAGCTATGACAACATCCATCCAGATATAAAGTTGAAAGGGAAATAGTGACAAAGTTAACTCATGGGAAAACGACAAATCCATTTTCATTGCCAAATAACACTTGCTTATGCCAGACTCTCCTGAATCTATCACCAATTGACGTCACCCTCTCTGTTCCCGGCCGCTATCATGATGAGTTGGTCCAGCATGATTTTGTGTGTGTTCTGGGGTACCTACAGGCAAATAGAAATAATCTTGGTCCCAACATAGTTCCATGTTCTCTCTAATTCCTTTTTCATCTATGTGTGGCAATGAATGGTGTCTGTACACTGCAGACGAGGCTATGTGCACCGAAGACATGCATCAACTGTCTTTGCAAGCAAGCTCAGTGTGCGAGCTGCAACAATCAGTGGTGCTTGCCACTCCTAACATTTGTTTGAAAATAAAGGCAAAGAGTTGCATTTTGACTCACATTTTGCTGTGTGTGCTACTCACTCTTACGACTTGTGTACCAGTCTCAGGGTACAGTGTGCCCAATTGTGCATATAACCATTATTTGCTTCCTTGTGACAGCATTGTTTCCTATACTATCTTGGTCATTGCTGTGCAGGCATTTCCTTTTTTATATATTTTTATTGAAGCAACACCTTTTCCCCCATAATTATTCCAAACCCTGAACCCCACACTTAAATACATCACAAGAAATTCATAGGCTATAAAGATGATCAACATTAAATCACTGTGAGTTCTTATTTCATATCAACAGACAAAAAAAAGGCTTACGGAGAAAAAGCACCCCTAGAGAATCCATTCATCATTTAGCAGCAAATTCTAAATACAGTAGTGCACAATACGTAGCAGATGCAATGTTAACAAGCCTAAAACCCACACCAGCCCACCTTTTGGTTTCCTACTCCAATTATTGCGGCAAAATAATCCCATAAAGTGCTAGTGTGTTCTACCTATCCGATTGTTGAACCCACTTTCAATTCGCTATGCGTTTCAAAATTCGTATTCCCTTTTTCTTGGTTTTATGTCCCTTTCGAGTATATATAGCTTTCTCAAGACTATATGTCACTAATAATCTGGCCAGCCATTGTTGGAACAAGGGAGGTACTGGGTCTAGCCAAGCTGAAGCAATGCATAATCTATACACAGCCATTGCTATGCTTAACAGGGAACACCCATCTTCTGCCCCCAGATTGGTAATACCCAGTTACATTAACGGGGGGCTAAATCAATAAATAATTGCAGTTTGCTTCTCAAAAATTCAGATTACATGTAGCAAACATATGGACCAAATCTGCCTTGTGCAAAGTACAGCTTGGACAGTACACTCCTTTTCCCTCCCCCATTTTGCTATCCGATATGGGGTGTAATAAAGTTCAAAACAAGTCTTTTAATACTGTGTTTGGAGGTTAGCAGCCATTAAAACCTATTGGGAGCTTATAAAAGCATTTTGAAATGCAGTCTCAGTGATATCTAACTTAACTTGCCACTTGGTAGAACACTTATCCAAATCATCTTTCATAAGTTTGTTAAGCATCCTGTACATACCCCCAATTCATGGGGGGCTAGGCTGTAATAGTTTGTCTGCAAATTTTCTTTCTCCATATCTTTCAAATCCCCCCCCCTTTTCTGTAAATAATTTCTAACCTGAAGATATTAAAAAAATTCTCTATGGGTTAGACCAAATTTCAATCTTAATTCATCGTATGATATAATACTACAAATTGAGGAAAAACAACCTATTTGTTTTATCCCGGCCTTAAAACAGTTCTTTAAATAAAGGTTGTTAGACCTGGCATCATTGGCATGAGTCTCTCCTCCATTTTTTCTGTTTGCCTCCTCCGGTTACGATGTTTTTGCTGGTTTATTGCTTTGGGCACTGTGCCACTGCTGATCAGTGCCACAGTGCAAGTGCTCCCTATATTAAATTGTTACATTGATTGGTGTTACCATGATTGGCTTGGTTGACTTACTGTTCAGACCCTAGTCTAGTGCACTGCGTGTGCCAAGGGCGTGTAAGTTAACTGCTGCTGGTGGGCTTGCAGCACTGGTTGTGCCACCCACAGAAGCAGCGTGCAAAATGTGTCTCAGGCCTGCCACCGCGGCGCCTGCGTGCAGTCCCTGACTGCCATGTCGACTTGGTAAGGAAACCTACTTACCAGTCTCTAAACCTTCACTTTGCCACATTTCAGACACCTCTATGGTAGGCCCTAGGGCAGGGTGCATTGTTGGTAAAAGGTAGGTCATGCCCTGATGTGTGTGGCATGACCTAATAGTGAATCACAGCCATTTTCGTTTTTCACTATTGAAGGGCTACCTGCCTCCAATAGGCCAGACTGGGCAGACTGGTTATTAACTCCATTATAATCTATCTGACTCAGGGAGCATGGTAGCAAGTCGAGTTTAGTATCCCTGAACTCAGAATTTAATAACGCACCCTTTAGGATGGATGGGTTTTAAATTCTATGTTTGAAAATAGCACTTTTAGAAAGTGGCTATTTTCTTGTCCAACTATCTACCGGTCTCTGCTGGTTTGGTGTGTGTGTCAGGGGCTGGGTGGCTCCAGAGGTCTGAGTGAGTCAGTGTGGGGTGAATGGGGCGTTTACACGTAGAGTGAGGGAAGAGTAGCCTGCCCTGCCTGACACAATACTGGCTCCGCCTCCTGCTGGGCGACTGATAGCCCTGCTCCTGCCAGGGACAATACTGGCTCCGCCTCCTGCTGGGCGGCTGAGGACTCTGCCCTGCTCAGTGAATAGGCCAGGTGCCTCTGCCTGGCAACACCCACAACAAACCTGAGATGGTGGGAATCTCCCTGCTTGGACAAAGGGAACAAAGGGAAAAAGGGGTATAAGAGAAGGACCCCTGAACCAAGAACTCAGATCACTTCTGACAAGGAAACCTGTACCAAGGACAAGAAGCCTGCTGATCTAAGGACTTGCCTCCCCTTTCTGCCAGAGTGCTGTTTTGCTGTGGAGGAACCTGAAAGCTGCTTCTTTATTTTTGCCAAGGAACAAGGAGAGAGGAACTTGGTGTGTACTCTCTGAACACTTGCTAGGAAATCTCCAAGGACTGGAAGAGTGCCAGTCTCCTGCTGAAGTCACAGGGCCAAAGGACTTCACCATTTGCTGAATTGCTGGAAAGTGTTGTTTCCAGTACACAAGGGAAAATCTGCAGTCTCGACGCCAGCAGCAACGCCAGTGAGCAGTGGGTATCGGCCCCGGCTCCAAGTGACCCCGTCTCGACGCCGGTATCGACGCCAGTGAGGAGTGAGTATCGGCTCTACCTCCAAGCGACCCCGTCCCGACGCCGCTGCTGATCGCATCGACTCGACGCCCTTCTCGACGCCGTGAGCGCTGCTCCGGCCCGACATCCCTCGACGCCGCTGCGGATTGCCCGACTCCGAGGCACGATCGACGCCGACCTCGACGCCGACATCTCGACGCCGTGGATCATCATTTTCTTCGTTTCTCAAGGTACTGTACTTGTGGGGTCTGTTGCGACTCCAGGCTCGACGTAGCGCTCCTCGCGGTCGACGCCGAACCTTGGGAATCTTGTAGACTCGACGTCGTGTGACTCCTGTGGGGGTTACATTGTTGCCAAAGAACTGTGCTCAGAGGAATACTTTGCTAAAGAACTATTTGCCAAGAAGAAACCTTACTTGAACTATTATTTTTCCTTCCAAAGAGTATTTATTAAGACTGTGGTATATTTTTTGTCGTTATTTGGTCTTGTGCTAAGCCTTATATAAAAATACTATTTTTATAATAACTTCTGTGTCGTGTCCATCTGTAGTGTATTCACTTTATTACTGTATGTGGTCATAAATGCTTAACACACTGCCTCTGAGATAAGCCTGTCTGCTCTGCCAAGCTACCAAGGGGGTAGCAGGGGTTATCTGAGTGTGTAATCCCCTTTCCCTGACTAGAGTTGGTTGGTCCCTATTTGTCAGAAGTGTATACCTCTGCCAACTAGAGACCGCCGGTTCTAACATTGGTGGTCAGCGGTGAGGATTTGAACTTTGCATTTATGACTCATGTGCAGTGATTAGTGTACGCTACATAGTGAAAGCAGACCATAACGCAGCCACAGTCTGTTTGGTAGGATTGCCTATTTTTGTTCTCCGCTTTCCTGGAGCTTATTTTCTTAAACACTGCCAGTTTTGACCATGGAGAATGCCGGAGCTGCTACACCTGTGGAGAATGTTGTGGGGGAATTCGATAAGGAGAAGATAGATTCCTACACGCTAAAAGATCTAAAAGGTTTTTGCAAGCAGTTTAAAGTTCCTACCACAGGTGTCTCAAAGAAAGAGGGCTTCCTCAAAGCGCTGAAGGCCTGGTTAGAGGCCAGAAATCCCTCTGATCCGGTGGTGGTACCGGAAGAGGAAGAAGAAGAGGAAGAGGAAGAGCCCACAGGTGGGCCAGTGTCATCTCCAGGCAGTAGTGCGTCCTCTAGGAGCCTTTCCCCCGAAGAATTAGAAGACAGGGAGAAGGAGAGGGGGTACAAGTTAGAAATGGCAAAACTTAAATTAGGAGGGCAGTTGGAATTAGAGAATGCGAGAAGCAAGAGAGAAGCTGAAATGGAGAGCAAAAGATTAGATTTTGAGAGAGAGAAATTAGCGTTTGAACGTGAGAAGATGGTGAGGGAGATGGAGCTTAAAACTAAGAGTTTAGAGTTGAATCCCTCTGGTGGCAGCACTCCATCCGTGCCTGCAGAAAGTAGGTTTTATTTTCCTAAGGATGTGATCAAAGATTACAGTAAGAATGAGGATATTAGCCAATGGTTTAAAGCGTATGAGTTAGCATTGTTGGCCCACCGGGTCCCTGAGAAGGATTGGGGAACGGGGTTGTGGAGCCGCTTTACAAACGAGGGGAGAGATACCTTGTTGAGCCTTCCTGCTGAGGATAGGATGTCTTATACTCATATGAAAGATGCTTTAATGCTGAGATATGGCTTAACTCCAGAAAAGTACAGACAAACCTTTAGAGAATGTAAGAAGTTGCCTGGTACTACGTGGGTTGAATATGTGTCTTTTTTCTGCAGAACCATGGATGGTTGGATAAAGGGTAGCAAGGTTGATAGTTATGATGCTCTTTATGATTTGTTTGCTTGGGAGCACTTGTCTAATAACTGTTTTCCAGAGCTACGCCAGCACCTTGTTGACGGCAAGCTATCTAACCCTAGAAAACTTGCTGAGGAGGCGGACCGCTGGGTCAGTACCAGGGTCCACAAGGGTCCAGTGGGAGACTCAGCCAAAGGTGGGCAGGGTCCCCAGCAGAAGAGTGGGGGGGACAGGGGTAAACAGAGGGAGTTTCAGAAAGGGCCCCAAAGTAGTCCCCAAGGGAACCAAGGGAAGGGTTCCCAGCCTCCCCCTGTAAAGAAACCAGAGGCCCCGACAGGTAAACCTGTTCACAGGGGCCCCATGACCTGCTATGCCTGTAAGCAGGTGGGACACCGTTATTATGATCCCCAGTGTCCCATGAAGGATTCGAATGCACCGCCGCGTGCACCCCCTCGTCAGGTAGCGAGTGTAGCCCTGGGAGGGGAGGAGATGGGTGCCCCCGGTGGGTGGGGTCCCGCAGAAATGTCCCTGGTCTCTTTAGGAGACGTGGAAATGGTCCCTCCAACCCCTCTGCCTAGTAACACTAAGAAATATAGGCAGTGGGTGACCATTAATGGCCATAGGGTGGAAGCTCTCAGAGACACCGGAGCGAGTGTGACAGCTGTCAAGTGTCACTTGGTGTCCAGAGAGCAGGTGGTCCCTCATGCATTCTACCCCGTTGTAGCTGCTGACAACTCACAGAGTAAGTGTGAGGTAGCTCAAGTTCCTTTTGAGTGGGGGGGTCTCAGGTACTCTTCAGGTTGCTGTGAGGCCCGCCATGCCTGTTGATTGTCTCTTGGGCAATGATTTGGAGGACTCCCCTTGGGCTAAGGTGGAGAGAAAAGCGCATCTGGAAATGTTGGGTCTGCCTGAGTGGGTGTGTGCGACCACCCGGTCCATGTCAGTCAGTAAGGGTGTTGATGGGGGCCCGGAGCCTGCAAGTATGGCCCAGGTCCCAACCGTGAAGAGAAGAGGCAGGGGGTGCGTGAAACCGTCCCCCATCGTTCCCGCGGTCCAGGAGGGAGCAGACCCTGAGGGGGATGCCCTGGAACCGACAGGAGAACAAGTGGCCGAACTGGGAGACCTGCCCGAGCTGACCCATTGGCAGCAGGATGGTGGTCCCTCCAGGGAGGAATTTTGTGCTGAGCAGAAAGTGTGCCCTTCTCTTGTGGGTATGAGGCAGCAGGCCTCAGCCCAAACGACAGGTGATCAGTCAGGATCACATTGGGTCTACTGGGAGAACGACCTCCTGTATAGCGAGCCTAAGGCTGCTGAACCTGGGTCAGCCCGTGTGCTGGTGGTACCCCAGCGCTTCAGAGCCTTCCTACTGGGGTTGGCTCATGACGTTCCGTTAGCTGGACATCTGGGGCAGGACAAGACCTATGACAGGCTTGTCACCCATTTTTATTGGCCTCAGATGAGAAGGGATTCAGATATCCATTGTAGGACCTGTCAGACTTGCCAGGCAAGTGGGAAAAGTGGGCGGAAGCAGAAGGCTCCCCTCCAACCTTTTCCCGTCGTCAGTACCCCCTTTGAGCGAGTGGGAATTGACATTGTGGGGCCACTGGACCCCAAGACAGCCATGGGCAACAGGTTTATCCTGGTCTTGGTGGACCATGCCACCCGGTACCCGGAAGCCATCCCTCTCCGAACAGTGACGGCCCCCGTGGTGGGACGGGCACTGATGGGTGTTTTCTCCCGCATGGGGTTCCCCAGAGAGGTGGTGTCAGACCGGGGCACCAACTTCATTTCGAATTATATGAAGTCTCTGTGGAAGGAGTGTGGGGTAACCTACAAGTTTACCACTCCTTACCACCCTCAAGGTAATGGGCTGGTTGAGAGATTCAACCGGACCCTAAAAGGCATGATCATGGGTCTTGAAGAACCAATGAGGCGTAAATGGGACGTCCTCTTGCCATGCCTGCTGTTTGCTTACCGTGAGGTGCCACAGAAGTCTCTAGGGTTCAGCCCCTTTGAGCTCCTGTATGGTCACCCGGTAAGAGGACCTTTGAGTCTGGTCAAAGAAGGCTGGGAGCAATCTCCCAGGAAACCTCCCCAGGATGTATATAGTTACATGCTGGCCTTTAGGAACCAGACTCGGCGCTTCAGAGATCTTGCTCAGGCAAATCTGGAGGCCAGCCAGGAAGAGATGAAGCGGTGGTACGATCAGAATGCCACTCTGGTTGAGCTTCAACCTGGTCAGAAAGTTTGGGTCATGGCCCCTGTGGAACCTTGTGCGCTCAAGGACAGGTGGACTGGACCGTTTGAGGTTGTGGAGAAAAAGAGCGATGTCACCTACTTGGTGGACTTGAAGTCTCCCAGGAACCCCTTAAGGGTCCTGCATGTCAACCGGTTAAAACCCCACTTAGAAAGGTCCGAAGTGGGCATGCTCCTTGCCACAGATGCTGGGATGGAGGAGGAGAGTGAGCCTCTTCCTGACCTCCTGTGTGCAAAAGAAAAAGATGGGTCAGTGGATGGTGTTGTCCTCTCTGACACACTGACCCCTGAGCAGCAGCAAGATTGTCGCCATCTGTTGGTACAATTCCCTGATCTGTTCTCCTTAATCCCTGGTGTCACTCAGTGGTGTGTCCATGATGTGGACACCGGGGACAGCACTCCTGTGAGGCACAAGGCCTACAGGGTGACTGAAAAGGTCAGAGCATATATCAAGGAGGAGGTCTCCAAGATGTTTGCCTTAGGGGTGGTTGAGTCCTCTAGCAGTCCTTGGGCCAGCCCAGTGGTCTTGGTCCCAAAGGCTGCAGCGCCTGGTGCTTCACCAGAACTTCGGTTCTGTGTGGATTACCGAGGACTCAATTCGGTCACCAAGACTGACGCGCACCCCATCCCCAGAGCTGATGAGCTCATCGATCGGTTGGGGGCTGCCCGGTACCTTAGTACGTTTGATCTAACGTCTGGGTACTGGCAGATCGCCTTGACTGATGGGGCAAAAGAGAGGTCTGCATTCTCCACACCAGATGGGCACTACCAGTTCCGTGTGATGCCCTTTGGGATGAAGAATGCCCCTGCCACATTCCAGAGGTTGGTTAACCAGGTATTGGCCGGGCTGGAAGATTTCAGCGCCGCCTACCTGGACGATATAGCAGTGTTCAGCGCCAGCTGGGAGGAACACTTGCGCCACCTCCAGGAAGTGTTGTTGGCCCTGCGCAGAGCAGGCCTCACAATCAAGGCTAGTAAGTGCCAGATTGGGCAGGGTTCAGTGGTGTACTTGGGGCACCAAGTAGGGAGTGGCAAGGTGGCCCCCCTGCAACCCAAGATAGATACCATCCTGGCTTGGGAACCGCCCAAAACCCAGACTCAGGTGAGAGCCTTCTTGGGTCTCACGGGTTACTACAGGAGGTTTGTCAAGGGGTATGGCAACATTGTGCACCCCTTGACCTCGCTGACTTCCAGGAAGCAGCCGAGACTTGTGATCTGGACTGACGCCTGTCAGAAAGCCTTTGACACCCTGAAAACTGCAATGTGTACAGCACCGGTCCTCCAGGCACCCGACTTTTCAAAAGAATTCATTGTCCAGACGGACGCTTCAGAGCATGGTGTGGGGGCTGTTCTAGCACAGATGAATGAGGAGGGCCGAGACTTACCTGTAGCCTTCATCAGCCGGAGGTTACTTCCCAGGGAACAAAGGTGGAGTGCGATAGAGCGTGAGGCATTTGCTGTGGTCTGGGCGCTGAAGAAGCTAAGACCCTACTTGTTTGGGTCTCACTTCCGGGTTCAGACGGACCACAGGCCCCTCAGATGGTTAATGCAGATGAGGGGTGAGAACCCAAAGCTGTTGAGGTGGTCCATTTCCCTACAGGGGATGGACTTTACGGTGGAACACCGCCCTGGTACAGATCACGCCAATGCTGATGGTCTGTCCAGATTTTTCCGCCTTAGTGATGAGGACTCCCTGGGTGAAGGGTAGTTCTCCCCACATTTCAGCTGGAGGGGACACGTGTTAGACCTGGCATCATTGGCATGAGTCTCTCCTCCATTTTTTCTGTTTGCCTCCTCCGGTTACGATGTTTTTGCTGGTTTATTGCTTTGGGCACTGTGCCACTGCTGATCAGTGCCACAGTGCAAGTGCTCCCTATGTTAAATTGTTACATTGATTGGTGTTACCATGATTGGCTTGGTTGACTTACTGTTCAGACCCTAGTCTAGTGCACTGCGTGTGCCAAGGGCGTGTAAGTTAACTGCTGCTGGTGGGCTTGCAGCACTGGTTGTGCCACCCACAGAAGCAGCGTGCAAAATGTGTCTCAGGCCTGCCACCGCGGCGCCTGCGTGCAGTCCCTGACTGCCATGTCGACTTGGTAAGGAAACCTACTTACCAGTCTCTAAACCTTCACTTTGCCACATTTCAGACACCTCTATGGTAGGCCCTAGGGCAGGGTGCATTGTTGGTAAAAGGTAGGTCATGCCCTGATGTGTGTGGCATGACCTAATAGTGAATCACAGCCATTTTCGTTTTTCACTATTGAAGGGCTACCTGCCTCCAATAGGCCAGACTGGGCAGACTGGTTATTAACTCCATTATAATCTATCTGACTCAGGGAGCATGGTAGCAAGTCGAGTTTAGTATCCCTGAACTCAGAATTTAATAACGCACCCTTTAGGATGGATGGGTTTTAAATTCTATGTTTGAAAATAGCACTTTTAGAAAGTGGCTATTTTCTTGTCCAACTATCTACCGGTCTCTGCTGGTTTGGTGTGTGTGTCAGGGGCTGGGTGGCTCCAGAGGTCTGAGTGAGTCAGTGTGGGGTGAATGGGGCGTTTACACGTAGAGTGAGGGAAGAGTAGCCTGCCCTGCCTGACACAATACTGGCTCCGCCTCCTGCTGGGCGACTGATAGCCCTGCTCCTGCCAGGGACAATACTGGCTCCGCCTCCTGCTGGGCGGCTGAGGACTCTGCCCTGCTCAGTGAATAGGCCAGGTGCCTCTGCCTGGCAACACCCACAACAAACCTGAGATGGTGGGAATCTCCCTGCTTGGACAAAGGGAACAAAGGGAAAAAGGGGTATAAGAGAAGGACCCCTGAACCAAGAACTCAGATCACTTCTGACAAGGAAACCTGTACCAAGGACAAGAAGCCTGCTGATCTAAGGACTTGCCTCCCCTTTCTGCCAGAGTGCTGTTTTGCTGTGGAGGAACCTGAAAGCTGCTTCTTTATTTTTGCCAAGGAACAAGGAGAGAGGAACTTGGTGTGTACTCTCTGAACACTTGCTAGGAAATCTCCAAGGACTGGAAGAGTGCCAGTCTCCTGCTGAAGTCACAGGGCCAAAGGACTTCACCATTTGCTGAATTGCTGGAAAGTGTTGTTTCCAGTACACAAGGGAAAATCTGCAGTCTCGACGCCAGCAGCAACGCCAGTGAGCAGTGGGTATCGGCCCCGGCTCCAAGTGACCCCGTCTCGACGCCGGTATCGACGCCAGTGAGGAGTGAGTATCGGCTCTACCTCCAAGCGACCCCGTCCCGACGCCGCTGCTGATCGCATCGACTCGACGCCCTTCTCGACGCCGTGAGCGCTGCTCCGGCCCGACATCCCTCGACGCCGCTGCGGATTGACCCGACTCCGAGGCACGATCGACGCCGACCTCGACGCCGACATCTCGACGCCGTGGATCATCATTTTCTTCGTTTCTCAAGGTACTGTACTTGTGGGGTCTGTTGCGACTCCAGGCTCGACGTAGCGCTCCTCGCGGTCGACGCCGAACCTTGGGAATCTTGTAGACTCGACGTCGTGTGACTCCTGTGGGGGTTACATTGTTGCCAAAGAACTGTGCTCAGAGGAATACTTTGCTAAAGAACTATTTGCCAAGAAGAAACCTTACTTGAACTATTATTTTTCCTTCCAAAGAGTATTTATTAAGACTGTGGTATATTTTTTGTCGTTATTTGGTCTTGTGCTAAGCCTTATATAAAAATACTATTTTTATAATAACTTCTGTGTCGTGTCCATCTGTAGTGTATTCACTTTATTACTGTATGTGGTCATAAATGCTTAACACACTGCCTCTGAGATAAGCCTGTCTGCTCTGCCAAGCTACCAAGGGGGTAGCAGGGGTTATCTGAGTGTGTAATCCCCTTTCCCTGACTAGAGTTGGTTGGTCCCTATTTGTCAGAAGTGTATACCTCTGCCAACTAGAGACCGCCGGTTCTAACAAAGGTCATTAAAAATCTCTGGTGAATTTTTATTACACCATAGGAGGGTATAATCATTCAGTATCCCTACCCCTAATATGTGACGTACCGGGGTCCATACTTTAAAAGCAGTGTCTTAAAATGCACCCTTTTATAATATTGATAATCCAGCTGGAGCCATAGACATCCCCAGGCTTCAGGGCCAATCAGTAATTCAAACAGGAAGGGATATCTTGGGCTCCAGCTATTAGGAGTTTCCCTCAAAAGTGCTGGGTATTGTACCAGTGAAGCCGCCCACCAATGTAGCTTAAGGTTAGTAAGGGCCAATCCACCACGTTCCCTGGGTAAGGACAGAAATGTATACGATCTTGGTCTCTAGTATGCCCATATAAATTGTGCAAATATGCTTTCAAGTTTCTTCAACCAACAATTCGGAAAGACGAGGGGAATTGCTAAACAAAATACAATATTTTAGGAAAAACTATTATCTTAATTAAGTCACTTCTACCAATCAATGTTAAATGTAAATTGTAAGCTCTTTTCAATGCCTTACTGGTTTCTCTTGCGCACAAACCCAAGTTTACATTTACCACCTCATCAAGATCAGAGCTTATCATGACCCCTAAGTATACTGCTTATTAACTACCCTACAATCATCAAAATATGTAAATTAATTAGTCACAATTTGTGTCTTATCCCTGTTCAGGGCATATTCCATAGTATACCATATCGCTGGGCTTCTTCTACTATTACCCCAATAGCCTGTGCCGGATGTGAACTGACTAAAGCTATATCATCGGCATATGCCAACTCTTTACTCTCAAAGTCATACAAAACTGAAGGACTCCGTCATCTCACCATTTATAAAAATAGTTGCGACAGGGTCCTTATATAAAGCTTAAACCGCCCAAATAAAGTTCATCCCTATACACTTTTTTCGCATCGTGGTCAAAATAAACTGCCCAGGAGACGCTATTGAATGCTTTTTCGGCATCAAACAGAATTGCCGCCATAGGGTCTCCTGACACTTGTTTGGCATCAAACAAGGTAATAATCCTTCTGATGCTCTATTGTCCCTCTAACGGGGATGAAGCCATGCTGCCCATGGATACAACCCTGTGAATCAGTTGTGATAAGCTTAACGCTAATATTTTAACATCACCATTAATTAATGTCTTTGGGCGGTAGGAGGAAAGCTCCTGTACAGTTTTATTTTTCTTTGGGAAAACTATGATCTTTCCAGACATTCGGCGGGCTAGCTCCTTCAGAAATCTGTAAAAATAAAGTTGTCATGACGTCTTTTAACTGATCCCCAAAGATCTAAAAGAATTCTGTTGCGATTAAATCAGGCCCAGCTGCTTTCCTCTGGGTAAATTTGACATTGCTTCCGAGATCTGGGGCCAGGTCAATGGATTATCTAGTTGCTCCCTCTAATCTTGTGTTAATACCTCCAATACAGAGCAATTCAGATAGCTATGTATTAAGTCCTCACGTTGACCCCCATATCTTCTGCATCTTCCTTGTATAGAGCCTGATAAAATTTGTAAAAGGCTGCATGAATTTTACAAGGTTAAGATATCAGCTCAAGTACGGGATCTCTCACCGTATTAATTTCACGGCGAGCTATTTCCTGCCTAGTTCTTACTGCTAATAAATGACTCGCTTTTTCGCTACATTCATACATCTTCTCTCGAAAAAATATTGAGTTATTTATTGCCTTCTTCAATAACCTTCTCCCAATTGTTGCTTTAGCACAATCCACTTCAGCCTTATCTTCCTCCACCCCTTTCTTCTGTTGCACAGAGGTGATTACATTTCCATCTGCCCAAGCCAGTTTTTGTTGGATGAGCTGCATACAACCCCATTCCCTTTTTCCCTTTTCTTAATCGAGAATTGGATTGTTTCTTACCGGATACCTGCTTTTAAAGTGTCCCAAACTATATCCAACTATGCCGTTCCTACATTCCTCTACAGAAACTCTGGTATCCACTCCTTCATGTCTCTTACATAAGCCTCGTCCAGTAATAGTGCCCTCTCGAACATCCAGGAAGTAGCCCTTGCAGGGGGGCCCTGCCGAGCGAATTCTAAAACTAAAGGATTATGGTCTGATAAAAATCTTGGAAGACATTCAATTCTGCTCTCATGAATTTCACAGATGAAACAAAAAAATAATCCCTTGGGTCATTGCCCCCACTATTCCATACCCAAGATTCTTTAGAAGCCCTTTCAGTGTATCCTCTAGGTGGGTTTCTTGCAGGCAGACAATGTCTGCCTGTAACAGTTGCAGCCCTTATGACACCATCTGCCCTTTTTTAGCATCATTTAAGCCGCAGATATTTACCGTGGCTATCTGCAATCTTCCCATCTTTGCGGTCTCTTTAGTCCAATACATGAATAGTTTCCCCTCTGCATATGTAAGCCTACCAAAACAAACTGAAAAACAAACCCCACAAAAACCGATGCCTTGTCCCTCCGCACAACCCTCTGTGTGAGCCACCCTCCCTAGCCACCCCTGCAACCCCCAAACAACCAGGCAATCAGGCATAGCCTGAGTGATGAGCGTTTAACCCACTGCCCAACCATCTCTCTTCCATTACTGAAACAAAATCCGCATTTGACTGCCCAATCCATTAATCATCATTGCACCCTGAGGAGCATAATAGTCCATTCCTTGGTAGGATCTCTTCTTCCTTCTTTGCTCTTGATTTCCTCTAGATACTCCTGTGCTTGGACCCCTGAGGTGAAGCTTCATATAGTTCCATTAAACTTGATCTTAAGTCTGGCTGAACTCTGGAGAAAGACCTCAGCTCCTATTTTCTGAAAGGGGTAAATCTGTTGCCATGAGCACCATCGTCTTTCTACTGTTGCATGAGCAAAGTCTGGCTTGGCAAAAAATGATATACCATCCTTGGACTACGGAGTGCTGTGGCGGGCTTAATCGTAAACTAGTTGCCTTAGTAGAAAGTTGCAGAAGAAAACCAACATACTTCTAGGTCTTTCCTTGTTATTTTTGAGTTGTTTGTTCAAGTTTAGCGGGAATCGATGAGCTCATTGGATTTCAGAGTCCCAATCTCAGTTCACTTGCTCAAGAAATACACCTTTCAGTAGGTTCACCACATAAGCCCTCGGATTGCTACCTTCCAGTCCTTTGAGTATCCCTAGAAGATGCAAATTGTTTCTTCTGTGGCAGTTTTCTTGATCTTCAAGCTTGGACATAACATCAGACATGACTGCGCCTTCAGTGGCACTTTACAACTTCAGGGATTCAACCTCAGCTTTCAATATTTCGGTCCATGTCTCGACCGATGCTAAATGTTCAGCGATTTCACCACTAGTTTTATTCAGCTTACCAATCCCTGCTTGTACTTTTTTTAGCAGCGACTCTTTCTTTCGCCCATCATTCCTAGTTTCTTCTTGCATTTGTTTAATGGACATAAATATAATTGCCAAAGAAGGCTCCTTAGACTGCGTAGCCACATTTGTGTTATCTTCTACACCATCTTTCTGATGTATTATCTTAGTGTCTGAATAGTTCCATTTTAACTGTTTTCCGGCGCTTCCCTTCTGTCTTTCTTTCCTCTTTTTCTTTTGGAGGACCTTTTCCTTTGTGTTATCTGAATATCCTCAATTGATGTGCAGCTGCTGGAATCCGAAAAAGCCTCATTACTTGAGGAAGTATTTTCCTGCCTGGCAGAGTCTGAGTCATCTGTTAATGAAAAGAACTTCTCTCCAGGCAGATCAGGAGAAGAGACCCCCCTGCACTGACGTGTTAAACTAGAGGACCCAGATCTCACGAGACTATAACATTTTTAACCCTCAGGGCCATCCTCTATCTTGTCAGTTTCCTTGCCATCTCCTCTTAGCGTTGCACACTCCTCCTCCGTACTCATCAGGTTTCCCCCCCCCTACTGAGATCTCGATGGCAGACTCTGGCATATCGGCACAATACCATTAAATCCTGCTTCGGCCATCCCGTGGGGCCTCCCCCCACCTGTGTCCTTGCTTTTATCCTTGTTGTCTGTGCAGCGTTCCGCAGACTCTTCTGCCTGTCAACTGATAAACATGCAAACATTGAAACCACGTTCAGTTGTACACCCCCCCTTCTACCTGTGACATGGGCTTAGCTGCTGTCTTTCTCGCTCACATTTCTCGCTTTACTTTTCACAGTCTGCTGGGCTTCATTGGGTCTGGAACTGCTCCAGTAACATCCCGACAGTCCACACCTTCCCACCTCTGGACGCCATAAGCCAGTCTGACAGCTCTCTTCATAGCCGCCGTCGCAGCTGACCCCAGCCAGCTAACAATATGTGCCACATACACGTACTCGTCAAGGTCCGTTGTGACACCTCTAGGGACCAAGTACACAGTAAGCAGTTCACCAAGTCCAAGCGCAGTTTGAGCAGTTGATCGTTGTACCGCCGAACCATGGAGAGAGACGGTGAGTGACGCAGCAGTAAGGCGCCTGCCATCTTTGCCTCTCCTAGCTGGGCCGTTTTACTATGCAGACATTTCCACCATGTCTACTGGGCTCATAAATCACATGTCCCAAAAAGTCATGATTTACAGTGTAGTTTCATGTACAGCCAATTTGCTCTGCTCTCTTCAGTGATTCATAATAATAGAAAAAGGTATTCCCTCTTTTCATGGGTACACTGGATCAAAGCAAACACACAAGTGGTTTTATGTCAGTTCTAGAGTCTCACTGTTGGAATAGCAGCAGTAATCAATGTCAAAGTCTCACTAAACCCTACACTGGGATGCACCAACAGAGTGTTGTTTGGAGAGCACCCAGTGCTTGAACAGGTGGTGCTGAAATGAGGATTGGTCTGCATTGGTAGATTTGGGCATAGAGTTTCCTATCACTGCACAAACATTCTGTACATATGTTATATATTTTGAGGGTTTGTGTACATTTGGGGGGAGACAGGCAGGTATTAAGAATTGTGTTGCCACAGGAGTCTTGTAGGGTGTGAAATATACCAATAAAAATGTCATTTTAGAATATAGTGCCTCATTGGAAAGATGGACAGAAGAGCAAGTTACACGAATATTCTATCTGCCCATCTGCCCAGGCTAAAGACAACTCATCCAGTATATTAGTCAGCGAGGAATAGAGGAGGCCATGGCACAAGAAAGTTGAAAACCCCAAACCAAGGGCATCACAGTCATAATGCAACAAAAATAATTAGTAAGCAACACACCAAGAAGAAGGAGCAAGGTCTTCCAAAGGTGAAATGTTAATGATCTGTCCACACCTTTGCATCTTAAAAATATCTTTTCAGAAATTGTTTTTAACACATATATTAATGCATTCCTGAGCCATGTGTAGGGCCCCCAAAGCAAGGGCACTGGGGTACCCATACAATAATGGAACAGATGGTGCAGGTTAGTGGTACCTCTTCCTACCATTACATACTCATGCAAGTGCACTAATCCCCAAAACAGGAAAAGATGCAAAAACAAAGCATGGAGCAGACTGTTAACCAGACTAGTTTTCATGATGCCTATCTTTTTAAACAAGCCACTAGCGAAGTCTCTCTTTGGCGTGATGAGGCGTGCATGCTTCTGGAGAAACCCACAGTGCCGGCGGAAAATAGATTGTGTGACCTGCAGTCTGTATGACCTCTTAGATGACCACCCATACAATGTAATGCCCACAAATGCCATTTGATGTATTTCAATCTTGTTTGCAATCAGTGGGTGGTTCAACCATGCCCACTCTTTTCAGCAGTGTGTTTGTGTTAGAGCTGTGAAGTAGAGAGGAGAGGAGTTGGCCTAACGGCTAGGGCAGTCGACCTCGAATCTGGGGAACTGGGTTCGAGTCTCGGCAATGGCGCTTAACATCCTGTGATTTTGGGCAAATCACTTAATCTCCCTGTGCCTAACAAAAATGAATGTGTCCTCATGTAACGCAACTGATGCTATGTAAAGCGCTCTGATTCCCGATTCGGGTCACATTCGCGCTATATAAAACTCCGTAAAAGAAAAAAAAAAGTACAATGTATGCAAGATGGCTTCTTGACACTAACCAAACTGAAGACAAACAAGAAGTTGAGAATGAAGCTAAGATTTCCCAGCTTTCCTAAATTTCAGGTGTCTCTATGGAGCGTTGGGACAGTGTGTAGAGATGAGCTCGATATTGCACGTGCTTTAATAGTATTCATGTAATTTAAAAGGCCGTATTACCACCAAAGCCACTGCCTGTCCACGCAGGAGGCTGCCTCCTCTTTCTGTTGTCAAATTCACACCATTGCTTGTGTTAGATTCTGCCATCCTTGCAAACTGTGGAAGATTACCATTATTCACTGTTTGACACTTTTGCTTAAAGGAATTTAAACAGCATACACCATGCCCACTGCAGCATGTAGTGCACTTTTAAGCTGCCATTTTTACCTGGCAAAATATACTTTAGGGCCTGAAGGTTCATAGGGCAAGGTGCATGGTATTTAAAAATTAGGACAAGTGTTTAAGTTTTACATGTCTTTGACAGTGAAAAACCCCTTAAATAGTTTTTCACTGAAGTAAGGTTATCTCTCCCCTAGACTAACACTGGGTTACCCTATTACCCTTCATATGTGATAACTTCAGTTTGGGAACAGATACAGAAATGCTTCTTCCTCTCGTTTGAATTGTAATTTAATATTCTCTTTAAAGGTAAAGTTGGGTTTTAAGTTGCTATTCTGAAAATGGCAGTTTTAGAAAGTTACCATTTTTCTGCCTGAACCAAGTGCACCTTTGTGACAGTGTCCAGGGTCATATGACTGTGAATGGCTCTCCTGTTGTGTGTTGTTTATTCCTTCCAGACATGTGGACAAAACGGCCTTGGATGTGGGGCAGGGTGCTCCTCTGCTGAGCAGGATGTCCTGGGGGTTGTACTGAGCCATTCCTGAGTGTCAAGGAGTAGCCTCAGGGCTATGCCCACACACTTCATGACTTCTAAGGGATGCCTGTCCATCAACTGTACCAGTGCTCCTCACACCTAGGCCTGCCTGATCTTTATTACCCTATACAATTTGGAGCCGAACCCAGTAAATGGGAAAGGTTAGACAAAAGGGGCATCCCCACCCACAGACTGGAACTGGGTACGAAAATAGAACGTTTCATCAAAACACTCCTGTACATGTGGAAGATTCTGAAGGACTGCCCTGCTGTCTGAAGAAGGCAGAATGGACATGCTTGCCTTGAACGTGGCAGGCTCCCCAGAAGTAACCCCGAGGATCAATTGACTGGCCTCCTGTTTGTGCTAGAGGAACACAACAGGAATCCAGCGGCCTTCCCTGCAACTGCCCAGCTGACCAGCACAAACTGGACCTGCCTGAGCCCTGCTGCTGGCTTCTGCTGGAGTGAGTACTAATCCCCAAGAGGTGCCCCCAGGTCCTGGACCCTTGACTGGCATCAGATGGAAGTCCTCCAGAACTGCTGGTGAAATTCCAGAAGATTTGGGCTGTTCACGACCACGAATGGACTCCTTGCAGTGAACAATTACCATCTGCTATTCCTGGCGACGTGAATCTCCAGCAACAACTGCTCTTTGCATCCGCCACAACAGTCTACATCAGCAGCAACACTCCACGGTGCCCACAAAGCGAAGCTCCAGCTACAACCGGCTCTTCGTCCCACAACAGCAGCCATCTGCAGCGCCTGACCACCTTCCCACGCTGACAATCAAACATGACTTGTATAGTGCAGCTGGTCACCCGTAAGGGTATCCATCCACTGTGAAACTTGCGGCAGAGGCTCAGTCAAACAGCCAGGTGTTGAGTGCTTTCCAGAATTCCAGTAGCGAGGGTGAGGTCCAGAGGTGAAGAGGGAGGTCGTTACAGGATCTGGCCACAAGGAAGGAGAAGGAATGACCTCCACTGTGGCATCAGTGTATGATATGCTAGGGGTATGGGGTGTGAGCAAGGCAAAGGGAGGCAGAGCATAGGTGTTTGGAGGATTAGTGGAAGTTCAGGTGGTGGTTGATGTATGCTGGTTTTTGGTTTTGTAGGGCTTTGTATGTGTGGATCAGCATTTTGAAATGGCATCTCTTCTGAATGGTGGAGGTAGAGGATGAGTCTTCCAGCAGAATTCTGTATGATCTGTAGACTCTTTGGGAGGTGCAATATGATTCCTGTTTAAAGAAAAAAAAACACGTACTGTTCTATATTATAAATGCTTTACAGTTATCACCCTTCATAAATTTGGCCTTGTGTAGGATCTGTTCCCGTATTGAGTTCACGTAACGTCAACGAATCTCCTTTCAATTTATGAAGGGCGATAACTGTAAAGCATTTATAATATAGAACAGTTTGTGCTTCTACCAACCAAGAGAGGCTGATCACGATAAGGATGTAAAACTACAGTTTTCCTTCAATATGGAATTTGGTGCAACGTGTATTTTTCCGAGTCAGTAACACGGATTCAACACAGAAGGAAATCCTTTTTAACCTATAAAAATTTCATGGGGTAACATATAGATAATAAAGACAGACACAATGTTGTGATTAACGAGCACCTCTAACCAAAACAGTAAAAAGGATTATAAAACATCAAGCACGGGCCAGAGATAAAATAACAGGATTCATGCTTACATGTATTGAATTACAACATCGAGAGAAAAATTAAGGTCTTGGAAAAAGATGGTTTAAATGTGTGATTGCCATTGAAACGCGTCAACGTAACTACATACACAATTCAGTGCTTGACTAGTTCGATAGATACTAATTGAGGGACGGGTATCCAGCTCCAGTCAACATTTCCCTTGACAAATGTGTTTATAACTATGACAAATTTCAGTGTCTAGTATTTTCTCTCAGGGGGTTGGTGTATTGATGTTTTCTGGCAATATTGTTTTTATAAATTGGAATAGCATACCTGTGTATGCATTTGACTGTGTGTTTTTATGGGGATATGTTTTTAATTTACTGTATAAACTTTCTGTGCAGTTATGCAAATGATTTTATGTAAGAATGCTTTCCTATTCTGATATTTTAATACATTTTGTATTGATCTATTTTTGGTGATTACGTGCCTAGTTTATTGTTTGGGCTTCTATTACTTTTTTCTTCTATTTTTCTCTTATTCTTGGTGACCAGCGGTGAAAGTGTTTAGTACGTGATTAAGTTGCTTTGGTTATTGCAATATCCAAGGGAAACCTTTGTTTTTTTCTTGTTAAGAGTACCCTATTTACCTTGTAGTGAATAAGGGATCCCTCTCTGTGTTACACATTCCTGTTTAAAGTGCATGCCCATAGTCCAGCTGGCTGGTGACTAGGGCTTGGGTGACGGTTCGTCTAGTGTTGACTGGGAGCCAACTGAAGATCTTGCAGAGCATGCGAAAAGTGAGGAAGCAGACATATGAGACTAGTTTATCATGGTGAGCTTGCTGTCCAGGGTGATGCCAAGGTTGCGGGCATGGTCTGTTGGTGTGGATGAGGGATCTAGTTTGGAAGGCCTCCAGGAGTAGTTCCACTGGGTTGTTCCTGAAGATCAGTACTTCTGTTTTATCAGTGTTCAGTTTCAGGCAGTTGTCTTTCATCCAATATGACGATGCATGTCTTTTACCTGTGGAAGTTGGCTATAGTGGTGGAGAGCACTTCTGATAGTGAGGGGGTGAGCTGTATGTCGTCGGCATAGGAAATTATGCTTAGTCCATGGGTTTCGACAATGGTTGCCAGGGAGGGTCATGTAGGTGTTAAACAGGGTGGG
This sequence comes from Triturus cristatus, assembly GCF_964204655.1. Classification (NCBI taxonomy): domain Eukaryota; kingdom Metazoa; phylum Chordata; class Amphibia; order Caudata; family Salamandridae; genus Triturus; species Triturus cristatus. Next base: position 345,379,898 of record NC_140586.1, read on the forward strand.
GCTGAGCAATGAACCTTGAGGGATGCCGCAGATGATGATCTTGTGTTCTGAGCTGTAGTGAGGAAGGCGAATTCTCTGGGTTCTTCCGATGAGGAAGTAGGCCATTCATCTGAGGGCATCTTCTTAAATTTTAATGATCTCCTTTTGGCCTCTGGCAGCGCAAAACTCCACATGCAGCTTCTCGCGTGGACCTGGACTTTAGAGGAGAAACTCTTTAGCAGGAAAAGCCTGGTCGATGTATCCGACCCACACTCTATCGCGGTCAGCCTGGACCTGTGACTTTATCCCTGGGTAGCATGACCATATTACCAAGAGTGGCACTTTATGCCTTGTTGTGCTATTTTCCCTTAGAACTTTAAAAAATCTTAACTCTTGTTCTACTGATTGGATTTTTTTTCATTTTGATACCATTTTATTTAGTAAACTGTACTTTATTTTTCTAAATTGGTTTAGGATTTTTCTTGTGCTGTATTTTCGCTTTATTGCTGTTTGAGTACTGCTTTAAAACTTGACACTGTGCCTCTAAGGTAAACTTTAACTGCTTTTGTGCAAAGCAACCAGAGGGTTAAGCACAGGTTTATTTATTGACTTTTGTTGTTCACCCTGACAAGGATTGTGTTAATCATTTGAGTGGGGCTTCCACCCCTCTTAGATGAGAACCCAATGTTTTACACCTTTCATTTACCCAGATATTGCCAGCTGGGATCTTGTGCCTTGTACAAATTATATTCTTTATTCAATTGCCTCCATACTTGATTTATTACACCAGGCCATCCATCGTCCTGTTTGTTCAATATATTTAAATTTAATAAGAGGACCATTGCTCAGAACATCTGCCTTAGTGTCATCAATTTTGTAAGAAGGTGCACAGAGTAATTAATGCGGAACTCAATATTAGATTTTTACCTCAACCAGTCCACAAATTGTTTTGAATACCATTCCATAGGTCCTCTTCTTTCATCTTTGAATCCCCCTACTTTTAACTTTAATAAATAGGTCAGATGAAAATTATCATTATTTAAAGGTTTTCATCCCTCGTACCTATAAGATGCATGAACATCTTAAACACTAAAACATGTATAGACTACAAGTGATTTTTGCTTGTTTTCATTTATTAGCCTAATAGTCATGTTTTGAATTCTATTTGAAAAATGTTTACCTCTTATTTTTCCTTGCTTTTTGAAGCACTGCCCTTCGGATTACACCAAAAGCACTCAGTCCACTTTGGTTGTGTCTGTACAGGGAAGGCTTGCATTAAAATACCCCAGCAATAGTGGAACACTTGTTGGATGCACCAACAAATACTCCTTAATACCACCTTTCAATTATAATAAGGACTGATCCTTCTCTGCTCCTGAAGGCAAATACAGATTGAGTGATAAAATCTTTCTCCATTACTTCACATCCATCTTTAAATTCTGAATTAATGTTTAATGAATTAGCAACATTAGTCCCTATTACAGCTGTGGCTGCTGTCTGGGGAAAGTGGCAAGGCGGGGGAACGACGGACAAACAAAGAAAGAAAAATGTTGAAACGTACCTGCTGCATTGCCGATTTTCCGCTCCTCTTTGGCTTTAGTCCAGTTCATGTCCATGTTCAGATGTAATCTACGATTACCTCCAGTTTGCTGTGACGTCAGAAGTTGTGGTACTTGCATCACAGGACCTTCCGAACAAGAAAAATGTTGAGATCGCGATCTGGGCACATTTTGACACTGCACTACATTTCCCTGTGGCTGAACCATACTCCCATTCTGTTCCTGATTAGCGGGATTTAAATGACATTCTCGCTTCCAATGCCCCACCCTATTACAATAGTGACAAGGGTCAGTCTTTTTCAGAGAGGCAATATCAACTCAATTCTTAAGATCTATAGGAACACCTCTTCCTTGTCCCTGAAATCCTCCACTTTGCTTCACCGGAGTCCCAGTCTGTTGAACTCCTTGCATAGAATTAGTATTCCCTACATAAGTTTGTACTTGACTCCTTTGAGCTGCTTTCATCCGTGCTACCGTCAAGTTCTCCTTAAGCCTTTTGTTCTTCATCTCAATGTCATCACATTAGTACTTTGCATACACCAGAAATCCCATCTACAGATTTGTTCTACCAACAGATTAATTGGTGCTGTATCTTCATACTAATCTCAGGTCTCAATCTAGTCACAAATCTAGACACCAATTGTCCCATGTCCTTAGACTCTAGTTTATCCATTCCACTATACTGCTTGAAAGCCTGTAACAATCTTTCATAAAAGGCATGAATTGTCTCTTTATTTTCTTGGGTCATCCTGTCATCATCACAGTACTTTATTTGATTTTACAAATAAAATCATAAAAGACATAAAATGTCATAGAAGTTTACACGCAGATTGTCAAAGTCATTTGTGTTTTAACTCTCCCCAAAAAAACGTACAAGAAAAGCAGATAAATGGAGAGTTTAAAAGCTGTAAAAACAATAAGGAGGGCCTCACTTGAATAAAATTCATTGGCTTTAAAATTGGAAGTAGAAACTTAAACCGCAAATTATTATATTTTGGCCAAAACATAGTGACATGTAAAGCATCATTAATCGTTACATTATTACAGTCACAGCCGGACAGGTCAGAATACGAAAAACAACTATAATTAGAAGGGATAAGGCGAAGAAATAGGTTCAACCTGAAATGGATCAACAGACGACGTTGGTGACGTGTCATATTCCAGGTTAAATATGGTTCTAAGTTACTGATAGTTTGTATTAAAATTGCATGCTGCATAGAATGTTTTGTTAGTGCTAAATCCTCGCGCTCTGACGCCCACTTTTCCCTAAGCGCTTTTACTGCCATTTTGCCCACAGAACGTGTTAATGCAGAGGGATTATCAAACAAATCGGACCTCCCTAAGGACCTCAGGTTACCAGCCACATACACCAGCCACGGGATCAGGAAGGATTTTTCCAACTGTAAGCAGTCCCGCAGAATTCATCTACTAAAACTAAGTTCCTCCTTTAACCAAATCAAATTCCAGAGCTTTAGAGGGCCAAGGCGTAGCTGATTGATGAAAAGTCTATACCTAGTTCCTCATGAACAATTTCACAGGTTATACTTAGGAGACCGCCAAGAGATTTCTCAGAAATGTATTTTCCGAAATGGCTGCTCACTTGCGGAGCTCCCTCCAGAGACTCCCTAAATATCCACTTATTCCAGTGTTGCCCCGTGTGTGTCTTACTTGAGATGACTGTCGAGTGTTCCCGGGAGGAAGGAGGTTTGCCCAGCCGAGTTGGGACCGGATCCGGTGAAGAGAGCTGCCGATCCAGTGCTGGACCCGTGCTCTGCAGTGACAGACCGAGGTGCGGCCTGGAGAAAGCGGCCGTCTGACTCAGCCGATCTGCCGGTGAGGTGCGGCCCCCGTCTGCTGTCTCCTGGGGGGCCGCCTTGATGCAACCTGGGCCAGTCCTGCTTCTGCCAGTGGTGCGATGCAGAAGTCCCCAGTAACTCGAGTGCCGGATGGGTGGAGCCTGTGCGAATCTTTCTGCTGCCGCTAGGAGGGCTGCGTTAACGGCCCATTGGGGCCTAGTGGGTGATGCTCTGAAGCCGACCCGCTGCACCGCGCTTCCACCGCCTGTCGCTGACCCCCGGTCTGGGTACCAAACAGCTGCGTGAGGATTCCTGCCGCTACCTCCCTGCGTTGACGGCGCTGGGGGCTGCAGCTACTACGATCATTGTGGAGGGGAATTATTGAAGGCGACATCGCACCTCCTCTCTGCAACTGCTGTAACTAAAGGGGCTCATAATGAACAGATAGGGCTCTCAGCCCAGGAGGATCCCCACCACTCGCCTCCAGGGACTCCAGAACAATAGTTGACTCTCCAGACACTGCTAGTGAAGCGCCAGTAGCAAAAAGCTGCCCTTGGTATCCCTCTGGGTGAGCTCTCTCCTAAGGCCACTTATTCTGAATCCCCTATTCGTGTGATCTCGCCTCATGCTCCCCCAAATTCATCAGCCAGCAACGCTCTCTGGGGCTTGGGAGTAGAGAGCCCTGTTGAAACTGCGCCTGGTGCACGCCACATATATCTTTGACCCCAGATGCTCCCGGAAGGCTGCTTGCGTCTCTTGCTCGCCTCCTAGCCGGAATGTACAACAGCTGGGACGAGCTTCTGGGACTTGCCCTCCACAAGGGGTTGCGGTGGCGCGGTGCCGGCGCCACCGCCAAGGGCTCAAATTGCGCCTAAAATTGCTGAGCACACTCAGGATATACTAGTCCGGAAAACCTGGAGTGCCGGGGCTGTGCGGCAGCCCCGCTCCCACTCTCCGAAGAGCAAGCATTGGCCACCGCTGCCCCTGGAATATCATTCCTTACGCAGGCGGTGGTGAGTAGCCGGCTGGACCCCTCCTATTAGCCTGGCTGCGATTGGCGTGCTGAAGGCGTCATGGCGAGTGGTCTGGGCGGCTTAAACGCGCTCTAGACGAAGCTGGAAAAATACGCTTGGCAGAAGGGGCAGGGGGTTGCCCAGACCTCCTCCACAGAAGCCAAGAATCCACCAGAACCGACGTTGCAGGATATTCTGGTGGCCATAACTATGGTGCGCACATCTCTGGAGGGCCGCATCGACACCGTCGCGACTGAGGTCGCCCTGATCAGGGTAGATATGCGCCAGACGAACGTGCGTCTCTCTGAGGTGGAATCCACCACCAAAGACCTAGTGACTGACTCTGATTTGCTCAAACGCCAAGTTGCGGCTCTGCAGGCCAACCAGGAACTGTTAACGCGCCAGCTCGATGACTACGAGGGCCGTATGCGTCGCAACAACGTGCGCATTTTGGGAGTGCCTAAACGGGCGGAGGGGCAGGCGGCCGATCTCTTTGTTGAGAACCTTGTGCTACAACACCTGCATCCTAAGGGACTATCCAACTACTTTTCGATTGAAAGGGTGCACAGGGTGCCAAGGGGCAGGCCGAAGCCAGGAGGCTCCACCCTGTCCCCTCCTGGCGCCGGTGTTTAACTTTAGAGATTGGGATGTCATATTGCACACAGCAAGAGTAAGCCTGCCAGTCACAATCGACATCAGCACAATCACTTTCTTTCCTGACTTTACACTACGCATGCAGAAGCAACGCCGCAGCTTTTTGGAGGTGAAGCGTGCTCTGCCTGGGCAAGAGATCAAATATGCTGTTCCCCGCGAAGCTACGTGTCGAGGCGGAGGGGAAAACCTGGTTCTTCTACAGCCCAGAGGATGCATGGGACTGGCTGGAGGGATGGCGCACAGCCGAGAAGCGGAAGGGCAGGGACCACCGAGGGATGGGACGTCAGCCACGGTCAGAGGATCGTCAAAGACCCACTAAGCCGGACAGTGTTGTTGCCGATGCCTCGCCAGGCCAGAGTCAGACAGAGGAGCGGTGAGACCCTGGAAATTGCCTATCTGCGATCCACCTTGGTGAACCTATTGGGATCACTGTACTCTGGGCGCTGAGCCTGCCGTCTGTCAGAAGCCTGGGAGTGCCTGCTGCGGATCCAGACGGCAGCGGAGACGTACCCATGTATACAGAGTGGGGCGATGGGGACATTTATTGATTGGTATTATCTCACGGCCCAACCTCCTCACTAGGGACAAGTAATGGGGGCATAGGTTGTTACAAGACACTGTCACAGGGAGTGGGGTTGGTACACGCTCCTACAAGTTTCTTAGGGTGGGCGATAGGCACTCTGCAAGTTTGGGGAGGTGGGTAGGTTCTTGCCCGCCATGCAGGGAGGGGGGAGGCAGGGAGTTTTTCATGGGTGGGGGGGTTTTGTTAGTTTTTCTTTTCATTTGTTGGGTTAATTGCATCTTGGGGGGGTGGGCATTGAGTTCACTGCCTTTCTCCGTCATGCATCCTATTCTGTGCTCTGTACAGAGGGCTGGTCTATGTACGGGGGGTTGTTTGAGAAATCCTATCTTTGGAGGAATCCCTCCGGCTTGACGACTTGGTGGGGGGGCGGCAGAGAGTACGTATTAAAGTTAAGGAATACACCGACTTAGCGACTGAAACTGCTCAGACGTGGAACAGGGCCACACTCAGTAGGATCTATGATGTTGGTGACAAGGCTAGCAAACTGTTAGCCAGGCTAGATCGTAGAGACCAGGCCCTAGAGTCATGGCTGAAATAGAGACAGATGCTCTCCTCCACCTCACTGCCCCCCAGGACATAGCGGATGCATTCGGACAATACTACCAGTCACTCTATTCGTCTCGCACTCCACATACGGAGGAGGAAGCTTCCTCGCTCTTGTGAGACATCTCTTTACCCTCGCTCACTAACAAGGAGTGCTCCGATCTTGACTTAGATATCACAGTCGCGGAGGTTACAAAAGCCATCCACGATTTACGCGGTGGGAAGGCATCGGCCTCTAATGGCTTGCCTGTTGAGTTATTTAAGCTCACTGCGGGCACGATAGCGCCCTACCACGTAGCAATGTTTCAGGATAGTAAGAAGGGGGGACGCTGCCTGAGGATCAGCAGGTTGCTAATATTGTAGTCATTCACAAAGCGGGCAAGCCAAGTAACAAATGTTCCTCTTACAGACCCATCTCGCTGCTCAACTGAGAAGCGAAAATCCTTGCGAAGGTCTTTGCCTCCCGGCTGCTTGGGGTCATCGCCCGGCTGGTCCACCCAGACTGGTCGGAATTGATGCCCAATAGAAACACTTCTCTTAACCTGAGTAGGCTCCACGGAGTGCTGTGCCGTGCTAACACAATTAGAGAGGACACTTTTGTGGTCTCTCTTGACGCTGCATTAGCATTCGACACCATCGAGTGGCCTTATATGTTTGCTGTTCTTCGCAAGCTGGGCTTCGGTCCTGAGTTTGCGAGCTGGGTCCGGCTCCTCTACCAACAGCCACTCGCTCAAGTAGTGGTTAACAACAGGAAATCTCCTGTTTTCACTCTTGGTAGGGGCACCAGGCAGGGATGCCCCTTGTCCCCGCTTCTCTGTACCCTGGCCCTCTAGCCTCTGGCAGCGTGGGTCCGTAATTACCCCGCCATACGGGGCCGTAAATTGATGTCCGGCTGGGAAGACCATATATCGCTGTATGCGGACGATATTTTGCTCTATCTGGTGTCCCTGGCTGCATCGCTCAATGTGGTTACTGGATATCTTCCAGGTGTTTGGTAGATATGCTGGCTATTCTATAAACTGGTCTAAGTCGGTGATATATGCCCTCTATGGGAAAAGGCCTACGCCCCCATGGGAAGTCAGCTGGCAGAGGCCATTGACGGCTTCAAATACTTGGGGATCTGGGTTTCAAAGGATCCGTCCTGATTTTATGATCGCAATCTCCTGCCACCTCTCACGCGTCTTAAAGCTGACGTCTTACATTGGGAATCGCTTCCACTCTCTCTTTAGGGGCGAGCCGCCCTGTTTAAGATGATGTCCCTTCCCAGGTTCGTATATGCTCTCCACAATACCCCGCACCCCGTTGCACCCTCGTACTTCAAGGAAATTGCGATTCTCCTATTAACATGTCCAGAGAATCTGGATTTCATTAAAGACACGGAGGCTATCATTATGCATTAATCCTTTAATGCAGATCACAAGCAGCCGCACTACATCGCAAAGAGAAAACAGTTCTAGAATGCGGTGAGCACAAGGTATAAATGGCATGAGAGACAAAGAGACTGCCTCTCTTAAATGAAGTGAAGTAACAGAAGTTCAAATGAGAAGTCCAGTTTGATCTTGAGACTGCAGATGGAGAGAGGTCTGAAGCGGGATAAGGAATGCAACAGGACATCAGGTGGAGCTGTCTGAAAGAAAGATGAGAATGTAAAAAATACGCCATGAGCTAACGCAAAAGACAAAATATGAGCATATGCAAAAGTAATCAAGCAAATGATAAAAAGTACAGTTCAAGGCTATTCCGTCCAAAGGAGGGACGGGTGGGATAATGATAGCCTCCGTGTCTTTAATGAAATCCAGATTCTCTGGACATGTTAATAGGAGAATCGCAATTTCATTAGAAGACCGGAGGCTACATTATGCATATTGGTAGCCCTGAAGGACGACATCGGACATATGCTCAATAGGTTTACAGTAGTGGTGAGCGAAGGTTGAAGCATTTGACCAATCAGCCGCTTTAAGGATATCATTCAACTTACCACCTGACCAAAAGGATTTGCTTGCCATAGCACCTCTGAGAGAATGTGCTTGGAATTTAGATAGGTCAATACCAGCTAGATTCATGACTGATTTGACCCATCTAGCAATGGTGGAGGAAGCAACTGGTTTGAAAGGCTTGACAAAAGAGATAAGGAGTTGATTAGCATCTAAAGGGCGAAGGTCTTTCATTCTCGAATCGTATTCTTTCATACAGTCTACAACACACAGCTTTTTGCAAAGATCAAAACGAGGGTAGAAATAGAGTCTGACATGGTTTTAGTCCTTATAAATATATCAAATTTAACCCCAAACATATCATAATGTCTATAAGAAATATCTAGGCATTTGACATCTGAAACTCTACGACAGGAGATTAAACATAAAAGAGTAGCAAGTTTAAGAGAGAGGCATTTCCTGTTAAGAAAAGGATTATCGGGCCAGGAAGAGAAAAGATCTAATATAGCTTTAACATCCCACAAGGACTGGTATTTAGGTCTAGGAGGTCTTTTGAGTCTAATGCTTTTCATAACTCTACAAATAATAACGTTTTTACCTACCGTCTTATTATTGACAAAGGAATGTCCGGCGGAGATTGCTGATCTGTAGTAATTAATGGATCTATAAGATAAGCCCCTATCGAATTGTTCTACAAGAAAGTTAACTATATTGACGATAGAAGATTCCACGGGATCCAGGTTCCTCTCCAAGCACCAACAAAGCAATTTTTTACAAATGTTGTTGTATCTATAGTGTGTTCCGGGAGTCCATGATTCACCGAGGAGAGTGAGAGCTGATGACGAAAGGCCAGACAGTTCATTGGATTGCCTGACACTTTCCAAGCAAGATTGTTCAAATTCCCTGAAATGATTAGGTGATGATCTTCTCCGTCTGCGTTGGAAACCAGACCCTTGCTCGCTGGGATGAGAAAGGGGATGTCGCAGGACAGTTCCAGAGACCAAGCGCCACCAGTGTTTTGTTCGAGGTGGCGAGCACCCCAACCGTGCAGGCTGGCATTTGATTCCAGAATAATTTCCAGTGTAGAGCCGAAGATCGCTTTCCCATTCCAGGCATCCAAGTTCTCCAGCCACCATGAGAGTTCTGACCTGGCTTCCTGGTCTAAGGTCACCAAATCTCCGTACCAAAGACCGCACCTGAGAGCCTTCGCTTTTATTCATTGAAGGGCACGGTAATTCAGAGGGCCCGGAAAGATAGCTTGGATGGAAGAGGAAAGTAGGCCTAGGAGTCTGGCTAATTCTCGGAGGGTTAGAGATTCTTGCTTTAAAAGATACCTGATCTCTTTTTGAATTTTCGCAATTTTCTTGGTAGGGAGAAGGAGAAGGCAGTTCGAGGTATCTACAGTGAAGTCCAGAAATTCTAGAGATGTGGAGGGAGTTAAGATAGATTTTTCCCTGTTTATAATGAAACCAAGACTTTCGATAAGTTCCATTGTAGAATTGAGGTCTTTCAAAAGTTGGGAGTAGAGCTGAGACATGATGAGGATGTCGTCTAGATAAATGATGAGGTGAATACCCCTCTCTCTCAGAAGAGAGACAATAGTCCTCATGATCTTGGTAAAGCACCAAGGGGCAGAGGAAAGCCCGAAAGGAAGTGCTTTGAATTGAAAAAGGCGATTCTTCCATATAAATTGGAGAAAGGGTTGGTGTTCCTTGGCCATAGGGATGGTAAAGTAAGCGTCTTTTAAATCTAGTTTGACCAACTAATCTCCTTTCAGGAGAAGATCTTTGAGAAGGTGAATGCCTTCCATTTTGAAGTGTCTGTAAACTAGGTACTTGTTTACTTCCCGAAGGTTTATGACCGGTCTCTATCCTTTTTCCTTTTTTTGAACGAGGAAAAGGGTGCTGACAAAGGTTTTTTGTACAATAGCTCCTTTTTGGAGCATTGAAGAGATTTCCTCTTCTACAATCTTCTGATGTTCTTCCGAAAGTGTTCGCGGTTCTGGGGGATGTGATTGAAAAGGAATATCTATAAACTCTATTTTGAAACCCTGCACGGTTTTGAGAATCCATGGGTCTTGAGTTAGCGATTCCCAAATATGGTAAAAGTATTTTAGTCTGCCCCCTACTTGGGAAGAAACAGAAGAAAGAGGAAGACTTACTTTGAGGATTGGAGCTGTTGGCATTTCCTCTGGACCTGTAGCCTCTGTTTTGTGGGCCTCTGCCTCGTTGTGGATAAAATTGCTGGTTAGATGGGTAGAACCCTCTTCCGGTACCTCTGAACGTTGAGAAGGGCCGTTGGTTGCCACGGCCGGAAGAGTGGCCTCTTCTTCCGGCGTGTCCAAAAAGGTTGGAGTTGAAAACTCTTTTCATGTTGGCTTGAGCCCTATCCAGGGCAGTAAAGGTTGCAACGTATTTGCCAATAGATTTAATCATGTCCTCTCCGAAGAGTAGCCCCTTGGGGTTATCGGAGGGTTCTTTTTCAGCCAAATTACCCAGTTTTGGGTTAATCTTGGTGAGGATAGTTCTCCTTCTTTCGATGTTGAGGCTAGAGTTGGCATTGCCGAGGAGAACTATGGCCCTTTGGTTCCAGCCTCGAATGAGGTTAACATCAAGGGGGGTACTGGAAATATGTGATTCTTCGGCTAGGTCGAGAATCCTTGTGAGTGGTCCAAGGATGTCGAGTAGGCGGTCTTGACAACCTTTGAGAGCTCTCTCTAGACCTTTTCTAGGGTCCTTTCCCAATTTAAATAAAAATGTTATAAGGTCGAGGTTGGGGGTTTGGGAGACCTTATCTTGGATCGAGGGTCTTGGACACTCTGATCTCAGGGTGTTTCTGGTCTCTCTTTCGAGATAGTTTCTAAGCCACCTAGTGATAAATTTAGAGACGTGTTCTTGAGGGAACCATTTGGAGCTATTGGGGTGTGAAATATTGAGGGGGGAGAACATTTCCACTCCTAGGGGGTTAAGGATAACATTTTTAGAGGAAGAAGGGGAATCTAGGTCAACGGGGTTGTTGAATTCGAGGTCCTGGTCATCTAAGTCTAATACAAATTAATCATAGGGGTTATTAAAATGTTCTTCCTCCTCCTTGGAGTCAGAGACTGCATCAAACTGCTTTGAATTAGAAATTGTGCCGCGAAGGACACCCATCAAATTTGTGCCGCTGGGGACACCCATCATATTTGTGCCGCGAGGGACACCATTGTCATTTGAGGCGCAATATCCTCCCATCATAAGTGAGGTGCTACGACCTCCCATATCAATTGAGGTGCTTCGACCTTCCAAATTGCAGTCAAAGAATGATCGCAGTTTTTTGATTTTTTTAGTTGTTTTACGCTGACTACTGAGATCATCGGGGGAATCGGTATGGGGAAGGGAGAGAGATCTTTTAGAGGACATAACTTCTTTGAAGGTAGAGAGCATACAGGATCTCATTTCTTTTTGCAGGAAAAGTTTAAATGAATTATCGTCGTGAATGGGAGAGCTGGTGGTAGCCTCGTCTGAATCTAAGACATATTGGGAAAGGCTGATAAGGTTGGCCTTGAAAAGAAATTAACGGATAAAAGCGGAGTTCTCTCCACTTCTTTTTTTTTTTTTTTTATTTTTTTTTTTACTAGTAAGATAAGTTCAGAGTTCTTATTTAATATATATTATTATTATTATTTTTTTTGGGGGGGGTATTTTTAGGTTAGGGGAATGATATTATTCTGAACACCCTTGAACTAGAATATTAGTAATATGAATGCCCTGCTGATTAGGGTAAGTGAAAGGTGGCAAATTGAGATAGCTTAGAAGAGCTATTTAAAGTATCTAGTTTTGAAAAGTCCTCAGGAGTTCTCCGGCAGCAGCTGATCATCAAAGCGAAGTAACTGAAGGCTTCGCTCGAGGGCAGCTGCTGCTGGTAAAGAGTTAAAGGAAAGGCCGTAGGGAGCTGCCTGACGCTTCGGCACCGTTGCTAAGGTGCTTTCTTGACTCAGAAGCGCTCGCGACGCGCTCGAGAGGACAAAGCGAACGCGTTGAACAGAAGCGCCAAAATTGCCCCCAAATATGTGACGATGATCCTTTTCGGCACACGGGGAAAAGGAGTGGGATGGCGGCAGGGAGCAGAAGCGTCCACGCACAGAAACGGGCGCGCACAAGGAGAGCGGGGTCAACCCGATCGGGGTGAGCACGTCGAGAAACCAGCAAGGGAGGTAGGGAGGAGCTGGAAGGGGAAGCGACAACCTAAATAGGAAGTCGGGTGAGGGGGTGACGGGGGGAAGAGACCCAGGGTCACCAACAAGGGCGAGGGAGGAAGCAAGCCCCAGCGAGAGAAACACAGTGGAATGTGTGAAAGGCAAATACATAAAGATGAGCAATCGAAGAAAAACACGGCAAATTGGCACAATGATCAAAACATTTGGGTAAAGGAGCAAGAGGAGATGTTACTTATCTGCTTGTGAGCCGCATTTAAGAGGCAGTCTGTTTGTCTCTCATGCCATTTATACCTTGTGCTCACCGCGTTCGAGAACTGTTTTCTCTTTGTGATGTAGTGCGGCTGCTTGTGATCTGCATTAAAGGATTAATGCATAATGTAGCCTCCGGTCTTGTAATGAAATCGACTGTATCATACGGGACCTGTTGTGGGAGGGTAAACCGCCTCATATCACGACGCACAAGCTTACGTTGGGTTGGTTCGATGGTGGAATCGGACTCCCACACACACGCAAGTACTATTGGGCATCACACCTCGTGGTGATCAATCAATGTACGTGTAGACCACAGGGTGACCCAGCCTTCCAGATCGACAGGTGGCTCCACCCGGGAGGTAGCTTTGAAGGGGCTCTTTATGTACGGTCATTGAGACCCGCCCTGACTGGCCCAACCGGGCATGCGGTGCAGGTATGGAAGGCGGCTATTAAAGGTTTGGGATGGGAAGGGAAAATTACACAGGCCACTCCACTCTGGTATAGCGAGCAATTGGGCAGGTTGATTCGCTCGAGGGGTTTTGATCAGTGGGACCTTATCGGTATATTCAAGGTGGGCGATTTGTGGAAGTCAGGTGATGCGGTTCCTTTCTCTTGGCTACAAAAGGAATATGAGGTAGCGCAATCGGAATATTTCTGCTATCTCCAAATTAGACATGCTTTGCTGGCGGTGCTCCCTAAGGGTAGTGAACTCCCTGGTTCCTCCCCGCTTGAGGATAGAGTGCTAGATGGCAATCTACTGTAGAAGGACATATCACTCATCTACAAAAAAACTGCTCAACAATATGGCAGACCCCCTGACTCATCTGAGGGTTAAATGGGATCCCGATGTAGCAGGGTTAGATGACGACGAATGGTTGGCGGCGGTGGCATCCCCCCAGGAGGTGGCTATATCTTCCAGGCTGCGCCTTGTGCAGCTGAAAATTCTTCATAGAACCTATCTGTCTGGTTCGGTATTGGTACGCATGGGATATGGCACCGACGGCTACTGTGTAAGGTAGTGTGGGCAGGAGGGAACCTTTATTCACACAATTTGGGAGTGCACGACCATCCAGAGATATTGGGAGGCGGTACTTGGGTCACCTTGGAGCTGATGGTGGCAAAACGCAACATTGCAAGTTTATGGAGAGCTCAGGACTCACCGTTTATTGAAGACTGGGGAAAGGATATGGACTGGTGCATGGTCACTGAAAAGTCCGTATATGAAGCCAGGGGGTGCCCGAATGAATGGACGCAGGTCTAGGGCATTGGAACACCCACAGGGGGGAGATATATGAACCTCCAAGATCAAGAGAAGATGTTATAAATGGGACTGAAAGTGTTGTCGGTGACCGCTGTGACTTCAGTATCATTTGTGATATAACAATATTGCCATTGTATATGTACCATGATTTTATCATTGATCATGCCTTGTTTTCAATAAAAAGATTTATAATTAAAAAAAAAAATTACTTGAAGAGGGGCAACCCTACCATAATCCCAGATTCTGCTACCATAGGCCACTAAAGGGATACACTTGGCCCTGTAAATTTCCAGGACCAATTGGATGTGAGAGAATCCTAGACGACAGGAGAAATCTTTGATACTAAATGTCACTCTATTGAAAGCCAAAACGTTCTGGGACATAAGAGAGTGCCACTTTAACTCTGAGCATAGAAGAATCCCCAAATACTTTAAGTTTTCTACTTGACTGATATGTTCTAATGTTAGAGGGCCCAACTTTCATAATGTGGGACTTCCTGTCAATTTTTACCCAATTAATATCCTGTTGTTGCACCTTTGACTTTAACCAAGTAATAACCTGCTCATACCTTTTCATCGCTATAGGGGCCAGACCATGGGTAACAGGGTCTCTATCTATCTCACTATCAGGCCCATCTATAGCTATTTTACATGCCAACTCTAAATCAGCTTTGAAATTTTAACAAATAGATCAACCTGCTTGTACCACTCAACAGGTTTCTCTCTCAATCCTGGGAAATCATTTGTAAATGCCGCAAGATCACCTCTACTCCACAGTACATGACATACCTCCACTCAGCACTTCTCGTAAAGGGAAAGCATGAACACCCACTCCCTTTTCTCCCCCAGGAGGAGGTTCTCCCATCATTGTCTTAGAAGCCTTCCTCTTAGCCCACTTCTCTTCCCATCTATCCAATTTACTCTAAACTTGAATGCATAATGTAAGTTCTTGAATTTGAGCTTTCAGTTCGGTATCCTAAGATTCTCTATGCCCTGATTACTAAATGCAAGTCTTTGGTTTTCCTGCAAGGCCTTAGTTCATTCCATATCAATATAATATCTATTGGCCAATTAAGATAATTTCTTGTGTGCCTGTCTTGCTCTTCTTGTGACATCCTTGCTCATAAACAATAATTCACCTGGTTGATAAGAATCTATTTGGTAGAGTTCTAAACTTCCACTTAGCATCGCATCCAATTCAGTTTTAAATTTGAGCACATCAATCAAGTTCACTTTTACAACTGATTTAATAGTTCCATGACTAGTTTCAGTACTTTTGCTCCCTATTGATTTTTCATTATGCGCTTTAAACCATTTCACGAACTCTTAAACATCAAATACATGCTGGCCCACAAAGTTTCCCTTCTCTGGAGTATCATAGAATGCGGCGTGCTTTTGCGCACATTTGGGAGTTTTTGCCCATACAAGTGAGTTAAGGCCTACAAATCCCAGAAAGAACCTTACGGGTCCGCATCCATTCTTCCGGACAGAAGGATCTGCATTTGCTGCGCAAGGGTGTACTCTCATTCCTTAGAACAAATGGTTCAAATTGCATTCTCTGACTCTCTACTACCTTTGCTTTTGTGGAAGCAGGTACTTTCTGTCCTCCATTTCCAATAGAGCTAGGAGCGTATATAGGAACAATTGGGCCAATAGTTACCGGCACTGTAAGAGCACCCGGAATTTGTGAAACCGAATTAGTGTTACCATTTCCAGAGGTTACAATTTGTGCTCCTCCAGTCCATATGACCCCCTACATCTATAGGACTAGAAACAACTGGTGCCGAGGCACTTTCAGAATTGTCAGTAAGATTCACATTTCCCCCACTTTCCATCTGTGTCTGATTATATGGAGGTGGACGTTCAGCTAGCAGTCCATCCAAAAAGCTGTCACTTACATAACTCTCGCTATCTTCTTTTTCCTCTTTCTTCCTTTCCCTTCTCCTTCTTCCAGCCTGGTCTCCCTCGCTTATTAAAGCTGGGTACAATCTTGCTCCCTCAATCAGGTCTACTCTCCATCTCTTTTGTTGGTCATCCCATCTTGCATCTGCGTATGCATGCATTGCCTTTGTCATTCATCCTGATATTTGTCTTTGTGTTTCACATATGCTGGACGTTCCCATGCATTAAGCGCTTCAAACCGTGTAGGTCTAAGTGATGGTTTCATTGCAAATAATATTCTCCTGAAATGGTCAATTATTCTCAAATTGAAAGTGCCGTAGTGGGGAAACATCAATCACCTTCTTTCTCTGTCGTATCCTCCGATGGCGCTTCCTCGATACTCGTAGTAGGCACCCCGACATCTCCTCGTGTCACATCTCTGACTGCTTTAAAACATCAAATTTTTCCATCCCTTATTTTGACAATTTCAATCTCAAATTAAATTAAAAATTTTAAGTTCAGTTCAGCTCAGTTCAGCGCAGCATTACACCAACTGACCTATCCCCACATGGCATACTCTGATGTCACTCTCACCACTACAGTTCACCCTCCTTCACACTTTTTCGCACACTCTCTCTTGTTCACTTCTGTTTATACCAAACAACAGCTACTAATTGTCTGCTTCTCCAAAGGAATGAATAGAATCACTCACCCAAAGAACACATATTCACAAATGAAACCTCGACCAACGGGGGTTAATTAAATCAGTATAGTTTCATTCTGCTCAAAAGATCCACCACACTAATTACTACTGTATCTTACATACGAAAGTTCCCCACAAACCTTAGCAGATCATTATAACACAGTGTCTTCTGGACCTTTATTATATCTCCCGGGATCTTTTATCACGTCAGACCCAATAACTTCAACTTCAGAACATCAACTTGGTACCACATTCACACGACTCTCGCAACATCTCCGCCAGACATCACACAATCAATGCTGTACCGAAAACTAAGCCTAAATTTCAAACACAAATCCCTACTAATACTCACTCCTTCGCCTCCGTTTCAGCGCATGCCACTGGAACTCCATCTGTCTTCCACAATCCTGAATTCTGAACTAGGGACACTAATGCTGGGAACCGGATTTTCTAAGTCAAGTTCCAGGACCCTTCACTTCACTAACTAACCATCCAACGGTGCTACCAATTTGTTCAAGGCCCATTTAGACAACTTCTCTCCAGAGGGGATAGGTCTCTCTAGTAGAGTGAGTGGTGAAAGGAACAAATCATTCACTGTCATCACAATACAGTGCAACCAATGTGGCTACACATTAATCCACTCGACTCCTTGATTGAGTTTGGTAAGTTTAATTTATACATTTAGAAACAAATCAATGTAAATCAGTCTCAGTAAAATCATTTACAAGTACTAAAAGATCAGAATAGGTCCAAATCTCCTTAAATGATGTACCCTGTATAGTACAAAGGAAATCACTACCCTAAGGCAATGATGCAAGCAATCAAAAAGAAGAAATGAAGGTTAAATTGCATTGATTGCTTTTCTTTAATGAGCATGAGTAACTGAATTGAAATAAGAGGAAGAAAGGTGTCAGTCTTCAGTAGAAACACTCTGACAAGGGGTCAAGTAGCTTTAAGCCACTCAGGCAAAGAAAAGGTCTGCTCTCTAAGGAACCCGAAAATGGAATGGTCTTCCTAACTAATACAGCACATAATATCATCTGCTGCCAACATGAATCTCTCATGCGACTTCTTGGAAATTTCCATAGCTCTGGTATAGCTGGATACTTTAAGTACCTTTCTCAGACAGATCGTACATTATCTTTTTGTCCTTGGCCATTCCCCTCCCATGTGAATTTCTCTTTTTACTGCGATTTTCTAAGCCAACTCCTCTCTCTCATGCTTTGCTATCTGTCAAAACACGACTCAATTATTGTAACTAATGAAGCTTCTCCACACCTGCAGGGGGAATGGAATGACACCAATATTCCACACTGAAGGTCGAATATAGGAAACATGAAATTGCAACGTGAGCTTGCACTGAAAGTTAGGCAAAATGAAATCACACATGACGTTAGGCTAACATAAGCATTAGGCCGCAATTTAATTATCAACTTTTGGCTCATGCACTCGTTTACAAGTATGTACCTTTCAACAAAATTAAATAAGTGCAACTTCTCATAAACACAAATATGATGCAATGAACTAAAAGCGTCAGTATAATTTTCCCCTACACATGATTAATTCAGGTTATACGTGTGAATGAGCAAATAAATTGCACACATTCTAGGTAAGTATCTCACTTTAAGACATTTCAGGTTAAGCTCTCCTGTCATATTAATAGGTAAATTGTCACATAACTTTATTAATACAGTCTAGACACATATTTCTCAAATAAAATATCTTTAGTATAAGGTACTCCACTCCTTTAGTACATTAGTCATGACTACACGTGAATATGATGCACTCCTACATTATCTCAAGATGAGATCAAGATTACACTTCTTCGGACATTTTTGTGTGTAAATTTACCAGAAAGTGTAGACTTGCATGTCTCCACCTCCTGAATTCATGAGGTGGAGCCTAATTTATCAGTGTGAAGTTACTACTTGTAAGTAAGTGTTCACACATTGGCTGAGATAGGCGAAGGTCTCCGCCACCAGGGCAAAATCTTCCTATGGTGAACACAGAGAAATTGTGAAAAGTTTAGTAAACTTACTAAAAAACAAAAAATCTTTTTAAGTTACATAAATATAAATCTTTCATGTTTTTATAAATTGTATTACAAAATAATAAAAATGGTACAGCACTATTACCATAATTTTAAATAAAATATTTAATCTGTTTAAATATATTAAATACATCTACAATTTTAAAGACTTATTTAAAAATGAAAAACACCTAAAGTAAAATACTTTTATTCATTTATTATGTATTAAAAGTTACCAAACGTTTCTATTGAATTTAAATGAATTTAATTACCTTAAATGATAAAAATACTAACATTTTAAATTAAAGTTATTAAAATATTTTAAAATAAAATAATATGCATTGTTTATATTTTTTACATTAAATAAATGTAAAATGCCATCTTAGTCCTCCCTTATTCCTTTTCATTTTGTAGTAAGTATCCCCTATCTTTGTAGCCAATCCTCCCTGTACCTCGCACATTTACTAAAAAGTACTAAAATGTAGGCATAGATCACCACAGTTGGGCGGAGGTCTCTCCCCAATGTTTGAATGGAAAAAAATAAATGCAGGTACTCATCAAATTGAGTTCTGGACTTTGGGCAGGATTAGAGGTCGGGCTAGAATGCCAGCATCCAATGAGATCAAGATATTCTCTGTCTAAATCTATGCATTTTGATGCAGAAGCAGATATTGCGTGCATGCTACTTTACCAACACTGCCACCAAAATACCATATGGGAAAGATTAATTACAGGCCATGGTTGCGGAATCAGGGATGGGCTTACATCCCAGGTTTTCAAAGGACACGGTTCACAATTTTCTGCTCTATATCCTTATCCCAAGTACCTTACAACGACAAGCCAGTGGGGATAGTAATTTTTGGCAGTGAATATGTTTTTTGAACCCTTGCCACTACACTGGCCCCTTGAATTAGGTTCTCTCACTCACAGACTCCTCTAAAACAATTGGTTATCATAGACCTGAAATAAATGTTAGCCACCACTGCAGTTGGTGCATTTATTATGAAACCTTTGTATCTACACACATTAAATAACCACCTTTTCAGACACACAGAGATACAGTTGAAAAGCAGCACACTTAAAAATTCAAATTTACTTCAGAGGAAACAGATATTGAAGGCTTTGTGTTCAAGAATGTGATTACTGGAGTCAGCCCTTGAGAGGGAAAAGTAAAATGGTGTACTCTTATAACTAACATATAATCCAGCACTAATATACTCCATGTAGTGATTAATAAACAGGTTATAGGCATGTGTGTGGGGCTGTTGCAGGGATTCTGTACATATACAGAACTATGCGCAGGAAACCAGGACCTCGGTGTATTGTGGTGTACAAAAAAACCCACCTTAGTACCTAAACCCCAATCCGACTAGCAATAGTGTCTCATTCGTTCTCCGTACTACATCGAAGCTACCAATGATTAGACAACCTAGAACAAGCGACTTTGTTCCTCTCAGGAGTAGTGGGAAACAAGAACACTCTTTCGCTCAAACACTCATACTTGTCCACAACGTGAGTAAACAGAGACACGATATAGTTTAAAATGTTAACGTGCTCTATAATGCAGTACACGAGCCAATACTAGCAGCAAAATGCATAAGAACAATATAATCAGCATTATTACAAGCGGGCTCTTTGTTTGTTTGCTGTCACCGGACCTGGCTGTCCTTACCTGACGTTTTCCTTTCGTTGCTGGCAAGCCATCACTGTTCTCCAGGAGCTTTCCCTTCCGCCGTCGCTTTGGTGGTGTAGGCGACCGCTGTGTGGAGGGTCTGGTGGACCACAATTACCAGGCTCCTTTGCCACTGCACCCGGACCCGGAACCGGACACCTGACATTTCGCGCCCGAAGGCGTTTAAAAATCATCCCGCCCTCGGCTGAGCGGGCTGAGCGGGCTCTTTGTTTGTTTGCTGTCACCGGACCTGGCTGTCCTTACCTGACGTTTTCCTTTCGTTGCTGGCAAGCCATCACTGTTCTCCAGGAGCTTTCCCTTCCGCCGTCGCTTTGGTGGTGTAGGCGACCGCTGTGTGGAGGGTCTGGTGGACCACAATTACCAGGCTCCTTTGCCACTGCACCCGGACCCGGAACCGGACACCTGACATTTCGCGCCCGAAGGCGTTTAAAAATCATCCCGCCCCCCGCAGCGCGGGACCGTGCACGGGCGGCGCCGGGCTAAGCCCGGGCAAAGGGCGGGCCGTCTGTGGCCGTCATAGGCCGAAGGAGGCCGGGCTGGGCCACACCTCTTGGTCGCGGACACCGGGTTAGTTTGGACTTCTAATCTTCACTGGTCATGAGACCTCTGTTTTTATATGTACTACTCAGCCATAAGCTGTGCATAGAGTGTTCTATCTTTTAACAAATACTGTTTAGTTTTTAGCTATTTGTTGTATAGGGGTTCTTTCCTGCACTATACCAGCTTGTTAGGCTGCACCTGAACTGTGGGGAAACACTCTAAACCTTCATTGAGTCGCCCTATGACTAGACAACTAGCCAATTCAAACCCGCCGCTCCCAAGTCTTACAGCTATAGATAAAATGCTGCAGAAAACAATTGGGGTGGTTGCTACAGCCATTGAAAACACGGAAAGACGGCTGTCCATTACCCCTGCATTCACTATGGCACCCCCTACTGATGGTTTGGCTGATTCGTCTTCATATCAGGTGGACATGGAAGCTATGTCATCTATGCTGCCCTCCTTTACCCAGCTACCATGTGCACAGGCGATATTAGACGAGTCCGAGCAAGTGGAAGTCGGCCTATTATCATCCTCTTTTGTCTCTATAGTGGCTCCCAAGAAGCAGGTAAAGCCAAGGAAAAAAAAACAGAAAACCAAAAAAAGGAACATACATCCTGCCCCCCCTGCAGCTGGGCCTGCCCTTCCAGTTCTGGCCCAACACCCTCCCATTTCTAACCCACCGGTCTGGGCTTCTAATTTATTAATAGACTTACAGTCGCATATAGACCACTCCCTAAACCTTCTTTTAAAAACCCTGTCATCTAAAATCGACAGGTTGGTATCCTTAATTAATACCAAAGGCATTGGGAAAAAGCAGCCAAATCACGATCTACTGCATAACTCTGGTTGTATGGAGGGTGTTGGTACCCAAGCCACGATTAACAATGCTACTTCACAGGGTCAGTCTATTTTCCCCTCGCACCCCACTGCTTCTGTTTTAGCTCAGCCACCTTTGGCGCTGCTAACTGCCCCTACTCTCTCTGCTGGTCCCCCTACGCCCCCGATCATCCCCTGAGTTTCTATTGTTTCATCAGCATGTGACCAGTCCCACAGTAATAAGGATCATATTCCTCGAAGCCCCGGTGGGGGTAGGCTTCTCTCTAATATGGGTGGGAATTCAGCTCCACGGACCCTGGCCGATTCCTCTCCCCTTGTACAGCTCCCTACCGAGGCAGCACCTTATGTGATCGTGCTTACAGGAGTTCCTCCACTAACAAATGCTAAGGGGGAAACATATTATGAATTAAAAAATAAAGTCATCCACTGGTTGTCTAAAAATAGACCATTGAATGGAGATGGTAGAGGGGAGATCCTTTTTGTTCGCAGGGTTAGCTGGCTAGGGACTCGACCAAAGGACATCGGTGGGGATTGTGTCCTGATTAATTTTAGGGACCCTAGAGTAGTCGGACATATATTGGATCTGGGCGGGAAGTTTAAACTAGGATCCATTGACACTTCTCATCTGGGGTATTTCTACCCCCATCCTAATGTTCTGAACCCTGTGGAACTTCCCTACTTTCACCAAACCTCTCATAATTCCTACTTCAATATCCCGGTTGCCAACCGCTTTGATGTGCTCAGTTCCGTGGATTGACCATCATCCCTGAGGCATAACAAGGGAAGGCACATGCATACGGGGGGAGTTTGGGCAGGGATGGCCATGGTGTGGAGTTGGATCTCTCCTTGGCTGTACCTGGTTCCGGGAGAGGACTCACTTCCACCTTTTCTTTGTTTCCGAACAACAGCCCCACGGAAGGGCGCCCTGAGTTGGGCCCCCTTGAGCTTATTGCTTCTCACTGTTCCCCCATCTCTCTCCCCCTGGTGGCCAGTTCCCTCCGCACACCTACACGCAGACCTTTAGTAGGGTCTTGGAATGTGGCTGGATTGGAGTCCAAACTCTCTGACCCTGAGTGGGGAGAGTTAATGGACAATTATGATATTTGTCTATTCCAAGAAACATGGCTACGGCACATTCCAGTGAGGGCGGGCTACGCATCTTTTTCTGTTCCTGCGGTCCAAGGTGCCAGGGGCAGACCTTCGGGGGGGTTAGTTGTTTGGGTTGCAACCCACTTAGGTTGCTCTGCAAAGCCCATAGATTCAAAGTCCTCTGATATCTTGTGTCTGTTACTTACCTTCCCTGCCGGTTATTCGCTGGTAGTACTAAATGTCTACCTGTGTCCCTATCCGGTACAGCTGGGTCTGTCGATTCTGGGTGCCCTAGATGATGTATTACATTCTCTTCCCCCTGCGTCTCATAAATTAATAGGTGCGGATTTTAACTGTCACTTTGAACCCCTCCTTGGGATCCCCTCTCCTACTTGTGATGAGGATGAAAACTATAAAATCCCAGATCCTACCATCTATCCTGCCAAACGTCTTCTCCCACTAGCCCTTGAGATCAACAAGCTTGCCATTGCACATTCCTTGAGGGCGTGCAATGGTAGACTTTGTCCTGATGTACCGGGTTCCTTCACCTTTAATAGACCCGGGAGTTGTTCGACTATCGACTACATTCTGGTGAACGTGGAATTCTGGGGCTATCTAGCAGCTTTTTCTGTTATTCCGCGGGTCGATAGTGATCACAACCTATTGTCATTGGAACTGGTAAATAATATTGGTGGCAGTGGAGCCCCTCGGGGCCTAACTCCATCAAATAGTGAGAACTTGGTGCTAGCTGCAGGAGGTAGACGGATTAGGTGGGCAAGGGTTGTGACCGACGAGATAAAGCTTGCAGCATTATATAGCAGTTTCACTCGTTCCCTGGAGGCGGTTTCCCACCTTTTGAGCCCCAATGGGGATATCCGGCAGAACCATCTCCTAGATTTCCAGAATATTCACAAGGAACTCCTCGGCGGCCTGGTTGGCTTTTTCTACAGCTCTACTGTCTCAAGGCCAAGGGCTCCAAGGCCTGAGCATTGGTACAATGGTTCTTGTAGGCTGGCCAAGACTGCCCTGATTAAAGAGGTAAAAAAGGGTACACAGTCTAGTATCCAGGCTGCGAGGGCCTTTTACAAAAATCTGATTAAGGAGGCAAAATCTGAGTGGGAGGATCTAAGGTGGCAAAATATGAAGCAAGCATTAGCAGATCGTGACTCGAGGGCTTTTTGGAACATTGTTCGAACTGGTACGGCAGCATGTAGCCCCGCTATTATCCCCAATCTCAGCGAGGAGGTCTGGCTTGCCCATTTTAAACCCCTTTATTCTCTCAGTAACCCTAGGGGAGGTTTTGACCTGGTAACCCCGTCTAATGATATTGTAATGAATCAAATGGACCAGGATGTTTCAGTGAGCCGACCGTTCGCCCTTCCAGAAATAGAGTTGGCTCTTAGTACCCTATCAGTAGGGAAAGCTCCGGGGCTCGATAGGATCCCTGGTGATCTGTTTAGAAGCAAATTAAAAATTTGGGCCCCTTACATTCGGGTATACTTTAATGCCATTCTGCAGGGCCTTGAGATCCCGGATACCTGGTTGGGAGCAGAAATTATACCCATTCATAAAAAATCTTCCCCCTTGGATCCAGCCAATTATCGCCCCATAAGTTTGATTGACGTCCTACAGAAACTGTTTGCCCGAGTCCTTTTAACAAGACTGCAGACCTGGATGGAGGACCATCAAATTCTAACCTCCCTCCAGGCGGGGTTTCGAGCAAAGGTTTCTACCATTGACCAATTGTTTAGGTTACAGTTGATTTATTGGAAGACAGTCAGCATGGGTGCAGGCAATCTCTACTTGATTTTTGTGGACCTTCGGTCCACATTTGATATGGTCCAAAGGGAAAAACTATGGGTTTTATTATTAGAGATGGGTGTTCCACCCTACCTTTGCCATTTATTTAAACGTCTGCACGAAGGCACTTATGCAAGGGTGAGATTTGGGAGATGTGGGGAAATTTCAGGGCCATTTCCGGTTGAAAAGGGTGTGAGGCAGGGCTGTGTCCTGGCCCCCACTCTCTTCTCCCTTTTTATTAATGGGTTGATTGAGCATCTCTTGTGCGCCGCTAACCTGGGTTCCCTTATCCTAGCGGGGCGTAAGATACCGGCCCTAATGTTCGCGGATGACACGCTCCTGTTGTCTAAATCTTACATGGGCATCCAGCGTACATTAGAGGCCTTTTGCTCCTTCTGTAAAAAAAGGGATTTGGAACTGAACCTATCTAAAACAAAATTTATGGTTTTCAGCTCTAATTCAACCAACTGTCCCCACCCTAAGATGGGAGATGTAGAGCTGGATAGGGTCTCTACTTTTGAATATTTGGGGGTGACCCTCAATGACAAAATGAAATGGGGGTCTCACATGGCGAAGGCAAATTTGAAGTTAGCACAATCAGTGGGGGGTATCCTGAAGGTTTTTAATAACACTTCTTCAAAACCTCTGGGCCCCCCCATGGAAATTTACAAATCCCAAGCAAGAGGGGGTGCGCTTTACGGCGCTGAACTCTGGGGATATTGTACTCCTGCGTCCTTATCGTCAATTGAGAATTCTTTTATTAGGCGATTGCTGAAACTACCGGCAAGTACCCCCTTAATTCCCTTGAGATGGGATCTAGGTTTAGTTCCTATAGAAGAGATTGCCCTGAATCGCCCTCTCCTGTTCTGGAGACGACTTTGGTCAACGCCCGAGCTTGCAAGCTATAGGTATGATCTCGGCGATATACTGTCAAGGGGCAAATTGGAAAAAATTCCTTGGTTAACCTATGTAAAGAACCTCTGTTATTTCATAGGGACGGGGGACCTATGGTCCGCACCGGAAGAGACAAGCCGCTCACTATCTAAGAAATCACTGCGGGAGGCTTTACAATTGTATCGGAAGGATATTTTACTGCATTCCTCTCTGGGTAGGCTTACTGACACCTTTCTGGACATTAAGATTAGTCCCCAGTTCGAAGTTTTCTTGGATGTTATCCAACCCCCTTTGGCAAAGAAACTTTACATTCAGTTTAGACACGGTTCGTTACCATTGAGGGCATTTACATATAGATGGTCTAATGCATCTGATCCCTTAAGCACGTGCCCTGTATGTATTGATATTTGTGAAACAGAGCTGCATGTTGTTCTTTTTTGCCCCCTATATAACAAGGCAAGGAAGAAGTGGATCATCCAGCTCTGCAAGTCTAGGGGTCTTAGGGACTATCAGGAGGTGTTTAGAATTCTGAAGTATGACACTACCCCATTGATAGTGTTTGCGATGGCCAAATATCTTCTTTCTATGTGGTTCACCAGGTCCAAAAAAATGCTATTTGCCACACAACTCTCTTGATCCCAGTATTGTCATTACTGTTACTATAGATGCTTGTGGTGTAGCGAGAACGCTTTGGGCTCTGGATACAGTTCCAACAATTTGTTCTTATGTGGAAAAAATGTTGTTCTCATTTGCCCGTGTAATTTTTTACTACAAATTTTTTTTAATGTTTGATGGATTATACTCTATGCAATGTCTATTTAATCATGTTTTATTGTACATAATTATTTATGTCTTTTTATGGTATTTTACCGAAATAAAAGCTTTGACTGACTGACTGACAATTCCATAAAGCACAAAAGGGGAAATCATATTATAATGGCAGTGGAAACAGGACTACAGCATCTTACTACCTTCCCTGTGCTAAGAGCTAGTTTATTATAATTATAGAAGACCTCTAGGCTTTGTCATGGTGACCCCATACCTCCAAGGTTAGATGCAATGAATTACATCTCTGGACAAACACAGCTCTTCTTCGTTGGAAAAGTTTTCTCCAAGTGCCCTCTCATGCATCTAATGCCATATTAAAAGCACTCGAGTTTCAGTAGTGCAGCTGTGTTCCCTGTTATGTCTATGGGCGTGGGACTGACCAAAGTGAATCAACAGCATACATTGTTTTTGACCTTGAACTCGCTTTGCAGACGAAGAGCACGGTGTACAGCTAGATGTGTGAAAGGCAGACAGTTCTCATGTGAAGAAGCGCAAGCAGAGTATTTACAAGAACAGAGCCATGTAGTGTCGTGTGCAAAAAGCGGCAGAATGGCGACCAAGCATATACTAACTTATGCTATTATAGCAATGTCCGTAGTTAATCCCATGTTCTCACTACACCTTCCCCTGGTCAGGCCAACAGTTGGTGGTCTTTGGTGAATACAGAGTTCAAGACGTGCGAGCAACAATCAAGAGCATCTGTATGGATGTGAGTTCAAATTTAGGCAAAGAGAGTTAATTTGTAATTTTGCACAAAAGTCTGAGGGAAAAAAAATCAATTTCTAAAAAAGGCAACAAATATATAAAAAAAATTATCCCTCAGATGATGGGTGCTAACCAAATCAATCCATCGAGGTGTATGAGCAGTAAGTTTCAACAGCCTCAAGAGGAAGTCATTGTTATCGTCAGAAAAGAGAGACGCCATCCAATCGAGTAAAAGAATTAACATACGTGTTCCTAAACAATGGGTGCCTCTAACACCATTAGTGGACAACTTGCGTGATCTTCTATAAAACTTCGTTGTAGGAAATCCTGTGCCGCTGCACAGATATCCTATTCCGCCAAAACTCCAAGCGCAGCCGCGCAGGCTATAATCCCAACACCGGAACATTCTTACTCATGGGCCACTAAGGGACTCATTAGCAGCTCAAAATCCGGTGCAGGAGATACCGTATTGGAGAGGCAAAGATCCAATGTCCATTCAAATGACCATTCCAAGCAGGTGAAGACTGGTTGCATGCAAGTGTAGCAAGCGAAACGAAAGGATAATCCATAAGCCACGCTGTGTGTGGCCAGGGGCAGAGTACCGTAGCATTCAAGCATACGGCTCCGAAGCATCAGAAGCCGGTCTGGACTGTGTAGGGCCACAGGAGGAACAGCCATTTCGCAGCAGGCAAATCAACAGCATAACTCTAGCAGCTAAGGCAAGTAATAGTGGCAAGCCGCCGAAGACACTGGAAAAAATAGAATGAATAAATGCTTATATCACACCAAATATAGTTTGGAAAGAAGTCACAAGGCCAGAGCCCACAACTTAAAAAAAAATGGGCCAAGCCTGTAGTACTAGAGGCATTGAAAATCGTATGAATCAAGGCACCGAAATGTAGTGGGAGGTCAGTATTAATAAGGACTTGCACCTCTGTTCGAGTGTTTGCCACGTGAAGGACGAATGTCTCACGGGCAGATGTGAGGTCAACTTCTTTTTGGGACAATAGTGCTCTTATTCTGCTCAATTTATTGAACTCTGCCTTCAAGATCGGAATAGAAGGCCAAATTGAGATATCGCGCCTCCCGTGTTGGGGTGAAAAAAAGTACATTTTTACAGCAAACCACACGTTGTGAGACTGTCACAATGTAAGGGATGCCGGCAAGCTTGCCGCAGCAGTCTTCATTATTTAAAAGCAAATAACTACTGTTTGCAAGCAGAGTAAAAGTAGGTGTAATAGCTGGCACTGGATTACTCTTCAAAACACACGCCAGATTGGGGGCTGTAAGGTTATAAGCGCCATGCAACTTTATATTTTTGCAAACAAGAGAATGTATGTGAGTGAAGACCACACCTCGTGAAGGAATGCACTACCTAAGGGTTCGAAGCGGCCTAGGGGATAATGTTTCATGCATGAACTAAATTTAAATAAGGAAAATGGAAGTGTTATTACCCCATGGATGAGCCATACAGCTGAGTCAGTTTTGGCCACAGAGAATGGTAAAGGGTCCAACTTTTCAATATATAAAAGAGTGTATGTAGCATCCTTCATGGACATAAACTGCTGTCACGTTCAAATAATCACGTGGAACTTTCCCAATCTTCAGAGTCTGCAAAGTCCATGCAAACTGCATGGCCGAACGCAATTGATTTGGACCATGATATAAAACAGACGCTTCATCATGAACAAGATCAACAACAGATGGAACAATATTATCCAATGTGTAAATGCAGGAAGAAAGTGTGTTAATACTATTATCAACAACTGCAAGTACTTTCTCTAAATTAGCCTGGTCTATTGCCCGTAGATGAGAAGCAGCTTCGATTTTGGGATAGCTACCAGATTTCATTGTAAGTTGCATAAATAAATCTTTTCGATCTAGGACCAGCCGGGCCTTTTATAAAATCTGCCAAGTCAATGTCACCGGACAACAACGACAAATGTTGTTTTACTGACGTTAGTGTTGAGTGTTGTAACCAATTCTGACATAATTTTCCCACAGAGTAGGTAGTAACCGAAAGGGAGCTGGAAAAACGTGGATCAGGTCTATCCTGAGTGTATCCATGGGCCTTACCAAGAAAACGGAGTTGGCAAGAATCAGAACTTGCCTGCCAAACTAACCAACCTAGGGGATCTAGACTAGAAATATTAAAGGTATCATTTGTAAACATCGATTGCAAATCTTCAATGGCAAAATTGGTATGATTGCTCCAGTTCTGATATATAGCGAGAGCTGGAATTGTAGGGGCATTTATTTGCTCTGAGGTAGCCAATCTTAAACAAGTTGTCTGATAGACTGAATTATTTAAAAATAGGATCTGAGTTGGTATGAGGCACGCGCGATGTAAAGCTTCCGTGCCTTGCACCTGCCAGGATCTAGAACCCCAGACTGATTTAAGATCTACTGTATCTTTCCACAGTTCATATCCACCCACTGATAATTTATCAATAAAGGATTTGGAATACACCAATTTAGTGTGGGTGAGCATTACTTTAGTATTTAATCTAAAAAAGAATGACCCTGGTTTGGATTTACTAAAATCAGTAAAATAAGTACATTTCTTCAAAAGTGTTTTTGAGCTGCCTTCCAAGGGAGCCGGGCAATGTTCCCTCTGTGTATAATTAAAAACTTTTCTTAAAGTATTAGCTTTATGCAGATAATGATGTCCATAATGCTTATAGCAAAACAAATCGGCATAATTTGCAGTATTCAAATATAAATCTTCAGCATCAAATGCAGCATAAGACTTCAAATCTGAAAACAAAGATTGTAAGGCCTGTACATCCGAATCAGCAGAGTGTATGTTCTGTTTCACTACATCCCCCATAGAAACACGAAGTACATTTGGAACATTAACCACCTCGGTAGGGCCATGAATTTGAAACTTCACTGCATCCCAAACTATTCCATCCGCAACTGGCCAGGCGGAGATGTTGACAAAAGTCTGGTCTCTTTCATGATGTGAGAAGAAGAGTGCGGAGCCAAAGTTCCATCAACCAATTTTACAGCAGAGCATTCAGATAGGTAGTGACCATTGATCAGAAGGAAACAAAATGTCACAAATCCAATTGACATGAACAAAAAAATGGCAATGAGCACCAACCAGATGTATGTCCAAGAGGGAACCAAATAAGTCTGTTTAAACCAAGTGACAAAAATAGCGAATTTGGTAGGGGCTATTGTTGATGTGGAGTGTGACTCAAAAGAAAAACGTGACTGGTTAAGGGTATCCGATTGTAAACCAGGCAATGACTCTGTAGTTGGATACGCATATTCAGTTTCTTCATTTGGACTGGAAGCCTGGGGGTTTAGCAAGGGATTAGTAACAGAGTCCATCTCTATGGCAGTGTCACACTGGATGTTGTTCGAAGCGGCCAACACTGTATTCCTGGATATTGCTGGACAGGAAGCAGCTGGTGTCATACTATTTAGGATCGGCCAGACGTTGTAGCTTAACATTGTCCACTGAGATGTATCTGTTGTCTTTGCGATCAGGAAGTGGTGGTAAAATGACTGTACGGGTACCCTCCCGCCAAGCACTGGGACAGGTGCACGATAAGAGGGGCCAAACTCTTTTTTGTTCTCCACCATCTCTCGGACCAGGTCTCCGACTTTAGGAAGCCAGCCGACTACCGGAATCTGCAGCGCATCATTAGTGGCGGAGGGTATGTGTTCCTTTGCAAGACTGTCATGAGTCTCTTGTAGTTACTGTAATACAGCAGAATGATTATCTACGTCAAAGGATGTGGCAGTCGCCGCCATGTCTAGACCATCAAGGTCTGGCACAAACATTTTCATGCCAAAGAGCATTTCGTATGTGGTCCGCCCACCCAGAGATCTTCTAGGGAGATTATTTAGTGCACGTTGTACGCTATATAAATGTGCGAACCAGTTTCTGCCAGTACCTAAAACTCTAGCTGTCAAGGTTTGCTTTGTCACGGTTCATTCGCTCCACAACTGAGTTGCCCTCAGGCCTGTACGGTGACGAGAATTTGACCTGCACCCCCAGAGACCTCATAGTATCCTTGTACGCCTTGGAAGCGAACGCGGGACCCTGGTCAGAATGAAAGGTGCCACATGCAAAAATTCCCACAAAGACACGCAAACCCCTGATGACAGTTCGTGCATCAGCACTGCGTTGTGGCCAGACCCAAAGAAAACGTGTGCACGAATCAACTGCAACTAAGATTAATTTATAAGAGGTATCTGAAGAAAATGGACTGCAGTGATCTAGATAAACACATCCAAAAGGTTTATTAGAAATGCACAGCTGTGTTTGTGGTGGTCGTGTTACCGTCGAAGGTTTAATCTGCTGACAAATGTCACAAGAAAGCACATAATTACGGGTTTGTTTATATAACCCACGCCACTAATAACGCTGCTGTAAGATTGAAACAGTCGCTGAAACGCCAGCATGGGCTGAAGCCATGCCTTCGTGTGTGGCTGTTATCAGAGAAAGTCTGCGGTCCACGTTGGAAATCAACCTGTCACCAACATCATGAATTCTCACATGAGGAACTTTATCGGGACTTAAATGATAAGAGTATTTTGAAGGGAAACCCTGGGGGTAATTACCTCCCTTCTTAGTTGCAGCTATCGCTGCCAAAATGTTATTATCAATCTTACTCATGGATCTTGTAACTGCTGCAACTGAACACGTGGCTACTGCTGTTTTAGCTGCTTCATCAGTCAAACTATTACCGCCGTGTGTACTCCTACGCGCTGGTGGCCAAGAGTATGAATCACATGTGTGAGAGGCAGACTTTCTTTAAGATCTGCGACTCGAACCCAAAGCATGTTATGCTTAATTGCGCTACCTTTAGAATCCCAATAGTCATCCTGAGACCAAAAGAATAAGTTGTCATTAAATGACTGAACACAGTAGTAAGAGTCGCTTACAATCAAAGTAGTCGCATAGGATCAGCAAACTCCTGTGCAAGAACCAGAGCGTGCAGTTCCACTAACTGGGCGGTACAGTCACCGAGTGCCTGCGTGTGCACAACTTGGACTTGAACTCACCATTCACTATGGTACTTGCCAAATTAGCGCATGCTGCTGTATGCGAATGCTTTGACCCGGTTGCGCTGAACCGTCGGTGTAAATGATACAATGGTACTCCTCTAGTGGGTGCATTGACAGAGGAGGAGGATGAACAAATTCATACTGTAAAAACTCCTGTGTTTGCAGCGAGGAGTCGAAGATGAACGTGACATCACGAGAGGTCAACGAAGTAGCCCATTGTATCCAACGTGGACGCAAAGTCTTTGAGTTTGGTACACTTGCTTTAGTCACTGGGTCAAGAGCAGGATATGGTGTTACAACCAACATGCGTTTCCCCTGCGCCAGTGCGCGTTCCTTCAGGATCTCCATCTGGACCGCTGTCAAAACTTTTTCCACAGTTGAAAAACGCAGTTCAGCCGAAGGACAAATGTGATTTGTAAGCATTACTCAGTACGTGTCACCTTCATTAAATGTCAAGTAAGTGAAGCCCACTGCGCCTGGCACAATCCGTTTCACCAGATTTGTGTGGTTATCACGCGTCAACAAGTATTTATATTCAAGGCGATCAGACTGCAAAGATTGCAGGATAGCTGAATATTCCGGAAGCCAGCAGGCTTTTGAAAATTTAGGTTGTATCAAAGCATACAGCGGCTTGATACGCTGGGCATATTCGGGAATGTAAGTTTGACCTAAATTAAAAAAAAAACCAGCAAAGATTGTAATTTTTTCAGGGTTGTAGGAGATCGCAAACGTGCGCATTTCTCCAAGAAGTGAGGCGCTAAGCCTCTTCCTTCATTATTGAGCTTGTAGCCCAGGAACAACACTGTGTACTCTGCAATGTGTGATTTTGCAAAGTTAAATTTGTAGCCGTAGTCAGCAAACAAAACTATGATGCAGTCAACGCGACAAAGATGCAGCCATAATTCGTCGTCCGTGAGATAAATGCCATCAATGTACGAGTACACATCTGGGTCTATGCCGTCCAACAATGAGACGACACAGGCTGCGAAAATGCCCGGGCTGTTTTTATAGCCCATGGCTAATCTTCTATATTGTTTTTGTTTTCCGCCAGCGGTAAATGCGTCCATTGACTGCTCATCGGGGACAGATTGTGACTGAAAAAGCTGTTGGAAATGTGAAGCGTAGTTTTATATTTTTTATGTACAAGACTGTCTACTAGAGCAGAACTATGGGTATTCTGAACCCCAAAGGTGCGACAATGAGAGTTCAAATGTCAGTAATCCAAAACTAAGCGGTATGACCCATCTGGTTTGGTTACGGTAAAAAGAGGGGTATTCATTGGTGACACACATGTTTCAATCACTCCTTGATACTCCAATTGATCTAGAATATTGGAAACGGGAGCTTTTGCCTCCCGCCAGAGGGGATATTGGAGTTGTGGCTGTGGCATAGACCGCAATGAGATCTCATGCGGGGGAGAGTCTTTATCCCAGCCCACCTAAGTACGGTACAGAGCCGGTGCAAGGACCAAAGCCCACTCTTCTGCAAAGGCCACCGCTAGCTCCTTGGAGACGTTGTGTGAAAAACTAGGGAGGATTACCTCCTCCTCCCCTCGCGGAGCGGCCAGAACAAAACAGAAGTCACTTTTTCCCAAAAATGCCTTTAACTACACGTTGTATATCACCTTCAATCAGAAATACAATTTCATATAATCTGTCAGGGGGAGCCACTCGGGTGTCAGCCGTTTCGACTGTGATGAAAGTCTCAGTTGCTATCGCCTCCAGAAATGGACGCAGTGCTTGCCGCACTATTGTAACCTCCGCTGCGCTGTCTAGCAGCTTTACTGCCCATTTTAGATTCCGGAGCTGGGTTCTCACCGTCTGAGGCATATCTCGCTGTTAAAGCAGCAACTTTCTTTTTCTGAAACAGTGAGCGCTGATGAGGAAAATCGTCTTGCTTCCCTTTTCCGTCAGTCTGACAAGGCTGCTCATGTCCTTGTGGGGCACCTCGACCTCTGCAGCGCTCCTGGCATTCCCCGCCACCGGCATGTGAGCCTGATGTTTCCTGTGAAGAAACAGGAGAACGCTGATCAGGAACCTGAAACCTGTCAGGAGACCTAATTCTCGCGAGGTCACACAAGTCATAAGTGCCCTCAGAAGACTCGGGTACCAGTGACGCTGCATGTGACCCTTGTTTCTGTTGTTGCTTCCTCTGTTTTTCTATTTTTCAAATGCTGTTTAGGAAAAATAGGACGGTCGTCTTTAGTAGATTGTGCTGGTATTCTAGCAAAAGGCTTAACACCCAAACTATTGCGTCCAATGGTCTTATAAGCATCTGCAAAAATGTTAGGTAATTCGCAGGGTTTCTCTTCCTCTGGGACAAGACGCAAAGCATTAGACACCTGAAAGTTAACTGCATCTCCCTTGACGTTCGCAAGGATGATATCAGCAACTACGTCAAACACTCCGAGTAGCCTCATCCCTAACTCAACCGCCGCCTCTGGGCCATACTCATCCTGAACACGCTTATCACGGAGGGCAGCAAGGTCATCGAAGGCGTGCCAAAACACTTTGCATATACCGCCGCAAACACTTTACCCCAATTTTCACAATCGGTTACCACTGGTATTAAGTCTTTCTGCAAACTAATTGTAAAGATTCTGTGTTTTTCCTCAGGAGTGGTGTTTGGAAATACCGCTTCCAGCTGGTCAAAGTTTTCAGCAAGCCAGTAAGGTAAATCATCCTTATTCTGTGGACGCTTGCCCATAACCAAATTAACCATGACGGGACTAATAGTCAGCCTGCAAGGTCCAGCTGGTTGCGCCGCAACCCCCGGTGCTCCCACCTGGAAATTGCGGGAAACGTATTGTACTAGAGCCCTATGCACCTCAATTAAGGAGTTGTGTAAGACACGCAGTTCGTCTACCGGGACTGCTAGATAACTGGATGTGGTGTTACCCGGCCAAAACTGGCCAAGTGGCCCCTGGAATCGACAAAGTGCCTAAATGGACCAGAGTCACTGTATGGGGTAGGGCGCCATTAAACCAAATACGGTGTTGCTGTGCCGAAATCCGAACTTCAAGAGTTCTATAAGGCCGATATACATTAGGTGTTGCAGTGTGAGTTTATACATGGAACAAGTCATCATCACTGTTCACTGCCGGAAAGGTTACCCAAGAGTAATACACCTCAAAGTGGTAAGCTGGATCAGCACCACCCACAAAAATAAGTGCGATACCCACGTCAGGCACTCCATATGTGTTCAAATGACGACGGAGTGGAGCGCGGCTATGTGCAGCAATATCTACTTCCGCCATAAGGACTATGAAAGAAAAACAACTCAATACGTGACAGCGCAAAAGGGTAGCAATTCAAAAGAATAACAAATCCTTTTAACAATATGCAGCTTGAAAAACCTATAAATACATCAATATAGGTAGGTTATGCCGTCACCGCTGTTTTCCGGAAAACAGAAGCAAGGGTATCGTGGACAAGCACAAGTACTCCTAAAGTGCCTCATAAATAAGTACCAGACCAAACATTAGGTGCGCCATGTTGCAGGGATTCTGCACATACACTGAACTATGCGCAGGAAACCAGAACCTCGGTGTATTGTGGTGTACCAAAAGACCCACCTCAGTACCTAGAACCCCAATCCCACTAGCAATAGTGTCTCATTCGTTCTCCATATTACAGGAAAGCTACCAATGATTAGATACCCTAGAACAAGCGACTTCGTTCCTCTCAGGAGTAGTGGGAAACAAAAACACTCTTTTGCTCAAACACTCATACTTGTCCACAACGTGAGTAGACAGAGACACAATACAGTTTAAAATGTTTATTTTAACTAACGTGCTCTATAATGCCGTACACAAGCCAATACTAGCAGCAAATTGCATGAGAAAAATATAATCAGCATTGTTACAATGCCATAAAGCACAAAAGGGGAAATTATATTATAATGACAGTGGAAACAGGACTACAGCGCCTTACCACCTTCCCTGTGCTAACAGCTAGTTTATTATAATTATAGAAGACCTCTAGGCTTTGTCATGGTGACCCCATACCTCCAAGGTTAGATGCAATTAATTACATCTCCGGACTAACACAGCTCTTCTTCATTGGAAATGTTTTCTTCAAGTGCCCTCTCATGCATGTAATGCCATATTAAAAGCACTTGAGTTTCAGTAGTGCAGCTGTGTTCCCTGTTATGTCTAAGGGCGTGGGACTGACCAAAGTGAATCAACAGCATACATTGTTTTTCGACCTTGAACATGCTGTGCAGACGAAGTGCATGGTGTACAGCTAGATGTATGAAAGGCAGACGGTTCTCATGTGAAGAAGCGCAAGCAGAGTATTTACGAGAACAGAGCCATGTAGTGTTGTGTGCAAAAAGCGACAGAATGGCGGCCAAACATATGCTAACTTATGCTAATTTAGCAATGCCCGTAGTTAATCCCATGTCCTCACTACAGAGCATTCTGACAAAAGAACCGCCTTTCCATCGAAGGCACCCCTCCTGGGCTGACTTACATAGCTGATTTCATGCAAACACCCCAACTTAGCATCTGGTGCATTTTCAACACAAGTAGCTACAACGTTTTCTTTAACAGCTATTTTAGTCGTGAAGTTTGAAAATCAATATAGAGATGATAAGCTGCATAGTTAGTAAAAGGTTGCATTTTCCAGGTAAGTTGCACCTATTCATTTATTTAGGTAAGAGTTTTATGTAGCGCTGTGCATCGCCTCATTGTTATTTCACAGTGCTAATGTAGGATGTATTACAGATCATTCCATCGTGCATGTTCTATTCATCGTGTGTGGATGAGCAGCCGAAGCTGCAGTAGTTGCTGGTCTGCTGGTGGAGTGGCGGGGGCCAGTGGGGATGACAGACAATGGAGAGGTGGGGAGGGGGTGAAACAGACAACAAAGGCAACATTTTAAGAAAAAGGGAAAAAAGAGCTTACCTGCCGCCTGATACTCTTCTGCTCCATGCCCTCGCTGCAGCACACAGGCTTCTAGTGTCCCCTGCGGCCAATCCTGACGCTGCTTTCATGCTTAAAAGAAGTGTCAGGCTTGACTTGAGCACTGTGAATTTGCGCTCCCAGAGAGACTTGGAGCATGTGCTTTGCTGTCCTCAACCCAGCAGCACAGCCGGGTTGGAGACAACTCAGTGCACATGTCGGTTTGGCCGCCCTGAGGCGGAAGCCAATCTGACATGCGAACTGAATGCAGTGCCTACCACTCCCTCTATCATTGCCCACCCGATGGCACTGACAAAAAGACTCGCCGGCCATTAGAACCTGAAAAATAAAACGCGAATAAACCTGTTTTATTTTACAAGTTTTGAGGCAGACATGGGAGTGACGCCCCTCTGCCATAGTGGAGGAGCCACCACTGCGAAATAAAATGACTTTTTTCTCTGGCAGTCCAGTGCAATCTAATACACACACACACACATATACAGACACTCACACATGCACATCATTCGAAGAACTGATTTTTTTGTTTTTACAAATGCAATATTCAGGAAATACACGTGCTTACACAGTCTCATGATCTGTAGCATGCCCTTCACACTTCGACTGGCTACACACACTCCTCCCATCATTGTCACCATTTCAACTCATGACAAGCTTGGATCCGTCACAATCACACCTACACTATATTTGAAAGAGAAGGGCCTGATTCAACCCTGCCCTGCCAATCAGATTGGTGTCCACAGCCCCCGCCAGCCCCGAAACCTAAATGAGTTGCTACATCATAGCTCTGTAGCAGTTCAGAAGGTTCTTCAGTAAAGAATAAAAAGCACTGGTTGTAGTTTCTGAGCTTGTGGATGGCTGCAAGCTCATAAGTACTGGTCAACCTTTGTGGAATCCATTTTCTACAGGTCCAAAAGGATAGAACCGTTGACACACTCCTCTTGCAGTGTTTCCTCCACAGTACTTGTAAAACTGCATGGCACACGGAATTTTCTCACATTCCACTAATTTGGGATTTCGAAACAGGCTGCACACAATTAAAGAAAAGGAATGCTGACCAGAGACTTCTTGAGCTATTGTTTTGTTTCACTAGCAAAAGTTCTGAAGCTGCTCCTGACTAGTATGTGGGGTGCTGACCCATGGTAAGATACGACAAGAGGACGGTGGTTTAACCTCACGATTCTGTGCTGTAATGGTCACTCCAACCACTAGGTGGCGCAGCAGAAGTGCACACAGAAAATGTCGGCAGGTTTTGTTTCTAGTAGAACCTAATCGATGCTGGACGCCATGTGGGATACTCTGCAACTGCATACATTACACAGTTCTTGTTGTAGTCCAGTCTCGTCAGTTTCAGAGCAGCGCCTGTTGTGTGTTGCTGCACATCTGTAAAATTGAGCCTTGCTACTGCCCCAGAGTACAGGAACACTCCCTGGGCATGCAGAAGTTCTGGTACTCAAGGGGGAAAAATTCCACAGTACCTGTACTTAGTACTGGTGAGTACCGGCCCATATAAAGCACTGTGCACAGATAGGAGAGGTAGGCTGTCCCACACCCAGGTAAGTGGATCGCATCTTGTAGTGTGAGTAGGGCTATTGTAGCACTAAAAACAAGTGTTTTACAAAATGCAGTTTGTGAATAGGGCCCATTATGTTTGGGGTATGAACTTTAATCTAATCAGCTGAGATGAATTTATCAATATTAAGCAAGATTGATATGACCCCTTTTGGTCTTCCTTTTGTTGGCACCTTCATGAACAGGGTGAAGCTGTGAACAATAATAGCCATTTCTGTATTTCTGGTCTCCCAATGCATCCGTGGCCTTGTAGTCATGTCAAGGGTCATGTGTTCAGGCTTCGGTATCCCACATTCTGGGAATCGAAGTAAAGCTGCGCTGGTCTGGAAGCAATTACGTATTCACACGTACGTAATAACTTTTGTGCTGCAGGGGAACACCTCAGCTAATGCATAGCCCTATGCCAATAGGAAGAACAAACTAGGGCTCCAGCAAAGTTGCAAAGTCTCTCTGCTTTTTGATTTATTTTTTTAAAAGTGCATTAGCTTCGCAAATTGCCTAGCTCAAGAAGTTTTAAAAAACCAGGACATCTTCAGCACCCCATTGCGCTTGCAGTATATCTTTCCTGATGCGACGAAGCGCAGCAGGTGGGGGCTACCATTTGCCGCCGATTCCCCATCAGTGTCCCAATTTCTGGCAAGCACCTGCCTTAGGCCATGCCTTTTTCCCTGACACGTTTTAGCGACCCATCGCTCTTCCAAGGTCCCAGAGTTCGAGCCCGTGCGTCCCCTGATCACAGAGCGTCAGTCATCTGGATTCCACGACCCCATCTCATTCCATCCCCTGCCTGCCACATCCCCAGTCGAACCTTAATGTGCACAATTGTTTGTCAGCAACTGGATGTCCAGCCCTTCACAGCTGGATCATCTGTGGAGGGAAGTAAGCCCAATTTTGCTCAAGGGCAGATGGTGAATCTTAACTTTCGTTTAAGTCTTACAACTTGCGCTTGCGTCCCAAAATAGTTTTTCGAAAGGTATCTTACTTTGGGGGTGAAGGCGAAGCTTTTACCAGCCTCTACTACAAACGAGAATGGAATACGTGTGTTGTGGACGCACTCCACATAGAAAGCTCATTAACACCTTCCCTGTGACTATTTCGATCCCTACCTCTTTTGCTAAGGCGTTTCCTGCTGACAAATTGCTCTATAGAACAGTGCTTCTTTGGTTGTACGGTTGTGCCACAGAGCGAAGTTATTCAGATGAGGTATGTTTCTTTAGTGAAAGACAGCTGGATTACTAAGGTTGGCTATCAATATTTCATTGTATCATGTGCTCCATGTTCACTTGCCTTGCTAATTGTGTGCTTTGTGCATTGCTGTAGATTGACAAGCCGATCATGAATGCCATGCCTCCTCGCAATCCGAGGTACCCTTACAAAGACACGGTTGACAGCCTACTGAAGTTCATCAGGAACTTGGGTGTTCACTACAAGGACGAAGACAAGTAAGCAATGTGCATGTGTTTGTGATAAACATACCCAACCCGCTCTTACCATTTGTGGTGTTGGGTGGATGGATTTAGCTTTGATTGTGTATTCTGATGATTGTATAACTTGGAGTGAAACAAAACGGATTATCAGTACCATTGCAAATGTGAAGTCAGGAGTTGGCTTGAGTACACTTTTTTTCTCCAGCAGTACAAGTTAAGAGTTGTCATGGCGGCTTGTCATAAGATTTTCCTCTTTTCTACTCGGGCACCATCATGGACTCGTGGTGCGCAAATTCAATTGCTCCCGTCCTAATCTGAAATGTGTTCATTTGGCAAAGAGCAGTAGTGCATGCTTCAAGCAATAAGCAAGCACATAATGTACAGTGTATTCAGCCATGTCTTAATACAACTCAATAGAACAAAAAAACTAGGAAAACAGGCCTACAGATTCTCCTCTTTTGACCCACCCTATTCGTCTTTTGGACATGGAGGTAAACCCCTAAACAGTGATCCTCAAACATAAAAAGCAAAGCATGGGGAGGAGACCTCATTGCGCCATCCAGATTTAGCAAATGATACACATACGTTTCTGAACACTGTATGTGAATGCGCCAAGCTCATATGTTTAAATCCATAGGTTATGAAGTAAAACATAAGCTAAAGAAGTGCACAGAGAGATGATGAGGAGCAGAGACAAATGGATGGAGAATGGTCAAATCTGCCACTCATTACAGGGCATTGCAACTCAGATTCACAGTAGATACCTCATAAGCACTTGCAGCTTGCGGTTTTTACAAATACTTGAATTGAACACATGCAGCGGTCAGGCCTTAAACCTATTTCACTTTTTTAGTTGCTTAATTGGGGTAATGGCTGGGCTTGCAGAATATGCTACCTAAAGCAAAAAGGGAGTCTGTAGCGAACAGGGATCCTTTTAAGGTAACTCAGCTCAGGGCATGCCTGGCTGAGACTTATGAACACTGACAGATGGGATCTTTGGGTAATCAGATGCCATGAGCTAAGGCCAAGGGATATTAGCACCTAAGGGCCATATTCACAAAGTTTACTTAGAAGTTTGATAACATTTTCACTTTGGACTAGGTTTACTACTTCCTGTATTCACAAACTCCACGTATAAACTTACCACAAAAGTGTAAGTTACAGGTCTCCACCCCCACACAAGAGTAAGCAGTTGGTCCCTCTCTAAACTTCTCCCTAAACACCTTTTACTCCTGCCTTATTACATTCCCTTATGTAGTAAGTCTGCCCTTTCTCCCACCCACTTCCTCCAGTTTTACTACTAAAACGTTTACTTACGTGTGTTGCGTTCTATGCTTCGACTGCAGAGATTACGCACACTTAAGTATACGTAATGCATAGTCAAATGTACTGCAATGTGCAGTTTGTGCATCCAGCCTTAAGTCTCAATGGTTCACCTGCACACGTCTCCTCCATTCATCTAATCTTCACTAATGTTCTCCTCTGTTGAGCTTGGTCATATCTCTCATTCATGTATGCAAGCAGTCATACAATTTGTGCTTTTTATTTAGGGTTTTGAGAATGTCTTTGTCGCTGTTCATCACAGCCCCTCTCTCCCCTTTCAGCATAAAGGAGATCATGAAAGACCCCGGTGAATACTTCCTGAATTTGTTTCCGGATCTGACCCTGTACATCTATGAAACCATACGAGTCTTGGAAGACAAGAAACGTTTGCTGGACCCCCATGGGATTTCTCTTCAGACATGAGCAACATCCAGAAGGTCATAGGCTGTTAGTAACTAACAAGCTGATATGAAAAGCTTCTTTCAAGGTGTAGGTATTATTTACCAATGGTTATTTATAGGTTCATCAGGAGTAAGCCACACATACTCACAAAAAATATCTCTTAATCAAGTATAGATTCTTTGCACGTTGCTTAATCTCCCCCTGATGAGTCTGCAATCCATTATGGGGATTTGTGTGTACCGGAGTGCTGAATTGCATATTAAACTGGCTTGTGCCTTGAATCTCAGATTAAAATTATAAATCGACACCCAAAGAATCTAGCAGACCGTGCTGTCTGTCTGTTGTTTCTATTAGTATTATTATTAGTACATGTATCGGAGAAAATAGTAAACACTTACTCTAGACACCAGTGGTTTCAGGTACCAACTTTTTGTGAGCGTTTAAGGAGAAATTTCAAGGGGAGAGAGCCCTGGACATTTCGATTACAAGTCATTGTTATATGGGGTGTTGGTCTAGTTGGTTTACGGAATACAAAAATTAACTAAAGCTCCCAAAATGTATTAGATTGTCATATGAAAGTCTAGGACTAGAAATATGTTGTCCTTTTAAGGTAACTCAGCTCAGGGCATGCCTGGCTGAGACTTATGAACACTGACAGATGGGATCTTTGGGTAATCAGATGCCATGAGCTAAGGCCAAGGGATATTAGCACCTAAGGGCCATATTCACAAAGTTTACTTAGAAGTTTGATAACATTTTCACTTTGGACTAGGTTTACTACTTCCTGTATTCACAAACTCCACGTATAAACTTACCACAAAAGTGTAAGTTACAGGTCTCCACCCCCACACAAGAGTAAGCAGTTGGTCCCTCTCTAAACTTCTCCCTAAACACCTTTTACTCCTGCCTTATTACATTCCCTTATGTAGTAAGTCTGCCCTTTCTCCCACCCACTTCCTCCAGTTTTACTACTAAAACGTTTACTTACGTGTGTTGCGTTCTATGCTTCGACTGCAGAGATTACGCACACTTAAGTATACGTAATGCATAGTCAAATGTACTGCAATGTGCAGTTTGTGCATCCAGCCTTAAGTCTCAATGGTTCACCTGCACACGTCTCCTCCATTCATCTAATCTTCACTAATGTTCTCCTCTGTTGAGCTTGGTCATATCTCTCATTCATGTATGCAAGCAGTCATACAATTTGTGCTTTTTATTTAGGGTTTTGAGAATGTCTTTGTCGCTGTTCATCACAGCCCCTCTCTCCCCTTTCAGCATAAAGGAGATCATGAAAGACCCCGGTGAATACTTCCTGAATTTGTTTCCGGATCTGACCCTGTACATCTATGAAACCATACGAGTCTTGGAAGACAAGAAACGTTTGCTGGACCCCCATGGGATTTCTCTTCAGACATGAGCAACATCCAGAAGGTCATAGGCTGTTAGTAACTAACAAGCTGATATGAAAAGCTTCTTTCAAGGTGTAGGTATTATTTACCAATGGTTATTTATAGGTTCATCAGGAGTAAGCCACACATACTCACAAAAAATATCTCTTAATCAAGTATAGATTCTTTGCACGTTGCTTAATCTCCCCCTGATGAGTCTGCAATCCATTATGGGGATTTGTGTGTACCGGAGTGCTGAATTGCATATTAAACTGGCTTGTGCCTTGAATCTCAGATTAAAATTATAAATCGACACCCAAAGAATCTAGCAGACCGTGCTGTCTGTCTGTTGTTTCTATTAGTATTATTATTAGTACATGTATCGGAGAAAATAGTAAACACTTACTCTAGACACCAGTGGTTTCAGGTACCAACTTTTTGTGAGCGTTTAAGGAGAAATTTCAAGGGGAGAGAGCCCTGGACATTTCGATTACAAGTCATTGTTATATGGGGTGTTGGTCTAGTTGGTTTACGGAATACAAAAATTAACTAAAGCTCCCAAAATGTATTAGATTGTCATATGAAAGTCTAGGACTAGAAATATGTTGTCGGGCCAAATGGAGTGAAGAGGACAGCTCAGGGCCGGTTCTACGATTTGTTCTACGATTTGTGGGGCCCTGGGCAGAAAAGGCACATGCAAGGCCCCTATAGTTTGCATACGATGTTACCTTACAGAAAGTGACATCACAGGAAGTGACATCAATTGAGCATATTTATTCTTGCATTGCTGAAGCCACTTAGTGTGGATATCAGTAAAATGGCTATAAGTATATAATTAATCATCTTATTCTCTTATTAAAATAAGTAGATATATTTGAAATCTCTATTAGGTGCAAATACATTAAATTAATCAAACTAGGTGGAAAAGCTAGGCTTGCATCCCTTCAAAACTGATCTGACTATTTTGATGTTTACTAATTGTTTCCAGAATAGTGCATGATTTGGGAAACTGTCACTAGTATAGTTCTAGTTTTTTGGACAATTAGTGACAGTGATACACACTAGGGCAGGTGCATTGGCCTCAATCTACAAGGCCTTCTAAATATGTTTGCAACATATGTGGGTTTCCTCACATCCACCTTTCCCCAGGACGTTTTGTAAAATTGCAGCCTTTTACCTTCTCTATCTGGTTCTTCCTCTTGCATTCTTCTTTCCCTTTTTTATTCTACTCTGTACTTCTGTTCTTCCCACGCAGCCTCAGACATTTTCTTGCTGGTCCTGTCCCTCTAACTTTGACCTCTAGCTCTCTGGCCTACTCATCTCTCACTAAGCCTTTAACTTTATCCTGCTGGTTCTGCCCATCTAACTTACACTTCTCCCCTCACATCTCCCTCCCCCAGCCTCTTTCTATCTTTCGGTGTTTCTGCTCTCTTCTATCCACCTCTCATCATTGCTTCTCTCCCCACTCTGTGTATGTTCTTTTGCTGGTTCTGCCTCTCTTAGATCCAGGCCTCTTATCCATATGATACCCATTACCTTTCATCTCTCCCCATATTCATAACTTCTTTCTCAGTTCTTCACCATTTACTCCCACCTCTCCTCTTCCATTTGGCTGAAACGTCTTATCTTTTCTTGTTTATTCTGCCCCTCCTAAATCCCCCTCCCCTCCATGCTCTACTCTTATCTTTTCTGCCCCTCTTACATCTATCTCTCCCCTCACCTCCAGCTTCATCCCTTCTCTTACTGGTTCTGCCCCTCTTATATCCACCTTTCTACTCCATGCTCTATACTTTATTTCATCTCTCGGCCCGACTCTTACAGTACTCATTGATTTTGTTCTAATTGATTTTCATTGATTCTGCCCCTTTTAGATCCACCTCTCACTATTCCATCGCTCTCCCCTCTATTTAATTTCTCCTGCTGGTTCTGCTTCTCTTAACATCTCCCCTTAGAATGTTTTTTGCTGGTCTGTCCCCTCCACATCCACCTCTCCCCTTTCAACCCCAGCCTTCTATCTTCTCGCTGTTTCTGCTTCTCATATATCCACTTCTCACTTCAATTCTGTACATTTCAATTCATTCTTACCCCTGCTCTCACTTTCCTCACTGATTCTGCTCCTCTAACATCTATCTTTT
Source organism: Triturus cristatus (assembly GCF_964204655.1). NCBI lineage: Eukaryota > Metazoa > Chordata > Amphibia > Caudata > Salamandridae > Triturus > Triturus cristatus. The sequence goes on from NC_140586.1 coordinate 345,424,864, forward strand.
CCCTCTCTGCTGAACACTTCACCTCTCATCTCTCTCCCCTGCCTCTAATCTTCTCTCACTGGTTCTGTCTCTCTAACAGCTACTTCTCCCTGCCTCTCTCCCCCGACCTCTTACCTACTCTTGGTGGTCCTGCCCTCTTACATCCACCTTTCACCACTCCCTTTTCCCGCAACTTAAGCTCTCCTGATGATTTTGCCTCTCTTATAGCAACCACTACCATCCATGCACTACCTTTCACCTTCCATATTTCCAACTAGCATCAACATTTTCGCATGTTCTGCACCCTTTACATCCATCTCTTTCCTCTATGGTCTACTCTTCATATTTTATTTCTCTGCTGCCATTAACTTCTTCTCCCAGGTTCTCTCTCTAACATCCACCTCGTCCCTCTGTGTGCTGATCTTCACAACTTTCTCATCCTTTACATTCACCTCTCCCCTTCACCACCGCTACTCTCCCCAATCCTCCTAAATTTTTGCATGGATTATGCCACTGTTATATCCATTTCTTCTGCATGTGATGCCCTTCATCTTTTTTTCTCCCAGCCTCTTCCCATAGATTCTGCCCATTACATCCACCTATCTTTTTGCCCGCCTCGCTTTCCTCAAGCCACTTACTCTTTGCTACTGATTCTGCTCCTCTGTGAGCACCTTTTGTCTCACTGCTGTACTCTAACTTATCTGCTCTCCTCTCCTTTCATCTTCTGTTTGGCTTTCCTCTTTTACTCACCTTCTCCCACCATTCTCTTCTTTTCTCCCTTCATCCTTGGTGAGCAGTAGCCATTGTGATGAGAAATGATTCTTTTTTGTGAGCTCTGTGTTTCACCCTCTTTTTAATTCACGCAGGGGCAAGACTCACTTTACACCTAAAGGCACTTTAAGTACTTGTCTAATCGCCGTTATCATGCAGATGCAATGATTACGCTAATTTAGCTGGGGCACCTGATAAAAAGAGAAATTATAAACTTGAAGGGCCCCCTGGGCCTCGTCTTTCAAAAGGTGGTGCACTGGTACGAGGCCTCATTGCTGAGAGCAGGAATGGGGCCCTGTGCAGCTGCCCATGCTGACCATGCCTAGCTCCGGCCCTGATGGCATCAGGTCCTTCTATGTCTTAAGGAGTCCTATAGGTACAACAGGACACAGTTTATATAGCATGTTGGATCAATAATTCAATCAAGTTGTACTTGTATTGTGCGACTTATGACCTGAGAGGGTATGCAGGCGCTGTGCTGCAGGTTTCAGTCGAAGAGCCAGGTCTTGAGTCCCTTCCCGACGTGGTTCAACTAGGTGAGGTGCAGGGGTGGAGGGCATTCCAGGATATGGCAGCGAGGTGGGAGAAGCAGCATCCTCTGAACCGGCAGCAGCTGGTGCATGGTATTTGTGCGAGGGTGAGTGAAGGTTCCTGAGAGGTCGGTGAAAATGCAGGAGGTGCTTCATGTGGGTGGGTCCTTGACCATGGAGGCTTTGTAAGTGTGGGTTAGAAGCTTGAATTGCCATCTCTTCTGGACCGGGAGCCAGTGGAGGTCCTTCAGGTAATGGGTGATGTAGGTCTTTTTGGGCAGGTTGATGATTAGTCTGGCAACAGCATTCTGGATCATCTGGAGTCTTTTCTTAAGTTCAGTGGATGGTACCAGCATGGAGTGCATTGCCGTAGCCCAGCCGGCTAGTGATGAGGGCCTGCGTCACTGTTTTTCTGGTACTGAGGAGGAGCCAGTTGAAGACTTTGTGGAAGCAGGCTGAGGAGACGGCGTTTAACTGACATTTCATGGAATGTCAGCTGTCCGTGATGGTGCCTCGATTTTGCGCCTGGCTTTCGGAGTGGTGGTGGGTCTGAGTTCTGATGGCCTCCAGGAGTCGTTACAAAGGGCTTTTTTTCTGCCGAAGATCAGGACTTCAGTTTTGTCCAAGTTGAGCTTCAGGCAGTTGTTCTTCATTCAGACTGAGACGTTCTTCATACCGTTGTGGAAGATGGTCTTCGTGTGATGGGTTGTCAGCTGATGGTGAGAGGACGATCTGGGTTTCGTCGTCTTATGAGGTGATGTTGATATTGTGCGATTTGACCATGTCTGCAAGCAGTGTCATGTAGATGCTGAAGAGGGTTGTGGTGAGAGACAAGCCTTGAGAGATGCCGCAGATGGTGTGCTTGAGTTGTGAGGTGAAGAGAGGCAGGAGGACCACCTATCTGAGCGCATCGTCGGAGATTCCAATCTGGCGGCGTTGATCGATCAGTGTGCGGGATGAGATGGTGTTAAGGGCTGTGGAGAGGTCAAGCAGGATCAGGGAGACTGATTCTCCTCTGTTGAGAAGTTTGCAGATGTCATCTGTTGCGTCGATCAATGCTGTCGCGGTGCTGTTGTTGGCCGTTAGCCCTAATTGGGAAAGGTTATTTCTCTCCAGGTGTTCTTTGAGTTGGAGGTTGATGGCCTTTTCCAGGAATGTGGTGTAGAATGGGAGCAGTGAGATAGGACGGTAGTTTTTGAGCTTGCTCAGGTCGGCAGAGGGGGTTTCTTGAGAAGGGGTCTCACCTCTATGTGTTTCCAGGCGTCGGGAAAGTTGGGTGTGGTTATGAAGCCGTTGACGATGGTGGTAAGCTGGTGGACGATCTCATCTCCTCTGAGGTTGAAAAGTCAGTGGGGCATGGGTCAGTGGGTGCTCCAGAGTAGATGAAGTTCATTAGAGCGCTTGTGCTGAATTGTTGCCATACAGTGAGCGGGTGGTCGGCGGTGGTGGTTGATGGGATGTTGTGGAGATCGGTGGGTTGGGGATCAAAATTTATGTAGATGGTTGCTATGTTGGTGTTGAAGTGCGCAGCAATGGTGTTGTGGAGGTCTTGTGAGGAAGGGATCGAGTTTTCAGTGGCTGGTGGGTGATGAACTCTCTGACAATGGTGAAGAGTTCTTTGGTTTGGTTGCTGCTGGTATCAATCCAGTGAGTCAGGGCCTCCTTGTTTTCTGCTTTGATCTGGCAGTGGTAGTCATTGAGGACTGACTTGAAGGTGGCTCTGTCAGTGTGGTTCTTGCTGGTGCACCATATTCTTCCAGTTGTTTGCACCTGTGCTTCGATGTGCTTTGTTCCAGGGTGTAACAGCTGGCTCGTTTGGTAGGTCTGTGAATTTTGGCAAGTTTTGGGGGATCGACTTGGTCGGTGGCACAGGTGAAACAGTCCCTGAAGTTCTCTTCTGCTTTTTCCAAGTTGGTGATGGCATTGGGCTTTGTGATGCTAAGGGCATCAGCACATTGGTGCTGAGTGACCATGATCCAGCTGTGGAAGGGGATCCTGTGGGGGTTGGAGGCATTGCAGGGAGGTCCGGCGAGGGTGAAGTGTGTGATGGAGTGGTACGACCAGGTGAGTTCCGTTGTTGGACTTGCAGATGGAGTCCAGCGTGTCCTGCTTTGTGCATGGTGTCTGTGAGCAGCTGCTTGAGGCCGATGTCCAATCTTTCCTAGAGGTTGGTTGAGATGGTGGGATCGGCCCAGTGGAAGTTGAGATCTCCCAGGAAGATGTAGTGTATGGATTCAATGGCGAGCAGGATGATGAATTCCACTATGGCGCCGCTGAGGTCGGTATGTGGTCCTCGCAGTCTATATGAGTGCGCCTTTAATGGTGTTTATTTTCGCCGGTGCAGAGATGGAAGTTCATGTGGTCCAAGATTGGCGTGGTTTCATCATCGATGATGGTGCAATTGATCGATTCCTTGTATACGATGGTGATGCCACCTCTGTGTCTGTTGGTGGGGTCAATGTTTTGCATCCTGTAGCCATTGGGTGCTGCCATGGCGCTGTCAGGGGCCAATGCGTGTGTGAGCCAGGTCTCGGTGATGAAAGTCACGTCATGGGTGAGGGTGGAGATCGTGTCCCAGACTTCGGTGGCCATTTGCATAGTCATCTGGCATTGATCAGGAGGTAGCTAAGTTGTTCCAGGGTGGACTCGGCCGGTGGGGGTGTCGTAGCGGTGGTTTCAGCAATGGCGGTCAGTCCTAGGTTGGAGGAGAACCGGCAGTGGATGCAGGAGAAATATTCCACTGTAGACCGAGGTGATGCAAGGCAGCAGTTGTTATGTCTGGGGTCCAGGGTATGGAGATCTGCGGCGAAGTATCTGGGGAAGTACGGAGGGCCAGAGTTCCTGGAGGTGGGCGCGGTCCAGGTGCGGGCGGGCGCAGATGGGCTTGCCTTTAGCGCAGCTTCAGCGCGTCAGCAGCAGGTCTGAGCAGCGGCCTCCATAAGATGGTCTGGGAGGTGGGAGGGCCTAGGTGGGAGGCAGGAGGGTGTGGAGAGGGAAAGAAGCCTGCGGGGACTGGAACTGATGGGAGAATGGTGAGCGTGGGAGGAGCGGGGATGTGAAGTGAACGAGTGGTGGGAAACAGGGGAGTGCGCACAACCCAGAGAAAGACTAGCCCTGTACCAAATTGCCCAAAACATAACATTCAGCCCAAAATAAACTGTGAAATCAGGCAATTACCTGTACATTAACAGTACATCACCCCACTTTCAATTACAGTCCAAAGTAAATTAAGCCCTAGCAGCGGGAGCAAGCTGGCAGATGCAGGGAGGTGGACCAGCATAGGCAGACGCACTATCAGGGAGCCCAAGGCCACTGTGGCAGTGGTGGATGAGGGGAGCGACTGGCGATTATGGTGAAAGGGTTCATGATACAATTGCTTATCAATAATGTATTGTTAGGTCATTAAATATTGTGGAGCTGAGGGACCGTAATCTCCTTCTTCAATGCAGTTATGTTCATGAATGTAATTGCTATGCATTAATCAAGAGGGTTTGATGATTTCTAGGAACCATGAGGCCAAAGGCTGAGTGGTTTATAAGTGCCACCTAAAACCCCAAGAAGGCAATATAGGAAAACATAGCACATGCTACTCATTATGGGCCTGATTCCCAAAGGTAACTTACACCTTTGAATGAGTGTACTACTGTTCAATATTCACAAACTGCACTTTGAAGTAATTTATACTTCTGTAGTAATTTACTGTTTTGTAGTAAGTCCAGCACTACACATGGCCAACCACTGATGTGGCAACACCCTGGAGGCAGGGACGTCCTATAAAAGTGTAAGTTACTACAAAACTGCAGTTTGTGAATAGCAGTTTGTAGTAATTTTTGTAGTACTACTGTAGTACTACACAAAGTACTCAGGTCCTATGTATTTTTTCATATCACATGATTTACTAATTGATTTCAGAAATTATTTGAAAGATTTAGAGCATTTGAGCATCATCTGTTTAGTAGTCATTGTTTGCCTGAGACTGCAGAAACGTCTGTTAATGTTTGGAGTAATGTATGTTTTTGTGGGGGACAGTCCGCAAATATTATTAATGTGTTATAAATCGAATTTTAAATACAAAGCGCATTGAAAGGAAACAAAAAAAAGTAATGTAAAATGTGTTTTTCTTTTGTAGTACATAGTCACTATACATTAGGTTTAACGAGACTCGTTTGACCAAATTCCATAAAGTGCAATGTGGGGTTGTGTAACTCATTGCTGCCAGAGTTCTGCATTCACAATGTCTAGTTTAACACACTGGGCAGGATTCATTGGTAGATACTTGCATAAGGGATGGACTTGTGATGTGAGTTTGTCAGGTGTGATAATTAATGGTCTAGGAAGAGCACTGTCCTCGTGAAATCATTTTTACCAACACTGAAAGAAAGATGCAATGCTGTTTTAATCATCCATGTAACTTTTTTATTTGGTTAGAGACACTAAATAACCTTCAAATGAATTCACCACTATGAATTACAGGAAATATTTCACAGGCAGGCCTCTTTTCTGTGACATATGAGCATGTTATTGGTCCTCACATTCAGCTCGCTCCAATTACGCTGGATCAGACCATGCCCTGTGTAGCCCACTATGGAGGACTATAATGCTATATTATGAGATTTGTGAAAGTGTATTTTGAGCCCCGAAGAAGCGAATATATATCTACACCAAGAAACACATGCTGGTTATCCTTCTGTTCATGGTTGTTTTTGGCTATTTTTTCTTCTGTTTAAGTATTATCCTCTTTCCACACAGAAAATCTGATCGACATTGTGGACTGTGTTGTCTTCCTTCTAATGTGAGGAACTGAGATAGAAAGAAAATTGTTGCAAAGAGGAGACTTACACAGTAATTAGAAGAGTCTTATTTATTGCGTCTTAACACCATCACAGGTTCCAGTCAGCTGGCATCAGCTGTGGAATGTTCACACATTCTCGCCCGACACGTACCAAAGGGGTGGAGGGCAGAGGGGTGGCGGGACATACCAAGTGTAGATTACAACACATCTCCCTACATAGGGAAGGAAAGGAGGGACAAGGGATGAGGGGGTGTACCAGGCAGAGACAGGGCTACCTACAAATATGCAACAGGGATTACATGCAATAGGGTCACAGTGACCACATTAGTTAACCAGAGGAACAAAGAACATGTTTAAATGCAGTACCAAACTTTGGATGATCTCATGTGAAACAATAATCTTTTGCCCACCTAGGCGCAGCCGTAGGCCTTAATGGTCTCCTATGAGCAACGTTTGCATTACCACCCCTTGGGGGCATCGATTTGAGGGACTGATACCTCCCTATGAGGAACAATTCTGTCCATGCGCCAAGTTTGCCCATTTGCTAGTTGAACTACATTTCAACACCTTGATTACCTTCATGGGTTCTGAGAATCTTGTGGCCTCCCTTCTGCATGGTTTAGGAAGGTCCACGCGGACCCAATCACCTTCTCTGACCATGCGAGATTTCACATGTTTAGTTGTATCATACCTGACATTGTACTTGGCTTGATGACCGGCAACTCGTCCCCTAATCTCGTCACGATTCACAGTGCAGGTGTTCTGTCTTTTTAAGGGAGGAGAGAGTCTGGTTTTGGGAACCCTACCCTTCAGCGAACTAAAGGGGGACACCCCTGTGACCAAGTTAGGGGTTGTACGATAGGGCCAAAGTGTGTCTTGCAAAGTGTCTTCCGCCGAGATGCCTAAGATCTCTGCACTCTGTAAGCATTCTTTTACCAGGCGATTCATGCGTTCTACCAACCTGTTGGCCCAGGGACAATATAGGGCCATTTTGTGATGGGTGATGCTCATTTCTGATAGGAATTCAGTCATGTTTTCCGAAGTAAACTGCACCCCATTATCCGTTACCAAGGTGTCCGGGATCCCTTCCTCAAAGAATACACCCCTCAGGAATTTTATCAGTACCTTTGTGTCTATCTAGTGCACGCACTTATAGACCACCCTCCTAGTGTGGTAATCCACCATGACCAATATGAATCGTTCCTTCAAGGACTCAAGGTTGAGGGGACCAATTATGTCAAGGGCTAGTTTGGACCATGGTTTATCTTGACAGGTCATAGGGAGCGTTTTCTTGCCTGTTGTATTTTGTCTGATCGGCTGCACTCAAGACAGTCCCTCACTGCGTGCTCAGACATGGCATCCATCCCGACCACCAGTAATCCAATCTCATTTTGTTTTTTTTGCGGCTACGCCCCAGGTGACCAATATGGTCTAGGTCCACAATTTGTTGTCGAAGTGCTACAGGTGGAACAATTTTCTCTCCCCTACAAACCGTTCCCTCTTGAATGTTCAATTCCAGTTTTACGTCCAAGAAACCGCTCAATGTAGTGGCGACCTTACATTTCTCATTGGGCCACCCCTTGACAATAAAGCTTTTAAGGACCCTCATTTCTTCATCATTTCGGAAGCACTCCTCTCATTCTCCTTTGTTTAGGCAAGACACTTTAAGAATCACGTCATCAGTTTCAACTTGGGTTGCATTGTCATCAGCATCCGTGGGTGAGCGAGAAAGGAAATCCGCTATCATATTTTTTTAACCTGGCGTATACTTTACGTTGAAATTGTACCCTTCCAGCCCCAAAATCCATCTTGCTATCCTAGGTGTGGTCTTTTCAGTCCCCTTAGTTGTGAATGCATACATGAGGGGTTTGTGGTCGGTCTTCACGGTGAAGGGAATACCCCACAGAAAGAAACGGAAGTGTTTGATGGCCCATGCACAGGCAAGCGCTTTTTTTTCAACTACGGAGTAGTTTGCTTCTGCTCCTTTAACGGCGCGAGAAGCGAACGCCACCACTTGTTCCTTGCAGTTGACGACCCGGGTGAGACTGGCACCCAACCCTTTATTACTTGCGTCAGTGTACAGGACAGTGGGTTTAGTGGGATCGAATCTGCCCAACGATGGGACGGAGGCAATGCTCTCCTTCACTGTGAAGAACGCCGCTTGACAATCCTCGTTCCATACAAAAGGGGTCCTTGCTTTAAGTAAAGCCCTCAATGGCTCCACAATACTTGCGTAATTTCTGACAAACTTTATGTAGTATTCAGATAACCCCAAGAAAGACTTTAAGTCTTCAACACACGCTGGAGCGGCTGTCCCCTGTATGACTTCCACTAGGTCAACTTTTGATTTTATTCCATCTTGAGAAATGGTATGGCCTAGGTACTCCACAGAGCCTACCCCGATGCAGCACTTGTCCTTCTTGAAGGTCAGGCCTGCTGCCACCAGTTTGGTCAACCCACTCCTCAAAATGGTGTTATGTTCTTCCAGATCTTTCCCATAAATGGGGATATCATCCTTGAAGCACCTGGTACACGGAAGGTCCTTAAGTACATGTTGCATGATCCTCTGGAAGGCGGCGGCTGCTGAGGCCAACCCAAAGGGCATGCGCATGTACTGGAACACTCCCAGCGGGGTTATGAAGGAGGTTAAGTGGCGGGAGTCAGGGTGTAGATCTACCTGGTGGTAGGCGGACGAGAGGTCTAGCACACTGAAGCAGCTTGCATCTTTGATTAAGGTGAGGATCTCGTGTATGCGTGGCAAGGGATGCCTATCCACCCATATGTTACTATTAAGGTCCCTCAGGTCCACACATAACCTGATCTCTTTGCTGGACGCCTTAGTCGTAAGGACAATGGGGGCCAACCACTAAGAGCTTTCTATGGGTTCAATGACCCCTTGTGACAGGAGTTTGTCTAATTCTGCTTGGAGGGGTGTTTGCATCATATGTGGTATGGGCTTAAGCTTGTGAGCCACTGGTCTAGCATTGGCTTTAAGCTTAATGGAGTGTTGATAGTTTTTTAGTAGTCCTAGTTTGTCAGTAAAGACCTCAGGAAAGTCACTGCAAACTTCTGTGCCCCCCACAGACGGGTCCACTAGAAGGACTTGGTCAGGACTATTGGGATCTAATTTGATGCCCAGTTCCCTCTGGTGTTTCCACCCCAACAAGTTGGATCCCTTTTGCGTGATGTAGATTTTGCCCACAGTACTCCTCCCTTTAAACCCTATGGTCATGGTTGTCATGCCAATCAAGGGTATGGGGTCCCCATTGTAACCCCCCGGATGGATGTCAGGAGGCTGCATGCCCTGTTGCCATGAGGGGAGCAACTTAATAAATGCCTCAGCTTCCACCAAGGTATAGGGTGAGCACGAATCGGTGAAGACCGTCACCTCTCTTTTGTCCAAGGTGATAGTACAAGACAGAGTCATTTGTCTTGTCACCGCTTTGTAGTTGGAACACCAGTTTGGCTTCTTGAGGAGGCTCTTGCGCTATGGCCAGTAACATTTTCGATTGGTGATCTTTACATACAATGGCCAAATGACCCCTCCGTCTGCACTTATGACAGGTAACCGATCTGGCTTGACACCCTGTATATGTTATACCACACCTATAACATTTGAGTTTGGTGCCTGTGGGGAGAACACTGGGACCTTTATTCTTGCTCTCCTTGGTGACCTCTTGTTTGCTTATAGCATTTACCTCTGCGTTTTTGTCTACATCCCCTTTCATCGCTACCATACAAGCTGTAGTGTGCTCAATCCCTACGGCTATGTCTATAGCTTGCTTAAGATCAGGATTGGCTACTAACAGCCTTTCTTGTATCTTGGTGTTGTTGGTGCACCTTACCAACTGATCTCTAATGAGGGAATCTTGCTAAGCTTCGAATTCGCACGTATTACCCAGACCTTTAAGGGCTGCAATGTAAGTTTTGACTTTCTCATTCTTTCCCTGTACCCTCGAAAAGAACTTGTGCCTTTCCAACACCACATTTATAGTTTTACCAAAATGCTTTTCGAGTCTATTAACTGCCGCTAAGTACACATTCTCATCGTTTTTACTATCCTCATCTGCTTCTGCTGGAATATTGTCATATGTCTTAACGCCCTTCAATCCCTAGGTTATGAAGCAAGGTATGTAGTTTCCGAAGGGCTGAGAATTTTTCCCCCCCAATTGCTATGAGATAGGTCTCCAGCAGACCAAACCATTGCTTCCACGGTAACTGTGGCTCCCCCACTTCGTTGAGGGACGGGGGTGGTTGCGACATGTTTGTACTGGCCATGTTGTAAAGAATATGCTATATGAAAACCCCAACACTGTAGCTGCTAGCTTATGGGTAGGCACCCACCCGTTGAAGTGCACAACCTCTGTCCAGTCAGTGAAAACCAGTCAGGTGATTGTGCCTCAGGTCTTGAACTGGTGAGCCAGAAAGCCCAGCTGTGCCTGTCAGTGTGACAGAAAGGTAATAGGCGTGTGGAAGTTATGTGCACATCAGAAGAAAGCAAATCGCTTCATCAACTTCGTTGTCAGCTGTGCCTGTCAGCGTGGGCAAGCAAAACAGGCTAGAAGAGATGCAGGAGAGAGGAAGGGGTTAACTTGCAGACCTCCTCGCTGACGATCGCTGCATCGAGGGACGCCTCCTCACAAAGATCTCATGCTGCTCCACCTCACGAAGGCAACCCCGCAGTGTCCGCTTCTCTGTTGAACTCCCCGTGCTGCCACACACCTCATACGGCCTTTGGATGCCGGCACTGCCTCCACACACATCTTCCCCCTCACAGCTGTGGCACCTGATGCGGGCAGTGTCTCGCTTCCTGATGGACGTTTTGGGCCTGCGCTCCCCTTTCCGCAGCCCCTTGACGCCGGCCCCGTCACCACACACTGATCCTTTCTCGGCTGCTGTCCCAGGCCCGGACTTCTCACTGCGGTGTCCCCTTCCCTTACAGCGACGTGGATGGCAACACCTCACCTCGACAGCAGCTCACCGGTCCGAAGCGCTGTTCTGTCCGTGAGCAGACAGCTCCTTCGACATTGACAACTACCCCAACGCTCCAGATGAAGCTGGATTTTTGGTATATAATTGAAGTGTGTATCACTGCGAGCGCTGTGGTCCTTGCTCAAGTGGAAGATTCCATGCATTAATCCACCCACTATGGACTCTTTGCATGCAGCCAAGCCAGAATTTGAAGGTAAGATGAGTACTCACTTAGTTTGTAAAGTAACTCAGCACAGGCTGTCCTGGAGTACGTATTGGGGGTGATGGTGTGGACCGTCCCCACATGGTTGTTTGTCGCCAGTGTTGCAAAGAGGAGACGTACATGGTAATTAGAAGAGTCTTCTTTATTGCGTCTTAACACCATCACAGGTTCCAGTTAGCTGGTTTCAGCTGTGGAATGTTCACACATTCTTGCCTGGCATGTACCAAAGGGGTGGAGGGCAGAGGGGTGGCGGGGCATACCAAGTGTAGATTACAACAAAAATCATAACAAAGTAGACTGATCCTGCCTTTTTGTGGAAGGAACTGAACCTAAGGATATCATCTCCACAATGGACATGTGCCACTAAATCAGAGAAATGTGGATTAATTTCACTAATTGTACTTCATGGATTTTTTATAAAGTTGTTTGAAATTATGAAAGAAAGGAAATGGTTTTAAGATACAACAATGTTTTGTAGTAATTAAGTTTGTGACATATATTAAATGTAAGTAGCTATTTTCACACAAATGGTATAATGTGATATATCCTTCAAACAAAGTTCAATATTGTGCTTGAAATATGATTGCTTTATAGAAATAGTAAGCTCCCCACATTATGCTTGTCTCTATCTTTGAGAGTTAACTTAAGCCCTAATCTTGGGTCATTGGGACTATCGATCTTAGTCGGAGGAAGCCTATATTCAGCAGGGCCATTGCTAAGGTACTGGCAGTAACTCTTCTCCCTTCCATTCAATTAATCTTATTACAATCTTTTAAACTCACCTGATCCTTAACCTCCTGAAACATTTATCACAGAATGCTATCACTCCACCAGTACTTAACATGCTTAAATAAGGCATGCATAAATACAGTACAAAAAAATATTTTAATACCTTCTGGACCAAATGATGGCATTTCTTGAGATTAAAAACAATTGGTAACTACCCAAAATCGTTAGGTGAAAGCTGTTGGTTATGGAGTGTACTGTAATACATTATTTTAGAGTACAATTTCATATTTAATTAGTGCTGTAGGAGCAAAAACGTGTTTATTTATAATTCTCCTACCTTTAAATGTATTTTCCCTGTGACATGCTTGGTTCTATCTCAGGCAGCTCTCAGAATTCCTAGTAAATGAAAGTGAATTTAGTCAGTTCTCACAACTAACAAGTAGATGGCAGAAATATACTGTGTAAGTATTAAAAAATGTTACGTTTCTTTAAAATTCAATCCTATTCCCTACCATAGAACGCGATGGAGCCATCCATGTTTTCAGTAGCGGCTGCAAGTATTGCGATGTGGTGGGCGGGGAGGGGTGAATACAAACAAGAAGGCCTAATTAAAAATAAATATTGCACTAACCTGCCGCTCCGGCGGCTGCCTCACTCCTCTCTCCTGATTGTTGACTCCGGCAGCTGGTGCACACTGCACAGCCTCCCAGATACCGATCCCAGCACTTCTCTTGTGGTCCCAGCATGAGAGAAGCACTGGGATTGGTCTGAGTATCCTGGTTCGGCGCTCAGACAGGAACTGGGAGCCTGTGTCAGTTCTCCGCCCAGCTGTACATCACAGTCAGGTGGAGAAAAGCTAAGTGGACATGACGGTTTGGCCCGCCCAAGACAGCCAGCCAAACCGTTATGCACACTTATGGTGCACACCACTACTCCTCCTCCCTGCTCCAACGTCCCATAGCACAGCCCCGCCTGCCCTAACCTGGCTCCTAAGTAAAAATAGAATGATAATAACATAGCGTTATTAACAATGTGTTATTTTCATTTTATATTTCCTTTTACACTGCTCTTAGAGCAGTGGGGCTACTCTCCTCCGCCTTATCGGAGGAGCCGCCGCTGCTTGTTTTCTCACAAAATAGTTAGGGACAGATTTACTAAGGGCTTGCGTTGCCCTTGCTTCACTCAAGGCGACATAAGCCCTTAACTGGGATTTACTAAGACATGCTCTGCGTTGATTAGTAAATCCAAGGTAACCCAAGGCAGTGCACTCTGCTGCCTTGCGTTACTTGGCGGCAGGCGTTCCATGGGTGTAGTGCGTGCATTCCCACCCATATATTTTGACACGTTTCCACATTTATCAGTCAGTCAGTTAGAAAATATTTATTCGGCTGTGTTCAGCCATAAAAGAGTACATCTCAAAAATAACACATTTTATAATAAAACACACAAAAAATTAATAAAATACAATTATCAAATAGAGGAGCAACTGCAAACATGGCTCGTATCAGCAAAACATTCCATGTTTAAATTTCAACATTAATCACTGTGGGAAAAATAAATAAATAAATGTCATTTTCCAACAATGTTTCATAACCGAAATGCGGAAGAAATATATTTATAAACCATTAGGCAAATAAATTCATTGTTTAAAAGCTGGAGATAATGCAACGCGGCCTGACATTTTATTATGTTTAGGAATTTTAAAAGTGGCATTAAAAAAGCGCGTCTTTCATTAATACACAATTTACAAAAAAACCTTCTGAATCACAGGGGAATAAATCAAATTTAGCATCAGAATGTACGTTTCGAGGATATGAAACCAAAAGATGAGAGATTCCAAATCTGAACCTAATACAATTTAGCATGGCTAAGGTAAAAGGATAGATAAAGCTCCGTTCCTGGAGAAGAGACTAAAAGTGAGTGGTCAACAACCCTTTTTTTCGTTATTTCCTGTGTCCCTCTCATCGGATAGGAGTGAGCTAAAAAGTCCCTTTTCAGCTTTGCCCTTGATGTTTTGGCAATACTACCAGGGTTGTCGAAACAATCCGACAAACCCAGGGTCTCCAATTGAGCCTTATTGTAAGAGATCCATGGGATTTTACTCACCCGTTCCAGTTTTAAACAGTCTGTAATACAAGCATGATTCAAAGCCGCTTCTTCCTCGACAACAAAGGGGCTAAATGTATGCGGAAGGACAGGGGAATCACACCAAGTTCGCTGTGACAGATGGTAGCAGCAGTGCTTTTTTGAACACTCAGCAAACGTTTCAGAAACGTATTCTCAACTTTCTGCAGGCATTCGACATTATAGGAACCCCAAACTCCGGCACCCATCAGGGTGACAGCACACGTGCGTGCTTTATAAATTTCAGTCATTACCTTGATAGGTCGGGAGTCTAGTTTTTTTGTGAACCTGAAGATTGCCTCCAGGCTTTGGTTAAAACCCCTGATCCTAGCCTCTAATAAGTGAGACCAAGTATTTTTTGATTCAAAAAGAATTTCTAGATAAGAGAAAGTGGGCACATAAAGCAATTTCTCATTATTTTTAAAACATGTCTTTAAAATTGCGGGTGATTTACCCACCACCATATTATGAGATTTAGCTACATTTGTCTTCAGGCCATGGTCATCCATAAAAATGTTTAAACTAGTTAAAAGCCTTTGCAACCCCACCCCAGTTCTGGACATTAGAACACAATTGTCTGCATAAAATAGCGCTGGTAACAACCTACGGCCTATCTGGGGAGTGTCCACATTCCCATTTTTAATGTGGCTCTCTAGGTCGTTTTATACAGACAAAATACAAATGGGGCAAGGATGCAGCCCTGACATACCCTGCGTTTTATTTCAATTGGGGCAGTAAGTTCCCCACCTGCTCCATAACGCACCCTCCCTGTGACGTCCCGATGCATAGCTGCTAAAAAATGCACACTGGCCGGTTCAATGCCCATTTGCAGCATCTTCTCCCACAGCCTCGCTCTCTGCACCCAGTCAAAGGCAGACGTCAAGTCCATGAACCCTAAAAAAAGGGATCCAGGCTTGGCCAAGGTATATTTACCTATGACTAGGTGCAGATTGAGGCACTGTTCGACGGTACCGAGGCCTCTCTGAAAACCGTATTGAATATCCCAAAAATTGCCGGTTTCCAGTACCCAATCCTCCGGCCTTTCTAGGATAACCCTGCCCATAATTTTACAGATACAGTCAATTAAGGATATAAGCCGGTAACAGTTGCGATCCACCCTATCACCTTTTTAAAGATGGAGACTATTATCACGGATCTCCAAGAGTCAGGAGGTCCCTGGGCCGCATAGCAACTCAAAATATTTGTAAGCAGCGGGAGCCACAGGGGAGTGTTAGCTAAAAACAGATCTGCGGGGATGCCATCAGGGCCTGAGGTCTTATTCCTCACAGTCTGTCTTAAGGCCCTATCCACCTCATCTAATGTGGGGGGCGCCAGGGTTGAGGCCTCATAATTGAAATTGGTACAAAAATCAAGATCACTACCAGTTTTATACAGATCTGAAAAATTATCAACCCAAGTCTCAGGAATAATTGCCGCGTCAATCTTACTGCTATTGTTTCCATTAAAATAATCCTGGTAAGCAGTTTGCCAAAAGAGTTTGGAATCTCTACTTTGGCAAGCCACATGGAGTTTTTCTCAAGCCTCATGTCTAATTTCTATCTTGCGTTTCTCTAAGGCCTGCTTGTATTCGAGGCATGACTGCTTTACCTTGGATATATTTCGCGGTTTTATTTCCAATACCTTAATTAAGTTGTTATGAAAGAAAGTGCAGTCACTATTAAATCACTTCTTGTTATTCTGTGTGCTGGACTTGTTTTTTTTGTCAATGCAACATTTATGGTCTCTATTATTGATTCAAATGATGTTATCATAACTGAAGGACTTATGGTATCTTCCAAGCAATCTAGAACTTGGGTCAAATTATTTACTAATATTTGACGCAAAGTATCAAGGCAACTTGCTGCACTGCTTCAAGTGGAAGAGGCAGGAATGAGCCATATTCACTAAGATATGGTGCATTCCTGCTTTTTCTCGGCATTGACGCACTTGTGGCTGACAAGCACCAACACAGGTGCCCTTGCACCATGGGGCAAGGGTGCCCGAGTTACATCCAGCATTGTTTTTGTGCAGAAAGGAACGCCTTTGTGCACAAAACCAATCCTCTGAGGCTTTTTCCTCATTCTATGAAAAAGAAAGAAACAAGGAGAAGTGAACTTATTTTTCCATGTAACACCTCCCCTCAGAAGGTATACCATTTTGCCACATTCCCAGATTTACTGGTGTTAGTAAATCTGAGAATGCACCAAAACCCATGGGTGGATGCATGTGAACACCCACTCTCCACCCATGCAACACCTTCCTAGGGCAGAGTAACAGGAGGCAGCGACTTTCTCTGCCTTGTGTTACTCCAGATTTACTATGCCAGGCAGAGCTATGCAAGGTAACTCTGCATGGCAAAGTATATCTTACTTAAGGTTTTGCTTTGCCCTTGCATCATCTTGTGTGACTCAAGGGCAATGCAAGCCATTGATAAATCTGGCCCAAAGAGTTGTACACCTGGGAACGCATCAAAATGGTACACCTCCAGGCCCACCATAGTTCAAGGGTGCCTGTGTTGGCCCTAGGCAGAACACAGTGCAAGGAGGCAGCAGAAATGCTCCATATCTTTGTAAGTATGTCGTATTTCTGATGTCTCCCTTTCACACAATGCAGCGCAGCAGGTTGCCCTGCTATGCTGTACTGCATGTAATGTTAGTAACTCTACCCCTTATTTTCTTGCACCAAGAACTCTTTCAGTACCCAGACAATCATGGACACCTAACTGTTTAAAGGTTTTAAGACTCAGAGAGCATATTATAAAAAGTAACAGCTGAGTGCGTGTATGGTGCCACAGGTGTGCACACTACTCAGACGCCGCCAGGCCAGTGCACTTTACCTTTTTTAATTCCCACAACAAGCACGTCATAGTCATTGACATCCCTGCGGAAAAGCAGCAGCACAATGAACCTGGAATTTCTAACTTGAAGCAAACTGCATTCTGGAACCTCTGCATCAGGCGAGATGGTGCAGACCAGAAACTGCAACAAATTGTAAGTGTGAAAAAGTTGCTTTAATGTGACAGGGGCATACCACAGTTAATCCCTGGCAACATGTTTTACACAGGGTGACAGGGAGGGGGGAGGGAAAGCAGGGGCAGTTTCTGGTTCAAGATTTTGCTATGGTTCAGATGGTTTGTTTCTTAGATGGCAATCAAGACGACAGAACAAGGTGGTCATCACAACTAGCTCCGCACTCCTATACTATTACAAGCATACATGGCACACACTAGCCCAGTAACAGGCACTGAGAGGTACCTGTCCCAAAGCCCCGAGGGACCACCCCCTCCTTTCACGGTGCTGTCATGGAACGTGAACGGACTGGGAGACAAGATTAAAAGGGGTCTGGTCCTCCAGTACATAAAACGTAAGGGCCCTGCGATGGCACTCCTGCAGGAGACACATCTAACAGGATCAGCCACCAAAGCCCTAGATAGATGGGGATACAGCATGGCAGTCCATTCGGAGTTCACCTCCGGTTCCCGTGGGGTGGGAATTCTGGTCCACAAATGCTTCCCGCTGATACTAACCGGCTCTGCAACGGATGATCAGGGACGCTTCGCAGCGCTGACTTGCCAATGGGAAGGGCGGCCATATAATGTGGTCTCAGTATATGTTCCACCGGCCTTACACCAAACGACCTTCCAAACACTGGGAGCCTTTTTGCTATCTCTGCCTCAAGGTGAAATTATTATGGGGTGGACTTCAATGCCGTAATAGACGCCTCCATCGATAAACACCCACCCAGAGACCCGGGTAGTACAAATCCTAAACTAACGGACTTCATTGACACCATTGGTCTCCTCGACGTCTGGAGAGCCAGACACCCACGGGATAGACAATACACCTAACATTCAGGAGTACACAATAGCCTCTGCAGAATCAATTACGTCTTTACGATAGCGACTGGGTTGGACCGGGTTATAGAGATTCAACACCTGCCCCGGGGAATATCACATCACTCACCCTTGTACATGACATACGCATCCCATACCACGTCAAGACAACGGATATTCCCAGTTCATCCAGGGTACCTCAAAAACTGCAAGATAAGCAAGGGGCTACGTAGGCCACAAAGCACTATTTCGCTGAGAATGAACTATCAGTGTCCTCCCCTTTAATACTCTGGGAAGCCTATAAAACAGTTCTTCATAGTCATGCGATCTCATTAATAGCTTGGCATAAGAAGTCACAGAGGCAACAGGTGGACGACCTAGAACGGGGCGTGGCCGAAGCAGAGGCAGGTCATGCACGTAATATCACTGATGATACAACACATGCACTAAATATAGCGCAACAAGAATACAATGTATTTGCATGGGAGGCAGCAAAGGCCAAACTCACAGCTACACAACACACTATTTATGAGATGGGTGATAAGGCAGGCAAACTTCTTGCCTGGCTAGACAAAAAGGAACGCGCCAGTAGATGGATAGCCCAACTCCATTTGGAAAATTGAGATGCGACCTCGGAGCCACAACAAATAGTAGACGCGCTAGCTTCACATTATGAAGCAGTATATATGCCCACAGCAACAAATACAATTGACGATAATTTAGCCCTCCTCAAGGACATTTGCATGCCCACACTGCCACGAGACGCCTCGTCGGCACTTGACGCCGAGCTAACCGCAGAAGAACTCGCCCTGGCAATTGGGGCACTTCATCCAGGGAAAGCCCTGGGACCTAATGGCATCCCAGTAGAACTCTATAAAGAACTCTATAAAGAAAATGGCGACCCAACTCACACCACATCTCCTTAACATGTATAAGGCCAGCCTTTGGAGAGCTTCCCAGGGACCAACGCCTGGCAACCATAGTCACCATCCACAAACCATTGCATGAATGCACGTCCTACAGACCAATCTCCCTGATAAACGCTGAAGCGAAAATATTGGCCAAGGCACTGGCGACACGGCTGCAGCCATACCTGACTACATTCATTCACCCGGATCAATCAGGCTTCATGCCCAATCACAATACGGCCCTGAATCTCCGAAGGCTCCAGGGTATCATAGCGCGAAAGTCAACTATCGCAGAAGATGCAGTTATCCTTTCGTTAGATGCACGGATGGCGTTTGACATGGTCGAATGGCCCTTCCTTTTTGCAGTTCTCCGGCATATGGGATTTGGGCCTAAATTCTGTGACTGGGTACACCTACTCTACAATAAACCCATGGCGCATGTTGTAGCACACGGCCGCACTTAAGGGACTTCCCCCTTGGAAAATGGACGAGACAGGGGTGCCCACTTTCCCCACTTTTATTTGCGATAGTACTGGAACCATTGGTGGCTTGGATACGCCAGGACCAGGTCATTAGGGGGCTGAAATGGACTATGGGATGGGAAGATCGCATATCATTATATGCAGACGATGTGTTGCTTTACATGTCATCCCCATCGCGATCCATTAACTGCCTATTAGACATTTGTGCAGCTTATGGCAAAGCCTCCGGCTACACCATTAATAGGTCAAAATCATTGCTTTACATCCTTCATGGCCCTATGCCCAGATTGCCACGTAACTGTGAAATCCAAATTACAGACCGAGGCTTCAAATACCTCGGCATATATATCACCCCCTAAGTCTCGCACTTTAACAAAGAAAATCTAATGAAGCCCCTGGCCCGACTCCGCAGTGATGTAAAACAGTGGCGTTTGCTGCCCCTTACTCTGCTGGGAAGAGCAGCCCTATTTAAAATGATGGCGTTACCCAGGTTTTTATATATCCTAAAAAACACCCCCTTTCAGATCCCCCCCAACTTTTTCGCACTGATAAACATTGAAGTAACTAAGCTCCTCTGGGATAGAGGGTCTGCCCTATCGCCATGAAAAAATTGGTGAAGGGCTGGTACGATGGAGGAATAGCCCTCCCACCCATACAGAAATATTACTGGCCGTCGCAACTAACTGTAATAAATCAGTGGCTTCATGCGCCACAGGAAGAGCCGGCCTACCTTATGGACCGACATCTCCTACGTCCAGAGGGAATAATGTCGGCACTTTACAATAGATCCAGGGACTTACACTACACGGGCCCCACGGCCCACACAATACAAATTTGGTATGCGGCGTAGCGAGCACTGGGATGGGAGGGTACCCTCACGCAGATGACCCCACTGTGGGACACCCGTAAGTTAGGGAGACTAAAAAACACCAAGGGATTCCGGCAATGGGATTTGGTAGGTATCTCTAGAGTAGGGGACCTTTGGAAGAAAGGCGAGGTCATCCCATTCACTCAACTGCAAGCTACCTACAAATTAGCGCAGACTGAAACCTTCAGATACGCACAGATCCGACATGCATTCTGGCAGTGATTCCGACAGCCACACAATTACTGGAGGCCTCCCCGCTGGAGGACAGACTCCTCACAGACCGCCTCCAGAAAAAATCCCTTTCCCTAACATATAAGAAAATAATAAACAACCAGAAAGACCCAATGGGGGCCCTAAAAGTGCGATGGGAGACGGACCTGGGAGACCTAGATGAAGAGGACTGGCAGGCAGCCCTAGCGTCCCCGAGGGAAGTTGCAATACCCTCTACACTAAAATTATTGCAATTAAAAATACTGCACCGCATATACTATAAAAGAACCCTGCTGCACAAGTTGGGTAAAGTGGACACTCCTCTCTGCCTCCGACAATGCGGGGCTGAAGGCACATTCTGGCACACCATCTGGGACTGCCTGATAATAACCCGCTTCTGGGAAGCCGTCCTCCGCACAATGTCGCAGGTTAACAAAGTAAAGATTCTGCTGGACCCAAAACGATGTTTACTCAACATCTGGGAGCCAACGGATCTGAATCATACAGACCAAGACTGGGTGACGCTAGGAACGACGTTAGCCAAACGTAATATAGCACAATTATGGGGTTCGGGACAGCCACCTTCACATCGGCAGTGGTGCTGTGATATGGACCGCACGATGGTAACAGAGAAATCGGTGTATGTTCACCGGGGCTGCCCCCCAAAATGGACGTGTATATGGGGAAAATGGAATAGATTTTGGGGCGATAGAAGTGAACCTCCTTCAGCGGAGCAGGAATCAGACAATAGCGATGGACCGGAGTGAGGTGCCGGGATAAAACATGTCCTGACACACGTGCTGTACCATTAAACATTAATGGCCGCTGGTTGCTTTTGTGTTGCTACGCAAGATTTACCACTATTGACGATAGTTAACTCATTGCTGAAGTATGTTGTGGAATACTCCACTGCAATTCTGATTGATTGTCCATATATGTTTTAAATGTCAATAAAAATGTTTAAAAAAAAAAAAAAAAAAGATTTGGAGTTTGGTGTCGCTGGACACTCAATTTATTTATTTGAAGAGTTTTGGCTAGACCCGAAGGTATCAGAGCACTTTACATGAGGATATGGTTACAAAAGAACAGTGTTACAAAGTTACATTAGTTTCTAGAGCATAACATGGCGTAGCGAAAGACGGTGATTACATTAACCCTTTGAATGCCCATGACGAGCTGGACTCGTCATGGCACACAGTTCTCGTGTGCCCATGATGAGTCCAGCTCGTCATGAGGCATCCCCTTCGAAATCCCTCTGGTGCGGGCACCAGAGGGATTTCCTTTAAAGCAAAATAGTCTTGGGAGCTGGGAAAGAGCTTCCCCAGCTCCCGAGCCCCCCCCTGCTTTCCCTGTAATGACGATCGGCGCGCACGTCGCGCCAACGTCATTACAGTGAAACTGAAACTGAAATGAGCCAAGAGGCTCATTTCAGTTTCACTTTCTACGTGCTCAGGGGGCTATCTCAGCCCACTGAGCACGTAGAAAGACGGGAGAGGTATCGTTGGAAAGGGGAGAATCTCCCCTTTCCAATGGTACCCCTCCCCAGTGGATCCCTGCTTGGGGATCGCCACAGGAGGGCGATCCCCAAGAAGGGATCCACCCACTAGACACCAGGGAGGGGGGAGCGACCCCTTGGGCAAGGGCCTTTGCTCCCCGCTGATTATTTTGGCACCATTGAGTCTTTTTGTCCCCCCTGGGGGGCAGAGGGGGGCAGAAGCCCCCAATCTGCCCCCCCCTGGGGGGGCAAAAAGCCCACTAGACACCAGGGAATTTAAAAAAAAAAAAAAATAGGGATGGGGGCTGCCCAAAACGGGCAGGCCCATGCCCCAACCCGACCCCCCAATTATTACAGTCTTTCTTCCCCCCCAGGGGCAGATGGGGCAGTGGCCCCTAATCTGACACTTCGGGGGGGGGGCAGAAAGCCCACTAAACACCAGGGATTTGTTTTTAGGGTTTTTTAGTGTGGGGGCTGCCCTAAATGGGCACACCAATGCCCCAACCCACCCTCCACCATTACAGCCTTTCTATCCCCCCTGGGGGGAAGATGGGGCATTGGCCCCTAATCTGCCCCTTAGGGGGGGCGGAAAAGCCCACTAGACACCAGGGATTTTTTTAGAAACTAAAAATAAGGGTGGGGGCTTTCCAAAACAGGCATGCCCATGCCCCCACCCCCCACAATCATTAGTCTTTCTGTCCCCTCTGGGGGAGCAGATGGGGCATTGGCCCCTAATCTGCTCCTTCGGGGGGCAGTAAGCCCAGTAAGCACCAGTGCTTTGTTTTTGGAAGGTTTTTTTTTAGGGTGGAGGCTGCCCGAAACAGGCACGCCAATGCCCCCACCCACCTGCCACCATTACAGCCTTTCTGCCCCCCGGGGGGCAGATGGGGCATTGGCCCCTAATCTGGCCCTTCGGGGGGGTGGAAAGCCCACTTGACACCAGGGATTTTTTTCGCGCAATTTATTTAGGGTGATGGATTTTATTTAGGGTGGAGGCTGCCCGAAACGGGCACGCCAATGCCCCCACCCCCCGCCACCATTACAGCCTTCGGGCAGATGGGGCAGTAGCCCCCAATCTGCCCCCCCAGAGGGGCAGAAAGCCCACTATCCACCAAGGATTTTTTTTGCGCAATTGTTTTTAGGGTGTGGGCTGCCCGAAACGGGCAAGCCAATGCCCCCACCCTCCCCTCCACAAAAATGACAGTCTTTCTGCCCCCCAGGAGGCAGATGGGAGCTGTAGCCCCCAATCTGGCCCCCCCTGGGGGGCGCAGAAAGCCCACTAGAAACCATGGATTTTTTTGTATTATTAGTGTAGGGGTAGGGGCTCCCCAAAATGAGCACGACAATACCCCCACCCCCAGGGAAATTCCAGTCATTCTGCCCCCCCCCCCCCAGGAGGGCAGATGGTGGCAGTGGCCCCTGATCTGCACCCTGGGGGGGCAGAAAGCCCACTAGGCGCCAGCGAGTACACAGGCTTTTTTTATGTGTGGGGTGGGGGCTGCCCAAAATGGTCATACCAATGCCCCCCACCACAAAAAATAGCCACAGTCTTTCTGCACCTTTAGGGGCATATCAGGATGAAACCCCCTTCCCTGATTCCTCCCCCGGGCGGCAGAAAGCCCACTGGGCTCCGACTTTTTTGTAGCAATGTGCATACCTGTGGATTTTGGGCCCTAGCGCAGTTGGCACGTAGGCAAACCTAGCAAACCTGTACATTTTTTAAAACTAGACACCGAGGGGAATCCAGGATGGGGTGACTTGACTGGCTCTCACCAGGATCTGTTACCCAGAATCCATTGCAAACCTAAAAATGTGTCCAAAATAACACATTTCTGTGGTGGAAAGTTCTGGAATCTGCGTGGGTCCACAAAATTCCACCCACCCCGCGTTCCCCAAAGTCTTCCGAGAAAAATGGTACCTCACTTGCGTGGGTAGGCCTAGTGCCCGCGTCAGACAAGGGCCCAAAACCTAATAAAGAGACATCAAAATTACTATAAAGTACCCGCGACAGGCAAGGGTCCAAAACGTAGTGCGCCTCTACAGGCAAGGGTCCTAAACGTAGTGCGCCTCACTACGTTTTAGACCCTTGCCCGTGGCGGGTCCTTAGGCCTCCCACACGAGTGAGGCACCGTTTTTATCGGGAGACCCGGGGGAACGCTGGGTGGTAGGAAATTCGTGTCAGCCCAGTGATGCCACAACTTTCCCACACAAAAATGTGTGAAAAAGGTGATTTTTTTCAGCTAAATTTGAGGTTTGCAGGGCATCTGGGTAAGGAAACGTTGGGGGATCCACGCAAGCCATACCTCCCTGGATTCCCCCGGGTGTATAGTTTTAATAAATGTGTGGGTTTGGTCGGTTTCCCTAGGTGGCCGCCGAGCACCGGGCCAAAAAACCAAGTGACCCCCCTTGCAAAACCAGGTTGTTTTGAGATAGGCAATTTTCATGTCGCCTCACTACGTTGTGGGCCCTTGCCTGTCGCGGGTACTTGGGCCTCCCACACGAGTGAGGCACAGGGAGACCCGGGGGAACGCTGGGTGGTAGGAAATTCGTGTTAGCCCGGTGATGTCACAACTTTCCCACGCAAAAATGTGTAAAAAAGGTGATTTTTTTTCCAGCTAAATTTGAGGTTTGCAGGGAATTATGGGTAGGGGGATCCATGCAAGCCATACCTCCCTGGAATCCCCCGGGTGTCTAGTTTTCAGAAATGTGTGGGTTTGGGAGGTTTCCCTAGGTGCCAGCAGAGCTAGGGTTCAAAAACTACAGCTAGGCACTTTGCCAAAAAGGGTCATTTTTCCCTGCGAAATTGAGGTGTGTCCGCGATGCGTTTTGCGCCGTTTCCTGTCGCAGGCACTAGGCCGACCCACACAAGTGAGGTACCATTTTTCTCGGAACACTTTGGGGAACACAGGGTGGGTGGAAATTTGTGGATCCACGCAGATTCCAGACTTTCCACCACAGAAATGTGGGGAAAATGGGTTTTTTTGGGGCAATTTTTTAGGTTTGCAAGGGATTCTGGGTAACAGAACCTGGTGGGAGGCAGTCAAGTCACCCCATCCTGGATTCCCCTGGGTGTCTAGTTTCCAAAAATGTATAGGTTTGCTAGGTTTCCCTAGATGCCGGCAGAGCTATGGTTAAAAAACTATAGGTAGGCACTTTGCCAAAAAAGGGTCATTTTTCGCTGCGAAATTGAGGTGTGTCCAATTTACGTTTATCGCTGTTTCCTGTCGTGGGCACTAGGCCGGCCCACACAAGTGAGGTACCATTTTTCTCGGAAGACTTTGGGGAACGCGGGTGGGTGGAAATTTGTGGATAGACGCAGATTCCAGAACTTTCCACAAGAGAAATGTGGGGAAAATTTGTTTTTTTGGCAATTCTTTATGTTTGCAAGGGATTCTGGGCAACAGAACCTGGTGGAAGGCAGTCAAGTCACCCCATCCTGGATTCCCCTGGGTGTTTAGTTTTCAAAAATGTATAGGTTTGCTAGGTTTCCCTTGATGCCGGCAGAGCTATGGTTAAAGAACTACAGCTAGGCACTTTGCCAAGAAAGGGTAATTTTTCACAGCGAAATTGAGGTGTGTCCACGTTGCGTTTTGCACCGTTTCCTGTTGCGGGCACTTGGCCGACCCACACAAGTGAGGTACCATATTTCTCGTAAGATTTTGGGGAACGCGGGGTGTGTGGAAATTTGTGGATCCACACAAATTGCAGAACTTTACACCACAGAAATGTGTGGTAACTGTGGTTTTTTTTACAAAAGTTTAGGTTTGCAAGGGATTCTGGGTAATAGAACCTGATGAGAGGCAGTCAAGTCACCCCATCCTGGATTCCCCTGGGTGTCTAGTTTTAAAAAATGTATAGATTTGCTAGGTTTCCCTAGGTGCCGGCAGAGATAGGGTTAAAAAACTACAGCTAGGCACTTTGCTAAAAAAGGGTAATTTTTTAAAAAATGTTTTTTAATACATTCTGTTTATTAAACAAGAAAAATTGTTGTCATGCGATACAGATATTCATGTCGTACAGTTACAAGGAAAAGTTTCTTTACAAGCGTCGGTATATTGTTTTCGTTATCAAATTTACCTCTACAGTACATGCAGTGGGTTTCAAACCGTGATGTGTTCGTCAGGGGATGGGATAATAGAAGGTTCACACAGTCCTCCCCGATATATGTTCCATTTATTCCAAATTGCTACCCATTTCCTGGGACACCCCCGAGCTACATACACTGTTTTCTCTCGTGCCATACACCAATCCATGTCCTCCTTCCATTTCCTCATTGTCGATGGTGCAGCGGCCCCCCATAACTGTGCTATGTTGCGCTTGGCAATCATCTGCCCGCGTGTAAACCAGATCCTCCCCTTCACATTTAAGTCTGTGGGCTCCCAAATGTTCAACAGGCATCTCTTGGCTTCGGGCAGTAAAGTCACCCCCCAGACCGTACTCGTACATTTCAAGATTTTCTGCCAGAAGTCTTGAATTAGCGGACATTCCCAGATAACGTATAGGAATGCACCCTCCATCCCACATATCCTCTTGCACAGCCCATCGTCACTTCTACCAATGAGCATTAGTTGCCTCCCTGAAAGGTAAATCCTGTGCAGAATCTTCAGTTGTACCAATTTCAGTTTTGCCGAGATGACAACTTCTTTTGGCGAGGAAAGTGCCTCCTGCCACTCCTCATCGTCAATTTCCAGACCATCCCCTCCCCATTTCTCTCTAAGTGCAGTAAGAGGGTCGGGGTGTGATGGATAAGTTTTATATATGTTAGAGATATACATTTTTCTGGTAAATGCCCATCGAGCAATCTATCCTCGAGAGGGGATGCCTCGGGCAACGATGTCCCATTCGGGATGTTGGCCTGTAGGGAGTGTTTAACCTGCGCGTACCTAAAGTATTCTGATTCAGCCATCTCATACGTCTGCTGCAGTGTGGTGAATGTCTCCACTCCATTCCGTCCCCAAAGGTCCCTTATGTGTGAGATACCTATGAGGTCCCATTTATCAAACCCTTTTGTTCGCCCCAGAGTTCCCAGTCGTTCTGAATCCCATAGGGGGGTAGCCATTGTGAGCCGATAGGCCCATCCCAGAGCGCGATTGACCATGTGCCATACCTGTACCGCATGTGTTGTGGGGCCAGTGAGAATGAATCTTCCCGGTCTAGAGTATAGTGCTCTCGTGAAGTCTCCTCCCGGCAGTAACCACCTATCCATTCCATATACTGGGTCATCCCCACTTCCGTATTGACATTGGTTAATTGCAGACAGCTGCGCTGCCCAGTAGTACTTCCTGATGTCCGGCAAAGCAATACCCCGTCGTACCATCCGAGCGTGAGCCTACCGAGTGCTATGTGTGGTCTCCCATCCCACAGCAGTTCCCTCTGCAACGACTCAACTTCCTTAAAGAATGTGTGGGGCACCAAGTCTGGGTAGTTCTGAAGGGCGTATAGGAATCTAGGTAGTGCCATCATTTTAAACAGTGCTGCCTTCCCAAAGGAGAGATAGGGGCAACTTCTTCCAGACATCCACATCTCTTCCAAGCCTCTGCAGGGGTGGTATGAGATTCCGCTCATATCGAGTCCTGGCATCTGTGGTGATAAATATGCCGAGATATTTAAATCCCTCGACCGCTACCTGTGTCGTGCAGTTCCTAGGTATGGAGGGAGTGTTTCTGTGAAGAACATAGATCGTCGACTTGCTCCAGTTGATTCGGAAACCCGAGTTTCGCCCGAAGCTAGCAAAGATATCCACCACCATTCTCAATGAACTCGAAGGGGACGCAAGATAAAGGAGGATATCGTCAGCATAAAGCGAGATCCTATCCTCCCATCCCTCGGTCCATCGAAGGCCACGGATCGAGGCATCACTCCGTATCCAGGCCGCGAGCAGCTCGAGGGAGAGGGCGAACAGGAGCGGCGACAGCGGTCATCCCTGCCTGGTACCTCTGCCCAGTATGAACAATCCGAGGTTTTGTTGTTAACCGTCACTTGGGCTAGTGGTTCAGCATACAGAAGGCGTATCCACCCTATAAAGTTGGGGCAAAAGCCCATCTTTTCTAAAATTGCAAAGAGGTATGCCCATTCCATGGTTTCGAATGCCATAGTTGCGTCTAGCGAGACCACTATTGCATCTTCTTGGATTCCGGGGCATCGCCCCAGCACTCCATGGAGACGCTGCAAATTAAGGGCCGTGTTTCGATGGGGTATAAATTCCGATTGATCAGGATGTACTAGCTCAGCTATAATCAGCCGGAGTCTATTTGCTAATAGTTTAGCAAGTATCTTGGGTTCTGCGTTTAGAAGGGATATAGGTCTGTACGATGTACATTTGTCTTTCGGTTTCCCTTTCTTTGGGAATGGCGACCAATGTGGCTATGCGTTGATCTCTTGGCAATCTACCTATTTTCTTGCTATCATAGTACATGGCCTTCAAATGAGGTACTATCTTATCTGGTTTGAGCTTGTAGAGCTCAATTGGAAGGCCATTGGGCCCTAGCGCTTTTCCCACCTTAAGATCTATTATTGCCTTGGCTAATTCGTCAGTTGTGAGATCCTCCTCCACCCTTTCACGGTCTTGCTCAGTGAGGGTCGGCAACTTAATGTCTGCCAAAAAGTCAGAGGAGTCCCTCTCCGTGAAGTCTGAGTCCCTCCGATACACTCTCTCAAAGTGAGTAGCGAATTCTTTAGCTATGTCGTGAGGTTCAGTGAGGACATCGCCAGTAGTGCTTTTTAGTTCAGGCACCACTCTTTGCGCTTTCTCTTTTTTATCTAACCAGGTTATCAGCTCTGGTCGTAAATCCGTCCATCCCTGTCACGTGCCAGAGTTTTTGCAGCATCTGTTGCGATTGCTTTATATTCCGCTGCTTTTATTTGCAATTGGTGAGATATGTCATTGTCAGGGCTGTGTCCAGCTCTTTCTTCTAGTCGAAAGATGTCATGCTCGACATCGGTCAACTGCTTTTCTTTATCTTTACGTCTTCCCGCCACTGCCGAAATCGCTTGTCCCCTTAGCACCGTCTTGAACGCCTCCCACAAGGTCGTAGGGGAGTCCACCGTACCCTCGTTGTCGAGGAAATATTGTTCAGTTACCTTCACCATCATTGCTCTGGTTTCTTGATCTTTCAGATACCAGGGATTTATCGGTACGATACTGCCCATTCTTTTGTCCCCAATTGTTAGATGGACCCATATTGGGGAGTGATCAGAGATACCCCTCGGCAAGTGCTTAATGTCAGATGTGTTCACTTCTGCCTGAACCGGTGCTAGGATGTACTCGATTCTAGAAAGGGTATGGTGGGATCCCGATAAGAATGTGAATTCCCTGAGTGGGATGCCGCCTCCTCCATAGGTCGATGAGGCCAAAAGCTTCAAGGAAGTTGGGGAGCCATTGCTGCCCCGGTCCGATATCTCGCAGGGGATGTCTGTCTAGTGCCCCTGATACAACGGAGTTAAAATCACCCCCAATCACGAGGTGTCCCTCGGGTAGGCAGAGGAGAAAAGCGCCTAGGTCTTTATAAGATTGGGCCTGTTAGCCTGGGGGAATATATGCAGCCACTAGTATGAGAAAAAGGGTAATTTTGCATTGTGAAAATGTGGTGTGTTCACGTTGGGTTTTGAGCCATTTCCTGTTGTGGGCACTATGCCTACCCATACAAGTGAGGTACCATTTTTATCAGGAGACTTAGGGTAATTCAGATTTGTAAAGGAACTGTTATTACCTATTGACTTTCGATGCATTTCTGCCTTCCAAATGAAAGACATTGTGTAAAAAAGAAGTCATTCTAAAAAATGACTGATAATTCTCATGCTAGTATGAGTATTCCCAATTGAGGAAATGTGCAAATATCTACTGTTTCTAAACTCTATATTTTGTTCCCATTTCAGAAATACATAGGTGTCTTTCATACAGATTTTTCCATGTACACATTTTTACAGAACAAATACTACATACCCGGTACATAATAAAAAAACCATCGCAAGTTGCTGCTCAGTTTTTGGCTCTGGGTTCGTCGGGTTCTTGGTGAACCTACAAGTCCTATATATCCCCACAACCAGTAATGACCAGCGGATGTAATGGTATATTGCTTTCAAAGAGCTGTCATAATTAGAAGGAGTTACAGGTGAAAACGTTGACACAAAAGGCTTTTTTATGCAACACATTTTCAATTTATCCTATATTTAACTGTTAGTTTCTATAAAGAAACCTTGATGGATCTACACAAATGACCCCTTGCTGAATTCAGAATGTTATCTACTTCTCTAAAATGTATAGGTTTCTAGGATCCATTATTGCTTTTGTACCCATTTCTACCATTAACTG